>NC_091467.1:62627105-63827105 GCF_027789765.1 Dendropsophus ebraccatus | reverse complement strand
GCCAGGGAAGCTGAGTGACCCCATTATACAGGATGCCAGGGAAGCTGGTGACCCCATTATACAGGATGCCAGGGAAGCTGGTGACCCCATTATACAGGATGCTAGGGAAGCTGGTGACCCCATTATACAGGATGCTAGGGAAGCTGGTGGCCCCATTATACAGGATGCCAGGGAAGCTGCTGACCCCCATTATACAGGATGTCAGGGAAGCTGAGTGACCCCATTATACAGGATGTTAGGGAAGCTGGTGACCCCATTATACAGCATGCCAGGGAAGCTGGTGACCGCATTATACAGGATGCTAGGGAAGCTGAGTGACCCCATTATACAGGATGCCAGGGAAGCTGAGTGACCCCATTATACAGGATGCCAGGGAGGCTGAGTGACCCCATTATACAGGATGCCAGGGAGGCTGAGTGACCCCATTATACAGGATGCCAGGGAAGCTGGCAGTGATAGTTACCATCTTCCTGCTGTGTCTCCTCCCCAGGCCCTCTGCACTCTGCCATGAGCGAATATCCCACCCGCGGTGGGCGCTGTGGACGGGGCTTGCCGCGATGGGGGCGGGGCTTAGCGGAACGTCCCGGGACTGTTCCACTTGTGGAGAGGGGGACACTGGTGCAGGACGCTCTGAGCCTGTGTCAGGGGGAGGTGCGGAGGTGTTACAGAGGGGATTGCAGACGCTCCCTTCTGCGTCTCTGGCAGGGTGCTTTATTATCAGTAGCGTAGCTACCTTGAAGACAGGGGAGACAGGCCAGGCGGGCCTCCGGGCCCCCTGTAGTGCGGGGCCCCATAGCAACTGCCTTCCCTGCCTTCATGGTAGCTACGCCATTGATGGTGAGTTGAGCTGGTAATGGTGGTTAGTTGAGCTGGTAATGATGGTGAGTTGAGCTGGTAATGGTGGTTAGTTGAGCTGGTAATGATGGTGAGTTGAGCTGGTAATGATGGTGAGTGGCAGTAAGCTGAGGGCATGATGGTTGTGAGTTGAGTTGATGATTAGGGTGCATTAGGCTGATATTGGTAGTGAGTCCAGTTAATGAGGATGGTGAGCTTTAAGCTAGTATTGGTGGTAAGTAGAGATGGTGATGAAAATGGTGAGCTGGTGATGGTGGTGCGGTGAGTTGGTGATTAGGGTGCATTAGACTGGTATATGTGGTGAGTAGAGATGATGATGGCAAGCTGGTGGTGGTGGGGTGAGTTTGGGGATTAGGGTGCATTAGACTGGTATTGGTGGTGAGTTGTGCTGGTCATGTTGGTGGATCTAGTCTAGTCTCCAGGAACAACTTCAATCAACAATCAAAACTTGTTTTCAATTGTTCCAATTATTATGTTTTTATGTACGACTGTGTTGGATTTTTTGTTAGGCAAGGATTTTACAGCATGTAATGATGATGGTGTAATGAGTATTTATTCTGAGCTACACAAAGCATTGAATGGAATCAGTGGACTGACTCACAATGTCTGGAGCCCAGTGATGGTGATGAGCCTGATCTCCAGACTCCGTGAGTCAGTCCGATGACTCCTCTCACTGCATTGTGCAGCTCAGAATAAATTCTAGTAACAATACAGTGAATACTTGGAAGCAAGATTTGATTGTAGGAAAATTGCATTACGTGTATTCTTGTACAAAAATGATGTAAATTCTCAATGTTTTGACTGTTCAGGAAGGTGGGAGTGGGCCCACTGGTGTGGTAAAACTGCCCGCTCTAACCAGACAACTAAGGTAATTCAGACTAGACCCCAGACTACATCTTATATTAAATTAAGGCCCCAGACCCTAAAATGACTTCATACCTGAAACCAACACTTTTATTTACCAGATACCAGACCCCAGGCCGTTTTGCGCACATGAACATTCACGGGCCTAATAGTACATTACACTTGCTGACGCTCTGTATACCTGCTGGGATTCCAATGTTTGATTCACAACAATAAACAACTTGAAAGATATGGTGAGTGCCACTGTCTTCTTATACTTTTTATACATTGTGGACATTGCTGGCATATAGCAGAGCACCGCCTTTGGTCATCCGGAATAGTCCTATGAAAGAGGATGCTTCACGATATCCATTGTGATCGTTGGTGCAGCGCCATGTTTACCTATTAGACAGTGCCTAGTGTTCCTTCTTACCAAAAAACTGAGCCTTGCAGATTTTACTGAGTACCCCCATAACAGTGCCACCCATAATATAGCCAAAGTGTCCATCAGAGTAAGGGTATGTTCACACAACGTAAGTTCCGTGGGAATCACGTCTGTTGTT
Organism: Dendropsophus ebraccatus; assembly: GCF_027789765.1. NCBI lineage: Eukaryota > Metazoa > Chordata > Amphibia > Anura > Hylidae > Dendropsophus > Dendropsophus ebraccatus. The sequence continues at coordinate 63,824,844 of NC_091467.1, read as the reverse complement.
ACAATGGCCGTGATTCCCATGGACCTTATGTAGTGCTGCCTTCTGAGGGAGTCCCGGCCGGAGTGTATACACATAGTATAAACTCCGGCCAGGATCCCTAGCGTGTCAGTTTTCTGCGGCTGCTATTCATTGAATAGTGGCCGCAGAAAACCCTGTCAGTTCACACTATGGAGCGTGCGGCTCCGGCCGCACGCTCCATAGTGTGCTGTGGGGGGTTCTGATGCAGGCGTGCACGGATGCGCCCGGATGAGAACTCTGGGGCGCTAAAGATCATCCGGCAGGTACTGCAGTACCGGCCGGGATGATCTTTTCTGAGACCGGCTGTTCCGTGACCTGGCCGGGTCACGGAACGGCTGGTCTTTTATATAGTGTGAACATAGCCTAAGAGTGCATACATTACATAGCAAGTCATAGTGTCCCCATATTAGAGTCATCCAATTTGCTCCCATAACAGTGCCAGCCAGCATGCCCCCATAACAGTTCATCTATACAAAGCCAGCAGGAATGTCCCCATAACAGTGCAATGCCAAAGTGCAGCCATTAATAGCTACAAATTATAATTAAAGGGGTAGTCCAGCAATTTTTTTTTGCTTTCAAATCAACTGGTTTCTGAAAGTTATATTGATTTGTAAATTACTTCTGTTAAAAAAAAACAATCTTCCAGTACTTATCAGCTGCAGAAGTGGTGTATTCTTTCCAGCCTAACACAGTGCTCTCTGCTGCCACCTCTGTCCATGTCAGGAACTGTCCAGAGCAGTAGAGTTTTTCTATTGGGATTTGCTGCTGCTTCTCTGGAGGAGAAAACACTGTGTCAGACTAGAAAGAATGCACCACTTCCTACAGGACATACAAGTACTGGAATAAATTTTTAAAGATTTTTTAAATAGAAGTAAATTACAAACCTATATAACTTTCTGAAACCAGTTGATTTGAAAGAAGAAGATTTTATAAAAACTTTCCAGATTTATCAACTGGGGCGCCAGGTTATCCCCTTCCCTGGCGCCCCACGTCATCATCATCTAGTCTCATTTCCATTGCTCTGTATTACATGGAGCCCTATAATATCTCAGAACAAGGAACACATTATACAGCGAATAAGACTCCGATCATGAAACGCGCCGTGCATTTTACATTACAGACCCAAACCACAATTAGTCTTTTTAGAGACGTTTAATTCAATTTTGGGGAAATTTCAGTAAATAATCAGGTGAAAATAATTGGTAAATCCTTCGAGCTGCGGGGCCACCAAATAAGGAGATGAGGGGCGAGCTGCGAAAATCAGAACGACTGACGAGCGCTAAAGAGTCAAACCGTAAACACGTCCTCGGCCAAGTGTAAGCGACACCGTGATGTCTTATTAGATTCCCAATACGAGAGGCTGAACACCACGTAGAGGGTTATGCCGTCCGTTGTTACTGAAGACTGATGGGCATTTACCTAAAAAATGACCCTAGAAATTATACTAAGTGCAAGTCTGCACTTTAATGTTTATGGTTGATAAAAAAAATATGTTTTTTAAATCATTTAGCACAAATGCAATTAACAGGACCTGGAGCACATATGGTTTGCTAAAGATACAAAAATGTATCAACTACTAGTAGTAACACCTATACTGAAAGAAAAAATAACAAAAATACCACCACCAAAATAAATATATATTTTATATAATTATTTATATATATATATATTTATATATATATATATATATATATATATATATATATATATAATGAAAACCCTACCACAAAAACAAAAATGCTTATAATTAGAGATGAGCGAACCTGGAACATGCTCGAGTCGATCCGAACCCGAACTTTCGGCATTTGATTAGCGGTGGCTGCTGAAGTTGGATAAAGCTCTAAGGCTATGTGGAAATCATGGATATAGTCATTGGCTGTATCCGTGTTTTACAGACAACCTTAGAACGTTCGGGTTTGGATCGACTCGAACCCGAACCCGGTTCGCTCATCTTTACTTATAATACAAACACTACAACAAAAGAGAAAAAAAAGGAGAAAAAAAGTATGCATAATAATAAAAACATTCTGTAAACATAAATTCGGGCCACCATTCAAAGACGTTATAAACCCACCTACCCCTCAACAAAACATAAAAAAGAAATAATCCAGACCATCTTCCAAACCTGGTACACATGTACTGGTACCCCACAAAAAATATATTTATTAATAAGGTGAACTGTACAATTATACGATATTCTGGAGCACTTTTCGAACATACTGATATTATTCATTTTTAAAAATATTTTTTCACAATTTTCATAATTTTTTTTACCCCAAAGACGGCACCAGGAGCAATTTAACCCCATGGGAAATGACTTGATGGGAGCTAGGTGTGGATTCAGAATTCGGAGCGGGGGTGAAGGGGTGGCAGGGGTGCAAGGGGTGGGGAGCGGTCTTTTTTTTTTTTTTACTAGATTCATGGAAAAAAAAAAACACACAAAATAAAAAATAGTGTATGTAAATTAGTTCAGATTATCACCCAATTCTGGTACACATGTGGATTTTACAACACAGCTGCATTTATGTCCACCCAAAAAAAAAATAAAAAAATTTAAAAGTAAAAATAAATACATTCCAAGAAGAAATTTTTGGTGGAAGCCTGATGGTAAATGATCTGAAATGTCATTCTCTGTATGCATCTCATAACATAGTGTGGAGCCATCCCTGCGTTCCCCTTCTAAATGACCCCCACCTTTTTTCCCGTAGTTTTTATCGCTCAGGTCTACAATAACAAGGATATAAAACTAATAACGGCGTGGGACATGAATCTTGATGGCCGCGATATCGTAATCTTTTTTGTAAACTTTCTCCATGTTCTCCCCTTAATCCTTTCATTTTCCCAACATTTGCTTCATGTTTGGAATCTATTAAAAATAACCCCAGTGTTTGTTTGTGATGACGCTGCGCGATAAAAAACAGAAACGTATCAGGTGCATCCATTCTTATTAGAGTTCTGATAGATACAATGTAACTGTATGGGGTGAAAGGTCAGGGTGTCAGCAGAGGGATACCATGAAGCTTATGGGGCTTTAATGGGAAATATGTAATGGGGCCCTCTACCCATATCCCACAACTCTTATTAAATGGAGAGGGTGCCGCATTATATAGTGCACACAGCCATCTACAGCCTAACCATGCCCAATCAGTGTCCAAGCATGGCTACCCCATTAGATGCTTTGCAGATCTTGCATGAGACATTACAAGACAGTTACAGCCAATGACTATGAGAGGCGTCTTCTCTGATTGGATTGGTGAGGTTTAGTAAGTAGGTGGATGTAAAGTAAGTAAGTAGGTAAGTAGTAGATTGGTTGGGTAGGTTGGTAGGTGGGGGTTAGATTGGTTTGGTAGATAGGTAGGTGGGTAGGTATGTATGTCTAGGTATGTAGGTTGGGTTGGGAAAGGTTGGGTTGGGAAAGGTGGGGTTGGTGGTTAGATTGTTTGGATAGGTTGATAAATAGGTGGATGGTTAGATTGGTTTGGTAGGTAGGTGGGTAGGTATGTAGGTTGGGTTGGAAAAGGTAGGGTTGGTGGGTGGGTGGTTAGATTGGTTGGGTAGGTTGCTAAGTAACAACACTGAGAAAGAAAGAAAGCAAAATGCACTACAGGAGAGAAAAGAGCGCTGCACCTCACACCTATGGCTGATACTAGTGCCTCTCGGCTGCATAAAAAACACATCAGAATTTTGTGTATGAATTGATCAAGCCACACTGCCCCATGTACCGCGTGCAGGTATCTGATACACATGGGTCCCTACACTAAGTCCACACTGTGCCAGTCAGTGACCACCACCCCCGCAGGCGTGCACAGTCAGGGAAGGGAGGCCATGGAACGGCCCTGCGACCCCCATATCACAGAACCAGACCCAAAAATGCCACACCAGAACCCGGCCAGCACCGCCGGCGGAGATGGTCGCCCCCAAACAGCACGAGTCTGGACAAGGTATTGCGCTTGATCAATTCATACACAAAATTCTGATGTTTTTTTATGCAGCCGAGAGGCACTAGTGTCAGCCATAGGTGTGAGGTGCAGCGCTCTTTTTCTTCCCTGAACCGTATTTTGTTTCTCTCTTTTCTCCGTGTTTTGCACTCCTCCTGGAAGACCCACATGACCGCAATTAGCAGGAGACACCTGAGTGCATGTGCTTTTATCCCTCTTGTTTGTCCCATTCTATCTGCAGTAGCTATGGTGAGCACAATACCTTATCCAGACTTGTGCTGTTTGGGGCAGCTTCCTCCGCCGGCGGTGCTGGCTGGGTTTTGGTGAGGCATTTTTGGGTCTGTTCCTGTGGCATGGGGGTTGCAGGGCCCTTCCATGGCCCCCCTTCCCTGCTCATGCATGCCTGCGGGGGTGGTGGTCACTGACCGGAACAATGTGGACTTAGTGTAGGGACCCATGTGTATCAGATACCTGCACGCGGTACATGGGGCAGTGTGGCTTGATCAATTCATACACAAAATTCTGATGCTTTTTTATGCAGCCGAGAGGCACTAGTGTCAGCCATAGGTGTGAGGTGCAGCGCTCTTTTTCTTCCCTGAACCGTATTTAGATTTCAGTGCCTGAAATCTAGGACTGTCCCACTGGATCCAGGACGCTTAGGAGGCCTGTAATAATTTGCCATGGGCTGTTTATTATATGTGGTAAACTTGGGGACCCTCAAGCACAAGGGCCTGAGTGTGACTTATACTCCTGTCCCATCTATAGCTGTGACCCCGATGGTTAGAATACCACATTGCATTTTTGCTGATTTTCATCTCCATGTTTATTTGAGTGTATTGTAATATTATTGGATCCCAGTATACAACATCACAAATATTGGGCATGTGACTGTCAGCTCAGGCCATGTTGGTCACACCGCTGAATAACTACCACTAATGACTCCTCCCCCAGTTAGACCTGTCATCCTATCAGGTCAGGCCATGTTGGTCACACCCCTGAATAATTACCACTAATGACTCCTCCCTCAGTTAGACCTATCATCCTATCAGCTCAGGCCATGTTGGTCACACCGCTGAATAACTACCACTAATGACTCCTCCCCCAGTTAGACCTGTCATCCTATCAGGTCAGGCCATGTTGGTCACACCCCTGAATAATTACCACTAATGACTCCTCCCTCAGTTAGACCTGTCATCCTATCAGGTCAGGCCATGTTGGTCACACCCCTGAATAACTACCACTAACGACTCCTCCCTCTGTTAGACCTGTCTTCCTATCAGCTCAGGCCATCACACCCCTGCTTATCTTCCTCTTCATACTAAGCAAGCAGAGCTTTTTCTAGGACATTCATAGGCCTCATATAAGAAGATCATTCCCTTTAAATGAAGGACTCTCTAAGCTTCTGCCTCGCAGGACTGGTGTCCATGACCTCTTGCTCGTCGTGGTGATTGCCGTGGCCTCCTTAGGAGACACAGGGACTCTTACTTATTTCCATACTTGGATCCGGGAGTCGATTGTTTTCCCTTAATTGTTTCCAAATCTAATTGGAAATTGTTATATAAGTAACCAGCGTGCGTTCAGGGGACGTGGATCGGTCACGCTCATCACCCAACCAAAGAATGGGACGGCTTGATGTCTAAATCATGGGGAAAATGCTCGCAAGGAACCACAATGACCTCCTAAGTAGAAGTAATCTGGCTTCAGTTCCAGGAGGAGGAAGGCCAAGAAAGCAGGACACGGTGAGGTAGCAATGACATGAAATATCACAGCTCAGATGTCAGCCAGAGCGGAGCGTATTACTGCAGGGGGATCCGGGGGGACATCGAAATACCCATATACACACCCAAACCACCACTGATACCTAACTTATAACTATAGATCCTGAACAACACAGAAATCTACATGGTATATAGACCATGTATTAACTCCTCTTCTCCCTCTTGGCCTTGTCAGTCGTCACTGTAGTACTGGAATTCTGTTCATCAATGCTCAATGCAACTGCGCAATGTGTTTCAGGAGAGGATAGTGTTCTGTGGAGCACAGAGTATTTCAGGAGAGAGGTGTTCTGGCCTTGTGGGAGGTCACAGGCAGAGAAGGTGCTGTCCCCAGCAGTACAGAGTATTTAGGAGAGGACTGTGCTGTTTTGATAGTTGGTCTTTCTTTCTTTCATGTCAAGATGATGGGATCTATCTATCTATCTATTATCTATCTATCTATCTATCTATCTATCTATCTATCTATTATTTATCTATCTATCTATCTCCTATCTATCTATCTATCTATCTCCTATCTATCTCCTATCTATCTATCTATCTATCTATCTATCTATCTATCTCCTATCTATCTATCTATCTATCTATCTATCTATCTATCTCCTATCTATCTATCTATCTCCTATCTATCTCCTATCTATCTATCTATCTATCTATCTATCTATCTATCTATCTATCTATCTATCTATCTATCTCCTATCTATCTCCTATCTATCTATCTCCTATCTATCTATCTATCTATCTATCTATCTATCTATCTATCTATCTATCTATCTATCTCCTATCTATCTATCTATCTATCTATCTATCTATCTATCTATCATCTATTATCTATCTATCTATCTATCTATCTATCTATCTATCTATCTATCTATCTATCAATTGAATGAAGAGCGGCCAGTAGACGTAGTCGGCGACCAGAGACCTCCAATAACTAAATATGCACAATAGTCCACAACACTCCAGTTCAGTGAAGAAAATCAAATTTAATGTGAATTAAACCATAACATAGTGCAACACAGCAAAGCTTGCATAGCTTTGTGCCAGCTTTGCTGTGTTGTACTATGTTATGGTTTAATTTACATTAAGGGTGCTAACACACACGACCGATGCGCAGCAGATCTGCAGCAGATTTGATGGTGGAGATTTGATGCTATGTTCAGTTATTTACATACGGTGTGTGTGAAGCTACCGTAAATTTGATTTTCTTCACTGAACTGGAGTGCCGTGGACTATTGTGCATATTTAGTTATTGGAGGTCTCTGGTCTCAGACTACGTCTACTGGCACCCACCTGCTGGACTCTGTAGTGCCGCTCTTCATCCCATTTAGTGCGAGCTTTGCTGTGTTGCAATATGTTATGGTTTAATTCACATTAAATTTGATTTTCTTCACTGAACTGGAGTGTCGTGGACCATTGTGCATATCTATCTATCTATCTATCTATCTATCTATCTATCTATCTATCTATCTATCTATCTATCTAGAAATAGGAAAAAAGCCGCACATCCAAGAGATCATGAAGCAGGTGCTGTACAAAGTCAGTCCCCTGGCTTGGGGATCCCCAAAAGTATGCAAAAATGTTCCGCAGCACACCAGCATAAGAGTGAAGGGTGATTTATTCCAAAAATACAAAGGAGTACAAAAGATGCGACGTTTCGACCTCCTCACGAGATAATGCTTGATAATGATCTCGTGAGGAGGTCGAAACGTCGCATCTTTTGTACTCCTTTGTATTTGTGGAATAAATCACCCTTCACTCTTATGCTGGTGTGCTGCGGAACATTTTTGCATATCTATCTATCTATCTATCTTCTATCTATCTATCTATCTATCTCCTATCTATCTATCTATCTATCTATCTCCTATCTATCTATCTATCTATCTATCTATCTATCTATCTATCTATCTATCCATCATCTATCTATCTCCTATCTATCTATCTATCTATCTATCTATCTATCTATCTATCTCCTATCTATCTATCTCCTATCTATCTATCTATCTATCTATCTATCTATCTATCTATCTCCTATCTATCTATCTATCTATCTATCTATCTATCTATCTATCTATCTATCTCCTATCCAGGGGCGTAACTAGAAATGGCTGGGCCCCACAGCAAACTTTTGATTGGGGCCCCCCCCTCCTCGACCAACCACTATGCCATCAACACACCCAGCTCTACACAGGTTCTATACACCATATAAATTACACTGCAGTTATATTAAGTGACTCACAGGGGACGCCTTCTCTCATTAGAGTTGTTTCCTTTTCATTTTCTTCTCCATCTGTCCTGGGCCATTATAAGAACTCCGAGCCACGAATCCACAGAATCTGCCAGACAGACAAATTAGGCTCTGTGTAGACAGCTTATAGATTGCCCCTTGTTCAGTCCTCCATATAGATGGCCCCATGTGCATCTACTATAGTAGAGATCCCGCTCTGTGTAATCCATTTATAGTAGATGACACCCTCTGTGCATCACCTATATCAGAGGTAGGGAATCTCTGCTCTCCAGCTTCTGCAAAACTACAACTCCCATCATGTATGGACAGTCAAAAATAAAGCTGTAGTTTTGCAATAGCTGGAGAGCCAAGGTTCCCTATCCCTGCCCTACAGTATATGGTCCCCTCTGTGTAGTCCTCTTAGATGACCCCTCTGTGTCAACCCCCCCAGTGTAGTTCCCCTTATAGATGCCCCCTAGTCCCCTTCATAAATGGCCCCTCTGTGTAGTTCCCCTTTTAGATGGCCCACATTCCCCATAAAAGTAGCCCCCAGTGTTGTCCATCCCCGTCCCGCATATAGGTAGCCCCCAGTGTTGTCCATCCCCGTCCCGCATATAGGTAGCCCCCAGTGTTGTCCATCCCCCATATAGGTAGCCCCCAGTGTTGTGCATTCCCATCCCCCATATAGCCCCCAGTATTGTGCATCCCCCATATAGCCCCCGTATTGTGCATCCCCCCATATAGCCCCCAGTATTGTGCATCCCCCATATAGCCCCCAGTATTGTGCATCCCCCATGTAGCCCCCAGTGTTGTCCATCCTTAGCCCCCAGTGTTGTCTATCCTTAGCCCCCAGTATTGTGCATCCCCTTCCCCACATAGCCCCCAGTATTGTGCATCCCCTTCCCCACATAGCCCCCAGTATTGTGCATCCCCTTCCCCACATAGCCCCCAGTATTGTGCATCCCCTTCCCCACATAGCCCCCAGTATTGTGCATCCCCTTCCCCACATAGCCCCCAGTATTGTGCTTCCCCTTCCCCACATAGCCCCCAGTATTGTGCATCCCCTTCCCCACATAGCCCCCAGTATTGTGCATCCCCTTCCCCACATAGCCCGCAGTGTTGTGCATCCCCTTCCCCACATAGCCCGCAGTGTTGTGCATCCCCTTCCCCACATAGCCCCCAGTATTGTGCATCCCCTTCCCAACATAGCCCGCAGTGTTGTGCATCCCCTTCCCCACATAGCCCCCAGTATTGTGCATCCCCTTCCCCACATAGCCCGCAGTGTTGTGCATCCCCTTCCCCACATAGCCCGCAGTGTTGTGCATCCCCTTCCCCACATAGCCCCCAGTATTGTGCATCCCCTTCCCCACATAGCCCGCAGTGTTGTGCATCCCCTTCCCCACATAGCCCCCAGTATTGTGCATCCCCTTCCCCACATAGCCCCCAGTATTGTGCATCCCCTTCCCCACATAGCCCCCAGTATTGTGCATCCCCTTCCCCACATAGCCCCCAGTATTGTGCATCCCCTCCCCCACATAGCCCCCAGTGTTGTGCATCCCCTTTCCCACATAGCCCCCAGTATTGTGCATCCCCTTCCCCACATAGCCCCCAGTATTGTGCATCCCCTTCCCCACATAGCCCGCAGTGTTGCCCCTCTGATTAAAAAAACAAACACATAACTCACCTAACCCCACGCTCCCCCGTCGGTCGCCGGTCTCCTCTTCTCTCTGCCTCCGCCCGATGAGCAGCCCTCTGGTGAAGTCCCGGCAGCGTCATCGCTGAGCGCTCAGTGTGCGCCGCGGCGGCTGGGACTTCCGGTTTGTGTTCTTAGTACCGGAAGTCCCAGCCGCGGCGGCGCACACTGAGTGCTCAGCGATGACGCTGCCAGGACTTCACCAAAGAGCTGCTCATTGGGTAGGACACTCTTGTGATCGCAAGCAGAATGCTTGCTTGCGGTCACAAGAATGATTGACAGGGCGGGAAGCCTATGGCTTCTCGCGCTGTCAGTCAGAACACTGAACACCCGGGAGGCCCGCTCGGCCGCCAGGTGTTGCAAGCGGTCATCTTCGGGGGGCCAAGGCCACGGGCCCCCTGATGTTAGGGGCCCCGTAGCAGCCGCTACGGCTGCTACGGCGGTAGTTCCGCCCCTGCTCCTATCTATCTATCTATCTATCTATCTCCTATCTATCTCCTATCTATCTATCTCCTATCTATCTATCTCCTATCTATCTATCATCTATCTATCTATCTATCTATCTATCTATCTATCTATCTATCTATCTATCTATCTATCATCTATCTGTCTATCTATCTATTCATTATTTATCTGTCAAGATATTTTTTGTTCTTTTTTGCGCCATTCTATCTAATGGACTCTGTGCTAACCCAATGATGTGAATGGAGCCTCGCAGATGTATTTCCATCTCACCATCTACATTCACATGCTCCTTTATTTGGGGGGCTCCTCTGGGCCTCGTCGGGGGGGATTACACAGTAGAAGATTTGCGCTGTAGCCATGTTTGCTTTGCTTATTATTCCTGGAAGCCGTCACTAGAATAATACAGACTTGTATCTTCAGTCCCTGTGGGACTCCGGCAGACATGACACCTGTTATAAATGGCTCACATGAATAGTCGGCAGATCTGGAGTCTTGGCTGCCGGTTGGCGACTATGTAATGTCCGCTGAATGCATTGGTGGTAGAATTGGATTACATTTATTTTTATTATATGCTGTTGATTCTTGGCCGCCATATTATCTCTCATGGTGCTGCTCTCCTAACTACTGAAGTAATACATTTCATATCACAGTGAATTGGTCACAGTGTGTATACACATCCACAAAAATTGGATCAACACCTGTATAAAAATTAGATATCTTTATTGTTAACACTAAACATTCAATTAAAACAACCAAGAGGCCATTCCAAACATGAGATACTCCAGACAATGTGATTCGGGACAGGTTAGGTAAAGCTATGTATAGAACACAACCTTCTAAAGCAATCTGTACTCTACACCTACATATACATGTTTTATCTGCTGTATCTCATTAGTATCTCCCATTAGCAGCACTATCAATGAGTCTCTCTAGTGCGTAACGTCCGCCCTATGCTCATATATAAACATACTCGTAATTATTGCACAAGCCACATATAAAGTCATTGCATCTTACCCATAATATCACAAGTCTGGTCAAGTCCCCAACGCACATTTCACAATCATAAAGCGACCTATTTGCTTCCCCAGGGGGGCGTTGCCTATTCAGTCATGTGGGCTCTCTTTTATATCCTGGTCCACTGATGTCATCACTACTTCCGGATCAATCAGCGCTGACCTTGCTCCTAATACAGCCCTTAGTCCTGACTCTGCCCGTGAAACAGTCTAGTCAGCTGAAGCGGTCAATGTCCCGCCAATTCTAATAATAATTAATGAAGCGGGCAGGCCGGATCGGAGCTCTGGGGGCAGGGCAGTGCTCCTAACGGTGCTCCAGACCGAGGAGTACACTGCTAACAGCACGGAAACGCGCAGAGGAGGAAGATAAGAGACAAAACATCCTCCTTGGCGCCCTGTACACAATAGGGACATATCAGCTGGTTAGACTATAGCACTTCCCCTATAAAGTGTACCTGTCGTTTAAATTTTTTTTGCAGAAATCAATAGTACAGGCGATTTTAAGAAACATTGTAATTGGGTTTATTAGCCGAAAATGTCATTTTTATCATGAAAAAGCAGTTTGAAGCTCTCCCCCCGTCTTCATGATTTTCTTAGGAGAGAGGAGGGGTGGAGGGAGATGAGGCACCAAAACAGGACAACAAAGAGTCAATTTACAGCTACATTACCGGGCTATCTCCTCTGAAGTCAGCACTGACCTCTCTGACCTTGGAATACCGGCTTTCACACAGCTCCCACTCAGTGGCGGATTAAATGTACCCTGGGCCCCGGGCTGTCCACCCAACCTGCCCCCCCCCCCCCCCAGTCAATTCGCCCACATTATAATCTGCTACTGCGTCCCCCCCCCCCCACTGTCCCCAATAAACACTGCCTGCCTGCCTCCCCTCCCTGCTGGCCCCAATAAACATAATGTTTGGTCCCTTGCTGCTACCCCCAGTAAGCATTGCCCACCCCACCTCCACTGCCCCCAATAAACATATCGCCACCTCACCTGGTCCCCTGATGTTGCCCCCCCCCCAAGGTCACAGCAGCACAGAGGATGTCAGGAGAGGAGGGTGCTGATCTTATAGGAGAGGTCCAAGCAGCACAGAGGATGTCAGGAGAAGAGGGTGCTGATCTTATAGGAGAAGTCCGAGCAGCACAGAGGATGTCAGGAGAGGAGGGTGCTAATCCTATAGGAGATAGTCCCCCTTTATAGATGGTCTCCCTCTTTCCCCCTCTATAGATGGTCCCCCTCTTTCCCCCCTTATAGATGGTCCCCCTCTTTCCCCCCTTATAGATGGTCCCCCTCTCCCCCCTCCCTTTATAGATGGTCCCCCTCTCCCCCCTCCCTTTATAGATGGTCCCCCTCTTTCCCCCCTTATAGCTGGTCCTCCTTTCCCCCCTTATAGATGGTCCCCCTCTCCCCCCCTCCCTTATAGATAGTCCCCCTCTTCCCCCTCCCTTATAGATGGTCCCCCTCTCCCCCCTCCCTTATATATGGTCCCCCTCTCCCCCCCCTTTATAGATGGTCCCCCTCTTTCCCCCCCTTATAGATGGTCCCCCTCTCCCCCCACCCTTATAGATGGTCCCCCTCTCCCCCCTCCCTTTATAGATGGTCCCCCTCCCCTCCCTCCCTTATAGATGGTCCCCTCTCCCCCCTCCCTTATAGATGGTCCCCTCTCCCCCCTCCCTTTATAGATGGTCCCCCTCTTTCCCCCCCTTATAGCTGGTCCTCCTTTCCCCCCTTATAGATGGTCCCCCCCCTCCCTTATAGATAGTCCCCCTCTCCCCCCTCCCTTATAGATGGTCCCCCTCTCCCCCCTCCCTTATAGATGGTCCCCCTCTCCCCCCTCCCTTATAGATGGTCCCCCTCTCCCCCCTCCCTTTATAGATGGTCCCCCTCTCCCCCCCTCCCTTTATAGATGGTCCCCCTCTTTCCCCCCCCCTTATAGCTGGTCCTCCTTTCCCCCCTTATAGATGGTCCACCTCTCCCCCCCCTCCCTTATAGATAGTCCCCCTCTCCCCCCTCCCTTTATAGATGGTCCCCCTCTCCCCCCTCCCTTTATAGATGGTCCCCCTCTTTCCCCCCCTTATAGCTGGTCCTCCTTTCCCCCCTTATAGATGGTCCCCCCCTCCCTTATAGATAGTCCCCCTCTCCCCCCCTCCCTTATAGATGGTCCCCCTCTTTCCCCCCCTTATAGCTGGTCCTCCTTTCCCCCCTTATAGCTGCCCCCCCCCTTATAGATGCCCCCCAGTGAGTAAATAACACAAAAATAACAAAATACAACTCACCTACCCTGCGTTCCCCCGTCGATCCTCTCTCCGTCTGATGCGTGGCTGCTGGGGGTGTCCGGTCCTCTCCCCGGCAGCGCGCGCATCACACAGCTCCTAGTGCCGCCTGGGCCCTGACTTCCGGTACGTGCGCTTCCAGTACCGGAAGTCAGGGCCCCAGGCGGCACTAGGAGCTGTGTGATGCGCACGCTGCCGGGGAGAGGACCGGACACCCCCGGCAGCCGCGCATCAGACGGAGGCAGCCGGAGACTCTTGTGACCGCAAGCGAAACAATGCTTGCGGTCACAAGAGTGCAGTGGCGAGGGGGCCTCCCGGGCGGCATTATAATCTGGGTGGCAAGGCATTGGCCCCCCTGGAGCCTCGGGCCCCGGGCGGCCGCCCAAACCGCCTACATTATAATCCGCCATTGCTCCCACTGTGTAATCCTTTGTTCTCTACTCTCTGCTGGCAACTAATCTCCCTCCTCCCCCCTTCCTTCTCCATAGGTTACACAGGGTTTAACTGATGTAAAAGAGTCGAGATTTCCTGATAATGAGCCGTGAATGAGAGAGAGAAGGGGGAGGGACCTGTGAAAAGTCTTTTTAAATGCAGATAATGACATATTTCCCTTATAAACCCAATTACAACGTTTCTTAAAATGGTCTGTACTATTGATTTCTGCAAAAAAAAAAAAAAAAAATGACAGGGACACTTAAAGCCCTACACCCTGCAATAGGACATTGTAGCACACAAAAGCATGATTAACACAACTAAGTTTTATTACCGTATTATCCACAAGGAGCCAACCTGTGAAGGTCTCTTTATAGCAGGGTATACATTTGGACTGTATCTTTAACCCTTGAAGTAGTAGAGGAGTGACTGAAGAGTTAGCCATCCCTAGATACCCTCTAAACATGTATTCAAGCTACGAAAATCTCCCAGTGCGAAATCTGTAATGGTAATGGTGTCCCCATGTGTAGTGGGCTCTGTACACTCTATTGCTATATAGCTAGTGCTTTGTGTCTTTTGCTGAGCTCTTGGCTCTCAGGGTTATTTTTCTACAGCGATTGGACCGTGATAAGTTACTCGCCCCATCTATCACCCATCTATTTACAGCCGGTGTTATAGGAGACGTCAGCGTTCACCTTTACAACTTCACTACAACAGATTCTTCTTTTATTGTATGACAGAATAGGAGCCATTGTCGTTTGGAAGCCGCTGCCCCTCAGCCATTGTCCTTATTTAGGCTGAAGCCTGCAGTTCACCTTGAAGAATTTTTGGATCTCTTAAACAGATCATTTTGAAAAATTGCGTTGTCAACTTTATGGGAAATGATGTCATTTATATCGAGCAGCAAAAAATCCAAAACATTGCGCAGGGCGAGCTGGGGCCAGGAACGACGTTCTACCAGGAGTGATTGCCCATTAATGTCAATTAGTTGTTTTTACAGGAGATTTAGGGGTTTTCTGCCTCTCGGGATGATAACTCGACTCAAGTTGGGAGGAGTGTTGTGTTACTACAGGTGAGCCAGAAACCGAAATATCACTTTGACTCTTGGACTGCTTATATCCCCAGGTCTTTTCCACAAGATCTTGGAGAAGGGCAGGTGTGGTCATAGAACCAGAACACTGTGTGACCAAGACCTGTGATAAAAACTCATAAAAAGTTGACTGTAGAAAAGTAAAAAAAAAATAAAAAAATAAAAAAAAATTCCAACTAGAAGCATTATTTCTATAATATAGTCCATATTGGAGGCATCTGTGATGTCACATACATCTACAGAGCCATAGGTATCTGTGTTCTGCCTAAAAGTTCCTTGCTCAAGACCCCAATACTCTTTTTTGAACCTTAGGATATCTGAATGTGAACATCTACTGAAAATTTTCAATAATTCCTCAAAAGTCAAAAGTGTCCAATTTTTTTTCAAAAAGTTGAGAGATTTCAGTCTGTTGGATCCTATTATTATGGTGTCACGGACTTGGCAAATTTGCTCTCTGCCAAAAATTTTATCTGTGTATTTTTATCTACGTTCTATCTACGTTAACATGGCACCAATGGGACTCTAGGAGCTGGGGCCATGGTGCTAGAATACCATAGGCAAACTGTGAGTGGGCACATTGTTTTCATTAGACAAAAGCAGCCTTATTTTGTTCATTTTCTCATATTCTCTTTACCCTTTGTGCTACTAATGTACTATGTGTATCCAGAAAAAGGTAGCTCCTCTGAGAACATGTGGATCATTGAACCATTCGATCTGGTGGTCAAGCAGGGCAAGCTGTTCAAACAACTTTTTTTTCGTACAGATAGTTAAACCCCAAAATGTCCCTCTATCGTAGGTCTTAATGCTGATCATCATTCGACATTAGTCTTGCCAACCCATTTAATCTGATATGTGTGAGTGGACAAGACAGAGAACATGGCGTACTCGGCGATAGCCCAACCATGCCATTACTCGAAAGAATGTAGCTCCATTTTCCTTCTCCTTGTTGAGAGATTTATGGACTCATCTCTGCTTTCTTTTCTTTCTCTTTCCAATTGGAGCCAAAAATAGTCAATATCCGATAATCCAGAAGACTCAAATGTTGGTTTTCCTGGACTGCTCCGAGCTTTTCTGCTGCTCTACGACTCAAAGCTGCCACTAACTACTGCTAATCCCTTTCTAGACTTTATACTTAGGATTTGGGGTTTTAAAGGCATTTACTATGGCTTACTTGGAAGCTACTCCCTGCAGCCTTCATTGGTTTCATAACCTCCATAGGGAGTGATTACCTCGACACGCAGAACATTTGTATCTGTTATCATGTGGTTTGCCTCAGACATCAGCATTTCCTACTTTATGTAAGGCGTTATGGAAGGTCTGGGTTCTTCCCTAGTTCTTCTACATCCCTCTGTGTGTATTCTGGCACCTGATGAGACCACAATGGACTGGCTCTGGGAGATACACATTTCTATCTTCCACACCATGGAGCTCATCCAGTATGGTGCCTGAGTGCTCCTTCTGCTGGATTTCATTATGTTACATTATAAACCCAAGAGAACTTTAGTTGGACAGAGATGCTTAGTACTGGAAGTCATCCCGTCTTTACACGTACAGGAGATGCTGGAGTTGGAAGCCATTACCACAGGCTGCTTATGCCTTTGTATATCTGTCATTTACTTTTTATAGCGTAAACATATTCCATAGCACCATGCAGACCACATCTGCAATTTTATAAAAAATGTGGGAAGAAACTTGAGAATCCGTAAAAAGCCTGAAAGGTGCCCTTACACACACTGGGAGGATATCTAAATTCTAGGCAGATGTCATGGTTTGATGATGACTTATTTCTATTTCTAGGTGTCTGGTTCCATCATATTCAGAGATAGGTTAAAGTCTCTTGTCAGGATGTTTTCTGCCCCCTTCAGTGGAAGTTCAGGTGACTATGGGTATGATCACGCTGGGTCAGTTCTTTGCACAAGCCCTATTGGATCAGAATGCGGCTCGTGCACAGCACAGACCCAGCAAAAGTAGCGGTCTTGGGCACCAAGCATCCCACGCAATTGCGTGGGGCCCCCGACATCCAGAGGGGCCCCGCTCTGGTGCCCAAGACCGCTGCACTGACAGGGTGAGAGCCTGCCGTCACAAGAGGCCGCTCTGTGTCCCTGGTGCCGGCGCTCGAGGCGTCACTGGAGCGCCGGTGCCATGACAACGGGAGAGCGGCCTCTTTTGACCGCAGGGAAAACACTTCCTGAAGAGAAGAGGAGAAGCCTGGACCCAGGTGAGTATGTGTGTTTGCTTTCTTTGTGTTATACACTATATGGGAGGGGGTACACACAGCGGGGGTCTATATAAACGGGGGGGGGGGGAGCGCACAGGGAGGCTATATAAACGGAGGGGGGAGCGCACAGGGGGTATATATAAACAGGGGGAAGCACACAGGGGGTCTGTATACTTATGGGAGAGCACAGGGGGTCTATATAAACGGGGTGGGGGGAAGCGCACAGGGGGTCTATATACTTATGGGACAGCACAGGGGGTCTATATAAATGGGGGGAAGCACACAGGGGGTCTGTATAAACGGGACGGGCACACGGGGGCTATATATAACTCGGGCAGCACACAGGGGTCTATATATAACTGGGGGAGCACACAGGGGGTCTATATAAACGGGGTGGGGGGAAGCGCACAGTGGGTCTATATACTTATGGGACAGCACAGGGGGTCTATATAAATGGGGGGAAAGCACACGGGCTATATAAGCGGGGGGAGCACACAGGGGGGCTATATACAAGTGGAGGAGCACACGGGGGCTATATACTAGTGGGGGAGCACACAGGTGGTGTATAAAACTGGGGGGAGCACACAGGGGGTATATACAATTGGGGGCATGACTTCGCTTGGGGCCCCAGAAATGCCAAGACCGCCCCTGCCCAGCATGGTCATATCCGTGCTTACCAGAACCTCCAGGAATGAGCTTGAGGTGTTAACTAGATTCTTAGACTTGGATGAAGTAGTTGGGAAGTTTTAAAATATTGTAGAACCAGAGCTGTCTACAAGGTCTCAGACCCCCCACTGTTTCCCAACATCACGCTGTTTAGATGCTTATTTATTTCCTAACTCCCCAGTCGAAGCTGTAAAATTTATCTCTGGTATTTGACCAAAATCCAATATACTGTCGCCCTGAAGATAAATCAGCCTCTTGAACGCTTTCTAGAAGGAAAGTCATTGGATTGGCTGTGAAGTGGGAATCTCTATACTCCATATCAATGCATTGATTCCAATCACATTCTCTTTCTCTATAAGATTGAATATCTTTAGACCAAAGACTCATAAGTACATACATCAGATGGTGACCTAGTGTCGGCAAAACTGAGAAGTCTGGCTAACACATATCTAATGTTTACAGCCTGCTTAAAGGAGTAGTGCTGCGCTAAACAATTATTCACTAAATAACACACATTACAAAGTTATAAAACTTTGTAATGTGTGTTATGTTAGTGAATGGCCCCCTTCCCACCCCCCACCCACGCCACCCCCGGAAGTGTAGTGCAGCTGATGACGCGGCAGAGGGTGGCCGGCACGAGGGACGGTCGGAGCGGTTCGGCTAGCCGCCTGAAGATTACATCATTGTCGCAAGATGCGGATGGGGGTCGACACGAATCAGGTGAGTATAGAGCACTACACTTCCAGGGGTGGCGTGGGTGGGGGGGAAACACGGGGAAGGGGGCCATTCACTAACATAACATGCATTACAAAGTTGTATATGTGTGTTATTTAGTGAATAATTGTTTAGCGCCGCACTACCCCTTTAAGTGAGGTGTAAGTGTGTCCTCTGAATTCTAAGAGAGTTAGGGCTTATTCACATGGTTAATATCTACATGGTTTTTGCCATGAAAACCAATTTCTGCTGCAAAAGCCGCCTGGTCTCAGTGTCAGAAACCCTGTTCCTATTTACTGTACATCAGTGGGAGGCAGGGAACCGTGCAGAAGTCAATAGTAGCTTCAGAGTTGGCCCTCCATGCAGCCCAGGGCTCTGATTGAGTATGCATTATACCCATGTGCATATGCTCTTTAGACATTGCCAAACCATTGACTACCTCACACTTGAGAGCCAAATCCATATACAAGCAGTATGTAGACCTGGGTAAATTTTACAGGGATTAGAGTTGGCCCACCAAGACCTTTAAGGGGTTATTCAGCGTTAGAAAAACAAGGCTATTTTCCTGCAGGGACATTCCGACTCTTGTGTCCACAACTCAGTTACATTGAGGTGAATAGAGCTTAATTGCAAACCACACCTGAACTAGAGGCAAGAGTTGTATTTTCTCTGGTGGAAAGTGGCCATGTTTTTCTAATGCTGGATAATCCCTTTAAGGTAGTAGAGGTTATGGGCATGTATCTCTGGTGTACATCCTACATACCAAAACTGGGAATATAAGACTGTCCCCTATACAACAACATTTTTTTTTCCTAGCTAGCTTAGTTGGCAACTTGGGTATTCTGGTGTTCTGAAAAATAATTCATATATTCTGCGGGCTGGTGACAATGATACCCACCCTAGTCCCTTACAGATCCCATTGTGGTTCCTTCCAGCCTCCTGCTGCTTCACTTTTCTGCCTGCTTCCAACATGAGAGGTCCGAGAAGGACCTGCCTGCTCAGCCAATCACAGGCCACAGTGGTGTTGTGTCTTGGCCAGTCATTGGCTTAGCAGGTAGGCCCTGTTCCGAACTCTCATCTCAGAAACAAGCATAAGGGGAGCACAAAAAGCTGAGAGAGGTCATAATGGAAGCTACAGAGCACATGCAAGGTATTGTAGGTATCATTTTTTTTTCTTTATTTCACCTGTCCCAGTAATATATGTATAATTTTACAACCTCGGAATACCCTTTAATAGTATCCACCAAAATTCATCTTCTCTCTGGTCTTGAAACCTTGTCTTCCACAATAAGGCAACAAGTATGGGATGCATTACACTCTAGACTTTGAAGTACCAAATCACAGCCTCCTGCTGTTGTTTATCTACTCACACACCTCTTGGACTGTAATATTATATGAACATCTATTTTCTTCCTTTTGATGAAAATCCAATAGAGCAATAAAAAATTTCTCCAAGTAAAAACTGATCTCCCTGTATCTTAGATGTGTCAGCTAATGAAAAGTGGTCAGACTGCCCAGGAAGTGGTAATTGAACTCTAGACACTAAGGGAATGTTCACACTGTGCAATCAAATTGTATCTTTTACCTTGATTACTGCTCAACCAGTGGCGTAGCCACCGTGGTCGCGGGGGTCGCCGCCGCGACCGGGCCCGCCACAAGGGGGGCCCGCGGGGCCCCCCGATCAATCACTCTTGTGACCGCAAGCATTGTTTTGCTTGCGGTCACAAGAGCCTGGCTCCGTCTTCCCCCGGCTGCTGCGCGGCTGCCGGGGGTGTCGCGTCTTACCCCCGGCAGCGCGCGCATCCCAGAACTCCCTGCGCGCCTTGGGCCCTGACTTCCGGTTCCGGCGCGCAGGGAGCTCTGGGATGCGCGCGCTGCCGGGGATAAGACGCGACACCCCCGGCAGCTGCACAGCAGTCGGGGACAGACCAGGAGGAGTGAGAATCAACGTGGGAGCGCCATGTCAGGTGAGTTAAGTTTTGTTTTTTTTTATCAGCCTGTACGGGTGGGGGGAAAGGAGGGGGCCATCTATGAGGGTGGGGGGAAAGGAGGGGGCCATCTATGAGGGTGGGGGGAAAGGAGGGGGCCATCTATGAGGGTGGGGGGAAAGAGGGGGCCATCTATGAGGGTGGGGGGAAAGAGGGGGCCATCTATGAGGGTGGGGGGGAAAGAGGGGCCATCTATGAGGGTGGGGGGAAAGGAGGGGGCCATCTATGAGGGTGGGGGGAAAGAGGGGGCCATCTATGAGGGTGGGGGGAAAGAGGGGGCCATCTATGAGGGTGGGGGGAAAGGAGGGGGCCATCTATGAGGGTGGGGGGAAAGGAGGGGGCCATCTATGAGGGTGGGGGGAAAGAGGGGGCCATCTATGAGGGTGGGGGGAAAGAGGGGGCCATCTATGAGGGTGGGGGGGAAGGAGGGGGGCATCTATGAGGGTGGGGGGGAAGGAGGGGGGCATCTATGAGGGTGGGGGAGAAGGAGGGGGGCATCTATGAGGGTGGGGGGAAGAGGGGGCCATTTATGAGGGTGGGGGGAAAGAGGGGGGCCATCTATGAGGGTGGGGGGAAGGAGGGGGCCATCTATGAGGGTGGGGGGAAGGAGGGGGCCATCTATGAGGGTGGGGGGAAGGAGGGGGCCATCTATGAGGGTGGGGGGAAGGAGGGGGCCATCTATGAGGGTGGGGGGAAGGAGGGGCCATCTATGAGGGTGGGGGGAAAGAGGGGCCATCTATGAGGGTGGGGGGAAAGAGGGGGGCATCTATGAGGG
Source organism: Dendropsophus ebraccatus (assembly GCF_027789765.1). Taxonomy (NCBI): domain Eukaryota; kingdom Metazoa; phylum Chordata; class Amphibia; order Anura; family Hylidae; genus Dendropsophus; species Dendropsophus ebraccatus. The sequence goes on along the minus strand of NC_091467.1, from coordinate 63,803,564 downwards.
TGGGGGGGAAGGGGACCATCTATAAGGGAGGGAGGAAGGGGACCATCTATAAGGGGGGGGAAAGGGGACCATCTATAAGGGAGGGGGGGAAGGGGACCATCTATAAGGGAGGGAGGAAGGGGACCATCTATAAAGGGGGGGAAAGGGGACCATCTATAAGGGAGGGGGGGAAGGGGACCATCTATAAGGGAGGGGGGGAAGGGGACCATCTATAAGGGGGGGGGGAAGGGGACCATCTATAAGGGAGGGGGGGGAAGGGGACCATCTATAAGGGAGGGGGGGGAAGGGGACCATCTATAAGGGAGGGGGGGGGGAGGGGACCATCTATAAGGGAGGGGGGGGAAGGGGACCATCTATAAGGGAGGGTGGGGGGAGAGGGGGCCATCAATAAGGGAGGGTGGGGGGAGAGGGGACCATCCATAAGGGAGGGTGAGGAGAGAGGGGGCCATCTATAAGGGAGGGGGTAGAGGGGGCCATCTATAAGGGAGGGGGTAGAGGGGGCCATCTATAAGGGAGGGGGTAGAGGGGGCCATCTATAAGGGAGGGGGTAGAGGAGGCCATCTAAAAGGGAGGGGGCCATCTATTTGGGGGGGCAACATAGGGGGAGAGGGAATACACAGAGGGGGGCATATATTATTAGGAGGTCACATAGAGTCAGGGCTACCCACTAAATGAGGGTGTAAAGGGGACAGTACAGATGTACAGTGTGTATATAGATGGAGATGGTGTCAGAGTGTGGAGCCTAATATGTCTGTCTGGCAGATTCTGTGGATTCGTGGCTCGGAGAAGTTCTCATAACGGCCCAGGACGGATGGAGAAGATGATGAAAAGGAAAGAACTCCGATCAGAAAAGACGTCTCCTGTGAGTCACCTGATATATCTGCACTGTAATGTATATGGTGTATAGAGCCTGTGTGGCACTGGGGCCACCTCTATATGACTGGATGAGGTGATTTAGTGTACTGGATTTGGTCAGTAACAATATGGTGGTGATGGTAGTGGTTGTGGTGTGGCGGTAATGTTTCCTCCCTATATACTGGTATTACTGGTAATATTGGTCTCAGTATACAGGATTTGGTCGGTAACAGTATGGCGGTAATAGGTAATATCTGTCTTGGTGTGTGTGTGTGTATATATATATATATATATATATATATATATACATACAGTGGTACCTTGGTTTAAGAGTAACTTCGTTTAAGAGCGTTTTGGTTTAAGAGCTCACAGTTTTTCAAAATTGTGACTTGGTTTAAGAACATTGCTTTGGTTTAAGAACTTCCTGTATCGGGTGGGAGCGCGAGTGGAGAAGGGGCATGGTCTGCATAGCGGGGTCTACAGCACTGTACTCTAAACACCTTCCAAATCATAGCAGATCCCCTTCAGGCTGGGGCTTACATCAGGGGACAGGACTGTGGGGGTAATCTCTCCATAGCTGTAACCCCTCTCTCCCCGGACAGAGAGTGCTGCATGTATGTGCCCACATCTGTACTGCTCCTTCCTTCATGCTCCCTGCAGTCTCTGTCAGCCCTTGTGTTTCCCATCCTCTCCATTACTGTACAGTACAGAATAATAAATATATTTGGGGTGCGGAACCAATTGTCTGCATTTACATGATTTCTTATAGGAAAATTTGCTTTGGTTTAAGAGTGGATTTGGATTACAAGCACGGTCCTGGAACGAATTATGCTCATAATCCAAGGCACCACTGTGTGTGTATATATATATATATATATATATATATATATACACAAACACACACAACAATAGCATCACTTGGTCGTGAAAGGAGGGGGGGGGGGCCCAAGTTGGCCTCTCGCACCAGGGCCCAGGAGACATTAGCTACGCCCCTGTGCTCAACTATGGGGATTTTTTTTGCAAGTTGTTGTAAGGACATGATCTTACCGAGTGAATGATCCTGCTGAGCTTGTGTGGAGTCCTCACTGAGAATCTCATTTAAATCATATAATTCCCGTGAAGAACATCAACCTGATGAAGAGCCCCTGCCATGAGGAAAGAGACGGCAGGTCTTTCCCAGTGGATGGTTCGAATAGTTGGGTCTTTTCCAGTGTCTCGTTGGCACTCGGAAAAGACAGAAGAAAGTGCAATATTTGCTGGATCCTGATGGAAAGACGTCAATACAAGACACAAAATCCATAAAACCTTATGAGGAAAGGAACATCTTCATCGAATCTCTCGATTATAACTATAATCTACACTAACCTCACATAACACTGTTGAACCACCACCAAGCATATCTCAAATATCTGCGGCTTCTTGTTGAGGCCTAATTACTTTTTTTTTATTGCCTTTTAGCCAAAAAACATAAAAAAGTATGAAATGATAAAGTATATTGTTAAAAAAAATAGGCTTCAAAAAGTATAACAAAAACTAATACTAAGGTCTGGGGGTATTCTTCCTGGGACATTTGTGTACAAGGAGAACAGAAATCTGGTGACCCTGTTTGACTGTCCTCATAGATTTCAATGAGACGTGGCCATACTTGTGTGGCCCCTGCTGTTGGAAAGAGCTCATCACTGTCAAAAATTTCTATACTTGACTTCTGCGGGTTAACCTGATACGGCAAACAAGGCAACCATATTCTCCTGATCAATGAAGGTCCTGTAAATATACCATAAATGATGGGTTATGCCTTCAAATAATGGTAGGACGTGGTAGGTCCTCAGAATCCCTCCACGATATTGAAAAATTTTCTAGGACAAGATAATGTCCATGATGGGGGTGTCCTTCACTGAATAAGAGTTTTCAACCATAGGGTAGGGGCACCACCTAGGGGGAACAAGAAAGGTCAAAATAACCCCTCATATGTTACTTACAGTAGTTTTTGTTTTCTTTGTCCTAAGCCATAAGCTGAACCCATGTTATCCCTGACCCCCTATGACCACCGGTATTAAAATTCTGAAAGATCAGACTTGAGAATGCTTGAGTTGCGCTCCTCTCTAATCATGACTCTTGGACCAATTTTCTATTCTGTGTACAGTTTCTTGCTACCAAAAATGGTTAGATGAACCAACCAGGACAACAACCAACCAGGGCAAGCCCCTGAACCTTTTCATCAATAATGGCAGATATCCAAAACTTGCAGACCTTATCAAAATATATCTCAACCCAATGGTTTTTCCCAAGAAAGTTGCAAAAATGACCAACCAATGTGAAGGATGGGAGAGAGTCATGGCGGCTATGTTTTGAGAATAAGTATTGAAATCAACTCATGGACTCAGCTCAAATCAGCTAAAATCCGCTCAAGCTCATGGATTGCTATTTAAACCCATTTTACACCATTGGTTGATTCAAGATAAGCCCTGGGGCCTGTCTTAATATATAGTCAATCTACACCTAACTTTCAGTAGTAAAGGAGCAAAAAAATTAGGCCTGAGACTTCATAAGACACTGATCACACAGCTCACATCAAAGTAATCCTTAGCTCTAGGCTATGATGTTTTTGGAAATTCCTCAAACATTTTAGATATGGAGAAACATTACGGCTAAAAACTGAGAAACCATACACTATTATGGCTCCTATACAGCAGATGATAACTTTTACCACCAACTTGGTGAATCTAAAGATGTCTTGAGGCGCCTTCCCCAGTTTACACACATTCTCTGGGACCCGAACTCCTCCTTCTATATATATTTTTCTTTTCAGTCCGAGCCGTTGCCAATCTGAAGGTCGTCATTGCAATCTGGATTTGACAATTAAAATTCCAGCAATGCCTGTAGGACAATTGTTTTCCGTGACACAATTCTCCTTTGTTTGGGCGCTCAGCTGGAATATTACAGAAGTCTATTGTGAAAGGCGTCTCTATACGTTCTAGTGGGCAATGTACCCACAGTTGGTTGAACTATATTACGATTTCCCCCTCGGCACGCATGATGGAAACTTAAACTACCCTTTAAATTAAACATAATCCAGACCTATATAGAAAAGCTGGACACAGTTTAATTTTTTGATTTCCGTGTTGTCTCCAGCAAGGGTTAATGAGACAGGAGGATTCTGGGTCACTTGGCTGCTCTGTTTTCACAGGAACGTAGCGGCTGGACTTTTGAAGTTCAGCAGATGTTGTTGGAGAGTATTCTTAGCACGGACGGACCTCGGCTTTGTTCTCACCATGAATGTGTTGGCAGCCACGCCTCGGGCCATGGCGTGTTGATTTTTTTTATTTTTTATACATGTGTGTGTTTAACTGTTCTGATGAGTCCAAAAATTCTATTGTAGAAGCTGATAGGGAGTTGTGCATTGGTCAGAGGCCTACTTTGAGGGATTCTGAGCAGAACTGCACAGAGCTTGTAAGGGTGGCCTGCCGGTGACCCTCCTGAGGTACTGGCCTAGCCTTATTTACTGTATACAGCTAGCAAAATTACTGAGATAGTGACGGAAGGAGTGGAATACAGGGCCAAGACAGGCATGTCACTCACCTCTGTCATATGTGCCACCTTTACTCAGACCTCTACATTGTCATCACAGAAAAAAAGTACATTGGTAAACCCTATCCTCTTAGGGGCTCATCGCTCGTTACTAGAAAGCATTACTGGTTTTGATGGCCTGAGCACTGGAAAGAGGTGTCTGGTGTCTTCTTATGTGGAAGATGGTTCCCTGGTGGTCCAGATGTAACTTCTTCCTCTGCACCCCCTATGGCTACACCTTTCCTCTGACCATGAGTGTCCCCAGTTTAACAGGATGATAGAGGAATTGGGAGATGGGTGAACTGGATGAGATTACAAAAGCTCACAGAATGAGTTGGAGCCATTAAAGTGTTCACCATGAAGTATTTTTTTTGGTCAGAACCCATTCTTCTAGGAGATAGAACAACACTTTGGGTCCTATTACACGACCTGATCATAATCTGTTAAAGAGCGCCAATCTGCTAGATCGTCACTCGTTTATTGAGCAATTAGACGGGCCAACTATGGGGCAGCAAGGGCTGCACAGACATCGTTAATGACGTCTGTGCAGCTCTTGGCTTTTGTATAAAATAGTAAAGTAATAAATCACCTTACCACATTCCCTGGTGTCCTCATAGGCCTTCCTGGTGTCTGCAGCTCTGCCTTCTCTGACTAACAGGCTGCCAGCCAATCACTGGCCAAGACAGGCCGCTGGCTGTGATTGGCTAAGCAGCCGGTGGCCTACCTCGGCCATTGATTGGCTGAGAGGCCAGCGGCCTCCAAGTACACCGTAGAAGGCCTGAAGACACCAGGGAACATGGTTAGGTGAGTTATTTCTTTATTATTTTAGATTACAGTCATCAACGTCATTACACGTAGCCATGCACGGTCGAAACCCGATGATTTCCATCAGCTGATTGTTCTCTCTCTTACACAGAGCAATAATTGGCCGAATCAGCCTAATTTGGCCAATGATTCCTCCGTGTAATAGGGCCCTTACTTGAAGCACCGGGTCCTACTGTTGGCGTCCACTCCAGTTCTAAATGATTTTTTTATATGGAAAAGCAGAGAAAAATCCCATAAACGAAACAACACCGAGATAAACAAAATCTTGTTGCATGGAACAGAGACGAAAGAAGCGATATAACAAATAATCCAGAGTGGTGGACTCATAAGGATCGGAATATTGTAACGAGGACGGCTAATTTTAGAGCAATGTTTGGCACCGATTACAATATTTGTATACTTGTCTTAATCCGAACCTGCTGCATTGAGCCCGAAATAGAGAAACTACCCGAAAATGCCAGGAACAGAAAATACCAGCAGCCCGGAGGTCACATTGTGTAAACTGAGTGTGACGTCTGGCGAGAAAAATGTAGCCTGCTGGTGAAAGACATCACTGGTCATGTAATGAGGATCGGAAAGCAGGGCCGGACTGGGACTGAAAATCAGCCCTGGCACTCACACCCCTCCAGCCCACATACCATATCACACTTAGGTCGTGTTGTGTTGTATTGCACCTCAGTTCCATTGATGGGAATGGTGCAAAGTCTATCTATCTATCTATCTATCTATCTATCTATCTATCTATCTATCTATCTATCTATCTCCTATCTATCTATCTCCTATCTATCTATCTCCTATCTATCTATCTATCTATCTATCTATCTATCTATCTATCTCCTATCTATCTATCTATCTATCTATCTATCTATCTATCTATCTCCTATCTATCTATCTATCTCCTATCTATCTATCTATCTCCTATCTATCTATCTATCTATCTATCTATCTATCCTATCTACTATCTATCTATCTCCTATCTATCTATCTATCTATCTATCTATCTATCTATCTATCTATTATCTATCTATCTATCTATCTCCTATCTATCTATCTATCTCCTATCTATCTATCTATCTATCCTATCTACTATCTATCTATCTCCTATCTATCTATCTATCTATCTATCTATCTATCTATCTCCTATCTATCTATCTATCTATCTATCTATCTATCTATCTATCTATCTCCTATCTATCTATCTATCTCCTATCTATCTATCTATCTCCTATCTATCTATCTATCTATCTATCTATCTATCTATCTATCTATCTATCTCCTATCTATCTATCTATCTATCTATCTATCTATCTATCTATCTCCTATCTATCTATCTAGTATCTATTTATTTATCTATCTATCTATATATTTAGTAAGACAATGATATTGTTACAAGTTGAAACCCCCAAAAATTTAACAAAATTGATTTTTATACATTTTTTTTGCTTCTGGTCCCTTTTTCCCTCTGGTTTTTGGTCCCATACACCAGCCATTATAGAGTTTAAAATGGCCCTATATACTGTGTGTGAACAGAGCCTATTTGTTTGCTCATAATCCACTTTCCTTGTAGGACTGGATTATGTAAGAGTTACAAGTAACAGATAATACCTCAACACTGTGACCACCACCATCATCACTACAACATGACTAATACCACTATACTGTCACTGAATAAAATCCACTATGTGAACACAAGTATTACCAATAAAATAAGTATACACAGGACAAATAATACAGCACACCATGACCACCGCCATCATCACCATACAGTGACTGGATAATACTGCTGTATTAATATCCCCTTTATACCACCAGTATATAAAATGCAATATTCTACCTCAGCATTGAATAGAGATGAAGTTCAGAGCATTTGGGTTCATGTGAAGCTAAACTTACTGTAAGGTCACTCATCTCTAGCAGTGACCAAATAGAGGTAGAGATCCAGCTATACAAAGGACCTACAGGCCTTAGGAGTGTGTTCACACATACAGGATCTGCAGCAGATTTCATGCTGCAGATATCATTGTTACTCAATGACGGAACCCAGCATCAAATCTGCAGCAGATCCTGTACGTGTGAATGCACCTAAAAAGTGATTATGCATGATTGTGCAGTTACATCCAGTGACTTACAGGAGGCGTCTTCCTACATGAATCATAAGAGACGTTCTTGGTAGTCAAAGCTGTCTGTTTTTTTCCTTTTCTTTCCATCTGGCTCAGCCCATCATGAAGATTTCTCCAGCCATGACTCTTCTCCCCAGAATCTGTGGGACAAACACTTTAGGCTCCACGCTCCAGCACCAACCTAACCTTATACCTCATCATAACCCTATATTCCCCATTGCTTTACACAGTAACAGTGCCCCCTCTGTGCTCCCACATAAGCAGTCAGGCCCAATATGTGCCTATATAGTATTAGACCCTCTGTGTTATGTCATTATATAGGCAACATCAATGCTCCCCTATAGTAAGCTCCCCTGAGCAGCAGTCCCCATATACCATAGGTCCCACTGAGCAGCAGAACTTATATAGCACAAGTCCCCATGTGCAGCCCCTAAATGATATAGCCCCCCACACATAATATAGATGCCCTGTGCAGTCCCACATAGTATAGCCCTTTCCCCTGTGTAGCCCACAAAGTATATCCTACCTTTGTAGCCCCCACATAGTATAGGTCCCTGTGTAGCCAGCCCCCACATTGTATAGCCCCAACATATTACCCCCTCCCCATGTAGCCCCGCACATAGTATAGGTCCCTGTGTAGCCAGCCCCCACATAGCATAGCCCCAACATATTACCCCCTCCCCATGTTGCCCGCACATAGTATAGGTCCCTGTGTAGCCAGCCCCCACATAGCATAGCCCCAAAATATTACCCCCCCATGTAGCCCCCACATAGTATAGGTCCCTGTGTAGCCAGCCCCCACATAGTATAACGGCAACCTATTATTCCCGCCCCCTGTAGCCCCCCACATAGTATAGGTCCGTGTGTAGTCAGCCCCCACATAGTATAGCCCCCAACATATTATCCCCCCCTCCGTGTAGCCCCCCACATAGTATATGTCCCTGTGTAGTCAGCCCCCACATAGTATAGCCCCCAACATATTATCCCCCCCTCCGTGTAGCCCCCCACATAGTATAGGTCCCTGTGTAGTCAGCCCCCACATAGTATAGCCCCCAACATATTATCCCCCCCATGCAGCCCCCCACATAGTATAGGTCCCTGTGTAGTCAGCCCCCACATAGTATAGCCCCCAACATATTATCCCCCCCATGCAGCCCCCCACATAGTATAGGTCCCTGTGTAGCCAGCCCCCACATAGTATAGGTCCCTGTGTAGCCAGCCCCCACATAGTATAGCCCCCAACATATTACCCCCCCATGTGGCCCCCCACATAGTATAGGTCCCTGTGTAGTCAGCTCCCACATAGTATAGCCCCAAAATATTACCCCCCCATGTGGCCCCCCACATAGTATAGGTCCCTGTGTAGTCAGCTCCCACATAGTATAGCCCCAAAATATTACCCCCCCATGTGGCCCCCCACATAGTATAGGTCCCTGTGTAGTCAGCCCCCACATAGTATAGCCCCCAACATATTACCCCCCATGTAGCCCCCCACATAGTATAGGTCCCTATGTAGTCAGCAACCACATAGTATAACATATTATCCCCCCCCATGCAGCCCCCCACATAGTAAATGTGGCCCTCTGTAGCCCCCACATGGCATTTCCCCCTGTACAGCCCCCACATTGTAAAAAAACAAAACAAAAGTATACTCACCTCGGATCCAGCAGATTCTTCCTGGTCCTCTCTGGTCCGCTGCTGTTATCTGCTTACATCTTCCGTCATCAGCAGCCCGATGCAGACCGGCCCCGGAGTCTCATAGCTCCAGCCCCGCGGCGCCTGCACCTCTCTCATGTACTGCACGTCGGCGGACGTGTGACGTCATCCGTTACTGCCGGCCACAGAGCAGTAGATGAGAGAGATGCAGGCGCCGCGGGGCTGGAGCTGTGAGACTCCGGGGCCGGTCTGCATCGGGCTGCTGATGACGGAAGATGTAAGCAGGTAACAGCAGCAGCAGCAGATGCAGAGCGGCGGCGGCCGGTAGGGCTAGCGGAGGGGGGTTGGTCGGCGGCCCTCGGACTGATAATCTGAGCAGCCCAGCGGGCATTTGCCCGGCCTGCCAGATTATCAGTCCGGGCCTGTCGGAAAGTGTGGAGCCGGAGTCATCCATCCGATATATTATACAACTAACATCTATTATCCTGTACCCCAAGTGTCAGCGTGTCACTATCCTGTACCCCAAGTGTCACTATCCTGTACCCCAAGTGTCACTATCCTGCACCCCAAGTGTCACTATCCTGTACCCCAAGTGTCAGCGTGTCACTATCCTGTACCCCAAGTGTCATTGTGTCATTATTCTGTACCCCAAGTATCAGTGTCAATATTCTGTACCCCAAGTGTCAGCGTATCACTATCCTGTACCCCAAGTGTCACTATCCTGTACCCCAAGTGTCATTGTGTCATTATTCTGTACCCCAAGTATCAGTGTCAATATTCTGTACCCCAAGTGTCAGCGTGTCACTATCCTGTACCCCAAGTGTCACTATCCTGTACCCCAAGTGTCACTATCCTGTACCCCAAGTGTAAGCGTGTCACTATCCTGTACCTCAAATGTCATTGTGTCATTATTCTGTACCCCAAGTATCAGTGTCAATATTCTGTACCCCAAGTGTCAGCGTGTCACTATCCTGTACCCCAAGTGTCACTATCCTGTACCCCAAGTGTAAGCGTGTCACTATCCTGTACCTCAAGTGTCAGTGTGTAATTATCCTGTACCCCAAGTATCAGTGTCAATATTCTGTACCCCAAGTGTCAGCGTGCCATTATCCTGTACCCCAAGTGTCACTATCCTGTACCCCAAGTGTCACTATCCTGTACCCCAATTGTCAGCGTGTCACTATCCTGTACCCCAAGTGTCACTATCCTGTACCCCAAGTGTCACTATCCTGTACCCCAAGTGTTAGAGTGTCATTATCCTGTACCCTAAGTGTCAGTGTCATTATTCTGTACCCCAAGTGTCAGCGTGTCACTATCCTGTACCCCAAGTGTCACTATCCTGTTCTCCTAAGTGTCAGGGTGTCATTATTCTGTTCCCCAGGTGTTAGTGTGTCATTATCCTGTACCCCAAGTGTCAGTGTCACGATCCTGTACCCCAAGTGTCAGCATGTCATTATCCTGTACCCCAAGTGTCAGTGTGTAATTATCCTGTACCCCAAGTGTTAGTGTGTCCTTATTCTGTACCCCAAGTGTCGGCGTGTTATGCCCGGTACCTCATAGTGTCAGTGCAGTATGTCATTGGCTGATACCTCCTAGTGTCAGCGTTTCATTGGCCTGTTCCCCTACTGTCTGTGTATCCTTTTTTTTTTTTTTTTCTTGTTGAATATTTTTTCCATATATATGATTTATGTTGAATTTGTCAGATTTTGGCCTGGTTTCTGCTAAATTCTGTATCTCCATTGATTGTTCATTTCCGAAATTTAGCTAACAGATTAACAGGATGGCTCCATTCAGTGACGGGAGCAGTGAACCTTCGTTCCTCTGCCATGTTTAGGGAATGGCAGGGATGGTGACAAGGAAGAATTTTCAGAGACAATGAGGCCGGCCCGCTCCGTACTGCATTGATTAAATCCATAATTTTATTACAAACATCTCTAACAGAGGCTCTGGCACAGGCCGCCATTCCTCTCCAGCCTTGGAAATGGTTTTAATCAGTGCTATGAGGGTCTGGCGCGGCTCCACCAAAGCTTTGTCTCCACCATGCCGCCATCTACAATTACATCCTCAACAGGATATGTGAAAACCACGTTCTTTGATGAAGATCTGCAGGAGGGCATGATGTTGATACCTACAAAGTTGTCAATGAGTTCCTCAAAATCTCCATGGGGTTTCTTTCATATGCTGATGAAACTTCATGGGGACACCTCCATAAGCTAATGAAACTTCATGTCGGCACCTCCATATGCAGATGAAACCTCATAGAAGCACCTCCTTATGCTGATGAAACTTCATGGAGGCACCTCCTTATGCTGATGAAACTTCATGGAGGCACCTCCTTATGCTGATGAAACTTCATGGAGGCCCACCTTCTTATGCTGATGAAACTACATGGAGGCACCTCCTTATGCTGATGAAACTTCATGGAGGCACCTCCTTATGCTGATGAGACTTCATGGAGGCCCCCTTCTTATGCTGATGAAACTTCATGGAGGCACCTCCTTATGCTGATGAAACTACATGGAGGCACCTCCTTATGCTGATGAAACTACATGGAGGCACCTCCTTATGCTGATGAAACTACATGGAGGCACCTCCTTATGCTGATGAAACTTCATGGAGGCACCTCCTTATGCTGATGAAACTTCATGGAGGCACCTCCTTATGCTGATGAAACTACATGGAGGAACCTCCTTATGCTGATGAAACTTCATGGAGGCACCTCCTTATGCTGATGAAACTTCATGGAGGCACCTCCTTATGCTGATGAAACTACATGGAGGCACGTCCTTATGCTGATGAAACTTCATGGAGAGTACCACCCTATGTTAGTGAGATATAAAGATCCCCTACTTATGCTGATAAGACATTATGTGGGTTGCCTACATATCCTGGGGGTCTACCCATGTGTATGAGGTCTACCTGCTATGGTGCATTACTTTAAGTGATCTTACACTCTCGAGAGTGTACTGCCTCCTTCTGCTTTTTTTCAATGTGTCTTCCATCCCTTACATTGCCAATTTACACAGGGTTTGTTGGACATCCTGGAACTCTGTACCCAGGAGCAGCCTATAGTATCACTTTATGGTCAATTTTCTTGGGATCAAAATATTGGGGCAAATGCAATCCAAAAAGGCTGGTGCCTCGTGAACTGTTTTAGGCACACTATATGGCTATCTAGGCACTAAAATGGAGAAATCAATCATAAACATAGTTTTCCCACTCACCATCCCTCCAGAGTCTGTCCCCATTTAAATTACCTGTTGTTTGCAGGTCCCTGAAGCTCCACTTGGTGGCTTCATTTTTTCTTCACTTCCTGGTTTGGGGTTTCCCATGATGCACTTTGTCTCCTGTGATGTCTAACTGACTCTGTAAAACTGTTAGATGGCTTACATCTTGTTCAGCCAATCAGAGCCATCTGACAAAGGGAGGCTGGCTTAACAGGACCCACCTCCCTCTTGATGATGTTATTGTCACAAAATGGCTGCCACAGAAAGCCCTGGAGTCAACAGTCATTAGGTAAGAATTGGTTTACTTCACTTCCTGGTGGGGGATTGAGGGGGGAAAGATAGGGAAGTGGGGTAGATAGGTGATTGAAGCATATTACAAAGTTACATAATGCTGGGAAAAAGCTTTTAGCTGGAGTACCCCTTTAACCATGGCTACGTCACAGTACTTCTTTACATGTCTATAATAATTGGTTGCCAATAAATCATTCTCAATAAAATTCATGGTTAGACAATAGCAATACTCCTTCCCCACCCATGCCATCGACTCTGGGTTATTTCACATATGTAAGGGCAGCTCCGCCCACTTTATAGCTTTTTAGTCCCCCAAATCCCTGGCAGTCGTAGTTTATATGAATGGTGAATGTTCCTTGCTTTTAGGTCAGAAGTGAGTACCCCTTTTTGAAGTGTAAATGAGTCACTGGCTTGGCTATTACCAAACCTCTAAGAGTTCACTGGAGAACGCCTCTCCTATAGGTGGTTGCTTTAAAAAGTCAGCTTTTTGCATAAGTTAAGATTTTTCTTAGCCCACAAAAGTACCATCTACACACACACACAAACAAATGCATGATACCTGTCCCCCTAAAGGTGGACCAGCCATGGCTTCACTGGGAATTTTTTTTTTATTTCTCAGTATTTATGGCACTGGATTAGTTTTTGAGTTTCATCAGAATTTTTTTCAAATTTTCTATTATTATTACTTGAGGGAGCTTATCAAATACTCCATCACAACATAAGGCGTGTAGCCAACCAACATCTGCCAAGTCTGTACCTCCTGCACTTTATTTTCTGGTACATGGCTGCCTCCGGGTCCTTGTAATTGCTGATCTGTTGTACAATCTACACGGTCAAATACAACTTCGTTATTTCAAGTTTCGGCAATTATCGGTACAACATGGATCATCCAAAGTGTTCTATTCTGCAAGGAGCTGTGCCCAATGGGCAACCAATGGAGTAAAAGTCTCATCTCGGCCTGCGTACTTGTCGCTCTGCCTTCAGTGAAACACAAGCCTGATGTAAGGATTAGCTAATATCAGCCCTTGGTCACAAGGACATAAAACAGGACATTTTCGAGAAAGAGACACCTGTTTGGAAGTCGTGACATCTCTACTCAATAACAAACCTCGAGAGAGTGTTTATTGAAAAAGCACTTTGTAAACTATTTATGTGACCCAACATTAAGCAAAATGCTTCCTTCCACTCCGTCCTTACCATTACTAGATGGATGTAACATTTACATTCCGAAAATAATTTTTTTTTCTTTTTGCTCCATTACTGATGCTGTAACAAAAACAAATGAGTTTTAAGTTGTGGACTGTAAGACGTAATGTATACAGAAGATATTATGTTACAGGTATAATGGAATCCTAATGAATTTTACCTACTTTAAATACACGGCCATAGAAGGAAATTTGGAAGAAAAAGTAGTAAAAAGTTTTATTTTCATTTTTTATATGGTCAGAAATAAATTTTATAAAAATATGTTGTTTTTTTTTATACAATAAACAATTCTTGACTCTTCTTTACTATTCTTTCACAACACCTTTATCTCCCACCCAAAGAAAATTATACGCACAATAGCATTTTGTAGAAATTTATGTAGATTATCCTGTAATGATGGGTGTTGTGGATCCTCTGTGCCACCACTAACAATGACGTAAGCCGCACCAGGGAGTGGAGCCTAAGGGGCCGCTGGTCTTCACCTGTGCCCGCCACAAGGCAGGGTGGGCTTGCTGTGACTGGCAACTTCCCAGGTCGCTACCCCTGGCTTTGCTTGCTAGTGGTGGTGGCATAATACAGCTGGACACATATAGGCTGGAACTCAGCAGGAAGCTCGGCTGGAACTGAGACAACAGTGCGATGACAGGAATGGCTGAAACCAGCCTTACGGGCAGGATACACGGGAGCGGGGCCACACACTAATGGGAAGCATGTAGAGGCTCCAACACATGTGGTAGGCTGCAATTTATAGGAGAGCTGCAGCGCATCAGCCAATTAAGGGCACACTCCACTGGCCCTTTAAATTAAAGCAGAGTCGGGCCGACAGGGAGCCGGAGGAGGCGGAGCCCCAGCACAGAGCAGGAGATGGGGCAGCAGTGGCAGAAGACGTGCGGCCAGGAAGGAGATTGTGGCCGCGGCTGTAACATACCCAATTAAAAACATTTAAAAATACCCCATAAAAACAGTGATGGTCTGGGGTAACTGTTTGCACATTATCATGGTATCCATATAATGTATGGATATATAATGTGTGGCTAGATAGAAAGGGAGTGGAGTGGATTATGCATAATCTCGTGTCTACTACTGTAATAAAGAGTCAAAGAGGAGTTGTGGCTCAGCATTTGTGCCGCACTCTAGCAAGCCTCATCACCAGCCTCCCGCTTGCTCACGTTGTCAGCCAGTGTATGCCTACATAGCACTCATCTGCAATAAAATATAGTTGAATCTTCTAGCGTAGCTGTGTAGGAGCTATGGTCTGGGGTAAATCGCCACAACAACAACGACACTTCCCCCCCCCCCTGGATTTGATTCCCCAGATAGAAATGAATATATAGTTCTTTCCCCCCCCCCCTCATTATTGTATAATTTTTTAAAAGTGCAAAGAATTGCTACTCCAAATTAGTTTAAAAATTCTGGTTTTTTTTAATACAATAGTGATAAAAAAATAAAAAATAAACAACTATATTTAATTTCCATCATGGGATTTGAACCCAGATTTTTTTTTTTTTAAAGTTGTCTAGACAAGTGATTTACCCCTATACCATGGGTCTAACACACGTTTGGAGAGGTGGAAAGAATACGGGGCAAACTCCTCTTTGACTCTTTATTACAGACGGAGACCTGTGTATAATCCACTCCATGGACAAAGTACCAAAAGCAACATGCTCACAAGAGGACTGACAGCTACAGCACAGAGTCCATTTATATTTAGTTATCATTATAAAACTAAATTAAAATGTATTCTTATTTATTTTTTGTGGAAAAAATACAAAAAGATATCTATAGTTGATATAGCCTAATAAATAGCATCCACTGCTAGACAAGGCCAACTCCTTGATGGATATTCCATTTTAATTTATACAATTTACAAAAATTTATTTTGAAAAAAAATGTTGCTATAATTTTTGTGCTCAGCTCAATTTTGGAAAAGTTACAATAAAAGGAACTCACAAGCAATAGACAGAGTGGAAAGAAGCCCCCTGGTGGACGGGGCTATACGTAGATGCATTGACAGTTCAGATCTCATTATGTAGTAAACTGAATTCCAATATATTTTTATATATTTATTGTTTCATATTTTGCATTTTTCTCCCCTTGGTTATAGAAGACATAAATAAATTTTTTGCATTTTCTGTTTTTATATGGTTTTGTTGTGATCCTGATGAAAATATTTCATGTTTTATGCATGATGTAATTAAAAAGAAAAAAAAAAGGGCCCATTTAAAGGGTTACTCAATAAGTGTGCGGATCTTGGCCCGCTCTCGCTCTTGCTGCAAGGCACACGAGCAACAAAAGAAAATTAAATGTTCTGTGAATAAATAGTGTAGTACTTTGGGATTTGGCCAACCTTTCGAGATTTATGTGAATCAGATGTTTCATGATGTGCTTTCTCCAACCCATTCCCCCCTCCCCCATCTCCAGTTCATCTACTTTGGCAGAAAAAGTGAAAATCTCAAATTAAAAAAAAAAATACAATAGACATTTGGGTTTATAATAATGAAGAGGCACAATAGGACTGGTATTGATAATTGCTACAAAATACTTGGAAATTTATTTTATTCTGGAATAGAGAAATAACAGGGAAATTTATGAAAAATGTGAAAACTGGTTGTTGGTCAGGCTCTGTCTGAGGAAAATACACTGACAATCTTAATTGGAAGCAAAAATTCTGATAACGGATTAAAATAGAACATTTTTGTTTAATTTTTTTTCTTTGTTCTTGGGTCCAGAAGAAAATCCCGTTAAAGGCATTATTCACTTTGGAGAATCCCTACTTGTTAGGAGCGTTCCCTTGTGGGGAGCTCCTGTGATCAGCTGTGATCTGTGAGGAAACATGGCAGTAAGTGTTAAGTTTCCCTGCAGCACCACCACAGGCGAAATCAAGTATTACAAGGTGCTCATTTAAATCAACATACTGTCTGTGTAATAGGACAAGACATCCTCTTTAGCCAAGGGATGATGGTGCCCATCTATTAACTTAGATAAGGTATGTTGACATTAGTTTTGCAATATGTACATACCCTTTAAGGGGCTTGGTTATAGGCTTGGTTGAATAGATGCTGTTGACTGATCAGATTTTTAAAAATAAAGTAGCTAGAATATTCTGAAACAAAAAAACAGCAGTGATACACCACCACTTTGAGACACCATACACTGAGATGTTTACTTTTCTCTTAACACTTCTTTTCATTTACCCCTTTACCCTCTGGAGAAGGTTTTCCTCCAGAGTTTTGAAATCTAATACCATAAGTTATGAGGCCCTATCCTGTCATGGACCCTATCGCAGAGTACTAAGGGGTACCTAACTACTTACTGGGGGACACCTATCTACCTACTGGTGGCATGTACCTACCACAAAGGACACTATTATAGTTTCCCGACTTACTATGGATGGGAAAATGTGAGGATTGTATTGGAAAATTGTGAAACCTAACATGTAGACGGGATTATTGTGCTCTGGGCCAAATGGAGCAGAAAGGGAAAGAGAACGTCTCTGATCTGCACTGTGGTCACTTATACAGTCTGCAAAGCCTGTGCAGAGCTGGTGCCTACTTTTTATATAAGCCATAGTTTGGTCTTGGTCCCAGTCCTGATACTACCTACTATACTCTTGTGCATTGTAACTTCTAGGGTCCAGGGTGACTTGATCTTTGGCTTCAAAGAGACCATTACAACATTATACCCATCAAACCCTCTTACATACAGATACCCTAATTTTGTAAGGTCTCTAATTCTTCCCTTAACATACATTTAGAATCCATGGTCTTCTTGATCCAACGCATTGTTAAAGCAAACGTTCTATTAGGTACATTCACTTTAAGTATTGCCTGTGTATGGAACGTTGGAACTTTCTACTTATGGGCACCAGTTCGGGGGTGAAGCACTGGAGGCGGGCTGGACCGCCTCCAGTTGTAGGAAACCCCCACCCCTCTATGACGCAACTCCATTGATTCTAATGGAGCCGCAAACGCTTAGTCTGGTTATGGACCAACTGCGTGATTTCACTCAATTATGAGCAATGTATCGGATACAACCAATTCCCACTTCCTTGGCTCATACAACTTCATTCATAGTGTATCCTGCACTGACTTGACATATATTCATGTGAGTATATAGTATTTGAAAAACAACAACTCACGTTTAGTAGTCTTCACTTCGACTTGGATTTATTTTTGCTTGATTGCAAGGTTTGGCTGCGTGTGATCAGAACACTGGAGCTCGCTGGAGGCTAGGCATCCTCTCCCTGCTGCGCTAATGGAGCCGCGTCATAGAGGGGATAAAATGGTGATGTCACGACCCGTCTCCCAGAGCTGTGCGGCTGTGGCTGCTGGAGAGGATGACGGCAGGGGGACACTGAAGGACACAGGGCACTGGAGGGACACTGAGCATCCCTCTGACATCATCCTCTCCAGCAGCCACAGCCCGCACAGTCTGGGAGTCGGGTCGTGACATCACCATTTTATCCAGGAAGTGAAACCTTGATGCAGTAGTAAATGCAGGGAAAAAGCACTTTATAAAAGTATAACTTTTGGGGCACAATACTATACTTCACTAAAAATTTTCCCCGGACTTCTTAAAATTTTGAATCCATGTAGTCCCTCCTCACTTAAAGTCCAGTATATTATAGCTACTGTACTGTCTAGGATACAGGTGCCATCATGTTCCCCACCTGGTAACAAGTCACCTCTACTTAACTTTTAGAGTCCACAGTTATAGGGTTTGTCCTAATCCTACCTCTACTTAAAGGTCTTCAATCATCATTCCTACCATAACCTCTGATAAATTAATTTATAATGGTGGGCTCCAGTATCAGATCACTTATGGTCCATGGTCATCTTCATCTTGATCCCAACCCTGCCAACTGGCATCAACTGGCATACAGATACCCCCATTTATGAAGGTCCATCTTGGAAAGAGACCCCTTGTATTTATTGATAGGATTGATACTCACTATAGTCCCACCATCGCTGAAGGTTCTTTAGAACATCATAACTATCATAATGTACATACATACATACATACCAAGATAGACCAGAAGGTCTATCTTGGTAAGTAACATATAGGGCTCATGGTCTTCTTGATCTGGTCCTTCTCTTAAATCTCTGAGAATATCATGCCTAATATAAAAAAATAGAATCCATATGCCATAATTTCCTATTAAGGGAATACATATGACAGAATTTCCTTTTAAGAGACACCCTTTAAGTACTAGTTAGAGTCCTTTTGATCCTGCTCCTGATTAAGGCTCTTTAGAACATAACACCCACCATAACTCCTTGTGTACGGTTGTTTTGATCCCACCCCTGATGAAACTATTTGAGAAGCTCATGCCTGCCATACCCTCGTAAGGTTGGCATCTACAAAAATGGACCAAAAACTCTCCCCCAGCGAGATGAAAACACTTTATGTCTCCTTTATTTTCTATTGTACTGTAGATCAGAAAATTCTTGAAGACACGCAAACTACGATAACAATTTTATTGTGTCCAAGCCATCCTTTCAACTTTTTATGAGTTTTATTTGAAAGTATGTCTGGACTTCATGAATAGTAAATATGAGACATACAGAAGAGGCGTCCGCCCGGTGGTCGGTGGGCTCCATGGACAAAAATGACATTTGATCAGGTCATCTGTAGGTCAGTCTCAAGTGTCCTCCTTCAGAATGGTCTTTGGTTGTATACAAATAAAAAAGATTGGGACGAAATTGTAATCACAGTCATTGGGTGGTCCGTGACAACAACGAGAGACATCATGACCATCAACACGAAGACGAGAAGATGGTGGAGGGAACACACGGGAGGAGACTGAGTCAATGCCAAGACATTCTACAATACTGGAATACTAACAGCAACCCAACATATAACAAACACTGAAAATACATTGTATTATAGGTGGTATGTTAAGCACAAAGGGGGCAGTACTATAATAATTAATTTTTGGCACATAGGGGGCAGTAATATAGTTGTTATATTCTTGCATAAAGAAGCAGTATTATACTAGTTATATTCTTGTATATAGGAGCAGTTTTATAGTAGTTATATTCCTGTATATAGTAGGCAGTATAATATTAGTTATATTCTTGTATATAGGAGCAGTATTATAGTAGTTATATTCTTGTATATAGGAGCAGTATTATAGTAGTTATATTTCTGTATATAGGTGTAGTATTATAGTAGTTCTATAGTTGTATATGGAGGCAATATTATAGTAGTTATATTCCTGTATATAAGAGGCAGTATTATAGTAGTTATATTCTTGTATATAGGAGCAGTATTATAGTAGTTTTATTCTTGTATATAGGAGCAGTATTATAGCAGTTATATTCCTGTATATAGGAGCAGTATTATTGTAGTTATATTCCTGTATATAGGAGCAGTATTATAGTAGTTATATTCTTGTATATAGGGGCAGTATTATAGTAGTTATATATTCTTGTATATATGGGGCAGTATTATAGTAGTTATATTCTTGTATAGAGGAGGCAGTATTATAGCAGTTATATTCTTGTATATAGGAGCAGTATTATAGTAGTTATATCCCTGTATATAGGAGAAGTATTATAGTAGTTATATTCTTGTATATAGGAGCAGCGTTATAGTAGTTATATTCTTGTATATAGGGAGCAGTATTATAGTAGTTATATTCTTGTATATAGGAGCAGCATTATTGTAGTTATATTCTTGTATATAGGGGCAGTATTATAGTAGTTATATTTTTGTACATAGAAGCAGTATTATAGTACTTATATTCATTTCACTAGGGGGCAGTATATAGTGGTTTTGCACTTATACAATGTTAACATCTATTTTCCTGCAGTTATCAGCCAAAGAAAGGAAACAGAACGCTTTGGTGAGTCACATCCAGACCCCTTGGAGGGGATATTATGGCGCAGAGACACGCGACACATGGTCTTGTATTAATTATGCGGTTCAATGATTTTCTTGCCTCATTCAGGACAATTATGTCACATTTTATGACATTGACTATATTTATCTCTTCGGCGGCTGCGGTCTTCTAGATCCGGATTTGTTGGATGATGCACAAGATTCTGTAAACTATAAAAAATGAGTATATATAGAGAGAAATGTGGAATTTCATGCAGAATGACGGATTTCAGGTCGGTGATATCATCTGGTTGGGTAAGAATTTTGTCATCCAGCTCCTCCTCTCCACGCTCCGCTCTATTGGCCTCAAGGACTCTGCTCTTTCCTGGTTTTCCTCCTA
Source organism: Dendropsophus ebraccatus (assembly GCF_027789765.1). Lineage (NCBI taxonomy): Eukaryota > Metazoa > Chordata > Amphibia > Anura > Hylidae > Dendropsophus > Dendropsophus ebraccatus. The sequence goes on along the minus strand of NC_091467.1, from coordinate 63,782,595 downwards.
TCTCTCTGACCGCTCCTTTAGCGTATCACTTTCTGGCTCCACCTCATCTTCTCTCCCCCTTACAGTTGGGGTTCCTCAGGGATCAGTCCTGGGCCCTCTCCTTTTCTCACTTTACACTTTACCCATCGGACAAATCATCAGCAAGTTTGGTTTTCAGTACCATCTCTATGCTGATGATACCCAGCTGTATACCTCCTCCCGTGATATCACCCAGCTATATACCGTCTCTATGCTGATGATACCCAGCTGTATACCTCCTCCCGTGATATCACCCAGCTATATACCGTCTCTATGCTGATGATACCCAGCTGATATCACCCCTGCTCTTCTACAGAACACCAGTAACTGTCTGTCTGCCGTCTCTAACGCTATGTCCTCCCTATTCCTAAAACTCAACCTTGCTAAGACTGAGCTTCTTGTCTTCCCTCCCTCTGCTAAACACCCTCCACCTGACATCTCCATCTCTGTCTGTGGTGCAACCATAACCCCTACACAACAAGCCCGCTGCCTTGGGGTTATGTTTGACTCGGATCTCTCTTTCACTCCTCACATTAAACTCTCATTGTCGCTCTGATCCATTCCCGTCTTGACTACTGCAATTCCTTACTAATCGGCCTTCCTTCCTCTAAACTCTCCTCTCTCCAGTCCATTCTCAATACAGCGGCCAGGCTCATCCCCATGTCCAGCCGCTATACTGATGCCTCCCCCCCTGTGCCAGTCACTACAATGGCTCCCTATTAAGCACAGGATACAATACAAAGTCCTCCTGCTCACCCACAAGGCTCTCCACAGTGCTGCACCTCCCTATATCTCCTCCCTCATCTCTGTCTACCATCCTACCCGTGCCTTACGCTTCTCTAACGACTTAAGGCTAACATCCACCTTAATCCGCACCTCTCACTTCCGTCTCCAGGACTTCACCCGAGCTGCAGCAGTTCTATGGAATGCATTACCCAAGACTGTCAGGCTCACCTCCAATACACAAAGCTTCAAACGTGCCCTCAAAACTCATCTATTCAAGCAGGCTTACCAGGTTCCCTAATTTTGACTGCTACCCCCCCCCCCACACACACCTACCTACCTCCACCACGCATACATACATACATACATACATACATACATGCATGCACACACACACCAAGCATTTAAGCACTTAGACCTGTGCATGCAGCATTGGCTGGTGACAGGCTCACCCACCCTTACCTGCACTGCCTTATTTATAATGATGGCCGGACCATAAGAACAATGAAGCACTTTGCCCCTCTGCCATTTTGTCTCGCACCCCCTCCTGATAGTGTGTAAGCTCATGCATGCGAGCAGGGACCTCACTCCTCATGTATGGATAATTATATGTATCTCTCTGTAATGTCTATTTTTTGTCTATGTATGTACCCCCAGAATTGTAAAGTGCTGCGGAATCTGTTGGCGCTATATAAATAAAAATTATTATTATTATTATTATCAAGTTTTCTTTTTGTGAAATTTCAGTAATCCGGGGGCCACTTAAGACCAGAACATTTAGGAACTGGACTCCTTCCAGGGTTAAGATGGGAGCGTGAGGAGCGATGATAAGTGAGACGTCTCTGGGATCTGTCATGTCACAGGACTGATCGCTTCAGCTCGGGCAGGTGCAAAACTTTCGACACCATTTTATAAACAGTGATGTGAAACGGTATAATTTTCAAAGTCAGAATTTGTCTGTGTTCTTTGTAAAAGTATAAGGGGGAAGAAGTTTTTCTGTTCAAATTTGCACTTTTGTGAACCAATATGGCCACCGCAACATCTTATGCAGGGGTTGTCACCCAACCAAGTTCCTTAAAAGAACCTCTTCTCGCTCCCCTGGTGTCCTGATGTGGCATCTCCTTTGTTTCCTGCTGATTGCAGCTCCACTAATTCCAAGACGAACTCATCTCGGGAGTGACAGCCAATCACTGCCACGGCTCTGTCTTTTCTCAGTCAGTAATTGGTTGAGTGGGCTGTAACTCCTGAAACAAGTTAATCTTTGAAGTAGTTGAGCTGCAGTCAGCAGTGGATACCGGAGAGGCTGCATCAGGACACCAGGGGAGCCCGAAAAGGTAAGCATAACATGTTAGGACACTGAGAGCAGCAGAGAGCTCAGCGGCAGAATTCCGCCGTTTTTGCTCAGTGTGAACGGGGCCCAAAGGAACAATTCCTTGGATATAATGTTAGGAGATATTCACCTGTAAATATCCTATTTGGATGAAAGGGTGCATCGCCATCTAGTGGCTAAATTCTTCTTGTGGATGTGATGTCTCTGCCAGCTCGCGTGTAGGTATTTGCTGTCATTGTTTGTGAATTACTGATAGGAATTTTGCCCTAAAGTTGCATACAGTTTATTTTCCTTTGTTCTCATAACATTTCATTAGTACATAGCTACTGGTAAATATAATAGTAGAAGATATAAATATAGATATTGTACATTCTTTGCATTGCGTAACATTCCTGTTTTTCTTGTCTTGCTCTGTTCTTCTTCCTGTGATTCAGACGTGTTTCTCAGTCCAGTTCAGGGTCCAGGCTCTGGTGGAATGAATCAGATCTTTGAAGAATACATTGTGCTCTCTATAGATTCCCAGACTACAAAGTCATCAGCTTCGGTTGTGACGCAAGGCGAGATTGATGGCGGTATCAGCACGCTGGTGCCCTATGCTTTTGCTGATAACTAAAATCCGTTTGAAACGCGAGAGCAAAACATTTTGTGAAATATTTACATCCAGGACCCTTGAATGGCTCCAAATATTCTTGATAAACAACCAAGGATTAGTTGAATCCATGTGAATCTGAACGTCTCGCTATTCGCTGGGATTAGAACATCTCAGATTTTCTTGGCTCGTAGAAGACGTCTGTATTACAACCGATTGTCTGTACCAGGATGACCCTAAGATGGACGAGATGTTTGGGTTCTACCTCAGCTTCACTACGTCTCCTGTTGTCAGTCGGTAACTTGACAATGAGAGGTCGGAGTCTAGTTTTTTTGCATGGTAGAAAATATTAGACATGGAATCCGCACCACAGCGACGCGTTTCGTCATGTTCCGCAAAAAGTCATGACATATTACATAGAAGTTTAATAGGCCTGGAAGTAAGGGAGGATAACTCTCAGTCTGATCCTGAGTAAGGGATGTAGTTGTTGGAGCTCCTGGGTAGACGTCTTATATGATTGTATGAACCAGACCAGTCATACCAGAATATATAAGGGGGCCCCAAGTATAAGTTATCCAGCTAATGCGTTTCACTATACCTCTTCTATAAAGACACGAAAGGACACAGGTTTAAGGATCGGATCAGCCCTTGAATCAAGCTTCTTATCTTATAAAGATGGCTTCTTGATCTCCTCCAGCCTGACTGCTGCCACCAGAGGTGGTCATGAAGACGAAAACAACTTAATTGCTGGAGTAAATTACACTAAGCGATCAACATCCGTATGTCGGCCGTTAATCGCTTGGTGTAAGAGCTACTGGTAAAAGGCAACTATCTATGATGTCCGATGATCCTTGTCTTTTAACAGGTCGAAAAATTTGTAAATGATAACAACAGACTGGCCATGTCTTTGTGTAACAGGAGCGGCGGCAACAGACCGCCATCTCCATCTCTTTGCGTAACAGGAGCGGCGGCAGCAGACCGCCATCTCCATCTCTTTGTGTAACAGGAGTGGCAGCAGCAGGCCGCCATCTCCATCCCCTTGCGGAATAGGAGCAGTGGCAGCAGGCCGCCATCTCCATCCCTTTGCGGAACAGGAGCGGCGGCAGCAGGCCGCCATCTCCATCATTCTGCAGAATAGGAGCGCTGGCAGCAGGCCGCCATCTCCATCTCTCTGTGGAATAGGAGCAGCGGCAGCAGGCCGCCACCTCCACCTCTTTGTGGAATAGGAGCCGCGGCAGCAGGCCGCCATCTCCATCTCTTTGTGGAATAGGAGCGGAGGCAGCAGGCCGCCATCTCCATCATTCTGCAGAATAGGAGCGCCGGCAGCAGGCCGCCATCTCCATCTCTCTGTGGAATAGGAGCGGAGGCAGCAGGCCGCCATCTCCATCATTCTGCAGAATAGGAGCGCCGGCAGCAGGCCGCCATCTCCATCTCTCTGTGGAATAGGAGCGGAGGCAGCAGGCCGCCATCTCCATCCCTTTGCGGAATAGGAGTGGAGGCAGCAGGCCGCCATCTCCATCTCTTTGCGAAACAAGAGCAGCGACAGCAGACCGTTTTTACCCGCTCGCTGCTGCCACGTGCAATAGCGCTGGCAGGGAGCGGGAACAAGTGAGCACTGATCTGACAGGTCGGCACTCGCTTGCTTCTCACCATCAGCCCGTGTAATAGCGACTTTACGCAATGTGCCCTGTGGACGTTTGGAGTTCCGTTGTGTACAACTCCCATTAAAGTCAATTGCATAACATCCACGCTTTGACTGTTTCTTTTAGCTACCCAACCATCAAACTGGCTGGAAGGCAGCATTTTTGAGAGATGGGAAGATCCCTTTAAGCTTAATCATCGTACAGTGGAAATTTCTGCATTTTATTCCATTTTTCCCCAATATCTTATTTTCAGGCTCTCTGCTTGCTGTCTGTGAATGGAAACCATCTTGTTCACATCCGGAACCTAAAATTCTGTCCAGACCTCATACGTCTCACACTTCATCCAGTAGACAATAGAAACGTGCCAGATCTATACAATTTTCCTGCATTGACACATAGTAACAAACCATCAGCTGTGTCAAGAATTATTACAGATTTACCATTTACCGACACCTTGTCTCATCCATACCTCCCCCCCTTCCTTCACAGCATTGGGTCTTCTTGGTTTTCCGAACCACTGGATGGCGGACCATTGGATGGCTAGTGCTACGGCACACATAGTAGGTAGTATTTTCTTTTCCAGCTATCCGTTACCTGGGCTGTACGGCCGCGGCCTCGCTGAACATAACCGCGTCTTCCTGCCTCATTTCAAGTAATCTCCGAAATATTTCTTATTGCTCAACTGCGGTGGTTTCGATGCCACAACGAGATCTCGCAATGCGGGGCGGCTGCCAGACCTGAATTATACCCTAAAAATAAGCCAGCGAGGAGGCAGCCGTCACAATCGGCCTCATTGTGTCCGCAGAGCCTGAGGTTTCCGCCTGGTTCTTGCTTCCTGCGCTCGCACATGTTCTGCTCTTCCCTGGAATTAGTGGAGCTCTTCCTAATTGATAACACGGCTCCTACTGCTTGGATCGGCCTGGAGATCGATGTTAGCACATGTACGCCTGGGGCAGCGCCAGGGTCAGCATTTAAAGGAATAGCGTTCATATATTACAGGATGCTAACAAATACACTACAGAATAATGAGGGGGAGGAATTATCTCTTGCACCTCTCACTTCCTGCAGTGTATGAGAACATTTATAATGTTTATTTTTAATATACTTTGGGGTAGATTTATCAAACATGGTGTAAAGTAGAATTTTCTTAGTTGCCCCTAGCAACCACTTATCTTAGTTGCCCCTAGCCCCTAGCAACCACTTTTCATTCCTCGCAGATGCTTTGAAAAATGAAAGGTGGAGTCTGATTGGTTGCTAGGGGCAACTAAGACAATTCAACTTCACACCAGTTTGATAAATCTTCCCCTTTGTGTATATTAAGATCTCTGCTTGCTGTCAATATGTTGTATCCCCCAGGATGCCCTTTGTCTTTACTCACCTCTTCCTGCTCCTGCAGTTTTCTCTATTGCCAGACATCAGCAGGGAAGCAGGGAAGGGGAGAGGGGAGTAAGTCTACTACTGAGGTCTAGTCTGGGACCAGTATAAGTGTAGACCTGGCCTGGGGTCTGTATAGGGGTGGGGGAGTGGGGGTTCTGGTCCGGGATATGTATATGTTTGTAAGGGTCTCTTGTCATAGTCTGGTCTGGGGTCTGTATACAGGGGGAGTCTGTTCTGGGGTCTGTGTATAGGTGGTCCTGTCTGGGGTCTGCATACAGGGGGTTATGGTCTCGGGTTAGTTGTACACAGGAGGTTATAATCTAGGGTCTATTTACACAGGCTCTGTCTTGGCTCTGTATATACTGGGTTTATGGTCTGGGGTCTGTATACAGGGGGATGTGTCTGGGGTCTGTATACTTGGGTTCTGGTCTTGTATCTGTACAGGGAGGGTCTGGTGTGGGGTCTGTATAGAGCAGTGATTTTCAACCTTTTTTGAGCCGCGGCACACTTTTTATACTTAAAAAATCCCGGGGCACACCACCAACCAAAATGGCACAAAATGACACTAAAACAGTACATATTATACATATAGTTAATAATATAGATTCTAAATGTATTTATACTCACTCAGTGTGAAACCTGGGCCTATTTTCTTCTCCCCCCTGTGCTTCTCTTCTGTGCTTCTCTCCACCATACTTCTCCCCCCTGCTTCTCTCCTGTGCTTCTCTCCACCATACTTCTCCCCCCTGCTTCTCTCCTGTGCTTCTCTCCCCCGTGCTTCTCTCCTGTGCTTCTCTCCACCATACTTCTCCCCCCTACATCTCTCCTGTGCTTCTCTCCACCATACTTCTCCCCCCTGCTTCTCTCCACCATACTTCTCCCCCCTGCTTCTCTCCTGTGCTTCTCTCCACCATACTTCTCCCCCCTGCTTCTCTCCTGTGCTTATCTCCCCCGTGCTTCTCTCCTGTGCTTCTCTCCACCATACTTCTCCCCCCTGCTTCTCTCCTGTGCTTCTCTCCCCCGTGCTTCTCTCCTGTGCTTCTCTCCACCAAACTTCTCTCCGCTGTTTCTCTCCCCCCTGCTTCTCTCCCCTGTTTCTCCCCCATCCTCAGGTTTCTCTCCCCCTTTGTTTTCTCCTGTTTCACAGGGGCACCATAGTTTGGGGAACTTTCCCCGCGGCACACCCGACCATGTGTTGCGGCATACTGGTTGAAAATCACTGGTATAATGGAAGGGTCTTGTCTGAGTATGGCTGTGTGGGGGCTTATAGCAATGGCTGTCAGTGTTATGGGGACACACTGTGGATGTTACTGTTATTGGGGCGAGGTTGCTGTCAATGTAATGGGGTCTCTGTTAAAGCCATTATTATGGGGGTACTGTGGATGTCAGTATTATGGGGAGCTGTGGCTGTGACTGTTATGGGGGTACTGTGGCTGTCACTGTTATGGGGGCTTTGTGGCTGTCACTATTATGGGGGCACTGTAGATGTCAGTGTTATGGGGAGCTGTGGCTGTCACTATTATGGGGGCACTGTAGATGTCAGTGTTATGGGGAGCTGTGGCTGTCACTATTATGGGGCACTGTAGATATCAGTGTTATGGGGAGCTGTGGCTGTCACTGTTATGGGAGTACTGTGGCTGTCACTGTTATGGGGGCTTTGTGCATATCAGTGTTATGGGGGCACTGTAGATGTCAGTGTTATGGGGAGCTGTGGCTGTCACAATTAATGGGGCACTGTAGATGTCAGGGTTATGGGGAGCTGTTGCTGTCACTGTTATGGGGGTACTGTAGATGTCAGTGTTATGGGGAGCTGTGGCTGTCACTGTTATGGGGGCTTTGTGCATATCAGTGTTATGGGGGTACTGTGGCTGTCACTGTTATGGGGTCTTTGTGCATATCAGTGTTATGGGGGCACTGTAGATGTCAGTGTTATGGGGAGCTGTGGCTGTCACTGTTATGGGAGTACTGTGGCTGTCACTGTTATAGGGGCTATGTGCATATCAGTGTTATGGGGGTACTGTAGATGTCAGTGTTATGGGGAGCTGTGGCTGTCACTGTTATGGGGGCTTTGTGCATATCAGTGTTATGGGGGCACTGTAGATGTCAGTGTTATGGGGAGCTGTGGATGTCACTGTTATGAGGGTACCGTGGCTGTCACTGTTATGGGAGTACCGTGGCTGTCACTGTTATGTGGTTTCATTATGGGGATGCTGAAACTACTCTGCATCATATGTACCGTGTATACAATACACACAGCAGACATAACATGTAGTACACACAACGTGTACAGTGCTTATAACATAAAGATGCGTTTGTTAGATCCTGCAGTTCCTCCGTCAGCCTGTAGGTGGCATTATTCACACAGGACACCAGTACTGACCCGTCTGTATAACAGTCCGCAGTGTTAGTAAATTATAGGACACAATAATACATAAAACATGGAGATACAATGAAGGGGAATTATCATTTCTCTCAAATATCCTGGAAAATTGAACCTTAAACGCTGCGTCTCCTGAGCTAAAAATGGCCCGTGCCCGACGTGTTGATAGAATGAATGAGTCTGAGCCGCCGTTGCCATAAGACAAAACAAAAGAGATGTAACCAGGCCAGGGACATGCCAAATACATGCAGAAACACAGCCAGTCCCCCATAGATGAGAAACTTTTATCCTACTCATCTATTCAGCAGCTTCTTCGTTAATTACTTCCAAGATGGCTGCCGAAAATACAGCACTCTGTACTAGCCATGTATCTAAAACACTAGCCAAGGTAGAGTATTGTCCCTCAGCCATTGTAGCCCACGTAGCGGTGCCTGTGGGACTGCGGGGATGCCTCTGGGCTCCAATGGTAAATATGTATCTGGGGTCCACCTTGGGGCCCCCTGATCACTGGGGCCACTACTACTGTACACCCTGTAGCTGTGCCCTTGCTCCAAATCCTAAGCATAGTAGACTATACTCAATTGACTTCAATGAAACTAATATAAGTCAAAAAATGTTTTTAAAAATTCACAAAATGTGCGACCTAGAAATCCAGGACCTTGATACCTCTTCAAGTGTCTAGAAGCATCTCCCAGTACACACTGATATAGTGTTCTCTTAAAGGGGGTTTCCAGGTTTAACAAGAAAGGCCACTTTTTCCAGAAACAGCGCCACCCCTGTATGGTTGTGGTTTTATGGCTCAGTTCTATTTAAGTAAATGGAGCTTTGCAAGAAAGCAACTGTGTTGTATCTAATTCCAGATAACCCCTTTAAGGTGCCTATACAATTTATACAAAAGTTGGCCTAACCCACCATTGGGGGCAGGTTTGGCCGACAGAAGAATGTCTGTGAGTTTCAACTGACAGATGATGGTGAACATAGAGGTTGGATGTGATGCATTTGTACTCCCCCGACCCTACTGCGCCTGGAGGGATAAGCCAATGCCAGAGTCAACTGGTTGTGGTCTACCTCTCCCCATAGGCCATGCTGACCATTTACATGTATGGGGAGACTGGGAGAGAAAACTGATTGTTGAAGGTGTATAGGCACCTTTAGGGTGACGTACTCAATTGTATCTATGGGCTATTACTAATGAGTAGTTTTGAGTTTTGAGTAATGCTTTGCACGGGGATACTTTATGATGGGTTTGGGCTGGTCAATTGACTTTGATGGGTTTGGGCCTGTTGGCTTTCAAGGTCTTGTGGTGGGAAGAAAAGGACAACTGTTGTCTTTGAGCCATTACCCTTGGCATCTCCTTTACGTAGGAGTAAGGAGACCAATGGGAGAGTCTTCTGATAAGGCTGTGTTCACATTCAGACATTCATTGGCAGTTTCGGAGTTCATTCGAAGAAAAGGCAGCATATAGATCTAGTCTTCCAGTCAGAATGATGGACACCATAACAAAACCTGAGGGACACCATTTTAAGACAACAGGATCTAGCAGCGTCTTTTGTGACGGGTCGGGTATTACAGATACATTCATACTGAGTTGAATCCTGTCCATCATCTTCCTCTTCTTTGGTGGTTATACTGTATGACCCCATAAGATCTGAAGGAGTCACTGGCCCACCATGGTGATTTTTGCCAGGTTAACTCGTCTCCCAGTTCTCAATGCTCCTTCATCTATAACCTCAGTAATGCTCCAGACTCCTGACTTATTCTGACTTAGACAGAACATTCCCAGAATGGCCAGTGGGAGATCTGAACACGAGGGGTTCACAGATGGATGGATATTCTTAGATGTAAACAGTCAGTGCAGAATATTTTGGGGGCATGAAAAAAAATACTGCCATACGCAATATTCTGGGCACATTGATTCCTATTGGTGGGGATTAATATAAGGCAGATGGAGACGAGTGTTAGATCATAGAACATTCCACCAGGTCCCACAAATAGTTCTAGTTTATTTTCTAAGAGAGTGATGTCTGTCCCCAGTCTAAGGAAGAAGGTTGTTGTAAGCTCCACATTGTTCCTTAAAGGGACACTAGAATAAAAACATTGTAACATGAGCCTTGATCTCCTTCTCGTCCTTAACCCAGTTTTGTCCAATATAATAATCCAAAAGGTGAAAACTCTTATATGTCCTAGGAGGCAGCCATTTTGTGTTTCCTTCCAGTGCTAATACATGTCAGACAGGAAGTATTGTAAAGAGGGGAAGCTTGAGCTGTCGTTTCACACGCACTTATAGAAATGGGACTGCCACTCTATTCGTTCTCTATGGGAGCCACTAAGACATTCCCGCCACTACATTATATTTGGAAACTATGGTCCCCAATCTCGGGATCACTGGGTCGGACCACCCATAATCAGCTAGTTATTCCCTATCCTGCTAAGCAGTAATGGTTTTATAAGCCTGTTAACTCTTTAAAGCTCCCGAGCTCCACTGTGAAATCCCTAACAGGACCCCTTATGTGTTATGTGACACTGTAATACTATCATACTTCTTATGTGACAAAGGGGCCTCGCTTGACTCCAGGGCTCAGGTGCAATTGCTGCCTCAGAAACCCCTATAATTATACCTTTACTACCTAAGGCCCCGTTCCCACTGAGCAAAGTTAGCGGAATTCCGCTACGGAATTGTCCGCCGCGGAATACCGTTAGCCTCCCGCTCATAATAGGAGTCTATGGGAGGCGCGCGCTCCTGCTCTGTACGCGCTGAAGAATGAACATGTTCATTCTTCAGCACGTACAGAGCAGGAGCGCGCGCCTCCCATAGACTCCCATTATGAGCGGGAGGCTAACGGCATTACACGGCGGACAATTCCGTCGCGGAATTCCGCTATCTTTGCTCAGTGGGAACGGGGCCTAAGGCCCCACAGTCCATTTGCAGGCAGTATTACTTACAAACTTATGAAGCCAAGGATGGAGCTACAAGATGGGCAGATGTGGCACTCATGTCCATGCTGGTGCGTCATATTTGAGGACAGGGAGTACAGGAAGGATGGAAGACGATATAAATGAATCTGTCTCCTTGATGATGAGGAAGAAATGTAACCTGTGAGGTACTTTCAGGGCGCCCGGTGGATATAGTATTATATTGGATGTCTGGTGTATGAATGGGGTTGCGGAGTGGCTGCGTGCTTGCCGGGTTGGGGGGGGGGGGGGGGGGGGCGGCTTTGGGCGGACCGACCCGCCAACATAGTGGTTGGAAGCAGATTGGCCCGGGAATTCGGCCGTGAGAGGGTCGAGTGAACAGGCTGGAATTTACTCGGATTATTGTTAAGCTATTATCAAAGTTTAAATGAAAAATATATGAGTTGAACCCGGTCATCTGGTGGGGACTGCAGTCCATAATAGATGGATGGTGGAAGCCTTTGGATTGGACAGGGCAGTTGTCCATAGGATCCGGCGCGCAGGGTCCGTGGATAGCTGGTATGAATGAGTTTTTTCCCAGTGTAGCCCTTGACTGGGGCTGGATTGGCAGGATAAGGAGTTGAGATTAGTTGCGGTTATCTGTGCAAGCTGGATAAGTTGGATTTTTGGATATTGTTTACGTTTACAACCGTTACTGTGTAGAGGTGGAGGGGGTTGGCTCTGGTCTTGTCTGCCCGTCTCCCCTGCCCTCGGCGCGGTGGGGGTGTGGCTACGCCGCAACCTGGTGGGTTGAGTGGTTTAAAGTAAGTATAGGTAGGGTGGTGGGTTAGGTAGGATAGGGGTAGATAATAGAGGGGCGCCCTGCAGGTTTAACCACACGGAGAGAAAGGAAAAATTTGTAAATGATGGGTAATGTTTTGTTAAGAACAATAGGAGTAACTGTACCTATAGATTGGGATTGTTGTTCTATGAAGTTTTAATGTGATTGTGGGGTTGGGATAGGGGGGGGGCCTTGGGTTTGTTTGTGTTTGGATTATGTAAGATAAAATAGGAAAAAAGAAAATAAACAAAAAAAAAAAAAAAAAAAGGATGGAAGACCCATCTAGACTGTGGATGACATGAACCACCCAAAAAAATCATGATCCAAAGCCTTGAGAACATGGATATACGGGCATTTTTTGGAAAGCTTTTCAGAATGAATTTTATATTCCATGATTGCCTGCCTCCGAGTCAATTTTCTGAAGCTTAAAAGACAATGGAAAAACAATTAAGAGCAAAGTTATCAACACGTCAAGAGGATTGAGTCACTCTCCAAGACGTTCAGCCTCCTGCATCTTCTTCCCTGACACAGAGATTTAATGTAGAATAAGAAATGATAACATCGGGATAAAAGAACAAAGGAAAAACTATTTCATGTCAGGTAGAAGGAAATCTGCCAAAATAAACATTGTCGTCTTGTTCCTCCACCGCTCCAGGTTTGATATGATAAAATCAGCCAAATCATTTACCTTCTCGTTCCCGTAACCTTCTCTGCTTTGTATCCGAGCAGACATCACTTAAGAATCCTGTAAAGATTTAGGTGTTTGCGAGACGGGATAAGTAAGGACCAAGGAAAATTCTGGCAGAATTCAGACTGTTTTAGTCACTAAGTGCTCGCCTGGAATCCAAGTCGATGGAGGTTGAAGACTTGGGGAGATCGTTCCATCATGAGAGAACCTAACAAATTAAGTGTTCCTTAATGTCTTCATGTCAGGATGGATGTAATTCATGACTTCTTAGGTTTTCGGTTTCCTAGGACCAGATGAGGTTTTTAAGACGACTGCAAAAATCACTTGGAAGTCGTAAATCCTTTGTGGACCACAACATGGCATCGATGGGTATTAGGTGGTCCCCATGGATGGAAAAATGGTGGAGATCTCGATGTCATAAATCTGATCTTCCCTTTGTGCCAACAAGATGTCATATGTTAATGGTTGGGAAAGTAGACACCTCACCTGTGACGTCATGTTCAACCAAAATGTTTAGGGATGACCTGTGGCTCCATACAAGCAGAATCTCCTGAGAGGTTGTGAGAGGTCATGTGTGATGTCAACCAAGGCTTTTCCCATTGATTTTTCTCTTTGCTTTGACAAATCATTCTTGACCCCACTTAACCTCAACCATGCTCCTGTCATCGTTCTCTTCTCCAGTTATGTCTACAATCCAGCCAGAACCGACCAGTCCTATGTCCCTTTCACATTCATAGGGTTCCCAGAGGAAGAAAATACCTGATGGGTCTCCACCTCCATTGCAAAGCAGAAAAAACTATTACCACCAAGCCTGGTGTTTTGCAGTTCCTATGGGCAGAGGCTGTGGTCACAGATGTAAAACTTTACATATAACATGAGAGTTCCCTCCATATCAACAGTACTCAATCCCAACTACCATGATTGAAGAGAAGTGACAACTTTTTGACATTTTTTTTTCCTATTCATTTAGAGGACATATCTTATGAGTGTCTGGCACTTTAAATACAGTGATGTTCGGGATACATACCACCCTTGTTGCTGCCGGAATGTGATGTGTCTCTGCTGGTATTCGTCCTAGTGCAGATGGTATTTATGTATCAGTGCCTAGAAACGGCAGCTGGTATTTATTGGCAGTAGCAGATAGACATAATCACGCAAGGAATATGTCTGTACATTTCATGAGAAGTCATAATCACACAGTGTTATGTGCGTAAAGCTACATCATCTATCTCTATCGTGTTCTTCTAGACCTTGTCGTAATAAGCTTCAACAATAATGTTAGATGTGGAGGGTTGTACCAGGTTCTTCAGTCTTCTCACTGGCATCTTCTAGATTTCTGTGGTTGTCTTACAATTTGTTGGGTCTGTTTACCTTATGTTACAAATATAGGAGTCAAGTTTGGGTCGATCATATACAAGATCCATGTAAGATCCCGATACAATTTCTAAACAGATTAACGATAAATGCTACACATCTAAAGTCTATAGTCTGATGGTGTCCATGGTCAGTCTCATTTTTACTTTAAAAGAAGATGGATGAATGGTAGAAGAGGGATGCACAGGAGCCATAGACATAATTTGAAACTCCAGGGCTACAATCAAGAATCAGTACTATTGGAGCTGATCTACCATGGGCCACAGGTGGTATACAGGCTCTGCAACCAGACCTAGACATGACTGCCTCCTTTGCATCCTCTATAGCATGGGTCTACAAACTGCGGCCCTCCAGCTGTTGCGAAACCACAACTCCCATCATGCCTGGACAGCTAAAGCTTTGGATTTGTCTGTCCAGGCAAGATGGGAAATGTAGTTTTGCAACAGCTGGAGGGCCGCAGTTTGGAGACCCATGCTCTATAGCTTTATCTCTGAAGGCTATGTTCACATTACGTGAACACCCGGATTATCCCGGACGGTACTTAAATACCGGCCAGGTGATCTTTCCGGCCGCGGAGCTCTGATGCGGGCGCATCAGCACGCGCCCGCATCAGAGCTTCCCATAGCGGCTCCGGCCGCTTGCTTCACTGTGTGAACTGACAGGGCTTTCTGCGGCTAGAATTCACTGAATTCCGGCCGCAGAAAACTGACATGTCAGTTTTTTTCCGGCGCCGCATGGGATCCCGGCCGGATGTGTGTGCGCTCCGGCCGGGATCCCATTGCAAATAAGGCATTGCTCAACTCCTCAAAACTACGGCCGTAGTTCTGCGGTGAGAACTACGGCCGTAGTTTTACTTAGTGTGAACATAGCCTAAAGGTGTATTTTCGTATCAGAATTTTTAAAAAATTTATATAATGCCAAGAGATTTAACTTAAAATATAGTGTTAGGCTATGTTCACACAACGTATGTTTTGTATAAATCACGGCTATTGTTGCAATTTGCAACAACAGCCATGATATATACAAAACATATGTTGTACTAAAAATTAATGGAATTCTGGACGGAGTGTATACACATAGTATACGCTCAGGTCAAAATTCCATCCGGCCGCATGAAAAACTGACATGTCAGTTCACACAATGGAGCGTGTGCCCGCATCCGAATTCACTAGAAATGAAGATCATCCGGCCGGTACTGCAGTATCAGCCGAGATGGTCTTCAGTAACACTGGCTGTTCTGTGACCCGGCCTGGTCACAGAACGGCCGGTGTTATACGTAGTGCGAACCTGGCCTTATCACAATTAGTACTGGCTTCAGTGTGTTCTGACAGGAAGTTGAAAATAGAACAAGTGCACACTGGTATTGTCTCCAGTACACTGGCTCCTCCCTCTCCCAAAGACAACACATCAACCTGTGATATCACAGTAGGCTTGGCTGATAAATATATATATATATATATTGGGTTTCTAGGGTGAGATGTGCGATTACAGCATGATGCCACAGAACCACAGAATGAGCAGACAGCTAGCGAACTCAGCAGGTGCTGCAACCTCCTTTATTGTGCAATAGTCTGCAATGAAATCTCGGAGGGGAGTAGGCAGAGTGGGAGGACTGTGATAGAGAGCTGAGGGAAAGCAATGAACTCTGGGGAATGTAGTACTGAGCAACTGCTCAACCAGAAAGCACAGAGCTAAGACCCCAAAGGAAATGGTGAGTAATGCTGTATGTTTCTGCAGCATGTTTATCTTTTTTTTTCTTACCTTCTTCATACCTCTTTAGCACATCTAGGAAGGATAAGTCTTATTGATGGTAGTACACCATGAAGGGCATTCTGTTCCCAAATCCAGTTGAAATAAAAAGGGTTAAAGTTTTTTTGGGGAAAAAAACCCTAAAATAATCCAATTTTTCAGAAGACGTGAACAATCGTCCAGTACGTCATTGTTTTTCCAAAGTCCTCGCTAAATTCACTGATAATAACAGTCTGCAAATATTTAAGAACTTGGCTTCTATCTGAGCAAACATTCTGTGGAACTTCACAAAACCCAGAAATTCCAAAGCCAAGAAACACTTTAAATATTTGCTTATAACGTATTTAAAAAATTTCTTCTTTTCTTAGAAAGTTTTCTTAATGTATACACGAAGTGATAAAGGCCTATGATAGCGCTGGCAGTCTGTGTATTTCCTGAGCACTATCGGAAGGGATGACATGGATCCTATATTTAGGGAGCCCACCCATTATTCGAAGAACTGTTTAGATGGGTTTACGGCTCACGAAGCTTCGGGCTTGTGACAAAGGTCTACTTTAGTAGATGAAGATGTGGTAAAAGTAATTTCCTGACTATAGTAAAGCTTGCATACAGCTGCTCGGCCATGGAGACTAGAGATGAGCGCAACTGGAACATGCTCAAATCTGAAGTTGAATGCAGCCCTCGCCAAGGCCTTAAGGAGCCAAAGGCTATATCCATGAACACCTGTGGTGCCACCACGGTTGTGTCGTGTTGCTCTCTTACACCTGTCGCAAAAGCTTCTTACTCTAGGTTCAGTAGTGATGAAGGTATTATTCTATAATTTCACCACTTGATGTCAGTATTTTGTATGTATGCTCTTATGTATTGCACTGCTAAAGTTGACAAAGGGTTACTGTTTTATGTGTGCCATGCGTTTTTGCTGACCTATAGGAGATACTCTTTACCTCTAGCCTATCACTCTTCTTCTTTTTCTTGCACACATTCCTTTCCACTACTCATAGGGTACCTTACATAGCCCCTGTAGGAAGTTACTTGGTGGGAAGAGGTGTAGCATCAGTTCTACTCAGATTCACGTGGGAGAAGGACACACAGAGCAGACGTCCCTGCTGTAGCCAAGCCAGGGCTTGGCTCTGCCAGGACCTTTGTCCGGGACAAGTCAGTTCAGACAGTGTTTAGAGAGTTGAGTCTAAGACAAGTGTGTATGCAGAGACATTTAGTTCTTCCAGTATTTATCCTATATCTACTATGCAGTGCTAAACACTACAGAGGGAGAAGGGTCTGGGAACATCCTAACTCACGCCGTGAACCAGTCCAAAAGGTACAGGGCAATATCCTTATACACAAGAGGAACTAGCCTGGATAGGACAAAGCTACCAGAGGGTCTACGTATCGTATCTCGCAGTGCAGGTAATCGGAAAGGCTCAGAAGTTTAGTTTTACCCAGATAACCACGGCTGGGGCTTGTATCACCCTATTAGGATGAGTCCCTCGACACTGTAGGGCAGACGGTGCTCAGACTATAGTCTATACACGGGTACAAGTAACTTCTTACTCTCAAGTATTCTCTCAAGTTCCGGCAGAGTATAGTTCTACATTGGGTTGGGACTCCCTTGACAAACTCCTCTCCTCTACGCTGCTTTACTCTACTCTACTCTACTCTAAACTCTTCAAGCACCCCTACAACTACCTCTACTCTACTCTACTTCATCAAGTATCTCCTCAGCACAGAGAAGTTCAAGCACTAAAGTCTGTACAAAGATTTATCTATTTGCTGCCAAAGTGTTTTGCATCAAGAGACGGTACAGTAAAGCTGTTATATTTTTTACATCACTGTGACTCAGTCATCCTTTCTTCCACACCATCACCTATACACACTAGGCGTACACCTTGGGTCATTTTACCCCTTTCTGTGGGTGGCGGTACCGATAGTCCGGGTGGGTCAATTGCCACTCAGGACTACCGTGTCAAGAGCCTAAGGGACCCATCACAACCTGGAAGGTCACCGACCAATTGGGGACCAAGACAGACTGGCCACATTAAAGCAGGTATTAACATAACACAACACTACCATCACTGGACGAGTAGCACCAACCACCACAGACCCATGCCAGTCAGCAGAGCAATGGTGACTTTTATTCTCCTTAGCACTCTATGACCGCGTTGGCTGCAGGAAATAACCTACAAATTGAAATGATTCTACAACTTAAGAGAAATGTTATTTAGAGTTCAAAAAGATGGTTTTCAGAAAGTACCTACACATTTCTGACGGACCAATTATAACCATCACTAATGTTTGATCAGAGATGACGTGAAGCCCCCGAAACCCTCCAGGCAATTACGATTCTTGTGTACTTGTCGCCAGCATGGTACTCTACCCATCCAGAGCAATGACCAGGCCAAGAAAAGCATTCCTCAGTGATGTCAACTGTTTAAATTCCATTCCAAAACATTTTCACATGAGACTCGGCTGCAGGGATGAAGCTGTGATGGAGCGGGGTGTTTCCCACCCTTTTGTAAGGAGACTATGGTTAAAGGGTTAATTTGGAAATCAGTTAACCCATATATACATACTGTACATCCACATGCTGCTTTGTTGCCTGCCAGGTTACTGTAACAAAATCTACACTGCGGTAATAGTAACATGGTGAATGACAAAGCAGCAGTTAGATGTATTCATGAATAGGTTATACAAATTGCATAGTAACTCTTTAACCATAACAAACTGCCCCATAGGTAAAAAAATATAGCTACTATTAATGCCTCCTATGTACAAGAATATAACTACTATAATACTGCCTCCTATGTACAAGAATATAACTACTATAATACTGCTCCTATATACAAGAATATAACTACTATAATACTTCCCCATAGGTAAAAGAATATAACTACTATAATAATGCCTCCTATGTACAAGAATATAAATACCATAATACTGCCCCCTATATACAGGAATATAACTACTATAATACTGCTCCTATCTACAGGAATATAACTACTATACCACTGCTCCTATATACAGGAATATAACTACTATAATACTGCTCCTATGTACAAGAATATAACTACTATAATACTGCTCCTATATACAAGAATATAACTACTATAATACTGCTCATATATACAAGAATATAACTACTATAATACTGCTCATATATACAAGAATATAACTACCATAATATGTACAAGCCTAAAGGACAGAGATGGCTGCACATCGCATGCATGGTTAATATGAAAGCTTGTTCAGCTACATTAAAAACCAACATCAGAAGTTAGTATATAATTTGATTAAACCATATTGCCTCATGTATCATATAACTATTATAATACTGCTCCTATGTGCAAGAATATAACTACTATAATACTGCTCCTATATACAAGAATATAGCTACTATTTTACTGTTCCTATATACAGGAATATAACTACTATAATACTGCTCCTATATACAGGAATATAACTACTATAATACTGCTCCTATATACAGGAATATAACTACTATAATACTGCTCCTATATACAGGAATATAACTACTATAATACTGCTCCTATACACAGGAATATAACTACTATAATACTGCTCCTATATACAAGAATATAACTAATATAGTACTGCTCCAATATACAAGAATATAACTACTATAATACTGCTCCTATATACAAGAATATAACTAATATAATACTGCTCCAATATACAAGAATATAACTACTATATTAGTGCTCCTAGGTACAAGAATATGGCTGCTATCGTATATATTGATATAACTACTATAATACCGCATCCCATGTAGAAGAACACACCCCCTATGTATATCGGGCTTTTCTGGTGTCACCTATTTAGTGACTTTTGGCATTGTTCTCAGTGGTCGGGACATTGTTCTCCATCTGTATAAACATGGTTATTAATTATTATTGGGGGCCTTTGATCTCCTCTGTCAAGACATATCTTTGGTTACATCGTGGTTATCGCGCCTTTCATATTTATCAGGGCCATTTCCCATGCTAATTAATCATGGCTGATGACAACCTATGTGTCTAGCGTGCTCTGTGATCCCATGACATAAGTGCATTGTGTTATCATCAAAGCCGGGGTTCTTACATGGTGTTTACTTCAGTAGACTCTGGAATCACAGGGCAGGAGGATTCTGGTTCAATACATTTGTGGGATCGTTCCAAGTTCAGGATTTAGGAGGAAGTGTAAATATTTCCTATAACTTTACTAAGAATGGTGGATTTCAAGCTGGTCTTGTGGTGGGATTGAACGAATGAACTGGGCACCAATATATGGCCTTCAGGAAGGGCGCTGTAGGCCTTGTTTTCATCCCTATCAGTAGAGGAACAAGATGCTTAGGTTGTTGCCATCACTCTTTATTCAAAACATGTGATGCCATATTCTCTTCTACGTACATTGGGCAGGATAAGGTACTTAAGACCTATTCTACCAACATATTGTCCCATGTCTGGCTGTAGATAATGTTCTTTACCAGGCTTCCATTCTAAAGAATAGTGTTACCTTACCATGACCCACCTATGCCAAACTGGTTGTGGCTTAGAAGACCTATTTTTTTTTAGATGGTTTTGATTGTCTACTACAGCATAATGATGATGATCATAGGGTGACCAAGATGTTATATGGCAACGGGTTAGTACGAGGTAAACATTTTGAGACTTTCATAATTTACATGCTTCATGGTTGATTCCTAATGGTACAGCGCCGATATGTGCCAAGTTATTACGACTCATCCATCATGCCATGGCAAAACTGATGGCTCTTAAGATCTGAGAAGGTCATATTCCAACACATTCCCTTGCTTGTTCTGATAAGACAATCTTTTCAGTGCTTGGGTCACCAGCAATGATATCCTCTTTACAAAGTTAGCCTTTGAGGTAGCTATTGGGCCTATGAAGAGCAAGTAGGACCATACCATTTTCACAGTACCATTCCACAAGATTTTGTTAATTTGAAAAAGCTCACCAGAGCTGACCACCAAAACAAAGTAAGTGGTGAGGCACCATCTGGTCTACTACAGCTCAATGATGATGATCATAGGGTGACCAAGATGTTATATGGCAGCGAGAAGTGAAGCTACAGTAAGTGTTGGGAAGAAGAGTTTGTCAGAATTGAGGTCCTGAGTTTCTCCATGGTCCCTTTGCCATTGCTAACTGACATTGAGGTGTCTATGGAGAGTAGATGCTGATCTAGGGTTAGTACGAGGTAATTTACATGCTTCATGGATAATTCCTAATGGTACAGTGCCAATATGTGCCAAGTTTTTACGACTCATCCATCATGCCATGGCTTTTGGTTAGTGTTATAGTGACGTAAAAGATAGGGATGGGGTTAGAAACTGGGCCAAACTGATGGCTCTGTAGATCTAAGAAGGTCATATTCCAACACATTCCCTTGCTTGTTCTGATAAGACAATCTTCTCATTGCTGCCTTGGGTTACCAGCAATGATATCCTCTTTAGAAAGTTAGCCTTTGTGGTAGCTATTAGATTTCATTAATTTAAAAAAGCTCACCAGAGCTGACCACCAAAACTAAACAAGTCAGAAAGCGGCGAGGCACCAGCTGGTCAACATGGAACTTCCCCAGGGGCCCATAATTAAACCTTATTAAGTAGCCGATGGGAATGTGAGTTTACTTAGAGATACTGATCTTCCAAGGAACCCTCCTCCGACTTTGTTTTGACATCTGCGGAGAGTTATGACCTTGCACATCACCACCTTTGATTCAATATTCCATTGTTTCATCGAAACCCACCTTAGATATGAAATACAACCTGCGCTATAACTATCATACTGATTTAACCCCCCTCCAATAAATGGACTTGTCCATTTGAAGGGACATCCAAAACCCCTTGTAAAAGATTTCAATGAACGGATCCAGAATCTGATGGGGAGAGACGCAGCGAGCGGCTCCTGAGAAAGTGCAGGCTGGATATTTATGGCGTGTATATCAAATCCGTGACATTTAGCTGCTGCCAGCCCCTCGTAGGACGGTTACAATTTGGCAAGGGCCACGGAATTAGGTAAACGTTACGAGATATTTTATCCCGCTGATAAAGATGGAGCTCGTAACTCCACATTTAAAGATCACCCTTTGAAATAACATTGAAATTCGCGAAGGTTCCTCATAATACCATTGGTTACAGTGATAGGCATCTCTGGATGATCGGCTTGGCTGGGCGTGACATCATCCATATACATGCCAGATGATGTCATAGGCGGGACCAACGGCTTGGGCCTGGGAGGAGATAGGTATCAGGTTGGTGAAACCATTATTCACAGTCATCTGTTCTCTCCTTATAAAGAGTTGTAGTAACATACAGTGACATAAGGGTTAAAACGGCCACATGAATGAGAAGAATGCCGTCGCTTACGGTTCAATGTAAAGTACAGCCTATAAATCAGTTATATTGATACGGTAAGCCATGAAATTATTTTTAAAAAAAGTTGGAGCATCCACATGACAGCCCACATGGTTGCATTAGTACTGATGTTTACACATTGATGTTCCATTGGGTAAGCGTCCACATGGATATCATCCTCCGCTATAATGGAAACGGTGCCCCCCCCCTTCCCTCCGCCACCACCATCCCGCTAATAGACGTCCTCATAATTTTAAACAATCGATTGTTTTCTTTCCAGACCGGTTCCATTAAGAGGCGAAGGGATTAGCTCCCCACATCTACAGCGAGATGGGTAAAAGCTAATTTGGCAAGTGTCACCGAACGCCTGCTACACCTTGAAACGTGCAATGCTCTGTGCAGCGTTACCCATGTCATCGGCGGGCATCACTCACAGCTGCCGCCAGCCACCTGCCAGCCTCGCTACTGTGGTGGCAACGTGACAAGATGAGCACTGAGGAGTAGGACAGGTATATACAATCTATTACTCTCTGGTATCAGCCATATCAGGCTGGGGGAGAGGTGACTGTAGGACAGGTATATACAATCTATTACTCTCTGGTATCAGCCATGTTAGGCTGGGGAGAGGTGACTGTAGGACAGGTATATACAATCTATTACTCTCTGGTATCAGCCATGTCAGGCTGGGGAGAGGTGACTGTAGGACAGGTATATACAATCTATTACTCTCTGGTATCAGCCATGTCAGGCTGGGGGAGAGGTGACTGTAGGACAGGTATATACAATCTATTACTCTCTGGTATCAGCCATGTCAGCGTGACTGTAGGACAGGTATATACATCTATTACTCTCTGGTATCCGCCATCTCAGGCTGGGGAGAGGTGACTGTAGGACAGGTATATACAATCTATTACTCTCTGGTATCAGCCATGTCAGGCTGGAGAGAGGTGACTGTAGGACAGGTATATACATCTATTACTCTCTGGTATCAGCCATGTAAGGCTGGGGAGAGATGACTGTAGGACAGGTATATACATCTATTACTCTCTGGTATCAGCCATGTCAGGCTGGGGGAGAGGTGACTGTAGGACAGGTATATACATCTATTACTCTCTGGTATCAGCCATGTCAGGCTGGGGAGAGATGACTGTAGGACAGGTATATACATCTATTACTCTCTGGTATCAGCCATGTCAGGCTGGGGGGAGGTGACTGTAGGACAGGTATATACATCTATTACTCTCTGGTATCAGCCATGTAAGGCTGGGGAGAGATGACTGTAGGACAGGGCAATACAATCTATTACTCTCTGGTATCAGCCATGTCAGGCTGGGGGAAAGGTGACTGTAGGACAGGTATATACAATCTATTACTCTCTGGTATCAGCCATGTCAGGCTGGGGAGAGGTGACTGTAGGACAGGTATATACAATCTATTACTCTCTGGTATCAGCCATGTCAGGCTGGAGAGAGGTGACTGTAGGACAGGTATATACAATCTATTACTCTCTGGTATCAGCCATGTCAGGCTGGGGAGAGGTGACTGTAGGACAGGTATATACATCTATTACTCTCTGGTATCAGCCATGTCAGGCTGGGGAGAGATGACTGTAGGACAGGTATATACATCTATTACTCTCTGGTATCAGCCATGTCAGGCTGGGGGGAGGTGACTGTAGGACAGGTATATACATCTATTACTCTCTGGTATCAGCCATGTAAGGCTGGGGAGAGATGACTGTAGGACAGGGCAATACAATCTATTGCTCCCTGTTGTCAGCCATCGTGCTTCAGTTTGAAAGACACCACATTAATATTGTTCTTTTCCCATCGCTCTATTATTAGCATTATTATTGAGAATCGTGGCTGTCCAACATAGTAGCTAATTGTTGATAAGACTTCATTCTTCGTTTTTCCTTGGAAGACATTCCCCATCTTATTATATATATATATTATGTCATCAGCCTCCCGCAGGAGATGTTTCCATGTTAGATGAAAGTCTTTTACTGTAATAATGGTAATCCCGAGCGTCACTGCTATCTGCGCCTCATTTCCATCATTGCGTGGAATTTCCCGGTCTTTAGATGACTCAAGTCGCCTAGTTCTGTGGGATTATATCGCTCCACTGCATATTATAGAATAGTTGGCATTCTCTGCTGACCATTGCACTATTTTCTTTAATATTCCTCCTGTAGGACATGTTCCTACCATATGGATATGTCCTTCAAGTAGAGTGTCCAGGAGGGCAATATGGAGGAGGCCACCAGTTAGGTTCAACCTCTTGCTACTTATCAGGTTGTGTCCAGCCAATGGCTATTGGACCCATAGCAGGTAGTGAGGTGGCCCTTTCCTGGACTACTGATTGACATGGCCCTGGGGTGCCCATAAAGGAATGGACATCCTGAGGATGGCCAGTCCAACTTCTTGCCTCTCTTACTATATTGTGTCCAGCCTCTCATCTCTCTTACCATGTTGCTTCCAACCAATGACTTCATGTTCTAGAGCAGGGGTTGGGAACCTTTTCCGTGTCGAGGGCCATTCGGGCATTAATAAAATCATTAGAGGGCCGCACTCAATGTTATACTGTGATGTCCCTGGTTGTCTAGTTAACCCTCCAGTGATGCCCCTGGTAGTCTAGTTAACCCCCCAGTGATGCCCCTGGCAGTCTAGTTAACCCCCCAGTGATGCCCTGGCAGTCTAGTTAACCCCCCAGTGATGCCCCTGGTAGTCATAGTTAACCGCAAATGATGCCCCTGGTAGTCATATGGGGGCACAGAGGGGCCTGACTACTATATGGGGCACAGAGGGGCCTGACTATTATATGGGGGCACAAAGGGGACATAAATACTATATGGGGGCACAGGGGGGCCTGACTACTATATGGGGGCACAGAGGGGCCATTATACTAATTGGGGGCACAGAGGGGACCTAACTGCTATCTAGGGGCACAGAGGGGACTTAATCACTACATGTACTGGAGAAAGGCGATATGTTTCTGGCAATTTCTGCAGAGAAGAGTTGTAACCCTGGCACGATGAAAAAGAAAAGTGAATAAATCAGAAAAGAGATTCTGTAGGTCACTTGATATAAGTCATTGTCATACCAGTATATTGTCACCGTATAGAGGACTATGAGTATGGTATAGGATTTTATTCAGTTACACTATTGTGGTAATAATAGTGGTCATGGTGTGTATTATGTGTTCCTACCATACTGGTATAATTGGTATAGAATAGAATTTGGATTTAGTGTAGTAACAGTATGGTGGTATCAGTCATTATGTGATAATATTGGTAGTGGGCACAGGGTGGCGGCATTTGTTCCTTGTATACTGCTATTAGTGGTAATACTGGTCTTAGTAAACTGGATTTTCCAGCAACTTCAGGAGACCCAGTGCGATTATAGAACTTGTCCAGCAGTTAAATTCACTGTCAGTAGTCTCTACTGTTTTACTGTTTGAGTTGCACTGAAAAGAGGTGCGCTAAGGGTACTATTACACGGAACGATAATCGGCCGAATCGAGCCGAATCGGCCCGATTCGGCCGATCATCGTTCTGTGTAGTAAAGACATAAAGACAACGATCAGCCGATGATCGTTGTCATCAGCTGATCATTAATATAGGTTCTGACCTGTAATTGTCGGGCGCCGACCGCGCACCGCTAACGTGTAATAGTGGTGCGTAGCAGGCGACTGACAATATACATTACCTGTCCAGGCTTCATTGAGTCCATTCCTGAGACCCACTATTCATCACTTATACAGTACTTTGGATCTCTTAATGGGTCTGGCATTGGGTGACTTAATTTGAAATGTTCCTCAATCGATCACCATTGTTCCACCAATGGGCGCTGATACCTTGGGTAGTAAAAAGGACATCCAATAGCCCTGCCCACCAACAATTCTGGTTCCTACTGATTCTTAACAAAAGGAAAAATTGATAGTTTTTTGGTGGAAAAGACATTTGATCCTAAAAAATATTCATCCACGGCAATGTAATCATCTGGAATCTGCTGGGAAATGCATAAAGGATATGAAATGTGACTCATGTATTGCAATCTATACCCCAGCGCTTAGTACTACGATGACATGTACCAGTCTCTGACAGAATCCTCTACATCACTGATTGGGGCCGAGTACTTCTGATTGGCGGTTTTATCATGATGTCCTGATCAGAAAACATGATGATGAAAATGGAGCCAAGTGCACAAATACAGAATGGGTCAACGTCAGACGTAACTCAAAACCTAAAGACGTGACTGAGGTTGGTTATTAGAGATGACGTATGGAACTAACATAGGCGTATCAGTACAGGGTGCACTGGATGACTTGGACCTTTTGAGTCAAGGTGGCAATTAAAACACAAGATGGAAATTTAACACAAGTTCTTTATGAGCTGGCCTACAACCAAAACTTGGGCCTTGTAGAACCAAGGATCTTCACTAAATTATCAAGTCCCCCAATAATGATCTTGAAAAATGAGAACAAGGATTATGAACTAAGGCTTAAACATTGAGGGGCCAACGGAAATGGTACGGAATGATACTGGTACGGAAATGTGACAAGGGCACAGATCTACCAAATATGGTGGCTTTACAACCAAGATATGAATCTTATGGTGCCATGGTGTCCAGGTCCAGGAATTTGGAAGGGGTCCTCACTGAATACCTTCAAGAGCAACAATTATGTTCTCTGAAGAAGAAGAAGCAGGATCTACAACCAGGCCTTGGAACTTAGAACACTAAGCAATATTTTGCAGTGCTACACTTGAAGACCTATAATTAGATAAAGAGACCATTAGATTTTTTTTTATAAATAATATGTTTACATTAAAAAAAATTCCACAAACAAAAGAATTGCTTTCAAAATTCAATTTACTTGTCGAAAAGAACTTAAGGGCATAAGCTGTACATATATTCGCTTTACGTACTGATAACTTAATCCAACATTAGTGAAAGCTACAATTATAATACACAAATTAAACTGTAAAAAAAAATAATTGTAAACTTTTTGAAAAATGTTTGCATTCTTTTTATCTTTTGGTCACATCAAAATAAAATTGGGTAAAATGAAAAGTAAGTGAGTTTTTGTTGAATTTTTTTGTACTGTAAATTTTGAAATATTGATTAAAATGATTTCTATTATTTCAAGAGTATTACTGACAACACAACTGTTATCTTAACGTGAATCTGTCGGTTTAATCCTCTGCCCTTTGTCTCATGTCTGGTGAAGTCAGAATTTAGGGAGGACATCTGAAGACGTTTATAGCCAACAAGGTTAATAGGGGCCCTCATGGGATCTGCAGTCTAACAGTTATGAGGTTAAAGACTCTGTATATTACAGGAAAGACCAATAAAAAGCATAGAAGTAAAAAAAATGCTACGTTCTCAGCAGTAAACTCTACAAGCATCAATAGACATTACACAAAGGAATGTTCTACAAATCATGTCGGGTACACATAGTCCTGAATTTGTCCCTAAAGCAGAAGAATATAAGCAAAAGTTCAATGGAGGACAATTTGTATGGAAAGATAGCCATACCTTTGACAGCTCTCTCTCCCAATTCCCCCATACACATGAACATTGGCCCAGCAGAGACAGGAGGGGTAAGCCACTACCAGATTACTCTGGCATTGTCTTATTTTCCTGAGAACAAAAGGATCAAGCAGTTGAAGACTAACATATGTTTATTATGGTCAGGAGCCACCATGAACATTAGATGATCGTCTGACCCTGCTGACATTGCTGGGTTCAGCCGAAACATGCCTAATGTGATTGAGGACCTTTAGTCTTTGATCAAGATCCAGGAAGATCCCAATGAATCTAACCAGATCCTGAATACAACATGGAGAGGCTCAGTGAAAGTGCCTGTGAAGGTATGTAAGAGTCTAACCGGGTTAACCAGTTCATAAAAGGACAACTGACCAGCCTTGTAATCCAAAAACATTGCTAATTTCTGACTTGACAACCCAGGCGATAAGTGGATTTCCTTACAGTTGTGCATCACTGAGTATTCATTATTCCATTTGCACAAAGCCCACGACTTGTTGCTGCATCCGATATAAGAGCGAAACCCCTTCCGGGCAATACTAGGGTAACATATTCCGATTCTCCAGTTTCCGGACCTGCTGGTCTCCAACACCCAGTAATGTTGCCCAGAGTGAAAGCTATTAATGCTTAAAACTTGAGGATCCTTAAATCTCTTTCTTGTTTTGGGGTAGCATTGGTCTTCTACAGTCCAAAAAGCAGACTTTAGATCACTTCTGATCACCACATTATTGCCGGCTGTGGTTACATCGAGAAACAACTCTGAACTCTGATATCTTCCTCCATCTATGTGACTCAAAATGTCCTGTAAATGGTTGTCTCTGGTCTTTGAGATCTGAGTATCATCTTGATCTCTTTTTGAATTACGCTGTCCGTTGTACTCTCTTTTCTCCTCGTCCCGAACCTTACCATCTTGTAAGAGGCTTGGTGACTCTATCATGGTACATTTTTCTTCAATGTGATACTTCTTGGACATAGGACTCTCTGATATATTATGGACCCGATCAGGGACCAGGAGAGACCATTGCCCTTCTTGCCTGGTATCTCCATGAAGAAGCTGGTTCCTCAACTTTTTGGTAATTCCTCTAAAGAGGATGGAGACTCTTCTGGTTTCAGTACTTATCTCTGGCATTTCATTCCTGCTCTCATGTTGACAGGGGATGCCTTCCTCGATAACTTCTATCTCTGGGGTAGCTTTATCTGGAACTTTTCTTATTGTCTTCTTTTTTTGAGACATTTCTCCTGTGTTGCTCAATTGTTTTCATTTGTTCCAAAAACATCAAACATAGTCCAAATTACATCAGCAAATTTCATATCCTGAGAGCTCCAGTATGGTCTTGTGGATGGAGCATCTTCTGGCCTTCAGGATAGCACTTAAGGTTTATATAGTCCCGAGTGATTACCATGATGTGAGGGGTTAAACATCCTACAAGTCAACTGGTTAATAGGATCCGAAAGGGTACAAATGATTCTTCTCAGGCTACAGGTCAATGTTTAACTTCAATCCTTCGTTCCATCCTGGATATATGAGATCTGTTGATGGTATTACGGACCAAGTGGCAGAAGACAACTTCTCATCTCAATGTTAAAGCTCTGACTGGTCTTGGTTGTAACAAGGAGATGAGTGAAGAGCTCTCTTAATAGGTAAACTGGTTTTTGCAGTTTTTCCCCCTCAAAACTAAGGTTTCAGAAAAGCTGCCAAGAAATGTATAGCTTCTGGGTAAGCACCAAGGGCATCATAGCTCAGCTATATTGTGATCTGTCACTGTCAACTATTTTGTGCTGTTGTTTGACGTAAGCAAGCATGAAAGATTGACAGATCATCAGGGAAGGCTCCCGGGGCATAACGATACATGAACTGGGTACTTTTTTTTTTTTTTTACATGCATTGATTTAAAGGTGTTGATGAGGGCATGAAAATTAGCTGTTTGCTCAGGGGCTGACTCTAATATAGATAAAACCCCTTTGAAGAGTTCCCAAATTTTGCTGATTCCCACTATTCGAAATCAGTACGAAAAAGTGGTCACCAGCTGGAGGTGGACATGGAGCATTCAGGTTGCTGAGAAAACTGGGTTCAAAATAGTCATGGTCTTAAAGGAGAAGTCCGGCGCTTTAGAAAATCCTGCAACCAAAGAGAGGGAAATCTGTATACCCTAATGCATCCCAGGCCCTTATGAGGAGTACTGTGTAATAACAATAACCATAGGCACCTATTATGTAAATAAAAAATATTACAATTTATACTTACCTGTCCAAGCTCACCTGGTGTCCTACTGCCTTTTCCCATCTGCTGACTTCTGGCCCTGTCTTCCTGTGATAGGAACCTCAGCCAATCGTTGGCCACAGGGCTGTCCTGTCTTAGTCAGTGTTTGGCTGAGAAGTGTCAGCGGCAGCTGCAGCAAGCACAGAACACAGGGAAAAGGTTGCAGGACACCAGAGGAGGATGGGTAAGTATAAACGTTGTTACTGTCTATGTAAAGTTAGGGCTGCATGGACGATGTTTGTGCAGCCCTCGTGCAGAATTATTGAGACCTTTATAGGCGCAGTAAGCGAGCACCGTTGTGACAGAACAGCGCTCGCTTACAGTGCAATGTCGGCCCTTACTTTGAACCCTTCTCATGACTAGTTATATAATAAAAGATATAATAAAAGATAAAATCAAACAAGAGATTGGAGGAAGATGAAGTGTTCATATAGCTGTGACTTATCTCATTGGTGTGTACATATCTGCTGTGCTGATCGGAGGAGCAGCAACCAGTGGGGGCGCTGTAGATAAAATTGTTGAAAACAAAGTATATTTTTATGTAATTACTATGCCCACATGCTGCACCATGCAGGGAGGCATCCCTAGGCACAGGCCTCCTGCCCAAGCTCTACATAGTGTCCTCTAGTCTGTAAAAATGATGATGAAGCATTCTCTCAAATTCAACTGCAAGGTCAACCTGGACAGTCGGCCCCTAATGGCATTGTCTTCTGGGCAACTACTGTGCTGAGCTACATCACAAACTGGGTCAAAGTGGGGTACCCCTTATATGACCTTTTTTTTCACCATCGCTCCATTCACCTTGTTTCTTGTTCCAAAAAAGTGTTTCCTCCAACAAAGGTTTATTGGAGTCATGTGTGATGAGGACTTCTCCCCCTGCAGAGAGTGAACGATTCAGAACATGTAAAATATTACAATACCCAAGAATGAGCGATGTGCGTCATACAAGCGACTGATCCAGATCTTCAGGTTCAACCCTTAGAGTTTGTGCCTGTAAGAATGTCTGACATACCTGACATTGTAGAGTTCTTGTACGCTGCAAGCGCTGAAGTGTCACAATACGGAGGATGACGTCCCTTATCGAGGTGCCTGAGGAATGACAGGGCGGTGGTACTGTATCTAAGCTAATCCCATGCTCAATATCCTAAGCCCTTTTACTGAGCTGTCCTTCACTCTGACCATTGCAGCCAACGTCTGCTCGACCATATGAACCAAAGAGGAGGCCTGTGGTGATAGGAAGGGTTATTGTTAGCTTTGGTGGACCTGACACTATTCAGCGGGATGTCTACTTAAAAAAGGTCACAACACATGGCATTTGGATCCCAAATAATGCCTACGACCCCTTCATCACATCCCAGAATGAACATAGACCCTCAAAACTTATATAGATTCCAGATCAGACTCCAAACTAGCAGACCACAGATCAGACTCTCTACTAACAGTCCATCAGGCGAGACCCCTAACTATATACCTAGACTTAGCCTCCTAACCAAATAGAGTACAGAATAGACCTCCTAAACTAGCAGACCACAGATCAGACTCTCTACTAACAGTCTGTCAGGCGAGAACCCTTACTATATATCTAGATTCATCCTGCTAAACTCCTATTAAACCAAAGATGAGACCCTCTATCATCAGTCCACCAAACCTAGAAACTATATACGTACCCCAGGTCAGACCCCTTAATCTAATAAAACCCTATAAATAAAGACTCTAAACCAGACTAAATAAATAACAAGATCAGACCCTCCTGAATAAATTCAGATCCCACACCAGATCTTCTAAATAGATACAAACCCCAGACCAAAACCCTTAATAAACACAGACCTCAGACAAGGCCTCTAAACAAATACAGACCCCAGAACAGGCATCATCAATTAATACAGACCCCTAAATAAATACAGACCACAGATTTGACCTTCTAAATAAATACAGAAGTAGACCCAATAAATAAATACACCCTTAGGCCTCCTAAATAAATAAAGCCCATAGCAGAGATGAACATACTCACCTCTCCCCATCTCTGCAGTTGTTTTCACTCTCATGCTCCACACAAGGTCCTCATGCCTGCAGCTGCACCCTGGAGGAACGTGTAACAGAGAGGAGCGGGAACAGAAAGAGAAGAGAATACAGTATTTAAAAAACAATACTGGCCTTCTTTCTAGAAGACAATCTAGAAGAGGAACCTAAAGACTACACAGTTGTCTTACGCAGTATGATGTCCCTTTGGAGTTCTGCGGCTGTGTAGCATTACAGTAATGACTGGCGGCTGCTGACAATGTAAGGTCTGGAGCCTTGTGTCTTTCCTTAGACCCTTGGGGTCCTATTTCACGGGCCGAGGAGGGCCCGATCAACGATGTAAACGAGCGGCGATCTGCTAGATCGCAGCTCGTTTACGGGGCCTATTCCACGGCCCGATGATCGTTGAGCGAGGGCTGCAAGGACATCGTTACCGATGTCCTTGCAGCCCTTGCAGCATCATACATTACCTGTTTGCAGTGCTTGTCCTCCGCTCCGTCTCCGAATCGGTCCAAATGGCCGAATCGGTCCAAATGGGGCCGATTATCGTTACTGTGGAATAGGGCCCTTGGTCTGTCCTCAGACCAGTGTTGGACTGGCCCACCAGAGGACCAGAGAATCCTCCGTTGGGCCCCCAGCTTTAGAACCTGCACTAACACTGACTGACATGTTGTTTCTTACAGGTTCTTTACTGGTGGGCCCCTAGGATCATTATGGTGGGCCCCAGATACTCCAGTGCGACACTGCCTCAGACTATGTTTTTACCTGGGAAGTTGACCAAGAAAACATCCATGGTTGAGGGTGAAGTATTAGGAGATATCTCTGATCTATCTCATACCATATGGATACGCCATTGTATATATACATCAATGATGACATAAATCTTACCCAGTAGACAGAATTCTTGGGAGATTATTTTAGTCCTGGAAAATCCATGTTGTTGTTCAGCGAGTGCCGCTTCCTCGTAATAACTCCTGCAATATTTTCCAGCCATACGTTTAATCTTCCCTGGAAAGCTTCGGGCCGGTAAACATCTTGTCCTATGAGTTTATCCTGTCCTGTAGCCCGGGCCATCACTTGACTGGTGACATTGTACAGGACCACATGGTCTAAATTTAACCTGAAATTATTCCATTGTACCAGGGCTCCTGAATTGTCCTACAAAGAGAGAATCACTCACCTTTAAGCTCATCCTACATAGCAAACAATGAATTTATGGGGTCTCTGGAAGCCTGTGACCAGCAGGGGGCAATCATAGAGAAGAGATGAGCCAACCACTATCACAGAAAGGCACCAGTGTTTATGGTGTCCACCCTCGAACCACTAGGCCTGCTCTCATCATTCCACCACCATTGTTACTGTTCTTGACTGTGATCAGGACCCTGTTGGAGTTGACATCTTTCATAGGAGGTGGCATCTAGGTCTCCTCCACATGGTCCTCTTCTTTGGTAGATACATTCCTTATGAGAAAAATCTCATGAAGGGTTCTGATTCTTATTGAAGAGATCTACTTACTTTATGAAGTTTTTTTTTTTTTTTTCAAGCAATGCTCCAAGGGAAAACAAATATGCAAATTAGATCTCCTCCAGGAAGAAGGAAGAAACTCCCTAATACTAGGTAAACCCAAAGGAAGAGTCCCTCAATTCCTTACAGCTGCTTTGAGGTTCTTGTACAAAAAAAAACTTCCTAGTGGTGTCCCATGTTCCCCTTCCCCATCTTCTGGTCCTGGTTCCCGTCCATTACACCGCTGTGTTTTTGGATAATTGAAGCCATATATAAACCACTTGCGTTATTTTTACTGTAATGACTCAAACCCAATCCCGACCCGGAGAAAGGAATGTCCTCCGAGGAGACTGATTGCAGAATATTCTTCAACATTTACAGCTTATTTGGGTAATAGTTTGGGAATTTATAGACTGAATATGATTTTCAATACAATAAGGAAGAAATGTAAAAGAAAGGAAATAAGGACGACTATATACTATATATACTGCTGGACTATGGGGAGGACACCACGGCTCCACAGTGGTCTACTGTCTATCTACAGTTATCTATCTATCTATCTATCTATCTATTATCTATCTATCTATCTATCTATCTATCTCCTATCTATCTGTCTATCTATCTATCTATCTATCTATCTATCTATCTATCTATCTATCTCCTATCTATCTATCTATCTATCTATCTCCCTATCTATCTATCTCCTATCTATCTATCTCCTATCTATCTATCTATCTATCTATCTCCCTATCTATCTATCTCCTATCTATCTATCTATCTATCTATCTATCTATCTATCTCCTATCTATCTATCTATCTATCTATCTATCTATCTATCTCCTATCTATCTATCTATCTATCTATCTATCTATCTATCTATCTCTCTCCTATCTCTCTATCTATCTATCTATCTCCTATCTATCTATCTATCTATCTATCTATCTATCTATCTATCTATCTATCTCCTATCTCTCTATCTATCTATCTATCTAATCTATCTTCTATCTATCTATCTATCTATCTATCTATCTATCTATCTATCATATATCTTCTATCTATCTATCTATCTATCTATCTATCTATCTATCTATCTATCTCCTATCTATCTATCTATCTATCTATCTATCTATCTATCTATCTCCTATCTATCTATCTATCTATCTATCTATCTCCTATCTCTCTATCTATCTATCATCTATCTCCTATCTATCTATCTATCTATCTATCTATCTATCTATCTATCTATCTCATATCTATTATCTATCTATCTATCTATCTATCTATCATCTATCTATCATCTATCTATCTATCTATCTATCTATCTATCTATCTATCTATCTATCATATATCTTCTATCTATCTATCTATCTATCTATCTCCTATCTATCTATCTATCTATCTATCTATCTATCTATCTATCTATCTATCTATCTATCTCCTATCTATCTATCTATCTCCTATCTATCTATCTATCTATCTATCATCTATCTATCTATCTATCTATCTATCTATCTATCTATCTATCTATCTCCTATCTATCTATCTATCTATCTATCTATCTATCTATCTATCTATCTATCTACGTATCTATCTATTTATCATGTCTGTCTGTCTGTCTGTCTGTCTATCACTCTTCGGAACACCCCATTCGTTTTCATGGCTTCTCCGCTTTGTTCTGTCAGATGTTTTCACTGAGCAGATGTTTCCAGTTTCGTGTTAATGGTGATGTCCACAGGTCAAGCAGCAGCAGATCCTATGTGAAGAAGAACAGAAGAAAGTATCTGCCACTATCAGCTGAGAGAGTAGTAGTTACTAGGCCTGACCTCCTGACCCTCCTGGGCTGAAAGAGGAAGTGAGATTATGTTCTCTTTAAGAAGACGGCCATTAATCAGATCCTGATGTGGCCACAGATAACCTGATTGTGGGAAAATGAGCCTCCTATGGGCCATTATTATATCACTCCCTCCCGCCATATTAACTGCTTCATTGCCAGGAGGCCGGGCTGAGAACCAATTCATTGTTATGGTAGATAAATGACAATACGTAGTAGTTGCCGAGTCCTTGTTGACATTCAGCTACACCTAGAATACAATTAAATAAGGTAACTGTTTATGGTATATTAAAGAGGCTAAAGAGGGAATCCCATAGAGTGACCCCCTTCCCCCATCTCATACATGAGACATCCCTTTAAGACATTCAGAAAAGCCCAAGAGCAGCCTTTGATAGTGTTTTTGGATTATGGGCCATCTTAAGGCCCTATTCCACGGAACGATTATCGTTCATAAACTCGCTCCAACGACCCCTCGTTAACGATCAATAAACGATTTTTTTTAGCAAACAATAACACATAACACACGTGGGATTGTGAACGATATATGTAGAGTTACGATTATTTTGCGGTCGTTACACGGCCGTTTAAAACGTTCGCCGGGGTGATCTTGACCATACGACACACCTACTTTTTTTAAACCTTTTTACGAACGACTGAAGGATTTCTATTTTTACAAACCGATTAGCGAATTATCTTTCAAAGACCAACGATTTTTTTTCGACATGCTGAAAAACAACTTTGAACGACAATATAACGATTTCGCCTTTGTCGTTCGCTCGTTTACACCAATTCCACGAAGCGATTATCGTTAACGAGCGGTCATTGGAGCGAGTTTATGAACGATAATCGTTCCGTGGAATAGGGCCTTTAGAGTACAAGGGTAGGATAGATCCCCACCCATCTACAAAAATATTACAGCTTGTGCATGATAGGAATGGCCGTCCACCTCCATATCATACATGAGACATCCCTTTAAGACATTCTGCAAACCCCAAGAGAATGTATGTGTGGAGCTGCCTCTGATGGTATTTTTGGGATTACAGACTGTCAGAATAGAAGGGTAGGATAGACCCGCTACCATCCACAATGATATTACATATTACCCATGCATGACAGATATCCCTGAGACATCCCTTTAAGACATTCAGCAAACCTCAAGATGTATATAGGACAGCCTTTGATGAGGTGTTTAGGGTCATGGGGAATCTAAGGACAGGAGGGTAGGATAGATCCCCCTACCTATCAACAATAATATTAAAGGAGTACTCCAGCAAAAAAAAAAAAACATTTTCTTTCAAATCAACTGGTGCCTGAAAGTATCAGGGATTTGTAGTTTACTTCTATTTAAAAATCTCCAGTCTTTCACTACTTATAGGCTGCTGTATGCCCTGCAGGAAGTGGTGTATTCTTTCCAGTTGAGGTTTTCTATGGGGATTTGCTGCTGCTCTGGACATTTCCTGACACAGACAGAGGTTGCAGCAGAGAGCACTGTGTCAGACTGGAGAGAATACAGCACTTCCTTCAGGACATACAGCAGCTGATAATTACTGGAAGACTTTTTTTAATAGAAGTAAATTACAAATCTCTGGCACTTTCTGACACCATTTAATTTGAAAGAATAAAATTACACTGGAGTACCCCTTTAAACTTATGCATGAGCCTTTAAGGCTAAGGCAATTTTGACTAATAAAAGCCCTTAAACCTTGTATGGATAGATGAGTGTATATGGTAGTTCCCATTCCTCTATGAGTTATCCTTGCCATTTGGCAACCCCATAAGTAAATGTATGTAGGTTAAAGAGAGAATTCTTGGGAATCCCCCCCCCCCTCCAGTGCAAATAGGAGATTCCCCTTTAAGCCATTTTGATGTTTTTTTATGATTAGGGGTCAAGTCAAGGTAGGATATATTCCCTCTATCCAACAACTACTTTATATAGGATACCTTTGTATGACAAAATGGTATGGGCGGGAATGGTTTTTTGAGATGGGCTTAGCCCCCTCTTCCTCCTCACTAATAGTACAAGCCACAGCTTATTAAAGGGGCGTCTATGTACGGCTTGATAACCAGAACATTGACCTCATTCTAGAGGACTCCACGTTCTGCGCTCTGTCTCACTGGGATACGAGTGAGGTAGAATCCAGATAACAAGTCTAAACCAAAACTAACCCCAACAACACCCACTGGTCCGACTGTCAGTCATGTGCGCTGGTCGATCCACTCCAGCTGAGGAAATGATGTTGATACTTGCCAAAAAAGTCAGGTATCTCAAGAACGTTCATGGAAGAATGTAATCCAACCTGGGTTGGGGACTTGGCTGTGGTCCCGAACCTGTCAAAATGGCTTCTTTCACGTGCAGACGGGCCAAGACAAATGAAATCTTTAATGAACTACATTGAAATATCATCAATATAGCGTCTGTAGCTTCAGAAGTGTGAGGAAACTTTGTTCTCCAGGTTTAGGAATGTTCGTTTCTATTCCATATGTATCCTTACATGAGTATTACATTGCTTTTGGCCATTCTCCAGTCTACAATAGTCTCTCAGGTTGCCTAGCAACATATAACGTCCTGTCCTGGTGACTACCATGTACTGAAGTGGTCGTAGGCAGTTATGGCATGGGTTGGCTAATGGTGGCCATAGACCACATGATTTACTTTTGGTTTGCACCAATTTTTTATGGTGAAAACAAAACTTCAGACCTACCCCTTGATAGTAGAACTTGGCCTAGGGTCCACCAAGCCCCATAGACATTAGTTGGTAGGTGGATCTGTTGAGATGATGTGCAGCATTTTGGGAAGCCTAATGCTGGTCCATACCAAATGTTTTAGGGTTACTGGTTGCCCAGTTTTTGACTAGATATGACTGGAAATGGTCCGGCACCTTTTTTTGATGGGTGGCACTGATTTGGTAATGACCTTCTTTAAAATACAGGTACTCAACGGAATTCACACTCAAATGCCGAACCACTGGTCTTCCATTAGGTGGCCCGTAATATCTATGGTCAGTAAGGACCTCAAGGTACAAAACATCTTCTCATTCCATGAGTTGCTGTGTTTAGTTTCCTCACTCTCTGAAATCGTGTCAGCTCATTCCATCCTTATCTGATTATCATTAGAATTTTAAGAATGGATCATTCCTTTAGTTATTAAGAACCTGAGTTGGATCTCACCATGTTCATGACAGATGGGGGGTGTGGACCACAGCTGAGAATAGGCAGGTCTCAACTCTCATAGATCTGGACTGTATCATGAAAAAGGGAAGACGAAGAATGAGGGAGAGAGAGGATTATCCAGTGACTGCAAACAGACCCGCTATGTGGAAGTACAAGGGGTCAGATACTTATCTAGCTGAGTGTCGGCCAATGCAGTCTATATCACCGCGGTCAGGCCTACATGACTGGGAGGAGGAAGGTCGCTTGCACCTGCATTTAATTCTGTGTGAGAGGAAAAATGATTCAGTGGATGGCTCTAAAAAATGTTTTGTTTTTTTTTTCAATTGGTGGGTGGGGCCTAACGAGTATGGATTAGATATATACATGTGTGGTGTACTCGTCCGGTCACATACTATGATGTTACTAGTGATGCCACTTCTGTGGTGGTTGGTCGGTTGTGTTGAACAGCTCAGCCAGTGATGGTATTGTTGTGACGCCAGTGCTAGTCCAGCACACAGGTGTGATGTTAGTACCTGCTTTGTGTTGTGGCTGGCTGTACTCCCCAAATGGTCAGTAACCTGTCGGGTTGTGATGGGTCCCCTGGGCTCCTGTCACGGTAGTCCCGAGTGGCAATTGACCCACCCGGACTATCGGTTCCGCCACCCACAGGAAGAGGAAAAATTACCCAAGGTGTGTAGCAGATGTGTATAGGTGCTGGTGCAGATGAAAAGATGACTGAGTCCCAGTCATATAAATAGAACAGCTTTACTGTACAGTCTCTGAATAATACAGAACACTTTGGCAGCAAATAGATAATCTTTGTACAGGTACCAGTGCTCAACTGGGTCTGTGCTGCAGACATACTTTAAAGAGCAGAATATAGTAGAGGTAGTTGTAGCGGTGCTTGTATAGCTGAGAGTAGAGTGAAGCAGAATAGAGGAAAGGAGTCCCAACCCAAAGTAGTACTGTGCTCTGCCGGAACTTTAGAGAAATACTTTAGACTTGAGAGTGAGAAGCTTACTTGTACCTGTGGTTAGACTTTGGTCTGACCACACTCTGACCTACAGTGTGGAGCCCCAGCCATGGTTACCTGGGTGACGCTAAGTGTCCGAGGATGTCCTGGTGCCACCTGCACTGCAAGATAAAATACGTAGACCTTCGGTATCTTTGTTCTATCCAGGCTAGTTCCTCTGTGCATCAGGATACTGCCCTGCACTTTGTAGAGTGGTTTTCGGCATGGGCTGGGTTTATCTCCGACTCTTCTACCTTGGTAGTACCTAGAACCGCATAGTAGTTATAGTGGATAGACTGGAGAAACTGAGTGTCTCTGGCTGCTTCGTACACATGTGTTAACTAACTCACTGTCTGAACTAGACTGAACTGACTTCCTCCCACACAGGGCTAACTATTCACTCCGCCAGGGGCTGTGTGTGTGTGGAG
This sequence comes from Dendropsophus ebraccatus, assembly GCF_027789765.1. Classification (NCBI taxonomy): domain Eukaryota; kingdom Metazoa; phylum Chordata; class Amphibia; order Anura; family Hylidae; genus Dendropsophus; species Dendropsophus ebraccatus. The sequence continues at coordinate 63,742,875 of NC_091467.1, read as the reverse complement.
AACAAGGATAGGTAGAAGAAGAGAGCGTATCCCCTATAGGTCAGCACAGACCACATGGTACAATAACAACAGTATGTACACGGTTACCCTATCAGCAGAATAGTGAGGGCAGCTCTGGAGTATAATATAGGATGCAACAAAGGATCAGTAAAGGATCAGTAATATGTATGTACACAGTGACCTCACCAGCAAAATAGTGAGTGCAGCTCTGGAGTACAAAAAAAGGATGTATATTGGTTCTGAGTAGCAGGCCACCATTATATGATGGTGACATGTGATTGGCGGTTACGTGGATGACCATGCTACTTCTCTCATGTATCACCCCTGTGTCAAGCTCAGGGCTTCATTAATCAGAACTAACCCCAATCCTCGTCAGTCATGTCTAATTTAAGCCCCTGTTGGATGGGTGACATATGTGATTGGAATCCGTGCTAATCTTTGTTGATACTGCTCTGTGGCGGGGTGCCCTGTTGGCACGTCACTACAATGACTTGATATCTGAATCCCCGGGGACTGGCGTGCGTTTGATGCAAGAGATTTCATTCTAAGATGAACTGTATACAAAAGTCTCTGCGCTGTGTCTGTTCCATCTGTGAAGATTGAATTAGAGGATTTGGAGGCTGTGGCGGCGGTTCTGGGGCCAGTGCAGGGAATTACACGGGGTAATTAGCAGCCACGCGCCGTCTTATGGAGGATGTAAACTTTCTTTGTATTCTGCGTCTTGTGTATGGAAAGGCTCCGAGCCCTTGTTACTGCCAAAGTGAAGTCAACGCTATTTGTGTTAACAAGATTAGAAGCGTCTGACGTGTGAGATAAATGAAGACGAGAGATGGCACATACACAAAACTGCTCTCCTGAAATACTCTGTGCTGTCAGGGGCCTTGCTTTATCCTCTGTGCAACAGGTCTTTATACAGGATCAGCACCCCGCTCCCAACCCTGAAGTGATTATGCTCATCTACTTTGTAACTCTCAGTCTATGACCTGCCACAAAATCAGCATGCTCCTCTACTGACATCCTCTGTGCTGCTGGGACCCTGCTCCTTCCTCTATGTAACTCTCACCTTGTGACCTCCCCTATAAGATCAGCACACTCCTCTCCTGACATCCTCTGTGCTGCTGGGACCCTGCTCCTTCCTCTATGTAATTCTCACCCTGTGACCTCCCCTATAAGATCAGCACACTCCTCTCCTGACATCCTCTGTGCTGCTGGGACCCTGCTCCTTCTCTATGTAACTCTCCCCTGTGACCCCCCCTATAAAATCAGCACCCTCCTCTCCTGACATCCTCTGTGCTGCTGTGACCCTGCTCCTTCCTGTATGTAACTTTCACCCTGTGACCTCCCCTATAAGATCAGCACACTCCTCTCCTGACATCCTCTGTGCTGCTGTGACCCTGCTCCTTCTATGTAACTATCACCCTGTGATCTCTCCTATAAGATCAGCACACTCCTCTCCTGACATCCTCTGTGCTGCTGTGACCCTGCTCCTTCTATGTAACTATCACCCTGTGACCTCTCCTATAAGATCAGCACACTCCTCTCCTGACATCCTCTGTGCTGCTGTGACCCTGCTCCTTCCTCTATATAACTCTCACCCTGTGACCTCTCCTATAAGATCAGCACACTCCTCTCCTGACATCCTCTGTGCTGCTGGGACCCTGCTCCTTCCTCTATGTAACTCTCACCCTGTGACCTCCCCTTTAAGATCAGCACACTCCTCTCCTGACATCCTCTGTGCTGCTGGGACCCTGCTCCTTCCTGTATGTAACTCTCACCCTGTGTTCTCCCCTATAAGATCAACACACTCCTCTCCTGAAATACTCTGTGCTGCAGGTAAAGATGATCCTTATAATACATAACTCTGAGTCTGTTTACACAGTGATGTCCCAGTTCAGGGTTAATGCACATTGTGATGCCAAATAACTTGTATAAAGCACACAGTGATGTCATAGTACAAGGATAATATATACAGCATTATCTCAGTACAGGGATAATGCACACAGTGATGTCACAATATGGGATAATAGCACAAGCTATGGCACAGGAATAACACCCAAAATATGGCACCTTTTTACTTGTGACATCACACCATAGTAAAGAGAACATAACGGAGGAGATTTATGGCGCTAGTAATATTTTCTCTGTTGCCCATAACAGCCAGTTACAGCTCCCATAGCAACAAATTACAGCTCCCATAGCAACCAGTTACAGCTCCCATAGCAACAAGTTACAGCTCCTATAGCAACCAATCACAGCTCCCATAGCAACAAGTTACAGGTCCTATAGCATTCAATCACAGCTCCCATAGCAACAAGTTACAGGTCCTATAGCAACCAATCACAGCTCCCATAGCAACAAGTTACAGCTCCTATAGCAACCAATCACAGCTCCCATAGCAACAAGTTACAGCTCCTATAGCAACCAATCACAGCTCCCATAGCAACAAGTTACAGGTCCTATAGCAACCAATCACAGCTCCCATAGCAACAAGTTACAGCTCCCATAGCAACCAATCACAGCTCAGCTTTAACTTCTCATAATGCTTTGGTAAAATGAAAGCTGAACTGTGATTGGTTTCTATGGGTCCTGTAACTTGTTGCTATGGGCAACAGGAAGAATCTTGCTATAAGACACATTATGGCATCATGGATGGATTACTTCCCATCCTCGTATAAATACTTTGGTCTCCTGAAATACTCTGTGCTGTGGGACACCGCACCCTTACATACCCATCCATTCATGAACAGCTCTCATCATGTCATAACCCAAAGTTCTGCTGCCCTGACTAACATAGCCTTCTGAAATCCTCTGTGCTGCTGTGAACCATCCATTTATTTCAGTGCATCCCATGGGCTCATGACACTGTGGTGTGCTATTTACTGAGTCCAGTCGGCTAGTGGGTTTGTAGTGTAATCTTATCGCCCCACTTTGTAGATTAGGAATGGGGCGGACCCCATGGACTTTCTGTTACTCACTGGACAATCCGTGTTATTATATAAGAGTCATTTCTTGTTATCTGGTTCAGAGGAAGAAAAACATTTCCTCTGTGTCCCTATTGATGTGGGATCGGCCCGTGGGGTCCCCTGGGCCAGATGTTAGAGTCTCTTTTTGGACGGTGGCCATCAGGACCATATCGATATGAGTTAACCGTCTCAGGGACTGAATTTCCTCCTGGCCCTTAGAACCATATGTTCTTAGTGCACATGGACCATTCCCCAGTTTTCCATCCCTGGTGGTCCAGGGGGACCTCTGTAATCCCTGTTGACCCAATGGTGTTGCCATAAATTCTGGTATGGTGGTGAATATTCCTGTAATCGTTACTATTAGTGGCCCTAGTGTCTCTGATTGTTCAATGGAAGGTTTTACAATCCCTGGTGGTCCAGTGGGATCTCTATAATCCCTATTGGACAGTGGTGTCTCCATAAATCCTTGTATAGTGGGATTCCTGTGAGCCATTGATGTATAATGGTGGTCTGCTCCTAGTGTCTCTGATTGTTCATTAAGAGGATTTATAACCCCTGGTAGTCTAGTAGACATTTCTCAAATTTTTGGTGGTCCAAGGAGGTCTTTGTAACCGTATAAACAGTGTGGAATACCAATGGGGGCCAAGTGGAGTCTAGTGGTTTAATAGGGCCCCTATGATCCCTGCTGGTCCAGTGGGGTAATGGTTAACCATTCACTGGAGGACATGAGAGATGTGTTTAGGGGCGTATGTATGTGATACAATTCTACAGTATATATATATATATATATATATATATATATATATATATACTGTACTTAGTGTAGGGACCCATGTGTATCAGATACCTGCACAAGGTACATGGGGCAGTGTGGCTTGATCAATTCAAATACAGAATTCTGATGTTTTTTATGCAGCCGAGAGGTACTAGTATCAGCCATAGGTGTGAGGTGCAGCACTCTTTTTCTTCCCTGAACCGTATTTTGTTTGTCTCTTTTCTCCATGTTTTGCACTCCTCCTGGTGAGACCCACATGACCGCAATTAGCAGGAGACACCTGAGTGCTCATGGTTTTAATCCCTCCTGTCTGTCCCATTCTATCTGTGATAGCTATGGTGAGTGCAATACCTTATCCAGACTTGTGCTGTTTGGGGGCAGCTTCCTCCGCCAGTGGTGCTGGCTGGGTTTTGGTGTGGCATTTTTGGGTCTGGTCCTGTGGCATGGGGGTTGCAGGGCCGTTCCATGGCCTCCCGTCCCTGACTGTGCACGCCTGCGGGGGTGGTGGTCGCTGACTGGCACAGTGTGGACTTAGTGTAGGGATCCATGTGTATCAGATACCTGCACGCGGTACATGGGGCAGTGTGGCTTGATCAATTCACATACAGAATTCTGATGTTTTTTATGCAGCCGAGAGGTACTAGTATCAGCCATAGGTGTGAGGTGCAGCACTCTTTTTCTTCCCAGAACCATATATATATATATATATATATATATATATATACCTCAGCAGATGGCGGTGTAATCCTGGCATCCCTGTGTTATCCCAGGATCTGGAGACGTTTTTATTACTCCTGGAGCATCAGGCCCAGACGCTGTTTGTAAATTACCTTGGGAGGTGAGAGGTCGGGACGGGAGGTTCTTCTCCGCCGTCTTAGGACATTATCACAGAACACATTGTAGATGTAAACAATCCAAAAACGGGTTATTTGCAGAAAAATGTAATCTGGAGCTCAGAGCAGACGGGCCGCAGACCTCACTGTGTGTGGCTCCTCCAGACTGTGGCCAAGACGAAGGAGCGATGCTGGGATCCAAGAAGGAGTCTCATCATCATTCGTCATCATTTATAATCATCATCATCGTCAGATACATGCAATGCAACACAAACATTTAATTTTACACAATATTTAAAGTCTGATTCTGGGGAAAATGGGTGACAACCAAAATGGCCGCCTTTTGACTAGTTAGGAAGTGATACACGGCTCTATAGTTGTGCCCATATAGATCGGCCGTTCAGGACTCTGGGAAAGGGGGGAAGTGAGCTTGGTCAGCATTGCAGTTGAGGTTGTGTTATTATCCAGCTTTCCCAGACTTGACTATGTAGTTAAAATGTACTTGTTTTAGGAAAGCTGTGTGACCCTGTCATTCGATGGTCTCCTTCCCCCAGTTCTGAGCTGCTGCTTTATGCTGAAGACACAACAATCTGTGTGTCATCCTTTCTCTCTGTCTCTCCCTCCCTTCTGAGACGGCTGATGTAAACAAGTCCCTGACTGGCTGTACCTGTAACATTGTAGCTTCTTTGTAATGCTGGGGGGAGGGTTATTCTGAGGTCAGGTTGCTAATAGTTAACCCTCCCAGCATTAAAAAGAAGCTACAATGTTGCAGCCTTCTCAGAAGGGAGGGGTGAGGAGTGGGAGACAGAGAGAAAAGCTCACACACATTTTTGTGTCTTTAGCAGAAGCTGAGAACTGGGGGAAGGAGACTGGATTGATAATAACAAGTATGGAAGGAATTGTTGGTCTCACCATAAACAGCAACATATCAAAAGTTATGTGTCAGTGGAATACCCCTTTAAAATTGAAGCCATGTTGTGTATCACCCACTCATAAGGATCCGTGTGAACAGGCGCTTACTATCTTATGAAATAATTCAGAGCATTGCATTTTGACATGGAGGAGGTGCAATAACCTGCAGAGTCTGAAAACATAAAGAATAAGGTGAGATGTGCTGCGAGTCTTTATTCATGTGGATCCTGGACGCAGTTCACAGAAGTCCCCCCCCCCCCCCATAATGTGAGCTTCCTGGCGATGAGTTCAGCTCTGCACTGCCGCGACTTAAACTTCAGCTCAGGAGAAAGTGAGAAACATTTTACATCTCATTTACCACATTCCTCGTCTGCAGGGGGGGGGGGGGGGGCACGTACTATTATCATCATGGGTTATTCATCGGCGGGGTATACAATTATGGGGATATCATGTGTGATACTGCTACCTGAGCTACGTATCTAAGCCTAATTATGTGATACTCAATTTTAGCTGCTGTACCTAATCCTATCATGTCTAATACTGTTTAAGGCTATGTTCACACTACGTGAAACTACGGCTGTTGTTGTCGATGGCAACAACGGCCATAGTTTTTGCGGGGGGTGAAACAATGCCTTAGTTTCAATGGGATCCCGTCCGGAGTGTACACACATCCCGTGCGGCCCCGCAAATAACTGACATGTCAGTTTTCTGCGGCCGCAATTCAATGAATTGCGGCCGTAGGAAACCCTGTCAGTTCACACTATGAAGCGAGCGGCTCCGGCCTATCATGCATTATGCTGTATCTAAGCCAGTCATGTGTAATAATGTCTGCTGAACTACTGTATCCAAGCCTATCCTGTGTTTTACTGCTACAGTATATCGAAGCCTAAGTATGACACTGTCTGCTAAATTGCTGTATCTAAGCTTGTTATGCATAACACTGCTGAATTAGAGTATCTAATCCTATTGCAAGATATTGTTTACTGAACCATTGTATCTAATCCTATTGTGTGATACTGTCTGCTGAACTATTGTATCTAAGCTTATCATGTACGATACTGCTTTATAATACCACAAAGAGCTGTGTTAGAGGTTGAGGCTACGTCTTCGAGGACACTTCTGCTTGAACTTCCTATTGTCACCTTGGGCTGAGTCTGCAAAAACCGACTATGTTCAAGCATTAAAAAAAGTGAAAAGGCGGAAAGAGCCTCTACATAGAGGAAGTCATAAATGAGCAAGGAGGTCATGACCCTCAATCAGTCTTGTGGAGCTGGAGGCCGGCACATGAGGTCTCCTCAGCCAAATAAACATGACTTCACGGCCCCGGGAATTCTCAAAACCCACCAGAACCCTCTAAAAATAGAGAGAGGAGCAAACAAATTCTGTTTCAGACACATCCATATGGGGCGGGGGCCATGAACTTCATCATACACACGTCTATATCAGGAAGGGAAACCCAAGAAGATTCCCAGGGTTGTTGTCAAAGGTCACCATGGGGTCTCTGACGCTGTCATGGGCCAGACATTGATGATGTTGCTGATTACCATGGAGTCTCAGTGAGCCGCTTATATGGCTGGAAGCTGAGTCCTTAACAGACCCTGGACTCCTATGTTATATGGATAGGGGGACCAGGTCTCTTCCAGTATGGCCAGTTAGACCTATAAAATTAATCTAGAATTCAGTGTTTCTCATCCTACCACGATATGGATCATCTGGGAACAGAAACCAGGACTCTTTTACGCGGAGCGATAATTCGCCTGATCACACGATTAACGATTTTGAATGAACAATGTTTTTTTTATAACGATCAGCGTTTAGACGGAACGATACATCGTACGGACAATTCGCTATGCGATCGTTTTGCGATCGTTTAAGCCTATGTCACACATAGGGGAAATCGTTGAAAGACTGTTTACACTGAACGATCTGCAAATTTTTTGCGAACGATCAACGATGATTTGTGAACATGTTGAAAGATCAAAATGAACGATTTGTCGCTTGTCATTTGATCGTTCGCTGCGTTTACACGTACGATTATCGTTCGAATTCGATCGTTATCGTGCAAATTCGAACGATAAATCGGTCCGTGTAAAAGGACCATTGTTAGTTAAGAATTGGGCAGTGTTGACTCTCCATGGACTCTAAAGTTTAATGTTCCCACATAGAAACTAGGACCAGGACTCTTCAACATGGTGAAAAATTGGACTACGTTGACCCTATACGGACCCAAGAATTTGGTGTTCCCTTACGTCTCAAATGGGAACCAGTACTCTACCAAATGAATCCAGATGGGAACCAGGACTCTTCCAAAGTTGGACAATGTGTGGGAACAAGAATTAGGCTTCTTCCACATGGTTAAAAGTGGGACATAATTGACCCTGAACAGGCCACATAATTTTTAAAATATCTGTTGGTCTCTTCAGTGCTTGACTCCTGACCAACCCTACAATTTGATGTTGATCCATCTCTCGTATAGGAACAGGAACCAGGTCAAGTTTTTGAAACCGTTCAAAATTCGTCATCTATCTTAATATTCTCAAACTTCTTCAAAATTTCACCATAATTAATTTGTTGACAGTCCATGGCTTACCAGAAATCTCCTTTCATTTGTATGTACACCTGTATGGTAATGATTTAAGGGTGGTGGATGTGGGGAAAGACTAGGTGAACAAGAGTGCTCATGCGCTCGAGATGCGTCTAATCTGTGGGGTCACTGCACATTGGTGTTCTGCTGTTTCATTGGTCAAGACTGAATAAACAAACAAACGTCTTTGTGAAGTGCTGGACTGTCGAATCTTTTCTTACCAGAACTCTACCTGGTGATTCTTTTGGTGCCCTTTTTTGGAGACTAGAACCTTAGATGGACATTTTTTGAGGATATTAGTAGCGAATCAGGCAAAATTTGGCAAAGGACTTCCAATGGAGGATAATTTTATATTCAACTAAGAGAACATGGTAAAAAGTGAAACTTTTTTGGTGTCAGTTTTTAAAAAACCCACAGGGTTCCTTAGACAGAGGCCAAGAAAGTCAATGCCTGCTCCTCAGTGTGAATCTATGTTCCCTTAACAAACAATATGTATAAAGAATGAAAAACCTTACAGCAACAATTAAAATACAGTGCTGTCACGGGCAGACTGTCCAAACTGTCAACTACCGTAAACTGGAAGACCAGATTTTGGGTAGTTGAAAAGCTTTACAGATGCCATCCTCGTGAAGGTTGTTACACCTGTTAAAGCTAGGAGAAGACTAGCCTTGAATATGTCCCCTTTCTCCAGGGACTCCATAACAGTTATATGGGCTACTTATTCATTGCCTAAATAGACTAAAGATCAGTCAGCCTGAAATGCGTCAGCACTCATAAGGGTCAGTAGGATCTTCAGGTTGTAAACCTGGAAAGTAACTTGGTTTTGGTCAGGATTTCTCTGGGTTCTGCTTGCCTGTAGTCTGTTTATAGAAAATATGGAACCAAACCAGTGTGGTGCAGTGCCAGGCCTCGCAATGAGTACATAATCCGTCCAGTAATAGCCTGACACACAACGTGCCTAATGAGATAACTCAGAAGGTTTGGGAATCCAATTGGAACTGATAGAAAATGAGTCTGGGAGTAGACGGACCTCTGTGACACAACATGTGCCCTTTCTATTTTCCCACACACAGGAGAAATGAGATAGTCTGCAGCGGTGCTATATATAAGATAGGGAGAACCATCTATCTGACTGCCCTGTGCCATAAAGTGTCTGACATTAACAACATAGAGAGTGGGGGGTGGGGGGTTATAGTGACAACACATTCATTTCACCGACCTGAGTCATTGTGGACAGCGCGCCAAATATGTAGTTATTGGACAGATCATGACGACTATTAGTAATAAACATGCTGGAAGGGCAAGAAAAATATCACATTTTTGTCTACGAGAAGATACGAAAATCTAAAAAAAAAACTTCTGTGCTGGAAGCCTTGGGAGAACTGGGACCTAATGTTTGTTGTGCAATGTTATGTCTTTCTTTCTTGAAAACAGAAGCAGAGGAAGAAGGAGACAGAATCCAGAAGAGATAGACCCTCCTCATTTTGGTTTTGCTTGGCAAGCTACACCCATGTCTCCACCCAGGAGGAAAATTCTGGAAAAGTTATAAGATAAGATCCATAGTCCCCTCACCATTATGGCTTGAAATGGTCAGATCCCATGTCTCCGCCCCCGAGGAATCAATTGTCAAAGAAAAGAGAGACAGAACAAAAATAAGTTTACAGGAATTCCCAGTTTAAGATGGTCATGAGGAACAGGCTTAGACTGGACAACTCCACCTCTAGTTAGGAGAGAAAATAGAAAGATGATGAGTATTATAGTCCCTTCACAGTTTATGGTTCGTTCAGCAACCCCTACCTATTTCCCCTCCCCCGAGGAATAGAGAAAAAAGGACTGATTTTGCTTGGCAAGTTCTGCACATTTCCCGAACCCTCATTAAGACTATGGTTAATTTCTTAAAGAGACCTCATGACCTAGACAGGCATATTTACTTAATGGAGAAGTCTGGCCCCGGCAAGGATGTAAAAGGCGGCAGGGGTAGTGGAGAGAAAAACAGTGAAGCATTGCTTACCTTACCCCTACCAGAAGGCATTTTTTCCCCGAGTTGTGATGATGTGACGACTCGGCGGGAAATGCCTGACCTGACTGACGGACAGCCTGCTCAGCCAATCAGTGACTGGAGTGGCGTCTCTCCACAGTCACTGACTGGCTGAGTAGTCAGTCTATCAGCCGGGTTGTGACATCGGCTCTGGTGGAGATCCCGGAGCCCGGTGGGGGTCCCGGAGCGGCAGTCCAGTGCTGAAGAGGCACGGGGAGAGGTGAGTTAGTACCAATTGTTATTCCCCCCCCCCCCCCCCCCCGTGCCCTGCCATTTTTTTTTTAAAAAGGCGGGACTTCTCCTTTAATGCACCACAGTTTGCACTAGATACATGGTAAACATTAGCTTGGCACATTGTGTTTGCCTACTGTGTCTTTGAAAGCCTAATCTAGATCAGGTTTGTTGAGCAATACAAGATCACAAGCCACAACACACACACCCTAACAGTATCAGCAAAAGGACCCGCAAAACAGTGACAGCCACAAGACCACCAAAATAGTACCAGCCAATGGACCACCATAACAGTAGCGTACACAAGACTATCTAAACATCAGGTCCTCAAAAAGTGACAGCCAGAAGACCATCAAAACCCTCCCAGGAAAAGGACCCTCATTACAGTACCAGCTATAAGACCACCAAAACACTGCCAGCCAGAGGACCACTAAAACAGTACCAGCCAAAGGGCGACCAAAACTATAACAGTCACTTTACTCATAACAGTGACGGCCACATAACCACCATAACTGGGCTAAAAATGGAGCCTTATTACAGTGACATCCCTAGCCCCCCCCTATAGTCCCAGTCCTACTGATGGCTGTCGCCCCCAATTCACCGCCCCCTACACATAACATTTATCGGCACCTTATATCAGAACATTTTGAATCTAATGTTTTTGACACTGCCGATTGTTCTCCTTCAGTCTCATCTTTCATCTCCAGATGGAGCCAAGGATACGTATGTTCCCTCCGGCCCTGCCTCCTGTCAGATCTGAGCGCTGCTCTGAGGATGAGTAAAGATGATGTTAAGATCATCCAATTATCGCTTTACAATAACATTGTGTTCAGAAGATGCTGGTAGAAGGGATTCCAAGCCAAGATGTAACTGTAAGAAGTACGAAGCACTTACAAGACTGATGTGGAGGATTAATGGAGCTGATAAGAAATTGCGGGATCGAGTCATACTTGGATGTCAAACATGAGACATTACTCATTGTCCAAATATAAATGTTGACCGATGAACGGGCCAATGGCAGCAAAGTCCCAGCACCTTAAAGATGTATCCTTAAAGGGGTTCCTGTGTAATTTACTGCAACCTGTAAGTTATTTTATAACATGGTCGGAGCAAACCACATGTAGGAGCCACCCCCCATGGGGGCATGAAGCCCTAAAAGGTAGGAGGTCCCTGCTCAGTCAACCAATAACCCATTTTCCAATGGGGTCTGACCCCTTTCCCTTCTGACACGCTTACCTTCACCTCTCTGTATCTAAGGCAATGAAGGGTTAATGGATGTTTTATAAAGAGACTGACTGCAGAATATAGCTTGTCCATGTTTTGTAGTGTTGGACCTGGCCATGTTGTATAGTAGTGGACCTTATCTGTCTATGATTTACAGTGCTAGACCTGGCCAGGTTAATTTGGAGTGGTGGACCTCCCCTGTTAAACCTGATCTGTCCATTGGTTATAGTGGTGGACCTGCCTGTCCATGTATTATAGTGGTAGACCTGCCTGTCCGTGATTTATAGTGGAGGACCTAACCTTTCCATGTTTTAAAATGGTGGACCTAACATGTCCATGTATTATAGTGGTTGACCTGACCCATCATAGTTTTATAGTGGTAAACTTGCCTGTCTGTGTATTATAGTGGAGCGCACACCTGTCCATGTATTAAAGTGGTGAACCCACCTGTCTATGTATTACATTGGTATACATCAATTTTGCTGACTACAAGATTTGTATTTCGGGGTGCTAAATCCAAAAATAACATCCGTTTCCTCCAGTCACCTCCAGTTTTCCCGTGAAACGCTGTTAACTAGTAATAACGTAACATTAAATATAAATTATATATATATAACGTAACATTATATATAAATATTCGGAAATGCTGAGTGTGAAAAAAGATAATAGTGTGCAGAAAGATATGCAGTAGGTATAACTAAATGGAAGAATACTGGATAAGTAGTTTGAAACTGTTGACGTCGGCATTTTGTGGCTATATAGGGCATATGTATAAATATATATATACAGTATATATATATATATATATATATGGAAAGAATGGCCAGCTAGAGAGACATTCAAGATTGGTGAAAAGAATATCAAGAATGAACCACTTGTTAATCCTCAGAAAATGTTGCTCCCTCCACTGCATATACAATTGGGACTCATGCAGCAGTTCCTTAGGGCTTTGGATCGAGATGGCGAGTGCTTCAAGTACATCACTACCAAATTTCCTGCTCTTTCCCAAGAGAAGTTAAAAGCTGCCATATTTCATGTCCTGCAAATAAGACTTCTAACCAAAGACAGAGTATTCCTTAATATCATTAAAACCATAGAAAAGAAAGCTTGGTCACCTATTCTGATCTCACTACAGACTTTTTTTTGGCAACTTTAGGGCAAAAAATTATACCTTTTAGTTCAAAATTTATTGACCTCTTTCCAAAGACTCAGGGCAAACATGAGTGTTAAAGGGAACCTGTCACCCCCCGTACCGGGGTGACAGGCTCCCGACCCCCCGTTAGAGACCCCTATACTTACCTCATCCCGCCGGGTCCCGCTTCTGGATTCGGTCGGGTCCCGGAGATCTCAGCCGCTGCAGCCCGGCGCGCGCGCTGAGAGATGAGTCCAACACCCATAGAGAATGACAGGAGAGTCCAGCGCTCCGTCATTCTCTATGAGCGTTGGACTCATCTGTCAGCGCGCGCGCCGGGCTGCAGCGGCTGAGATCTCCGGGACCCGACCGAATCCAGAAGCGGGACCCGGCGGGATGAGGTAAGTATAGGGGTCTCTAACGGGGGTCGGGAGCCTGTCACCCCGGCACGGGGGGTGACAGGTTCCCTTTAAATAGCATTTTCTTCATAGCCACCTGAACTACTTCCCTTCAAATATCGGAGCTATTAGTGAAGAACAAGGAGAACGCTTTCACCAATACTTCAAGACCATGGAACATAGATATCAGGGCAGATGGAACACAAACATGATGGCAGATTACTGCTGATGTTTACAGCGTGACAACCCTGATCATAACTATTCCAGGGCATAAAAAAAATATATGCTCACCAGGCCGGGCCTCAGCGTCACACTGAAACTGATCCCAGCTCGGCAATCTGTAGAACTGGGCTGCAGCAGCCCAGAGTAATACAGCACTGATCTAATCGATCAGTGCTGTATTATGTATACTGCACTGATCTCTATGAGAGATCAGTGCAGTTGTATTAGAAGTTTCCCAGGGGGAATTTAAATAAATGTATGTAAAAAAAAAAGTTTTTTTTTTTATTAATAAAAAATCCCATGCCCTAGTCAAAGTTTAAATTACCCCCCTTTTCCCATTTTACAAAAATAAATAAACATATTTGGTATCGCCATGTGGCTGTCCATATATTATAGTGGTGGACCTTCCTGTCCATGTATTACAGTGGTGGCCCTGTTTGTCCATATATTATAGTGGTGGACCTTCCTGTCCATGTATTACAGTGGTGGCCCTGCCTGTCCATATATTATAGTGGTGGACCTTCCTGTCCATGTATTACAGTGGTGGTCCTGCCTGTCCATATATTATAGTGGTGGACCTTCCTGTCCATGTATTACAGTGGTGGCCCTGCCTGTCCATATATTATAGTGGTGGACCTTCCTGTCCATGTATTACAGTGGTGGCCCTGCCTGTCCATATATTATAGTGGTGGACCTTCCTGTCCATGTATTACAGTGGTGGCCCTGCCTGTCCATGTATTATGGTGGTGGACCTTCCTGTCCATGTATTACAGTGGTGGCCCTGCCTGTCCATATATTATAGTGGTGGACCTTCCTGTCCATGTATTACAGTGGTGGCCCTGCCTGTCCATATATTATAGTGGTGGACCTTCCTGTCCATGTATTACAGTGGTGGCCCTGCCTGTCCATATATTATAGTGGTGGACCTTCCTGTCCATGTATTACAGTGGTGGCCCTGCCTGTCCATATATTATACTGGTGGACCTTCCTTTCCATGTATTACAGTGGTGGCCCTGCCTGTCCATATATTATAGTGGTGGACCTTCCTGTCCATGTATTACAGTGGTGGCCCTGCCTGTCCATGTATTATAGTGGTGGACCTTCCTGTCCATGTATTACAGTGGTGGCCCTGCCTGTCCATATATTATAGTGGTGGACCTTCCTGTCCATGTATTACAGTGGTGGCCCTGCCTGTCCATATATTATAGTGGTGGACCTTCCTGTCCATGTATTACAGTGGTGGCCCTGCCTGTCCATGTATTATAGTGGTGGACCTTCCTGTCCATGTATTACAGTGGTGGCCCTGCCTGTCCATATATTATAGTGTGGACCTTCCTGTCCATGTATTATAGTGGTGGCCCTGCCTGTCCATATATTATAGTGGTGGACCTTCCTGTCCATGTATTACAGTGGTGGCCCTGCCTGTCCATATATTATAGTGGTGGACCTTCCTGTCCATGTATTACAGTGGTGGCCATGCCTGTCCATATATTATACTGGTGGACCTTCCTTTCCATGTATTATATAGTTGTTCATTCATTCATGGTTGTGACATCATGTATATCGTGAGCAGGACACTGAGACGCTGATCCCGTTTTTTCCTGCTGACGGAGGATAAGAGTCGTCCTCTTGGTGGTGGAGCAGCACTATTTTCCGCTATAGTTCTGTATTGAAATCCCGGGGTCTGGAGAATGTTCAGCAGTAAAATCCAGTAATAAAGCAACAAATGACCTGGAGAATCTCAGGAGCGATCCGAGGAGACGAGAAAGTGTCTGTACATCGGTCACCAGTGACTGACAGGTCCGAGAAGAAGGCGCCTAGAGCTGATGTATCTAACCAATGTATATTATACTGTATGCTGTATCTAAGCCTTACATATGTGATACTGTCTCTTGAGATGGTGTATCTAAGCCTTACATATGTAATTCTGTCTGCTGAGCTGATGTATCTAAGCTTAACATGTATAACTTTTCTTCTGAGCGGCTGTACCAAATCTTATCAATTGTGATACAGTCCATAAAGATGGTGTATCTAAGCCTATCATGCAGGCTTGTTTGTTGAGCTCATACATCTCTAATATCATACTATCTTCTGAGCCGCAATATCTAATCATAACATGTGGGATACTATATTTTGATGAGTTAATGTATCTGAGCCTATTGTGTGATACTTTAAAATGTATCTAAGCTTCCTCTTTTCAGGGAACCCTGGGACAAGGCCTCATGTTATATTGTCCATGTATAATCCTGACCTTCCACCTTTTACCTCTCTGGCTTGTACAATACTTCCAGATGAGACATTTTCTTTTTCGGTTCCAGGTTCTGAATCCTTCTCAGATGCTTGGAAGGAAATCACATTGATTGAGTTTGTAGAGCAGAATTGTACCTCTATGTGATGGAACGTCTGATGGTATACAGCTGTGTACTGCTTCACATGGCCAGGTTACCCTGCCCCGTAATCATAGACAACCTGAAAGATTACCGAACACTGAGCTGTTCCCAAGATGAAGGAGATCCAGACGGCTCTGTGATGAGTGAGGACTAGTGTTGAGCAAGCATGGTCAGTCATGTATAGTACTCAATTGATAATCGAGCTTGGGGCTCGGCTGAGCACCTTGTGATGCTGTTTAAATATTTGTGCTACTGTACTGACTGTTCTGATGCAGCAGTACAGTAGCACGAATATTCAAACTGTTTCAGAACTCCCAGCATCATCAATAGTTATGATGCCAGGAGCTTCGAAACTGTTTAAATACTAATTCTATAGTACTGCAAGACAAATTAGAAAACCGTCAATTGATATTCTGTTGTGAACCCCCGGTGTGGTGTTATATTAGAGGAGCGTCCGGTCACTTGCTAGGTATTGTAGTTTGAGACCACTTCTATGGTGGATGGCCGAGATACAGCCGGACCCGAGGATGTTGTCTCGTGACGCCAGTGCCTAGGGGGGCACACAGGTGTGCCAGCACGCCTGCTTTTATTTTAAGGGGTTGGCTGCACCCTTTTCCCCTGTAGTCAGTGTCCTGCCGAGTTGCTCCGGGTCCCTTGGGAAGATGGAATCACGGATGATATAGTCATGGATGGCCAGAGTTGTATAATGAAGCTCCCGGATAGTAGGACCCCCCACCCACAGAAAGGGGAGAATGTCCCAAGGTTGCGGTGTGTGTGCTGTGTCGGTGGTGAAGAATAATCACAGACTCAAGACAAAATTGAGGTGGTTTACTACTTGCAAAGGTGCAGCAGGTAATACAGAACGTCTCTGAAACACACTTGATAAAGTTCCAATAAACACTTGATTAGAGGACGACCAGATCTGTAGGATAAATGCAGTGTTGGACATAGTCGTGTTGGTTGAGTTGTGCAGAGTAAAACAAGAAGTAGAGTAGCTCACAGAGTTATGCTCACTAGACTCGGCTGAACCTTCCTAGAGGGTGACACAGGCCCCAGACCCTGTTACCTGGGATGAGCAGAATGCTGAGGGTTCCCTGCTGACACCCGCGCTGCGAGATAGAGTTCATAGGCTCTGGCATCTTTGCTCAGTCCGGATGAGTTCCTGGCTCTGTGGCTCTGTATGCATACTGTCAGGGCCGGGACAAGGAATTTTGGTGCCCTAGGCAGAGAAGGCAAATGGCGCCCCCCCCCCCCATATGTATATATCCCCTGTTTGCTTCCCCCAGTAGTATATAGACCCCCCTGCTTGCTTCCCAAGTTGTATATATATCCCCTGTGTGTTGCCCCCAGTTGTATATGCAAAACAAGAGTCCGTGGAGCCTCAGTTACGAGTCTCAAAACACGGGATAGCCAGATATCTCTAGCCTGTTGCCAACGGGGTGCCTCCATGATGGGGAGAGCACCACACCACCCTGATAAATAACCCCTTAAGTCCCACTCGGTTGCGAGTATTGGAACATAGACAGGGAAACAACAGGGTGGCCCCTTTTGTCAATGTCTAACTCAAGGTGCGAGTATTGCGATCATGACAAGGGCTTGCAAAGGCAGGCTTCCACCCACAGACAGCCGTTTCGGGGTTTTTGCCCCTCGTCAGTGTGGGGTAGGATTCTGGCTAGTTGGGGCAATGAAAAATCAACCAACAAAACACAATAATCACTGAACTCAAGGAGAACAGCGAAAAAAATTCCAATGAAGTACTCAATCAAGAGTCTCCACTGATGCCCCCAAAAATTTAAATATGCAAAACAAGAGTCCGTGGAGCCTCAGTTACGAGTCTCAAAACACGGGATAGCCAGATATCTCTAGCCTGTTGCCAACGGGGTGCCTCCATGATGGGGAGAGCACCACACCACCCTGATAAATTTTTTCGCTGTTCTCCTTGAGTTCAGTGATTATTGTGTTTTGTTGGTTGATTTTTCATTGCCCCAACTAGCCAGAATCCTACCCCACACTGACGAGGGGCAAAAACCCCGAAACGGCTGTCTGTGGGTGGAAGCCTGCCTTTGCAAGCCCTTGTCATGATCGCAATACTCGCACCTTGAGTTAGACATTGACAAAAGGGGCCACCCTGTTGTTTCCCTGTCTATGTTCCAATACTCGCAACCGAGTGGGACTTAAGGGGTTATTTATCAGGGTGGTGTGGTGCTCTCCCCATCATGGAGGCACCCCGTTGGCAACAGGCTAGAGATATCTGGCTATCCCGTGTTTTGAGACTCGTAACTGAGGCTCCACGGACTCTTGTTTTGCATATTTAAATTTTTGGGGGCATCAGTGGAGACTCTTGATTGAGTACTTCATTGGAATTTTTTTCGCTGTTCTCCTTGAGTTCAGTGATTATTGTGTTTTGTTGGTTGATTTTTCATTGCCCCAACTAGCCAGAATCCTACCCCACACTGACGAGGGGCAAAAACCCCGAAACGGCTGTCTGTGGGTGGAAGCCTGCCTTTGCAAGCCCTTGTCATGATCGCAATACTCGCACCTTGAGTTAGACATTGACAAAAGGGGCCACCCTGTTGTTTCCCTGTCTATGTTCCAATACTCGCAACCGAGTGGGACTTAAGGGGTTATTTATCAGGGTGGAGTGGTGCTCTCCCCATCATGGAGGCACCCCGTTGGCAACAGGCTAGAGATATCTGGCTATCCCGTGTTTTGAGACTCGTAACTGAGGCTCCACGGACTCTTGTTTTGCATATTTAAATTTTTGGGGGCATCAGTGGAGACTCTTGATTGAGTACTTCATTGGAATTTTTTTCGCTGTTCTCCTTGAGTTCAGTGATTATTGTGTTTTGTTCCCCAGTTGTATATATATATCCCCTGTGTGCTGCCCCCAGTTGCATATATTTTTATGTATATATATTTATGCATATACACACACACACACACACACACACATGTATGTACAGTATATACACTTATGTATACACACACACTCTTATGTATACACACACACACACTCTTATGTATACACACACACAGTCACACTCTCACACATGTAAACACACACAGACACAAAACAGCTACCCAAGTGACACACACACTCACACATGTACACACACACACACACACACACAAAACAGCTACACCTCAGTGTGACACACACACACTGTTATGAATACACACACACTCTTATGAATACACACGCACACTCTTATGTATACACACGCACACTCTTATGAATACACACGCACACTCTTATGTATACACACACACACACTCACTCTTATGTACACATACACACAGACACAAAACAGCTACCTCTCAGAGTGACAAACACACACGCACTCTTATGTATATACACACACACACTCTTATATATACACACACACTTATATACACACACACACACACACTCATGTATACACAACACACACTTATATACACACACACACACACTCTTATGTATATACACACACACACTCTTATATATACACACACACTTATATACACACACACACACACACTCATGTATACACAACACACACTTATATACACACACACACACACTCTTGTTGTTGCTGTACACATACACAGGCACAAAACAGCTACCTCTCAGCTAGGTTGCTTGCACTTTCTCTCCTCACGGTCCTGGGACTGTCATGGAGGGGTCTGCTGCTGCTGCTGCTGATGATGATGATAATAATGATGCAGCCATGAGCAGATGACAGGAGAGGCCCAGGACACAAAACACAGGCAGACACTTCCTGGTCCCCATGTGCTGTGTCTGCAGGCTGCCATTCTTCACCTCCTCCTCTCTGGCCCGACAGCTGAGCAGCTCCTAGAGCCTGGAGGATGTGTAATGCTGCACAGTCCCCCCATACTGGCCTCCTGCACCAGGTCAGACGCCTCCTGGCAAAGGAAGCTCAGCCCGAGCAGTGTCTTAAGCAGGAGGCCGCCCCTCCCCCCGGCCCTGTGGAGCAGCAGCAGAAGACTCACAGACCTGTGTATCTCCGCTGATGTAATCACCTCCTGTGTGCTGCTTCCGGGTTCGGCCTGGTGGCGCCCCCTGCTGTTTGGCGCCCTAGGCCATCGCCTACCCCTGCCTACTCTTTGTCCCGGCCCTGCATACTGTCCTGCACTGTGACTTTTCCTTGTCCACGGCGTGGGTTGAGGTTGTCTCTGACTTGTCCTCTCTAAGAGGAGTTTAACACTGCATAGTGCTTTAAAGTGTAACTAGTGAAGAAGTCGGTGGCAGTGTGCTGTCTTGCATCCTTCCCATACTGGGTACTGACTAAGACTGAACTTTAAGGTGCGGTGACCTGGCAAAGGGTCAGGACCCAATCAGGACCACTATGGAGAGCTATCTAGCGTGCGTCCTTCCTCCACAATGTCCAGAACAAAAGACTCATGCTCCTTCTCCACCCATGTGACTAACTTCCTCCCTCGTGTCTAAGGTGCGCTGAGAGTAGGTGAAAGAGTGCGGCAGAAGAGGAAAGGAAGGAGATGATAGGTGAGAAGAAAGCAGAAATCCTACTGGTCTACAGAGTCTGGTGACACATAAACACAATAACCCTTTTCGATCCTTCAGCTGTGCAGTCTCCATATACATAATACAGTGACATCTAGTGGCGAACTTTCAGTACTACTTTTACCATTATAAGAATACAAAAAGTAGACTTTTGCAAAGGGTGTATGTAAACTGTAACACCACTAGTGGGATACCACAATATACCAATGGAGTTCTATTGTGTCCTGTAATGTTGTATTGGATTTTTTGAATTCTAATTTTTGTATATTTTGTTTATATATTCCTTTTTCCATTGCTTTCAATGGGATTTCTTACTTTAGTGCTCACTCATCACTAGTGAAGACCAATCTGAGGTCCAGGCCGGACCTGTGGATTTAAAAAGCTTAAAAAGTGACTAAAAAGTCGCTGACGGGATGAAGCGCTGGTGAGTGCAAAACATTTGTTATCAGCTAGTGAGGACGTGCCTACTCCACACTCTCCCCTTCCTGCACATGTGAAGTTTTATGAACAATAAATTGGACCTGTAACGCATCTGATCGGTAAGTGCCCGTTTCCTTTTTCTACATTAAATGTATCAATTGTCTACTTTAATGGAATACTGCTGAACGGTGTAAGACAGGAGCCTACACCGCAGTCTGTGGCCATACTGATCCCAGGTGTTAGAGCTTGCTGGTAGTGCTATTCATTACTGCCTTACCTGTACTATAACTACTATAATACTGCCCCCTATATACAAGAATATAACTATGTAACGCCCGGAGTAGTGGATCCACTGGACCGGCACCAGCGATGGCACAAACCTCACCAGGGAGCGGAGTCTAAGGGGCCGCTGGTTTTCACCAGAGCCCGCCGCAAGGCGGGATGGACTTGCTGCGGCAGGCGACCCCCAGGTCGCTACCCCTGGCTTGGTTGCTGGTGTCGGCAGGCGAGGCGTGGCAGGAGATGGCACAGGCAATAGTCTGCAGATGAGAGAGCACGTGACTGGCTGGACACAGGAACAGGTGGAGTGACAGGGGAACAGGAACCAGGAACAGGGGCAAGGGACCAGGTAACGGACAGGACTCAGGAACAGGGACTAGGGACCAGGTAACGGACAGGACACAGGAACAACAGGGAGCTGGGCCAAACGCTATGGGAAGCATGTAGAGGCTCCAACACAGGGGACAGGGCATGCTGGGATTTATAGGGGAGTGATAGGTGCAACTACCAATTAGGAGCGCACTGCCCCTTTAAATCTGAGACAGCCGGCGCGCGCGCGCCCTAGGAGGCGGGGACGCGCGCGCCGGCCGGCACAGCGAGAGACAGGAGCGTGGAGAGGTGAGGCGCCCCCCGGGGCCGAACGTGTAGCAGCGCCGGGTCCCTGCACCGGGACCCCGGCAGCTGCATAAGATGGGAGGAGGTCGCGGCGGCGGCCCGGAGCATGGGACGCCGCCGCGGCCGTGACAGTACCCCCCCCCTTTGGCCTCCCCCTCTTTCTAACCTGCAGGAACCTTTTGATGAGATCTTGGTCCAGGATGTTAGCCTCGGGTTCCCAGGACCTCTCCTCAGGACCAAATCCTTTCCAGTCCACCAGGAAGAACCTTCTACCTCTGACAGTCTTCATAGCCAGAATGTCCTTAACAGCGTAGACGTCGTCAGAGACGGCTTGAGGAGCAGAGAACGAAGACCTATCGGAGAACCGGTTCAGGACCACTGGTTTTAAGAGGGAAACATGGAAGGAGTTCGGAATCCGCATAGTGGGGGGTAGGCGGAGTTTGTAGGTGACAGGGTTGATGCGTCTTAGCACCGAGAAAGGACCGAGGAATCGAGGGCCCAACTTGTAGCTGGGAATCTTGAGTCGGACATATTTGGCCGAGAGCCAGACTTTGTCACCTGGGAGAAAATTCGTGGCAGGTCTCCTCTTCTTATCAGCCTGGTCCTTCATGCGTTCCGAGGCTTTGAGTAAGGACTGTCGAGTTTGTTCCCAGATCGATTGCAGGTCAGATAACAACTCCTCCACGGCTGGGACTTCAGAGGATGGAGAGAGAGGCAGAGGAGGACGAGGATGATGCCCGTAGACCACATAGAAAGGGGACTTGCCTGTGGAAGTCGAGTCCAAGTGGTTATAAGAGAATTCTGCCCATGGGAGTAGATCGGACCAGTTGTCTTGGCGGCTTGAAACAAAATGGCGTAGGTAGTTGCCCAGAATCTGATTGACTCTCTCCACTTGCCCGTTGGTTTGAGGATGATAGGCCGATGAGAAGTCCAGCTTCACTTGGAGTTGCGAGCATAGGGCACGCCAAAATTTAGAGACAAATTGAGAGCCTCGGTCGGACACAATGTGAAGAGGAAGTCCATGCAGGCGAAAGATGTGTCGGAAGAACAACTGAGCCAGACGAGGAGCAGAGGGCAGACCAGGAAGGGCCACGAAGTGAGCCATTTTAGAAAAGCGGTCCGTCACCACCCAAATAACTGTATTGCCCGCAGATGGAGGTAGGTCAGTGATGAAATCCATCCCAATGTGGTGCCAGGGATGATCCGGGACTGGCAAGGGCAATAGTAGGCCGGCAGGTCTTAGACGGGGAGATTTATTCCTGGCACAGACTGCACAGGAAGCCACAAAATCCTTGACATCCTGGAGGAGATTGGGCCACCAGTAATGACGGGAGATCAATTGCCCGGTCTTTTGGGCTAGCTGGATCACGGGTAGCCGCCATCTTTGGACCAACGAAGCAGAGATGAAACTGCCAGCAGAGCCAGAGTCGATGAGGGCAGTAGTCTGGAAAACTTGCCCAGAGGGTGTCTGGATGGAGACGGGCATAGTCAACCTTGGAGAGGTGGCATTCACACCTAGGGAGGCCTCTCCCACCGGACCTAGGTGCGGGCGTTTCCCGGACGCTGAGGGCGTTGGGGACATCTCTGTCGATAGTGATCCGCGCCACCGCAATAGAGGCAGAGATTCTGGTCCAGTCGACGGTTCCTCTCATCAGTCATCAGGCGAACACGTTCCACCTGCATAGGAACCTCTGGAAGCGACTGGGACATCGGAGCAACAGGATTCTGGAACACCGGTGCCAGCCGAGGATGGCGACGGGGCAGACTCAGACGCCGTCCTTGCCGAACCTCCTCCTCTCTCTCGGAAAACCTGGTGTAGACTCTGGTAGCCAGTAGAATAAGATCGTTCAAGGAGGTAGGCAGATCCCGGGCAGCGAGCACATCCTTCACTTGGCTGGACAGGCCCTTTTTAAAGGTGGCAATCAGAGCGGCCTCATTCCAGTCTAGTTCCGCAGCCAGGGTGCGGAACTGGATGGCGTAATCACCAACGGAGGAAGTCCCTTGGGATAAATTGAGGAGAGCAGTCTCAGCCGAAGACGCACGGGCAGGTTCCTCAAAGACCGAGCGGAACTCGTCCAGGAAGATTCGAAAATTGGCAGCAACCGGATCATTACGGTCCCATAGTGGCGTGGCCCAGGCCAGAGCTCTTCCCTCCAATAGGCTGATAATGAAAGCCACTTTAGAGCGCTCGGTGGCAAACTGACTGCTTAAAAGTTCGATGTACATGGTGCATTGGGTCAGGAACCCTCTGCACAACTTGGGGTCACCTCCATATTTACTTGGGAGAGCCAGTCGTAGTTTTGAAGAGGCTGCCGGAGGTGATGACTGCTGAGCTGTGGTATGCTGTTGAACGGCTGCAGTCAGTTGTTGAATCAGCTGTGACTGTTGCTGAATCTGTTGAGCCTGTAGGGCGACCACTCGGGCTACCTCGCGGATATCAGGCACCTCGCCGGGATCCATGGTTGGAGCCTACTGTAACGCCCGGAGTAGTGGATCCACTGGACCGGCACCAGCGATGGCACAAACCTCACCAGGGAGCGGAGTCTAAGGGGCCGCTGGTTTTCACCAGAGCCCGCCGCAAGGCGGGATGGACTTGCTGCGGCAGGCGACCCCCAGGTCGCTACCCCTGGCTTGGTTGCTGGTGTCGGCAGGCGAGGCGTGGCAGGAGATGGCACAGGCAATAGTCTGCAGATGAGAGAGCACGTGACTGGCTGGACACAGGAACAGGTGGAGTGACAGGGGAACAGGAACCAGGAACAGGGGCAAGGGACCAGGTAACGGACAGGACTCAGGAACAGGGACTAGGGACCAGGTAACGGACAGGACACAGGAACAACAGGGAGCTGGGCCAAACGCTATGGGAAGCATGTAGAGGCTCCAACACAGGGGACAGGGCATGCTGGGATTTATAGGGGAGTGATAGGTGCAACTACCAATTAGGAGCGCACTGCCCCTTTAAATCTGAGACAGCCGGCGCGCGCGCGCCCTAGGAGGCGGGGACGCGCGCGCCGGCCGGCACAGCGAGAGACAGGAGCGTGGAGAGGTGAGGCGCCCCCCGGGGCCGAACGTGTAGCAGCGCCGGGTCCCTGCACCGGGACCCCGGCAGCTGCATAAGATGGGAGGAGGTCGCGGCGGCGGCCCGGAGCATGGGACGCCGCCGCGGCCGTGACAAACTACTATAATACTGCTCCTATATACAAGAATATAACTACTATAATACTGCCCCTATATACAAGAATATAACTACTATAATACTGCTCCTATATATAGGAATATAACTACTATAATACTGCTCCTATATACAAGAATATAACTACTATAATGCTGCTCCCTATATACAAGAATATAACTACTATAATACTGCTCCTATATACAAGAATATAACTACTATAATACTGCTCCTATATACAGGAATATAACTACTATAACACTGCTCCTATATACAAGAATATAACTACTATAATACTGCTTCTATATACAAGAATATAACTTCTATAATACTGCTCCCTATATACAAGACTATAACTACTATAATACTGCTCCTATATACAGGAATATAACTACTATAATACTGCCCCCTATATACAGGAATATAACTACTATAATACTGCTCCTATATACAAGAATATAACTACTATAATACTGCTCCTATATACAATAATATAACTACTATAATACTGCTCCTATATACAAGAATATAACTACTATAATACTGCTCCTATATACAAGAATATAACTACTATAATACTGCTCCTATATACAGGAATATAACTACTATAATACTGCTCCTATATACAAGAATATCACTACTATAATACTGCTCCTATATACAAGAATATAACTACTATAATACTGCCCCCTATATACAGGAATATAACTACTATAATACTGCCCCCTATATACAGGAATATAACTACTATAATACTGCTCCTATATACAAGTATATAACTACTATAATACTGCTCCTATATACAAGAATATAACTACTATAATACTGCTCCTATATAAAAGAACATAACTACTATAATACTGCCCCCTATATACAAGAATATAACTACTATAATACTGCTCCTATATACAAGAATATAACTAGTATTATCCAGACTTGTGCTGTTTGGGGGCAGCTTCCTCCGCCGGCGGTGCTGGCTGGGTTTTGGTGTGGCATTTTTGGGTCTGGTCCTGTGGCATGGGGGTTGCAGGGCCGTTACATGGCCTCCCTTCCCTGATTGTGCACGCCTGCGGGGGTGGTGGTCGCTGACTGGCACAGTGTGGACTTAGTGTAGGGACCCATGTGTATCAGATACCTGCACGAGGTACATGGGGCAGTATGGCTTGATCAATTCACATACAGAATTCTGATGTTTTTTATGCAGCCGAGAGGTACTAGTATCCATAGCCATAGGTGCGAGGTGCAGCACTCTGTTTCTTACCTGAACCATAACTAGTATAATACTGCCTCCTATATACAAGAATATAACTACTATAATACTGCTCCTATATACAAGAATATTTTCTTGACCCCCAAAGATTATATGATTCTACCACCTTCTTTTGTGGCCGTTTTTTAAGGTTCGTTGATCAGCTGTAAGTTTCCCGGCCACTAGAGGGATGTTCTGGATACCTAACAACCCCTTACAGTAACTAAGTCTATAGTTTTCTATAATTATCTTGCGTTATTTTGTGTCTTTTACTTCTGATATATGAAAGGTTGCTGGAAATATAGTTCAGCTCCTGGTGTAAACACAACATCTCCCAAAATGCGTCACCTCCTCAGCAGGACTTGCTTCAGGCAGACACCAGTATGCAGAAAACCACTGGAAAGTGAAGTCTTCATCATGAATGCAGCTTTGGATGTGACTGGAGTGTAGAACATAAAGTATGTGATATTATCAAATCTAAATGAATGGACAGAATTATAATGTTCTAGATAAACCATAACCCCATGACGAAGCTCAGATCGGCAGCATAACACGTACAGCGCTCCGGCTACTGCATTCCCCACTGCGTGATCGCAAGCCCCTCCAATTAATGCCATAGAGGATTATCCCTATGATAAACATTGTTGCTCAGAGAAGACACAGAACCCCTCAGTGTAAACACACAATGCATCTGCCGAAGACAAGCCCCAACTTTCCTCCTGTCCTGGTGGAATCACTTCCTTCAGCTGAATAGTCAGGACGATATGTATGGAGGGACAACTAACAGCTTTATCATAGACAGAGAAATGGGGAAGCTGGAAAAGGGTCTCCTCTATGGACATCCCCTCCCTCAGCCTCTATAATAGTAGATGGGGTCCCTAGATCCGAAAAGAGCCCCCTGTAATTCCCATGCACAGCACCTACCCCAGCACCCCCCAATTATATAGTCAAAATCAGTAGGCTAGGCTTAGGACCCCAAGCTAGCCTGCATTGGCCAGATATAAGAGGAAGGGAACCGGGTGTATGAAGCCAATAGCAAAGAGGGAAACTGTCACGGCCGCGGCGGCGTCCCGCGTTCCGGGCCGCCGCCGCGACCGCTTCCTGCCCCATGCAGCAGCCGGTGTCCATAGTCGGGGACCCGGCGCTGCTATCACCTCGGCCCCGGGGGGCGCCTCACCTCTCCACGCTCCTGTCTCCCGCTGTGCCGGCCGGCGCGCGCGTCCCCGCCTCCTAGGGCGCGCGCGCGCCGGCTGTCTCAGATTTAAAGGGGCAGTGCGCTCCTAATTGGTAGTTGCACCTAATCACTCCCCTATAAATCCCAGCATGCCCTGTCCCCTGTGTTGGAGCCTCTACTTGCTTCCCATAAGCGTTTGGCCCAGCTCCCTGTTGTTCCTGTGTCCTGTCCGTTACCTGGTCCCAAGTCCCTGTTCCTGAGTCCTGTCCGTTACCTGGTCCCAAGTCCCTGTTCCTGAGTCCTGTCCGTTACCTGGTCCCTAGTCCCTGTTCCTGGTTCCTGTTCCCCTGTCGCTCCACCTGTTCCTGTGTCCAGCTTGTCACGTGCTCTCTCATCTGCAGACTATTGCCTGTGCCATCTCCAGCCACGCCTCGCCTGCCGACACCAGCAACCAAGCCAGGGGTAGCGACCTGGGGGTCGCCTGCCGCAGCTAGTCCATCCCGCCTTGCGGCGGGCTCTGGTGAAAACCAGCGGCCCCTTAGACTCCGCTCCCTGGTGAGGTTTGTGCCATCGCTGGTGCCGGTCCAGTGGATCCACTACTCCAGGCGTTACAGTAGGCTCCAACCATGGATCCCGGCGAGGTGCCTGATCTCCGTGATGTCGCCAGAGTGGTCACTCAGCAGGCGCAACAAATCCAGAAGCAGTCACAGCAGATCCAGCAACTCACTGCCGCCTTACAGCAGCAGACTACTGCCCAGCGCACACCACCTCCTGACGCTTCTTCTTCACTCCGACTGGCCCTCCCAAGCAAGTACTCTGGGGACTCTAAG
Organism: Dendropsophus ebraccatus; assembly: GCF_027789765.1. NCBI lineage: Eukaryota > Metazoa > Chordata > Amphibia > Anura > Hylidae > Dendropsophus > Dendropsophus ebraccatus. Next base: position 63,714,912 of record NC_091467.1, on the reverse strand, counting down.
TTGTGCAGAGGATTCTTGACTCAGTGCACCATGCACATTGAACTTTTGAGTAGTCAGTTTTCCACCGAGCGCTCTAAAGTGGCTTTCATCATCAGCCTATTAGAAGGTAGAGCCCTGGCCTGGGCCACGCCACTGTGGGACCGTGATGATCCAGTTGCTGCCAATCTCCGGGCCTTCATATTCGAGTTTCGCTCCGTCTTTGAGGAACCTGCCCGTGCTTCTTCAGCCGAGACTGCTCTCCTCAACCTCTCTCAAGGCAGCTCCTCTGTTGGTGACTACGCCATCCAGTTCCGCACCCTGGCAGCCGAATTGGACTGGAACGAGGCCGCCCTATTGGCCACCTTCAAGAAGGGCCTGTCTAGTCGTGTGAGAGACGTGCTCGCTGCCCGAGACCTGCCTACCTCCCTGAACGAACTCATTCTACTGGCCACCCGAGTTGATACTCGTTTTTCGGAGAGGGAGGAGGAGGTTCGGCATGAACATTTACTAACCCGTTCCCGTCGCCATCCCCAGCTGGCGCCGGTTTTCCAGAATCCTGACCTTTCAATGTCCCAACCCTCTCCTGAGATTCCTATGCAGGTGGAACGGGCTCACCTGACGCCTGATGAAAGAATCCGGCGCCTGGAGCAGAATCTCTGTCTCTATTGCGGTGGTTCCGATCACTTCCGGCTGGGATGTCCCCTACGTCCCCAAACATCCGGAAAATGCTCGCACCTAGGTCCGGTGGGACAGGTGTCCCTAGGTGTGAATGCCACCATTCCAAGTCTGTCTATGCCAGTTTCCATCCGGACTCTCTCAGGACGAAATCATCAGACTACTGCCTTCCTCGATTCTGGGTCAGCAGGCAGTTTTATTGCGGCAACATTGGTCCAAAGATGGCGGCTACCCGTGACCCGACTAGCCAGGCCCCTGTCTATCTCCTCGGTCACAGGCGAAATTCTTACCGACCGTGTGTACTACCAGACCGCACCTTTAGTCCTCCAGGTGGGTCCTTTACATCAAGAAGAGATATCCTTCTACGTCCTGCCCCATTCTTCCCCCGCGGTCCTCCTGGGACTCCCGTGGCTGCAAGAACATGCCCCTCAACTGGACTGGAGAACCGGGGAGATTCTCAGTTGGGGTCAGGACTGTTCCAACCAGTGTCTCAGGTCACCTCAGACCAAGTGTACTATGTCGTTTCCTGTCCCAGCCAAGCCTCTACCCGACCTACCGGCAGAAGACCAAGACTCGGCGGATGTCTTCTCTGCCGAGGTGTACCCTCTCTCCGTACCCAAGACTAAGGTCGTGTCCTCTCACCACCGGGAGAACTTACAGAAGGTCCTCGTCCACAGACCCACAGTCCCTTGCCATGTTTTACCGCTTGATCGCCTAGCACCAGTCGTCACCTCCTCGCTTCAGAGAGTACCCCCCGGAAAGACTCATGTTCACCCTGCGCTTCGAAGAGGTATTTTGAAGTGGGGTCATTCCTCGTTGGAGGCCGGGCACCCTGGAGTCCGTAAGACCGGCCAACGGATCTCTCGCCACTACTGGTGGCCTAGTCTGTTTCAAGATGTCAAAGACTTTGTGGCTTCCTGTGCCATCTGCAGGCAAGAAAGAGGGGGAGGCCAAAGGGGGGGGGTACTGTCACGGCCGCGGCGGCGTCCCGCGTTCCGGGCCGCCGCCGCGACCGCTTCCTGCCCCATGCAGCAGCCGGTGTCCATAGTCGGGGACCCGGCGCTGCTATCACCTCGGCCCCGGGGGGCGCCTCACCTCTCCACGCTCCTGTCTCCCGCTGTGCCGGCCGGCGCGCGCGCCCCCGCCTCCTAGGGCGCGCGCGCGCCGGCTGTCTCAGATTTAAAGGGGCAGTGCGCTCCTAATTGGTAGTTGCACCTAATCACTCCCCTATAAATCCCAGCATGCCCTGTCCCCTGTGTTGGAGCCTCTACTTGCTTCCCATAAGCGTTTGGCCCAGCTCCCTGTTGTTCCTGTGTCCTGTCCGTTACCTGGTCCCAAGTCCCTGTTCCTGAGTCCTGTCCGTTACCTGGTCCCAAGTCCCTGTTCCTGAGTCCTGTCCGTTACCTGGTCCCTAGTCCCTGTTCCTGGTTCCTGTTCCCCTGTCGCTCCACCTGTTCCTGTGTCCAGCTTGTCACGTGCTCTCTCATCTGCAGACTATTGCCTGTGCCATCTCCAGCCACGCCTCGCCTGCCGACACCAGCAACCAAGCCAGGGGTAGCGACCTGGGGGTCGCCTGCCGCAGCTAGTCCATCCCGCCTTGCGGCGGGCTCTGGTGAAAACCAGCGGCCCCTTAGACTCCGCTCCCTGGTGAGGTTTGTGCCATCGCTGGTGCCGGTCCAGTGGATCCACTACTCCAGGCGTTACAGAAACCAACTTCAGGATGACAGATCATGTGACTATACAAGTTGCCCAACCCAAAGGCCGGTTCTGCTTCTGACCACGAGCCCAAAAAGCAGGGCCACACCACTGGACAACAATACTGAATGGTAGAACATGGCCCTTTAGGTAAAATGTGTTTATTTCTAAGCCAAATAGTCAAATTTTGTGAAAAAAAGAAATTCTGCTAAGTATAAAATCCCTGCAGGAGGCTGAAGCTCAAGACGTTCCCTCCTGTGAGCTTTGTACCCTGAAACATTTACATAGAACTCTGTGTTGACATATATAATACATTTCTATGAGTTCATGTGGTTAGACCACAGGATGCGGACACATTTCCCTCCACAAGCTGCTCCTTATGATGTGGTCGCTTTTCTTCAGTAACTTAGAAATCTTTACTATTTGCTGTTGCGTAATCCAATTCGACCCTGGAAGATCTGTGGCAGATGGATAAAGAGTTATTGGAAGAGTCTTACTCAGGCTTTGTTCTACCTTTTAACACTGTCCATTGTGTCTTCTTCCAAACTGCATTTCCCTATGTAACCTACATAAATTGGCTGTAAATACAAGGTTGTCAACCGGAAACACCAAGATTGTTGGAGACTATCTGAAGAGTATGGTGGCCTCCCATCTCTCCCCCATGTCATCCGCATTGGTAGGCCTCGGGAAGTAAAGTTGATACATCACGGACCCTTATATCAGATGGGTCTGTGATATGGCTACATGCCTAAGGTTGGTCCCATCTCCTGCTCTGCTATTTCTTGGACTAGTCAATCAAAAAGTCTCGAGTGACTGATGATTTATGATTTGTCATGATATCACCATTCCTGCTTCTAAGAATGAAGTGATAAAACTGGGAGTCTTTTGATTCCCAACTCAGACTTTCATGCCAATGGTCTTCTCTCTCCATGTTGAGTATCTAAAAGGACTACAATAGAAGGTAAAATAGATTGGGTGCTAGGGTTCTCACCAGGAGCCTTTATCTACAATGCCTATAGGGCCTTTCACACAGGCCGATAATCAGCCAGTGTAAAAGGGACAATGATCAGGCGAGGAGTGGGAGAGGAGTGCTTAATCCTCGTCTGATCACATCTTTTGTACTGCAGAAAAATATATGGAAACAGGCGATGTGCGCACGACAGCAATACATTTACTTAGCCGCACAAACAATACAGAGATCGTTTGTGTGACCTGGCTACTCGATTCATCGTACCTTTTAAAGGCACTGCAAACGAGGGCCAATCTCACTGATCTCAGCCCCTGTAAAAGGGCCCTAAGAAACCTATACTGGTATGATCACCAATTGTGTGGGATCAATGTTTGAAGGGAGGCAAGGGAAACCACTAAACGGGGGTCAAAATAATTACAGTCAAATTCAGGATTAAAATGTAAGTTACCTGTAGGTACCAGGGGACCAATGCATTGATAAGTGGTCGCCACTAAATGGAATGAACCGTCTCCATGTTTACAGCTTAAAAACAGAAACAATTGGATCAGCCTGTGTTCCCCGTCTTCGTGTCCTCGGCCACTTTGTTACAATTGGATAATTGCTGCTATTCTTCTGCTTGAGTGTGAAGAAGAAAATTAATGAGGAACCTAAAAAAAAGAGCAGAAAATAGTTACAAGTCATCCAAAAGAGCAGTGTTGTGGAAAATTTCAATCTCCAGGAAGACCGTCCAAGTCCAAAAAAAATAAAAAGAACCTAAAGCAATAGTTTGAGAAGACGGGCCTGTTACTGCAACATTCGAGGAATATGTGTTAACCCTTCTAGTTGACCTTGGTGTACTTTCTCTTCTAGGGCCCATGTTATCACATATACCTGATAAAAATTACGTTATTATTGGCCCTGGCCTTAAATGTCCAATGACTATATGGAACTGGGCCAAAAATGAGCCAAGATAATATAAGGTTTTATCAGCCTACAATTTTTGATTAATCTTTATATTTTTTCATTTGAATTGGACTAGGGCCATCAGAGCAAGACATACCGTCTTGGTATAGATCTCCATTATTCTCCTTTAATGGTTCTCAGGTCTCTCCGAAGAAGGAGCTTCTCAGATTGTCTGAAGAACATCCAAATGGTTCATTCTCAGCAAATAAGTGGACTTGGAGGTGTTTTGAGCTCTCCACTGGTTCCTCAACTCTTTCCCCCGGTTCCTAATTTGAATAGGCTTCATTTTGCTAGATGGGTAGGGTGTCATGTACCTCAAGCATACCTTATCTTACCTTATCAAAAATCTATATTTTTTGTACAGAACAGGAGAGGATGAGGTGTTTGAGTTCTGCACTGGCTCCTCAACTCTTTTTCCCTGGTTCTCGGTTTGTATAAGCTTCATTCTGCTAGATGGGAAGGGTGTCATGTACCTGTAGTCTTCTTCTTACCCTATCAAAAATCTGTATTTTTTTGTACAGAACAGGAGAGGATGCAGCTTTAAGGGATTGGCTCCACGCCTGGCCCCTGTCCAACTCATGCTGTGGTTTTGTCTGGTTTAAATACAGTGCAGTCAGTGAATTGTTTGTAAGAACGCTCGCCAGCCACACGACTCACGACTGCACGGCTGATTTTCTGGCTTGTAAATAGGACCATGGATAAAATGTTCCATCCTTTCTATTGTTAGAAGCACTTTTTTCCACTTCCTTCAAGGACTTCAAGCCAAGGGGGAAGCGTTGGTATTTTTGCATACCCCTGGTGGATTCCGATGGTTTTTGGGAAATGAGGTCTGGGGGGATGCGTCTTCTTTGCGGATATCCTCCTTTGTATTACATATGGATAGTATGAAGTTGCTCAAAACAAAGGATGACGGGGCCAGAGGATGTAATAATAGAAAGCATATTCCTTTAGTAACAGTAGTTATTATGGGCCATTGAATTTTGAGGCCTGCATTGGTCACTGATGAACCAGGCAAAGTCCTACAATTGGATCCATTACAGGACAAACAGGGCTGGCCAATAGGGAGGGCACAAGGGGCATTTGCCACAACAAAGGCTGATACTTCCAATCCAACCCACCCAATATATCCCGATTACTTCTCTGGCAGTCACTTAGTATGGCCTTTCTTGAGGGCCCTCATTTTAGTTCCAAATGACGGCCATCTATCGGTAATGGCGCCCCATATAATGTTTATGATCATTATTTGTGGCCAACGTTACTGATAGACGACCATCACTTTTACATAGTGGGAACATGGCTTATAAGATTTTTTTATGCAGCACTCACTTCTGGGACTGTTGCCCATGAAAAAAGTAGGGATGCCTTAATAACTTTACACAGATACCATCTACATGTAGTTGAAAAGAGATGGGTTACTGGATCAGCTTTCTCTGTGCTGCTATCTGTAAGCAGGACTGGTGTGGCTCCATATCTCAGCGTGCTGACATTGGTCCAGCCTGAGGGATCCAACAAAAAAAACAACAAACTTAACCCTTCTCTTTACTGACATCATCTGTTGATGGAGAGTCAGGACTTGGGAGGCCTGAACACACTTTTGACTTTTGAGTCAGTGGGTTTGGCCATCTTAAAGTGACACTGTCACTCCCTTTTTGCATTCTGACTCCTCTACACAGATGTAAAGGGTAAATTTAACAGTTTTCATACCTTATTTTGCTAAGTGGGTGGGGCTCCACAGCAACTGCACCACTTAGCCCCGCTGACAGCACCACCGTAGGCCTCTAGGCCTTTCGGGCCTAGACCTTTAGGCCAGCCTGTTCCAATGGTCAGTGAGGGGACAGGGCCTATGTGCCAATGACGTCACGAAGGGGCGCTGTGGGCGTGGCTAAGTGGCGCAGTTGGCGTGAAACCCCGCCACTTAGCACAATCTGCAGATGATAAAAGATCACTTTTTACTTGAACAAGCACCATGACGCATGATGTAAAATAAGGATACAAAACTGCAGAATTTACCCTTTACATCTTTAAAGAGAAGTCACTTTAAGTGTATTGGCACCTGTAAGGCATGGGCATATAGTTAAATCCTCAGATGAAACAGGCACAGTGATAGTCCGTCACACGTCGTAACTGCCAAGACTAGGGATGGTCCGAACCTGGTTCGGACGGGGTTCGTACGAACCCGAACCCTCCACAATGATTACCGCTGTCTGCCCGCTTCGTGCAGCGGGCAGATCCAGCAGGAGGAACGCCTGGAAAACTGGGATACAGCCATAGCCATAGGCTGTATCCCAGTTTTCCAGGCGGTCCTCCCGCTGTATCCGCCCGCTGCACAGAGCGGGCAGACAGCGGGAATCCGATGCGAGCGTTCGGGTTCAGCCAAACCCGAACCTCGGCGGGTTTGGACCATCCCTAGCCAAGACCTTAGCTGAGCTCGGATTGCGGCAGTTAACCCTATAGATGCTGCGATCAGTTTGATCACAGCATCTATAGGGCAGAATAGAGGGATAATTCTCACTCTGTTCACCATTGGGGCTTTGCGAAGTGATCCAGTGTCATAGCTATGGTGGCTGATAAGGCTCAGCCCTAAAGGCTCTATTGCACAGGACAATTATCAGCCATACTTGGCTGGTTACCGGCCATTGTGGCCAAAAAATGTTTGGTGTAGAGCTCATGCTGAAATACAACTATGTCAGCTGATCTTTGTCGTTCAGCATGTTGAATGAAAAAAACAACAATAGCGATGGTCTGCTGGACATTGCTCCATGATATTGGAGTGGTGGCAGCAGACTGCTGCCATCTTCTATGGGCCACCTGGGTGATCTAAAGATGGTCCGGGCAGCCCCTCCCACAGCTCCCCGTGGCTCCCCCACTCACTTGTTGGTGTGTGTAATAGCACCGACAGCGAGCAAGAAACGAGGAGCAAGCAAGCGTAACAACGTTGGCTATAAAATTATCTCACAAAAAAATGAGCACAGTGACCGCAGACTATTCCAAGTTAGAAAAAAGTTAAAATCTTATTTGGTACTGAAGGGGTTAAATGGTCTCAGTGGGTGATTTTTGGTAGACATGTCCTTATCAATGGAGACCACAGTCTTCAGCCATAGTTGTTGATGTTTACAGCAAGTATCTAAATAGTTAGGAAGCCATAGTTAAGGGTTCGAATTTAAGGGCACAAGTTCCCTAGTTGTTCTTGTGGACAGGGAGACCTAACAAGGGGCAAGAACAACCCAGGGGCCCCTCACCTACCACTATGTTCTATTCTTTTTGCCTAGTGCCTATGTTGGGGGACAGAATATGGCTACGTCAACAGTCCCAATGGCCCCGATTCTCTTGCCTTCCCAGATGCAATCACACGGCTACCATAAACCACATTACAAGGAGAATTTACAGAACTTTTTGTATTTGGTTCATTTTTAGATCTTCCAGGAATCCTCCCTTCTTCCGAGCCCTGGAGAGACACTTCCATAACCTGACATTGACCTATATCTACAGCCGCACTATCATTTTCTTGACCCAACTGCTGTTTCTCATTCCGATGAACGTGTCCAGAAAATCCTACGGAGAGTCCAAATATTGAACATTTCTCGCTGATTTTCCGATGACCTAATGTGACTTCCATGTTGAGTAGAAGCCAATGTTGCTCCCTCGGCAGATACTGGAAGTAAACACCCTTCATTTAGGAAAAGATAATGGACTATAAGGAGCGCAGACCTAATATTAGTCATTCCCACCCAGGCAGTGGGAGGTCTTCTCTGGTAGATGTGCTCCTCCAGTATGCAGTGGTCTTGGATTGCATTAGGTTTTGTATAATACTCATGGCAGATACCAGCTGGGTTTGGTTCCGTCTTAGGTTTACATCTTCCACTAAAATATTGGTCACCAAGGGATGTGGTTGTGAGGTCCATCTCGGAGGAGGAGGGTGGATGAAATGGACGCCACTACTTTGGGATGATGAGGTGGTATGGTCCATTATATATTGATTGTATCTACAGCCATTCGAATTCCATAGATGTAACTCATCTGGATTGGAGAAGTAACTCCATCTACTTTTTCCAAACTCTTTGAGTTGCCTATAGGTTATTGTTCATTCCGACCACTCAAGAAGCAAGAGTTTGCAAAAGTAAACCCCCTCCAAAGACCAAAATTTCAAGTCATAGATATAGCTATGGTGGCCACTCTCTTGCTCTCTACTTGAGAGAAACCAGTATTGTGATACTCCTGGGTCAGGAATACAATTCCAGCACGGTAGTGAGGACTGACACAGTGAATATAACAAGTTTCACCTACTTCATTGTATCACTTGAAGGGGAAGTCATGGTGAGATTTTCCGTCAGGCGGCTCGCGGGAGATGTGTGAATCCAGATTGCTCGTATCGTCAGTGATACAGTTGCTGAGTGTTCCCCAATGTTCCTTAACATGCTGGATAAAAGATAAATAAGAGGCACAAACAGTGAACGGCCTGATCCTGTCCGGCAGCCAGACCAGTGATTGTAGGTGCTGGACACTGCGCCAAGATACCAGATAATAGGACTCACATCCAACACCATCTTAACCCTTTTCTATCCTTTCACAGGCAGTGAAGAGATCTGCCATAGTCTAACATTGGCCTAGGCAGAGTCCCTATAGCCTAATCACCTTCCTGGTAAGGTCTTGGCACAGCATCACACCCATCTGGGGCCGACTATGCTATTAGTCCCAATTTTTCTGAGTAGTCCTGGACCATAATATAATTGATGTTACCAGGGAATGCAGCGGTAGACAGAACGGAAACAATGGCCGTTGTTCCTGCATCAATGGCTGCAAAGGGGAACAAAGGCCATTGTTTAAAACGGTGTGAAAACATCGGCCGTTGTTCCCCATAGGGTTCAATGCTGTGCATTATATTAAAGGGGTACTCCAGTGAAAATCTTTTTCTTTAAAATCAGCTGGTTATATAGATTTGTAATTTATTTTTATTCAAAAATCTCAAGTCTTCCCATACTTACCAGCTGCTGTATGTACTGAAGGAAGTGGTGAATTCTGTCCAGTCTAACACAGTGCTCTCTGCTGTCACCTCTATCCAAGTCAGGAACTGTCCAGAGTAGCAGCAAATCCCTATAGAAAACCTCTCCTGCTCTGGACAGTTGCTGACATGCACAGAGGTGGCAGCACAGAGCACTGTGTCAGACTGGAAAGAATACACCACTTCCTGCAGGACATACGGCAGCTGATAAGTATGGGAAGACTTGAGATTGTTGAGTAAATTACAAATCTATATAACTTTTTGAAACCAGTTGATTTAAAAGAAAAAGATATTTGCTGGAGTTCCCCTTTAGGGTGCGTTCACACCTACAGGATCCGCAGCAGATTTGATGGTGCAGATTTGATGCTGTGTTCTGTTATTTAAATGGAATCTGCTGCGGATCCGCAGCAGAAAGTACGCTGCGGATCCGGTAAGTGTGAACGTACCCTTAAGGCAAGAATGGCCATTAAAGAATACGCTGTGTTAACATACAGTAGCCTAAATTTTTTTTTTAGATTTGTTTTGGGAAAGTCCTTGCCATAAAGACTTGGGTGCTGAATCCCATCAAAGATAACGGAACTTTTTTTTACGGCCTGAATTTATGGAAATTTTGGTGCCGGAAACATCTACATTCCCCCCCGAAATGGTGTTGTGTGGATGGGATTTTATTGCTGCGTATCTGTGGGGTAAAAAACAAACAAAAAAAAACTTAAAGTAATAGTAATGGTAAAATAATACAAATAATGGTAATACTAATAAACGGATCTAATCTAATAATTCTAATTGGGCTTATTATAATTTATTTTTTATGAGCGCTGGGTTACGGGACCAGCACTCTCCGCGTCGCTATCTGTACGCAGGACTGGCGCGGAGCCATATTTCGGCGCGGAGCCATTGGTCCAGCCTGAGGGGATACTCAGCTGTTCAATGTCACTGCATCAACACTCCACTTCCAGGACTAAGGATTAAAAACATTATTCTCTGGGGGGATATGGGGAGGGGGAGTAGTTTCTGGCTGCGACGAGAGTGTATTATATAATATTATTAACCCTTCCTTGGTCGTTTGGTGCAACTAACGTTCTAATGGAAGCTGGTGGGATGCAGATACTTAAATTGAATTCATCTGTGGGAGTCCATTGCCCTCCATTCACTCTATTTCCAGTAGACTGTTGGGAGAGGTCAGTGCTGGGCGGAGCCTATTATTAGCCCCTCCCCTCTTGGTTTACGCCCCTGCTTAAGTGTCCCTATTTACTTATCAGCAGTTTTCTTAGCTATTATAGAGACTAAAAGGGCAATAAAACTCCACCCTTAGACTCATGTACTACGGAAAGGGACATGTGCCATTAGAGATACAAGATAAGATGGCCGCTATGTATTGTCGTCATCCAGCTCATCTCTTCTCCCACAATTCTTTGCTCTTTGTTCCCGCTATCATAGAATTCTAGAATGGCAGTTCTTTTAAATCAACTGGTGCCAGAAAGTGCCAGAGATTTTTTAATTTACTTCTATTTAAAAAAAAACAAACAAAAAACTCCAGTCTTCCAGTACTTATCAGCTGCTGTATGTCCTGCAGGAAGTGATGTATTCTTTCCAGTCTGGACAACAGGAGAGGTTTTCTATGGGGATTTATTTGCTGCTGCTTTGGACAGTTCCCGACATGGACAGAGGCGGCAGCAGAGAGCACTGTGTCAGACCACTTCCTGCAGGACATACAGCATGTGATAAGTACTGGAAGACGTGAGATTTTTTAAATAGAAGTAATTTACAATTCTAACATCAGTTGATTTAAAAGAATTTTTATTTTTTGGGTAAGATGCCCCTTTAAGACTGACACTAACAAGGGGGACAGGAGGAGGGAACAATGGAAAAATTGACCCATTTAATATATCTTTCAAGTCACTAAATAGAATTCTAGAGGTCAGAGTCAGCCTGCATAGAGGGAAGATTGCAGAGATATGGGCCATACAGGATGGACATTGAGCCCCTATGAGCGGTATGATGGTGACCTTGTGGCACTGAAGGGGTTAACCGATGGCTCTTTTTTCCACATCCGGCTCTCCTGTCCGTCGGCGGTGCGCTCGCTGTATGAATCAGATTATTACGGTGAGTTTATTGAGTCTGCGCCAAGAAATGCTCTTCCATAAACAGTTTACACAATGGCGCTCCACGCGAGCGAGAGCACTTCACAGGTTGTAAGGAAAAATAAACGGCCGCTCACGTCCCGTCCCAGAGGCCTCAAACATCTCAGGCTCTGCTGTGTTTGTTGAATGTTAACATTTCAAATAAATGACTTCCCCCTGTTCTTCTCTTTACTGACACTCTTCACAGAGGTCTCAAGGTTTAAGAAAGTATATTTTATCATCGCTCGTCTAAGACGCTCTCCAAGAACCTCTCCATAACCCTCAAACTGTAAGGGAAAAAACTGCAGTGATAGGGAACATGCCGCTATAACCTGAGCATCCTCTATATGTACAGTTATACCTCTCCTGTGTATAGTGATATGGAGCATGCTGGTATAACCTGGGTATCTCCTGTATATAATATATATGTACAGCTGCTATAACCTGGGTATCTCCTGTATATAGTGATATGAAGCATGCTGGTATAACCTGGGTATCTCCTGTATATTATATATATGTACAGCTGGTATAACCTGGGTATCTCCTGTATATAGTGATATGAAGCATGCTGGTATAACCTGGGTATCTCCTGTATATAATATATATGTACAGCTGGTATAACCTGGGTATCTCCTGTATATAGTGATATGGACCATGCTGGTATAACCTGGGTATCTCCTGTATATAATATATATGTACAGCTGGTATAACCTGGGTATCTCCTGTATATAATATATATGTACAGCTGGTATAACCTGGGTATCTCTTGTATATAATTATATATGTACAGCTGCTATAACCTGGGTATCTCCTGTATATAATTATATATGTACAGCTGGTATAACCTGGGTATCTCCTGTATATAATATGTATGTACAGCTGGTATAACCTGGGTATCTCCTGTATATAGTGATATGAAGCATGCTGGTATAACCTGGGTATCTCCTGTATATTATATATATGTACAGCTGGTATAACCTGGGTATCTCCTGTATATAGTGATATGAAGCATGCTGGTATAACCTGGGTATCTCCTGTATATAATATATATGTACAGCTGGTATAACCTGGGTATCTCCTGTATATAGTGATATGAAGCATGCTGGTATAACTTGGGTATCTCCTGTATATTATATATATGTACAGCTGGTATAACCTGGGTATCTCCTGTATATAGTGATATGAAGCATGCTGGTATAACCTGGGTATCTCCTGTATATCAAAGTCTGTATACCGGCACTCCACCCTTAATCTCCGTGACGTGGTGCTCGTGGTAAGATAATATAAGTATATAGGAAATTCCCGGCACTCACGTCTTGATGCAATATTGTTTATTTCACTCAAATAATAGACGCTGCACGCGTTCCGACCTGACGGCCATTTTTAACAGCATGCAGATACACGTAAATCCGGCACCATATATGCATGTCATTAGACTCACAATGATTACGTCACATCACAATACCACGCGGTTTGAGATCGAATTTGAGGCCAACTTTCTTTGCGGAAGATACCTCATATTGTGCGGACTTTGAGAAAATTCTGAAGAAATGTTCTATCGATATTATGCTACTGACCATCTCTAGGTTGCAAAAGGAAACAGCAACGTTACGGGGTCAGATTGAATCCACTGAACAGCAACTACAAGATAGCCTGAATTCAGAGGAATATATTAAATTAAAAGGGAACATTGAGACTCATCTTGCGAATTATAAAAAAGAAGTCGAGACAAAGAAGAGGAACAAATATCTAAGAGATTCCGAGGATTACAACACACACAAGGTATACAGATGGCAGGATCCTTGCTTTCGTTCCAGAGGATTCCCACGGCGGTGGAGGTTCCCGATCTTCCAGTTCAAGCGGCGAACGATCTGTACCTCAACAACAGCGCCCTTTTTCCCATCGAGGTCGGCCGGCAAACAGCCTCCAGGACTCGGAGAGGGAGGAGGAAGCATCCCAGGAACTGGCGTGATGACCCGGTCCCAGGTAGGCACAAATCCTTAGTGATTAACATATCATCTACTGTGTTAACACCATTGCAAGTCAAAGTATTGGAGAGGGGCCTTTCTTTCAGCCCTATCGAACGTTTTGACTCCTTCCAAATGGACATGGACCTAGCTAGGTTCTTCCATAATGTTAGACTTAAGACATTTTTTGCTAAGAAGGATGATGCCCTTGACAATACTACAGAGTCTGATACATCAGATGGATTGTGCCTGAATAGCCTGGGACTGCGGATTAAAAGTACTTTTAACCCCCCCCCAAATCCGATCATGCTACGGAGACTTTTGTACAATTAATTATGTCTGAATCAGATAGATTGAGAAGAGATTATGAGAAGGGGTCATTTCAAGTATATGGTAATCTGACTCATGAGGAACAAATGGTCATAAAATCACTAATGGATAATAAAAACTGTATAATCAAACCCGCTGATAAAGGGGGATCAGTGGTGGTAATGGACATTGAAATGTATAAGCGGGAAGTATATCGTCAGTTAGCCGACACTAACACATATCGCAAATTATCTAGTAATCCTATGTTGACTATTAAAAGCAAAATTCATGATGTCGTTAAGATGTATTCTGATGCTGGCATAATTGATGACAAAATGGTAGAGTTCTTAGAAAATCATTCTCCCATAACACCATTTTACCTAAAGTACACAAACGATTGGACGATCTACCTGGTCGCCCAATCATTGCGTCTACGGATTCTATACTAAGTCCTCTTGCTATAGTACTGGAGAAGGCATTAACCCCCCTGGTGAGGAACACAAAATCATTCTTGTTGGATATGGGAGATTTTTTGCAGAAATTAAAAAATGCGGGTCCTGTGAGACCAGATTGTTGGCTAGTTACGATAGACGTGGAAAGCCTTTACACGTCTATCGTACATGATAAAGGCATTGCGGCAGTGAAAAAAACTTCTGCTTGATAGCCCATATTCAGGGGCACAACAGGAGTTTTTACTTGAACTTTTGAATCTTGTCCTACATGAAAACTACTTTTTGTTTGAGGACTCATTTTATATACAGCAGCGGGGATCGGCGATGGGGTCCAATGCGGCCCCCCCATATGCAAATTCATACATGGCAGATTTTGAGGAGCGGTTCATATATACATATCCTGATTTTATTAGACAGGCCAAAATCTGGTATCGCTTTATTGATGATATTGTTTGCATATGGGAGGGGCCACTGGATACATTATTGAGTTTTCAGCAATACCTGAATAGTATATGGGAGGAACTCAAATTTACTATTAGAATTATGATCAAAAAAATTTGAGTTTTTTGGATACCACGATATATAAGGACCCCGATGGTAAACTCTTGAGTGACCTATTCAGAATCAAATCTCACAATTGAAATTCCAACTATTAGAACAGGTATCCTTACCAAGGAGAGGAGGTGACATTAAACGATTGTTATTGAAGCGCGAAGCGTTCTGGATTCATTCCCTCCGCACGTTGGAACCGCAGGGTTTGAAGCTATGAAATAGCTAAACTTTTGTGATAGAACTAATGTTTCATTTTATTTCATTTAATCGGATCCTATTTGATTTATTTCAGATACAACAGAATGAGGGATCCGGCTAGATGAATTATCCGCCAATGGTTTTGTATTATTTTCATTGTATTATAACGTTTTTGTTGGATATACTAATCACGTGATGTGACGTAATCATTGTGAGTCTAATGACATGCATATATGGTGCCGGATTTACGTGTATCTGCATGCTGTTAAAAAAGGCCGTCAGGTCGGAACGCGTGCAGCGTCTATTATTTGCATGAAATAAACAATATTGCATCAAGACGTGAGTGCCGGGAATTTCCTATATACTTATCTCCTGTATATAATATATATGTACAGCTGGTATAACCTGGGTATCTCCTGTATATAGTGATATGGAGCATGCTGGTATAACCTGGGTATCTCCTGTATATAATTATATATGTACAGCTGGTTTAACCTGAGTATCTCCTGTATATAATTATATATGTACAGCTGGTATAACCTGGGTATCTCCTGTATATAATATATATGTACAGCTGGTATAACCTGGGTATCTCCTATATATAATTATATATGTACAGCTGGTATAACCTGGGTATCTCCTGTATATAATTATATATGTACAGCTGGTATAACCTGGGTATATTCTGTATAGAATTATATATGTACAGCTGGTATAACCTGGGGATCTCCTTTATATAATTATATAAGTACAGCTGATATAACCTGGGGATCTCCTGTATATAATGATATATGTACAGCTGCTATAACCTGGGGATCTCCTGTATATAATTATATATGTACGGCTGGTATAACCTGGGTATCTCCTGTATATAATTATATATGTACGGCTGGAATAACCTGGGTATCTCCTGTATATAATTGTATATGTACAGCAGGTATAACCTGGGGATCTCCTTTATATAATTATATATGTACAGCTGGTATAACCTGGGGATCTCCTGTATATAATGATATATGTACAGCTGGTATAACCTGGGTATATTCTGTATAGAATTATATATGTACAGCTGGTATAACCTGGGGATCTCCTTTATATAATTATATAAGTACAGCTGATATAACCTGGGGATCTCCTGTATATAATGATATATGTACAGCTGGTATAACCTGGGTATCTTCTGTATATAATTATATATGGACAGCTGCTATAACCTGGGTATCTCCTGTATATAATTATATATGTACGGCTGCTATAACCTTGGTATCTCCAGTATATAATTATATAAGTACAGCTCATATAACCTGGGTATCTCCTGTATATAATTATATATGTACAGCTGGTATAATCTGGGTATCTCCAGTATATAATTATATATGCACAAGCCAAAAAGACAGAAATGGCTGCACATCGCACCCATGGCTGACACGAAAGCTTGTTCAGCTACATTTAAAACCAACATCAGAAGTTAGTATATAATTTGGCCAAACCATATTGCCTCATGTACCACGTGCAGGTCTTCTGATACACATGAGTCCCTAACCAAACCTCATCACTGTTTCGGTCAGCGACCACAATCCCCGCAAAACGTGCGCAGGCAGAGAAGAGGGGCCACGGAATGGCCCTGCAACCCCATTGTCACAGGACCAGACCCTAAAGGGCCCCCCGGACCCCACAGTTATATATGTACAGCTGGTATAACCCGGGTATCTCCCGTATATATAATTATATAAGTACAGCTCATATAACCTGGGTATCTCCTGTATATAATTATATATGTACAGCTGATATAACCTGGGTATCTCCTGTATATAATTATATATGTACAGCTGGTATAATCTGGGTATCTCCAGTATATAATTATATACATCTTGTACAGAAGCTGTCCTCTTCATCTGTAGACCCTTATGTTGGGGCTCGGCCCCCCTCCTCCCTATGAGGATAAATCTGCCTCTGATTTTGGGCAGTGAGAGAAAAACCAATTTTTTAATGCCAGCTGTAATCAGAATATAAATGACGCCAATTGTCGTAAAACAGATTCCGCATGTTGAGTCACTTTAAATGAATGCGCACAAATGTATCTAATCAGGTGGGACAATAGCTCATTGTTATGTCCCCAGCTCCCCGTCCCCCGGGGACCCACACGCTGCCATCATAGTCTCTGGGCTCGGGGACAAGGTCTGGCCGCCTGGGCTCGTGATCGGCCGCCCGGGTTATTGCTTTCATCTGCACGGCTCTGGGATATTTCTATGGAACAGAGTCAAGTGTTTTGACACATGGGCAGATAAATGTTTACTGCGGATTTGCCAGAAAAGCCAGTCTTTCCAATACACGGAGGAGCGTTTGCCTGTTTACCATAGATCGCGAGGCCGGGGTCCTCAGAGCTGACACACTCACCTACATATTGTGAAGAACTTAAAGGGGAACTCCAGTGTTTTAAATTACTTTACATGAGAAAGTTATAGAGCTTTGTAATTGACTTCTATTAAAAAATCTCAAGCCTTCCAGTACTTATCAGATGCTGTATGTCCTGCAGGAAGTGGTGTAGAATCCACAAGAATTCCAGAGAGTGAATGCACCCTAATAGCTGCACAGCGTCTCCGCAATATCGGAGATTGGAGTCTGACACAATACTCTCTGCTGCCACCTCTGTCCATGTCAGGAACTGTCCAGAGCAGTAGCAAATCCCCATAGAAAACCTCTCCTGCTCTGGACAGTTCCTGACATGGACAGAGGTGGCAGCAGAGAGCACTGTGTCAGACTCCAATCTCCGATATTGTGGTGATGCTGTGCAGCTATTAGGGTGCATTCACTCTCCGGAATTCTTGTGGATTCCGCTGCTCGCCCCCAGGCGCTCCGTGACTCTCCGTTCGTGCCATAGACTCCATTCTGTGCTAAATACTGCCATACAGAACTCAAATGATACTGCTATAGAGTGCAGAATAATCCTGTCATACAGAACTCAGACAATACAATGAATAGGTGTTATAAAGTACTCATTTATCTATAATTTATACCGTATAAGGTCCTGTTCACATTATGTCTGAGCCCACGGTGAGAGGTGCAGCAGGTGTGTCAGGAGGATTGCCCACAGCCAAACAGAACCTTAATAATACTGTCATACAATAATCAGCACTGCTAAATAATACCGTCATACTAAACAGTGCCAAACAGCACCATAATAATACCATTATACAATACTCAACAGTGCTAAATAATACAGTCATACTATACTTCATTCAATACTGAACAGCGCCAAACAATACACAAATAATATCACCATACTATACTTAGCAGTGCCAAACAGCACCATAATAATACCGTCATACAATACTCAACATTAAAATTGCTGCACCAAGCAGGAGAAGTGGTAGAACTGTGTAAATTACAGGATCGGTAGGACATAGTAGACATATAGACATAGTAGTGAGTACATTCAGCATGGCAGATCATTCCTCAGACAACAATACCCTCATTAGTAGGTGGGACCCCCTGCAGTTATATATATATATATATATATATATATATATATACATATATTTATATATATATATATATATATATATATATATATCACCTATCCTAAATGTTGTTTGTGCTCCAATCCTCTAAATAAAAGTGAGATAGAGTTGTGTAATAATGCTGCCATATGGAACCTATGATGTGCCATACAGTATATGCCCTGAGAATGGTGCCATCTAGTGCATAAATAACCGACATATCACACACAGAGTAGATTCTGGATTATCACCCCTCCGGAGGATTCCAATAGTCCAGAAATTGAGGAGAGGAGAAAGTTTGGGCTTCTGAGGAATCCAATGAGGGGTCTGTGGAGCGGAGCAGCTGCGAGGCCTGAGGTTACACTCCACAAAGTAGCAATGTTAGCATTTCCCGCTAATAGGAAACAGTCCAGCAATTGTCAGAACCAGATAACTGGAAGCAAACGTGTAGAGCTCAGCTTCATCACAGCGTTGTGAAATGCTTCATTAAGAGCCCCGGAGGAGACCTGCAAACCGGCAACAATTCAGGAGAACGCCGTACGGTATACACATAGTATGGTGAGGCATGTGATGGGAACAAATACAGGACAGAAGCCTCATACACTGCAGAACAGGAAGCAGAGCTCTGGCTGATAACAGCGTACAATAGCATCTATCCTCCAGTTACACTGTCACACCTTCCAGAGCCTGAAAAAGATGATAACAGAGAGCAATAGATAATTAGACCTTCCAAAGCAGATTAAGGGATCAGCCGAATGCTATGGCCACAGGAGTTTACTGAGGATCAGCATGTGAGACCTGCACTAAAACACGCTATATACATACAAAACACTGACATCATATACTGTATATTCACCCTACACATACTAGACACATCTACACACTGTATACATACTACATATCATACACATCTATACACATGTACACATACTATATAGACTCACATCATACACATCTATACACCGCACACATACTATATACACTCATATCATACACATCTATACACCGCACACATACTATATACACTCACATCATACACATCTACACACTGTACACATACTATATACACTCATATCATACACATCTATACACCACACACATACTATATACACTCACATCATACACATCTACACACTGTACACATAATATATACACTCACATCATACACATCTACACACTGTACACATACTATATACACTCACATCATACACATCTACACACTGTACACATAATATATACACTCACATCATACACATCTACACACTGTACACATACTATATAGATCCACATCATACACATCTACACACTGTATACATACTACACGGGCCCATATTATACACATCTACACACTGTATACATACTACATGGGCCCATATCATTCACATCTATACACCGCACACATACAATATAGACTCATATCATACACATCCATCTACACACTGTACATATACTATATAGACTCACATCATACACATCTACACATTGCACACATACTATATAGACCCACATCATACACATCTTTACACTGTACACATACTATATACACTCACATCATACACATCTACACACTGTACACATACTATATACACTCACATCATACACATCTACACACTGTACACATACTATATAGACTCATATCATACACATCTACACACTGTACACATACTATATAGATCCACATCATACACATCTACACACTGTACACATACTATATAGACCCACATCATACACATTTACACACTGTACACATACTATATAGACCAACATCATACACATCTACACGCTGTATACATACTACATGGGCCCATATTATACACATCTACACACTGTATACATACAATATAGACCCACATCATACACATCTACACACTGTACACATACTATATAGACTCATAATATATACATCTACACACTGTACACATACTATATAGATCCGCATCATACACATCTACACACTGTACACATACTATATAGACCCACATCATACACATCTACACACTGTATACATACTACATGGGCCCATATCATACACATCTACACACTGTACACATACTATATAGACTCATAATATATACATCTACACACTGTACACATACTATATAGACCTACATCATACACATCTACACACTGTACACATACTATAAAGACTCACAACATACACATCTTTAGGCTGGGTTCACACTACGTATATTTCAGTCAGTATTGTGGTCCTCATATTGCAACCAAAACCAGGAGTGGATTAAAAAAACACGTAAAGGATCTGTTCACATAATGTTGAAATTGAGTGGATGGCCGTCATTTAATGGCAAATATTTGCTGTTGTTTAAAAACAACGGCTGTTATATTGAAATAATGGCAGTTATGTACTGTTATATGGCGGCCATCCACTCAATTACACCATTGTGTAAACAGAGCCTTTACGTGTTTACAGAGTACATATACTATATAGACTTACATCATACACATCTACACACTGTACACATACAATATAGATACATCATACACATGTACACATACTATATAGACCCCCATCATACACATCTACACACTGTACACATACTATATAGATCCACATCATACACATCTACACACTGTACACATACTATATAGACCAACATCATACACATCTACACGCTGTATACATACTACATGGGCCCATATTATACACATCTACACACTGTATACATACAATATAGACCCACATCATACACATCTACACACTGTACACATACTATATAGACTCATAATATATACATCTACACACTGTACACATACTATATAGATCCGCATCATACACATCTACACACTGTACACATACTATATAGACCCACATCATACACATCTACACACTGTATACATACTACATGGGCCCATATCATACACATCTACACACTGTACACATACTATATAGACTCATAATATATACATCTACACACTGTACACATACTATATAGACCTACATCATACACATCTACACACTGTACACATACTATAAAGACTCACAACATACACATCTTTAGGCTGGGTTCACACTACGTATATTTCAGTCAGTATTGTGGTCCTCATATTGCAACCAAAACCAGGAGTGGATTAAAAAAACACGTAAAGGATCTGTTCACATAATGTTGAAATTGAGTGGATGGCCGTCATTTAATGGCAAATATTTGCTGTTGTTTAAAAACAACGGCTGTTATATTGAAATAATGGCAGTTATGTACTGTTATATGGCGGCCATCCACTCAATTACACCATTGTGTAAACAGAGCCTTTACGTGTTTACAGAGTACATATACTATATAGACTTACATCATACACATCTACACACTGTACACATACAATATAGATACATCATACACATGTACACATACTATATAGACCCCCATCATACACATCTATACACTGTACACATACTATATAGACTCACATCATACACATCTACACACTGTACACATACTATATAGACCCCCATCATACACATCTATACACTGTACACATACTATCTAGACTCACATCATACACATCTACACACCCACACATACAATATACTGTAGATACATCATACACATGTACACATACTATATAGACCCCCATCATACACATCTATACACTGTACACATACTATATAGACTCACATCATACACATCTACACACTGTACACATACTATATAGACTCACATCATACACATCTATACACTGTACACATACTATATAGACTCACATCATACACATCTACACACTGTACACATACTATATAGACCCCCATCATACACATCTATACACTGTACACATACTATGTAGACTCACATCATACACATCTACACACTGTACACATACAATATACTGTAGATACATCATACACATGTACACATACTATATAGACCCCCATCATACACATCTATACACTGTACACATACTATATAGACTCACATCATACACATCTATACACACACTGTACACATACTATATAGACCCACATCATATACACCCATATACACACACTGTACACATACTATATACACTCACATCATATAAACCTATATACACACACACTGTACACATGCTATATACACTCACATCATATACACCCATATACACACACTGTACACATACTATATACACTCACATCATATACACCCATATACACACACTGTACACATACTATATACACTCACATCATATACACCCATATACACACACTGTACACATACTAGATAGACCCACATCATATACACCCATATACACACACTGTACACATACTATATACACTCACATCATACACATCTACACATTGTACACATATTATATAGACCCATATATACCATATACACACTGTGTAGGTGAGGAGAGGGAGGAGAGCAGGTCAGTTGGGGGGTCTGCCCTTGGGCGGGCAGCATCTGCACTGGGTATTGTGAGGATATTGTGATCATTTTAAACCTTTCACAGTAAAATTCAGAATCTGTTTCAAATTATGGAAAAATAATAAGTCGACTTGGTGACTAATTTCATGGTCATAATGAAAGTGTAGAGGAAACAATCCCAGATGTGAATGTCTCGCAGACAGCACCAGGAAGGGTGGAGAGAAGTCTGCTACCAGTGGAGAGAGTGTGGCGGACTCCTGAACCTCCAGACCTGATAAATCCTCACCTGAACTTTCATTGCTTAGAGCCCTATGCAGTCCTGATCCCTAGTATGCCTATAATGCAAAGATGGCAGCTTCTTCTTTCTTTGTGGCATGTGGAGTGTCGTTATGGTACTGTATGACCTCTCCTGATTCACATGAGTTCCTACACTAACTCCACACCGTGTCGGTCAGCGACCGCCAACCCCGCAAAGCGTGCACAAGCAGGGAAGGGAGGCCATAGAATGGCCCTGCAACCCCAATGTCACAGGACCAAACCCAAGGGCCACCCCCAAAACCCAGCAGGCACCACCGGCAAAGAAAGCTGCCACCAAGTAACACAAGTGTAAATATGGTCTTGCTACTCACCATTTATGAAATTATATACCAACATCCTGCCGTTGGTTTTTAAATGTAGCCGAGAGGCATTAGTGTCAGCCATAGGTGAGATGTGCAACAGCTCCTTTCTCTCCAGGTCGTATTTTACTTTTCTCCCTATTCTGAGCAGTTGGCACTCCTCTTTGTAAGACCCATGTGACCCCAATTAGCAGGAAGCACCTGTGCACAAATGGCAGGTACTTCCTATCCTTCCCATTCTACCTGCAGGAGCAATGGTGAGTAGCAAGATCATATTCACACTTGTGTTGTTTGGCGTCAGCTTTCTCCGTCAGTGGTGCCTGCTGGGTTTTTGGGGGGCCCTTGGGTTTGGTCCTGTGACATTGAGGTTGCAGGGCTATTCTTTGGCCTCCTTTCCCTGCTTGTGCACCCTTTGCGGGGTTAGCGGTCGCTGACCGACACAGTGTGGAGATAATGTAGGGACTCATGTGAATCAAGAGACCGGCACATGGTACATGGGGCAATATGGTTTGATCAAATTATATACACCAACATCCTGGCGTTGGTTTTTAAATGTAGTTGAGAGGCATTAGTGTCAGCCATAGGTGTGAGGTGCAGCAGCTCCTTTCTCTCCATGTCATATATCAAAGAAAAGAAAATGGTGGAGATCTATCAAACATGGTGTAAAGTGAAACTGGCTCAGTTGCCCCTAGCAACCAATCAGATTCCACATTTTATTCCTCACAGACTCTTTGGAAAATGAGAGGTGGAATCTGATTGGTTGCTAGGGGCAACTAAGCTAGTTTCACTTTACACCATGTTTGATAAATCTCCCCAATGTGTATATAAGAGGCAACATCTCGGTCCTCCTGGACCTATGCAAAGCCTGATCTCTTATAGGAGCATACACAGAATAAGGAATCTGGTGCAGAGAGAGAGAACCTATTCCAGCTGAACACCTGACAAATACAGGAGTACGGTTATAAATTTTCTACTGGAATTAACCAAGTATGAGATGGGACGTCCACAGCTGGGTCAACTGGTCTTCAGCCATGTCCACCATAGCTATCTCCACTAAAGCCAAGAGAAGACCAGAGCTGGCTCCTCTATTAAGTTCACCAGAGCTAATTGAAATAGATCAATGGCCATCAGAGTGATAGCCACCAAAGCCAAGTTTATCAGAGCTGTCTCCATTAGAACCAGGACCACTTTGTCAGCTCTACCAAAGCCAATTCCCCTAGAGCCAGATCCACCAAGGTCAGTGCCACTAGAGACAATCAGACTTATGGAGAGAAGATATCTGAAGTGGACAATACCATCTAAGTAATGTCTCTTCACTCTATGTAACCAGGCCACTATTCCCAACATAGAAATCTGGCATAGCCTCAGTCTACCCGAGCAGTAGTTTCAGGACAATGCCCAGGTCCATTGTACCTATTTTCCTAAGACGAGACTGCGTGGACCTTACAGGGTGGAGTGATCTTTGTGATGTTTGCTCAGATTATGGAAGTTCTCATTAATGCCTTTATATTCTTGGTTCTGCCCTGCCATGTTCTGGTGCTACATCATCACCAGGGCCAGTCATAACTTTATTGTAAGTTGTCTGGTTATGATCAGGCCAGTAGTGGGGGAGGCAGCAATATTGAAGGTGGGGCATGACCACAACTTTAAGGGCCACATCACAGTAGAAGACATGGTCTCTGTTGCCTAAAAAAAATGTATACACAGTCCTGGATCCCTATGTATCTGAGCGTGATATTAATTCTCATAGCCAACCCTGTCCTTCATGGCCCATCCATTAACTACCCCCCCCCCCCAATCCACGACTAATTAAACTAGGTATGACTTTTTTTTTTACCATTAACCTATAATGGGAGTCATGGCCGAGATCCAAAATACACAACAGGTGCAGGCATCCATTTTCCCTTTTACACAGTCAATTATTTATGAGACGTCTTCAGGCGTGGATTTTTGCTTGTCACCACCAATGAATGGAGTCCATCAAGGAGATGATACTTTCCTGACGTAAACCACTCTGCTAGGTTTGGCAGTGCGTGCATCACTGTTATAGTAACATACTTAAAAGTGCCATAAAATTCCAGGTAATTCCATACAATATGTCACATGCATATATATACTTAAAGGTATACTATACTAAAAATAAGCACCTGGATAAATAACCCATTGCCGGAATGCGTCACATTAATCTCCCGTTCATGGCTTCTATACAGTGTCTTCCAGAGAAATGCACTGGAAAATAACAAAGCCCGAGCTCTGGTACATTTTATGAAATTCACGACCATGACAATAAGTGCCAAGCCCAATAAAAGAACCTCAACGGCATGGGCAAGAGATTCCGCTTCCCAGTTATTTCCATTAGGAGGGAGATGGAGACATTTCTGGATTGAGAATGCATATGTCCGTCAAACAATCCACTGGCATCCTAATTGGAGGGTGCATGAAAAACAAAGGGCCCAAAAACTCAAAATGTTGTGGTTAATGCTATCACTACCCCTCCCCCCCAATCCCATAAGGGTTTGCCCCTTGGACCAGTTCCCAGCTTGCTTCTTTCTTCTCAGGGCCATGTCACCGATGTAAAAGGGAGATGTGGCCAACCTGAGCTGGGGCCATTAATGGGCCTCATAGCGTATATAGGCAGTCCTGTTATAATATTTATGCCCATGAAAAAAGAAGGATATTGGTAAGCTCTTTTTCGTGATTTATGGAACCAGTGATGGGTCAAAGGTTGACCAAATATAGTTCATAATTTAGATGGACTACATATGGACATGGACATCACACTAAGTAGAAGTAGATATGGCCATTATATCAGTGGAAGCCGTGGCCATGGGCAATATACATCGACAACATCAGTAGAAGTCATCAGTAGAAGCCATGGACAAAATATGGAAGCCAAAGACATAAACAAAATATGAGTGGAAGCCAAAGACATGGACATGGTATGAGTGGAAAGCTAAAGACATGGACAATGTATAAATAGAAGTTATCAACATGGACAGCAAATGAGTAGAAGCCAAACACATAGACACTGTATGAGTAGAAGTTATCAACATGAACAACATATGATTAGGAGCCAAAGACATGGACAACGCATGAGTTGAAGCTAAAAACATAGACAACATATCGGTGGAAGCCATAGACGTGGACAACATATCAGCAGAAGCCGTAGGCATCAACAACATATCAGTGGAAACCATAGGCGTCGTCTTTGTATGTAGGTTTCTTTTACACTTGGGTTCATCCTACGTATCCACTCTTCTGTTTTGTGGTCATCAGTTATAAATTCTCCAGTTACTTCATTCCTTTCCATTGTCCCCATGGTTACATCACAATCCTCGGTGGCCAAGATGCCTGCTCTTCGTCTGGGATCTCGAATGTTTAGCTACATTCTGCATCATTTCCACATCAGCCAGAGGTTTGTTCCTCTTGTTTAGGTGAAGTAATTGAGGGATCACCAAGAATTCTTATTTACTGGAACCTCCACCATAGCTAAGTAAGACCATTAGGAAAATATGTAACTGGTGCACCCACACATGATGTATAGTGGACTAATAGAAGACACCATTATAAGGATGATGTCAGATGATTGATTGGGGGATAAAGAAAGACTCCATAGTTTTCTTTGAAGATGGCTGCAGAACCAAAAATATGGTTTTACTTTAGGGCTTCTCCTGTATGTTTGTCGAGGGATGATGATGTCCAATGAGCCAGAGTTCATGCACATGAGGCTACCAAACGTTCATGCTATAACTACTTTGTGTATGATTGATCATACAGAACATGGGAACAGCAAAGTAACACCGGACCCTCTGATGCTTTGTTCCAATGAAAGAAAAGACCAGCACAGTTTTTTTTAGTAGGAAAAAACAATTCTCTGGGAATTAGGTTTAGTTTGAAGCCATGACTATTGTCCTACTGCCCAGACCCATCTTAAATAATAGGATATAATATTTACAGAGGTTACTTGTTGAGTTTTTCGTTAGGGTTAGCAATAGAGATGAGTGAACTTCAAGTATATTCAGGTTCATCCAAACCTGGACTCTCGGTAATTGATTACCAGTGGCCGAAGAAGTTGGATGCAACCCCAATAGAGGATGTTTTCAGGCAGCCATAGGACTGCATTCAACTTCTTCAGCCACCCGTAATCAAATGCTGAGAGTTCAGGGTTCAGATGAACCTGAACATACTCGAAATTTGCTCATCTCTAGTTAGCAAGATCCAGTGACATTGCCTTCTTATTCATGTGAATGAGGCCCATCAACACACCAAGGATCAGTTTGCCAGGAACCAATGGCATCACAGAGATATTTTATAATCATGAGAATGCAGCCTATGAATTCACCAATAATAAAGTGTGTTTGCAGTATCCCAAAATCTGTGTGGCACAGCTGTATGTGCATATATGTAGGTGGGCACTGATGTTGTGTATATTACAGGGCTATTCTATGGTTAAAGGTGTATACTGCATTTTGGCCACTAGATGGCACTAACTGTTTTCTGCTATAGCGAGCACACTGAAAGATGAAAAATGGGTTAATTGCCTTTGTGATACTTGTAAGTTCTGCCCTATGAGGTGTCGAGGTACTGTACCACAAAGCTTGCTCCACCAATAAGAAAACAAGCCCGGCCCTAGTTTATAAGGGGCCTATTCCTAGGAGCGATAATCGGCCGAATCGGCCCGATTCGGCCGATTATCGCTCTGTGGAATAGAGACAACGATCAGCCGATGGTCCTGTCATCGGCTGATTATTTAGGTTCAAACCTGAAATCATCGGGCACCGACCACGCATCGCTGCGTGGAATAGCAATGCGCAATCGGTGCCCCATGATTTCAAAAGCAACATACATTAACTACACATGTTGCAGGGCTTCTCCTGCGCTCCTTCTTCCTCCCGACCCCGTTCGGAGCGGCCTGTATTAGCTGACAGACCGCTCAGCCAATCACTGGCCAGGATCACCACGGCCAGTGATTGGCTGAGCGGTCTGTCAGCTCAGACAGGCCCCTCTGAAGCTGCTGCTGCGCGCGGGAGTGGGAGGAAGAAGGAGCGCAGGCAAAGCCCTGCTACATGTTTAGGTAAGTATGGTGTTTAAAACAAGGGCTGCAAGGACATCGGTAACAATGTCCCTGCAGCCCTCGCTAAACGATTATCGAGCCATGGAATAGACCCAGTAAACAAGCACCGATCTAGAAGATCTACACTCATTTACATTATTGATCGGGCCCCCATCGGCCCGTGGAATAGGTCCCTAAGTCTGGTGGAAAAGGCCATGATGTTAGTTGTCAATCGGTCTGGTTCCAGTGAAGAGAGCACAGCAGAGTAGAGTTCCTGAAGGTGTCCTTTCCAGGGCCTGGTCCTGCGGCCAGTGCCTGAGTC
Source organism: Dendropsophus ebraccatus (assembly GCF_027789765.1). Classification (NCBI taxonomy): domain Eukaryota; kingdom Metazoa; phylum Chordata; class Amphibia; order Anura; family Hylidae; genus Dendropsophus; species Dendropsophus ebraccatus. The sequence continues at coordinate 63,686,204 of NC_091467.1, read as the reverse complement.
ACTAAATACGGTAAAATTATTTCTACAAGTTCCTGAAAGCTAGGCCATGTCCTGCTAAAGCAGAAAGGGTTAACTACCGAAGGTGAGGGGATCACACATGATGTGGGGGATTATCGCACTCAAGTCTTCTAAAGTCCTACAAGTCTGAACAAGGACTTTTTTTGTAAGCGGTAGGAATAGTGTTACTCGCCAATTTACCCCAACTGTTTCCTTCTCAGCTACCGTTGAGGAGCTAGATCACTCCAAACCTGGGGTCCATAGTACTGGACTTGACACCCAGCATTAATATGGAGAATATCATTGGCTCTTTCCGCCTTTTCCTTTATATTTTACAGTGACCCAGTGAATGAAATAGTTAATCCGTGTCTACCACAGGCTTCGTCTTGTAAATCATTATACTAGACAATCCGGCACATTGAGCTGTGTAATCAGACAAAAATGTTATGGCCGATTTTGTGTGCATTTCTTTTTTTTTCTCCTCTGCAGCTATTGTTATATGTAATTAGATACATCTGCAATTTATCTCCCTGTAAACACTTTGAACATTCCTCTCGCTAGTCAGCTTGGGCAGAGGGGGGGATTTAATGTCTAATAGTGGTTAGAAGGAAACCCATAGAGAAAAGCAAAGTCTAAGTCCTTCCGGGGCAGCCTAAGGCCTTCACACCTCTTGGAGGAGAGATTGACCCTTCCCATCTGCTGTAGCGGAAATGACCACCAATACCTACCAATCCCATGGGTCAGTTTTCTCTCCTTTTGATTTACTCCACCCATAACCAATGATGGAACCAAACTTGAGCTGCTTGGATCATTAAGCACTCACAATGACTAGTTATATGGTACGGTGCCCACTGGCCAGAAGTGATCATCTCCCGTCATCATTGATTGATTTAACCACATTCAAAGAACAACATCGAACATTGATGGTGACAATGATTGGGCAGTCAAACTTGGTGGCCCAGATCCTTCGTCAGTTCTCCCACAGTGAATATGAGCTCTCACTATACAGACACAAATTCAGCAGGGGAAGCAGGAAGACATATAGCCTGTGCAGCCGATTTGACTGCACAGGGAAGGGGCGGAGGGGCCCGCTTAGACAGATATCCAGGTCCAACCAGGACAAACATATTGTTTATCTATGTGTAGGGTAAATTTTACAATTTTCATACCTTATTTTATATCATACATCATGGTGCTTGTTCCAGTAAAAAGTGGTCTTTTATTATCTGCGGATTGTACTACCTGGGCGGGGATCTGAGACTGCACCGCCACTTTGCCCCACCCACATTGCCACCATAGCCCCACCCCTCCGTGGCATCATTGGCATATAGGCCCCCTCAGCTAGTCGGGGTGAGGCCTAGACCTTTAGGCCAGCCCTTCCAATGGCCGCTGAGGGGGCGTGGCCTATGCGCTGATGACATCATGACGTATGATATAAAAAAGGTATGAAAACTGCAAAATTTACCCTTTACACCTGTGTAAAGAAGTCATAATGCAAAAAGAGGTGACAGTGTCACTTTAAGGCACTTACAGACAAATGAATATTAGAGGCTACTGGGGACTTCGAATGCAGGCAGCGTGTCTGTACCACCCTGCCTGTGCTGGAAGCTATAAAGGAGAGCACATGCCGGGACATAGCTGCTGGGGAGTGGGTGACGGGCGAGATTACTTTGTTTTAGGCTAATATACTACATGGGGGCACAGAGGGGACCTATATACTATATGGGGCACAGAGGGTACGTATACACTATAGAGAGACACAAAGGGGTGTCACGGCCGCGGCGGTGTCCCGTGTTCCGGGCCGCCGCCGCAACCTCCTCCTGCCCCATGCAGCCGCCGGGGTCCTTGTGCAGGGACCTGGCGCTGCTGCTAGTTCGGCCCCCGGGGGCGCCTCACCTCTCCTCCGCTCCTGTCTCCGGCCGTGCCGGCCGGCGCGCGCGCCGGCTTTCTCAGTTTTGAAGGGCCAGTCCGCCCTTAATTGGTTAGTTGCACCAATCACTCCCTATAAATCCCAGCATGCCCTGTCCCTTGGGTTGGAGCCTCTACATGCTTCCCATAGCGTTTGGCCCAGCCCCCTGTTGTTCCTGATTCCTATCCGCTACCTGGTCCCTAGTCCTTGTTCCTGGTTCCTGCTCCCCTGTCACTCCTTTGCTCCTGTGTTCAGCCTGTCACCTGCGGTTACGTCTACAGACCTCTGCCAGTACCATCTCCTGCCTACTGCTCCTGCCACGCCTCGCCTGCCGTCACCAGCAACCAAGCCAGGGGTAGCGACCTGGGGGTCGCCTGCCGCAGCAAGTCCATCCCGCCTTGCGGCGGGCTCTGGTGGAAACCAGCAGCCCCTTAGACTCCGCTCCCTGGTGAGGTTAGTGCCATCGCTGGTGACGGTCCAGTGGATCCACTACTCCAGGCGTTACAGTAGGCTCCAACCATGGATCCCGGCGAGGTGCCTGATATCCGCGAAGTAGCCCGAGTGGTCGCCCTACAGGCGCAACAAATCCAGAAACAGTCGCAGCAGATCCAGCAACTCACTGCCGCGTTACAGCAGCATACTACAGCCCAGCGCACACCACCTCCTGCTGCTTTTTCTATACTCCGACTGGCTCTCCCAAGCAAATACGCTGGTGACTCCAAGTTGTGCAGAGGATTCCTGACTCAGTGCACCATGCATATTGAACTTTTAAGTAGTCAGTTTGCCACCGAGCGCTCTAAAGTGGCTTTCATCATCAGCCTATTGGAGGGTAGAGCTCTGGCCTGGGCCACACCACTGTGGGACCGTGATGATCCTGTGGCTGCTAATCTCCGAATTTTCCTGGCCGAGTTCCGCTCTGTCTTTGAGGAACCTGCCCGTGCGTCTTCAGCTGAAACTGCTCTCCTCAACCTCTCTCAAGGGAGCTCCTCTGTTGGTGACTACGCCATCCAGTTCCGCACCCTGGCGGCAGAATTAGACTGGAATGAGGCCGCTCTAATACCCACCTTCAAGAGGGGTCTGTCCAGTCGGGTGAGAGACGTGCTTTCCGCCCGAGACCTACCTACCTCCCTGAACGAACTCATCCTACTGGCCACCAGGGTCGATACTCGTTTTTCTGAGAGAGAGGAGGAGGTCTGGCATGAACGGCGACTAGACCTGTCCCGTCGCCATCACCAGCTGGCGCCGGTCTTCCAGAATCCTGACGTTCCGGAGTCCCAGTCGACTCCTGAGATTCCTATGCAGGTGGAACGGGCTCACCTGACGCCTGATGAAAGACTTCGTCGTCTGGAGCTGAATCTCTGCCTCTACTGCGGTGGTTCGAATCACTTTCGGCTGAGATGTCCCCAACGTCCTCAAGCGTCCGGGAAACTCCAGCACCTAGGTCCGGTGGGAGAGGTCTCCCTGAGTGTGAATGCCACCTCTCCAAGTTTGTCTGTACCAGTCTCCATCCAGACACCCTCAGGACAAACTCACCAGACTACTGCCTTTTTATCGATTCTGGGTCAGCAGGCAATTTTATTGCAGCTACATTGGTCCAGAGATGGCGGCTACCCGTGACCCCACTAGCCAGACCCCTGACTATCTCCTCGGTCACGGGCGAGATTCTTACCGACCATGTGCACTACCAGACCGCACCTCTAGTCCTCCAGGTGGGCACTTCACATCTGGAAAAGATCTCCTTCTACGTCCTGCCCCATTCTTCTTCCACCATCCTCCTGGGACTCCCTTGGCTGCAATTACATGCCCCTAAGCTGGACTGGAGAACCGGGAAGATTCTCAGTTGGGGTCAGGACCGTTCCAACCAGTGTCTGAGGTCACCTCAGCCCAAGTGCTCTATGTTGTCACCCGAGCCCACCAAGCCTTTGTCCGGCCTACCGGCGGAATACCAAGACTTGCCTGATGCCTCCATCTGCAGGCAAGAAAGAGGGGGAGGCCAAAGGGGGGGGGTACTGTCACGGCCGCGGCGGCGTCCCGTGTTCCGGGCCGCCGCCGCGACCTCCTCCTGCCCCATGCAGCTGCTGGGGTCCTTGTGCAGGGACCCGGCGCTGCTAGTTCGGCCCCTGGGGGCGCCTCACCTCTCCTCTGTTCCTGTCTCCGTCTGTGCCGGCCGGCGCGCGCGTCCCCGCCTCCTAGGGCGCGCGCGCGCCGGCTGTCTCAGTTTTAAAGGGCCAGTCCGCCCTTAATTGGTTAGTTGCACCAATCACTCCCTATAAATCCCAGCATGCCCTGTCCCTTGGGTTGGAGCCTCTACATGCTTCCCATAGCGTTTGGCCCAGCCCCCTGTTGTTCCTGATTCCTATCCGCTACCTGGTCCCTAGTCCTTGTTCCTGGTTCCTGCTCCCCTGTCACTCATTTGCTCCTATGTTCAGCCTGTCACCTGCGGTTACGTCTACAGACCTCTGCCTGCACCATCTCCTGCCTACTGCTCCTGCCACGCCTCGCCTGCCGTCACCAGCAACCAAGCCAGGGGTAGCGACCTGGGGGTCGCCTGCCGCAGCAAGTCCGTCCCGCCTTGCGGCGGGCTCTGGTGAAAACCAGCGGCCCCTTAGACTCCGCTCCCTGGTGAGGTTAGTGCCATCGCTGGTGACGGTCCAGTGGATCCACTACTCCAGGCGTTACAAGGGGACCTATTTACTACACAGGGGCACAGACGGGCCACCTAACTACTATACTGGGGCACGGAGGGGTACTAACATTATTATATAGGGGAACTAACTTATATATGGGGGCATAGAAGTAGCCTAGTGGGCATTATTACTGTGTGGAGTTTGTATTGAGGTGAGGATGTTGCTGGAGTAAAACACCTAAAAGGATTTTATGGCAGATTTTGGAGAGATGATTCGTGGCTGGTAGAAATCTTCATGGTTGCTGGGGTCAGAAGGAGATGAAGAAGTGAATAACTCTAATCAGAAAAAAAATGACTTGTGATTAACTTAGAGAGGACGGAAGACGCCCCCTGTGAGTCATTGTATGTAACTGCACTGTAATCAGTAATATAGAGAAGGAGGGTGAGGTTTCGCTTAGGTTATAGAGGGTCAAAGCACATTTTTTCTGCACAGGAGCCCTCTGCAGTCTGTTTGCCCCTAGACTCATCAAGGATGATGGTTCGCTCTGGCCCAGCAGTGAAGAGGTTAGTGTGGAGCCCAGTCCCACCTCTCCCCCGTAGCTTGTACAATTCTTAATCACATTATCATATCTTGAACTAATATTTATTTTTCTTCTCTCGTCGACATTAAACGAGCAGAGAAATCGAGAATTTGAGAAAACCCGGCAGACCACGCTCCGGCCAAGAGGACAAGATTTCTGACACTTTTTTGGGATGAACGGTGGAGAAATGTCAAAGTCGTTCATGTTCATGATCCAGCGGTGAGAGGTCTCAGGCGAGCGACCACCAAGCGGAAACATGGAGCGGGAGGAGATCTTCACTGAGATACGGCTCAGACTCTGATCTCAGGACGTATCCGAGCCGTGATATCAGCCTTCATGTTCTACAGCCCTCATTACCGTTCATAGTTGTCTGACTCCTATATTACACCGCCAAGTACTGAGGTCATCCGGAGGAGAAACGTAAAGATGTAGAAATTATAGATGCATTAGAAAACTTAGGATCATGGGTGAAGTACTACTTCTCTGAGACAGCATCACACATGATAGGTCTAAATGTAGTAATCAGGGCTTAGATACAGTTAGAATCATGCATGATCTGATTAGATATAACAGCTCAGCAGACAATGTTACATATGAAAGGATTAGATACACTAGCTTAACAGACAGTATCACACACAATAAGCTTAGATACAGTGTTCTGTCTCTTTTTCTGCCACTACCTTCTCATCATTCTTTACTATATACAAACAGCAACTAGCAAGCCCCCTGTACCCCAAACTAAAAAACCCCAGTAGCCCAGAATGAGACAATCACTAAACATCCCGCCACTGTTCTGGAAAATACTTCCCTGAAGCTGCGTCCTAAACGGAACAATAGAACAATGTGAGACAAAGGACGAAAAAGAAAAGGAAAAGATCCAGAATCAACTAATAATCTGCACATGTACCCAAGATACAAGCAATGTCCTGGAGGCCAAACATCATCTAATATGTCACAGCATTAATATGGGAGAAAATAGACCACTGAGAGCGCTATGGACCTCCAGAACAGGGCTAGTGACATTGTCAGTGGAAACTCTAGTAGGTGCAGTATTATAGTAGTTATATTCCTGTATATAGGAGCAGTATTATAGTAGTTATATTCTTGTATATAGGGAGCAGTATTATAGTAGTTATATTCCTGTATATAGGAGCAGTATTATAGTAGTTATGTGTAGGATAGATGAAGACAGCACTCACCCGGTACAAGGCAGCTCAGTTTATTCCATAAATCGCAGGTGGCAGGGAGGGAGAGGTGAGGACGCGCACTGGGACGGCCGTTTCGGGGACACGCCCCCTTTGTCGACCAGGATCCACATTTTGTATCCGTGGATCCATAGACATTGGACTTTTGTTTGGTGGTGCGGGTCAGCTGTTCCTCCCTCTGGCAATTATAGTAGTTATATTCTTGTATATACGGGGCAGTATTATAGTAGCTATATTCTTGTATATAGGAGCAGTATTATAGTAGATATATTCCTGTATATAGAGGGCAGTATTATAGTAGTTATATTCTTGTATATAGGAGCAGTATTATAGTAGTTATATTCTTGTATATAGGAGCAGTATTATAGTAGTTATATTCTTGTATATAGGGGGCAGTATTATAGTAGTTATATTCTTGTATATAGGAGCAGTATTATAGTAGTTATATTCTTGTATATAGGGAGCAGTATTATAGTAGTTATATTCTTGTATATAGGAGCAGTGTTATAGTAGTTATATTCCTGTATATAGGAGCAGTATTATAGCAGTTATATTCTTGTATATAGGAGGCAGTATTATAGTAGTTATATTCTTGTATATAGGAGCAGTATTATAGTAGTTATATTCTTTTATATAGGAGCATTATTATAGTAGTTATATTCCTGTATATAGGAGCAGTATTATAGTAGTTATATTCTTGTATATCGGAGCAGTATTATAGTAGTTATATTCCTGTATATAGGAGCAGTATTATAGCAGTTATATTCTTGTATATAGGAGGCAGTATTATAGTAGTTATACTCCTGTATATAGGAGCAGTATTATAGTAGTTATATTCTTGTATATAGGAGCAGTATTATAGTAGTTATATTCTTGTATATAGGGAGCAGTATTATAGTAGTTATATTCTTGTATATAGGGAGCAGTATTATAGTAGTTATATTCTTGTATATAGGGAGCAGTATTATAGTAGTTATATTCTTGTATATAGGAGCAGTGTTATAGTAGTTATATTCTTGTATATAGGAGCAGTATTATAGTAGTTATATTCCTGTATATAGGAGCAGTATTATAGTAGTTATATTCTTGTATATAGGAGCAGTATTATAGTAGTTATATTCTTTTATATAGGAGCATTATTATAGTAGTTATATTCCTGTATATAGGAGCAGTATTATAGTAGTTATATTCTTGTATATCGGAGCAGTATTATAGTAGTTATGGTTCAGGGAAGAAACAGAGTGCTGCACCTCACACCTATGGCTGAGGTGCAGCACTCTGTTTCTTCCCTGAACCGCATTATAGTAGTTATATTCTTGTATATCGGAGCAGTATTATAGTAGTTATATTCCTGTATATAGGAGCAGTATTATAGCAGTTATATTCTTGTATATAGGAGGCAGTATTATAGTAGTTATATTCCTGTATATAGGGGGCAGTATTATAGTAGTTATAATCCTGTATATAGGAGGCAGTATTATAGTAGTTATATTCCTGTATATAGGAGCAGTATTATAGTAGTTAAATTCCTGTATATAGGAGGTAGTATGGAGAGAAAGGAGCTATTGCACCTCACACCTATGGCTGATACTAATGCCTCTTGGCTACATTTAAAAACCAATGCCAGGATGTTGGTATATCATTTGATCAAACCATATTGCCCCATGTACCACGTGCCAGTCTCCTGGTTCACACGGGTCCCTACACTAACTCCACACTGTGTCGGTCAGCGACCGCCAACCCCGCAAAGTGTGCACAAGCAGGGAAGGGGGGGGGGGGCATAGAATGGCCCTGCAACCCCAATGTCACAGGACCAAACCCAAGGGCCCCCCCAAAACCCAGAAGGCACCACCGGGGGAGAAATCTGCCACCAAGTGACACAAGTGTGAATATGATCTTGCTACTCACCATTGCTCCTGCAGGTAGAATGGGAAGGATAGGAGGTACTTGCCATGTGTGTACAGGTGCTCCCTGCTAATTGGGGTCACAGGGGTCTAACAAAGAGTGCCAACTGCTCAGAAAAGGGAGAAAATTAAAATATGACATGGAGAGTATTATAGTAGATATATTCACGTACATAGGAGGCAGTATTATAGTGGTTTTAGTCTTGTACACAAGGGGCAGTATTGTGAGAGTTATACACAGTAATATGTGAATCTTGAGCATTTTACTTAATTTATTTTACATTCTTGCCAGCAGAGTCTTTCACCCTATAAAACACACTTGTCTCTTTCATATGGTCCATGTCATGGCCTCTTTACCATCTATCATACATCTCTATGTGTTGTTTCCAGGTTCTTAGAGATGACATTGTATCTCAATGAAATCTGTGGCTACAAATAGCGCAGGGCCGTCTCTCCGTGTCTCTACCTCACATGTGTATCTCATCCATCACCAACCTGTGCCCTGTCACACATGCCTCCTCAGCAGCGCCCCCCATGTTCCTGTATATTTACACTTAGTCCTGTGTTTGTTTTATTGAACGATTCGTATATTTTAGAATTTTCTCTTTTTACAAACTGAGACGTCCTGTAAAACCTTTTACAAAAACAAGGACATGACTGGGGCTTATCCAGGTAACAGGGTCCAGCTGTCGTCAGGACTATGGTGTAACTATATACAAACATCATCGGATCTCACACATTGGTTACACAGTTCAGGTCATGGATCACTCTGAGGAGCCTTTAAGGGGATGTCCACATTGGTCGACCACAGCAATAAAGCAAAGTGGAGAAATTTTCCCTAATACCGGAATCCAGTAGGACACCAACAATCCACTTTGCTTTTGCTGTATTATCGGAATCCTGGATGTAACTATCATTCTTCTATCAGTCTGGAAGGCACTGAACCATATCTCCTCTACTACTCCCCTACTTGTACCCCATTGTCTCTTGTCAATTCCCTCAGGGATATAGGTGTTGTGCTAAAAAATCCTCTTTAACCCCTTGCTGCAAAATGACGTTCCAGGAACGTCATGTAAAGCAGGTAGTTCCTGCAACGTGCCTCCACCCACAGTCCCTAGTGGTGATCGGGTAGCAGGAGTAGGCTGTCTCACAAAGCCTCTGTGTCGTGGTCCGTGGGACCGCAGTGTCTATGGGGCATCCGGAGGGAGATCCGCTCCCTCCACCCCGCTGGAGCTGCGCGAGCGATCGCACAGTTTTGGGGGGTACCATTGCAACCTAGACGCTGCCCAATGCGTCTGGGCTGCTATGGTATATACCAATATACCGATCAGACCACTGCACTGATGCAGGGGTCTGATTGTGTGAATGAGCTGTCAGTGTACTGACAGCTCATTCACTCTATAATACATTACAGCACTGATCATGTGCTGTAATGCATTATAGATGGACCTGTAAAAGTAAGTAAAAAAGCACACACAGACATACTTATTAATTATATAAATAAATAAGTTAAATAAATAGATATAAATAAATTAATTAAATAAAAAATTATACATATTACCTATCCCCCTTTAGAATTGATACACAAGATACACATATTTGGTATCGCCGCTTCCGTAATGACAGTAGATTAAGTATCCTACCCGATTAACGCCGTAAACCCCTCCCCCCCCCACACACACACACACAAAAAAAACGAACCAAAATTACATTCTTTTGGTAATCCCACCCCCTAAAAAATACAGAAAAAAACCTCACATGTACCCACGTCACATGTACCCAAAATGCGCACCACTAAAAATGTCAGCTTATGCCATGGAAAAAAAAAATCCCTCACATAACTCCATTGGTGAAAAAATAAAAATATTACTGCTCTTACAATATGCAAGACACAAACAGTTTCTATAGTATAAATGCCATAAACTATAACAAAAGCTATAGAAAATGGATATCACTATAATCAGACCGACATGGCGAATAACGATAACATGTCATATGTGACGTATAGTAAACGACGTACAAAAAATGATGAAAAACAGCTGCTATTTTTTATTCGTACCACCTTATAAAAAATTAAACCCTTACCTGGCCGGATCACAGAGTGGCCAGTGTTACTGAAGATCATCCTGGCCGGTACTGCACCCGTGTGCGCCCACATCTGAATTCACCGTTGCACACAATGGAGTATTCTTCAGCACGGAGAGAGGAGGCTCGTAGACTCGTAGTCATTATGACAGGGAGGCTGGCGGCATTCTCCGCCGTGGAATTCCGACACTTTTGCTCCGTGTGCACGGAGTCTCAGGCACTTCAACACCTTCCTTTGTACAAGCTCCCAACATTAACGGGACCCTCTTTGTGCCTCTAAAGTTATATCCATTATTTATGCCTTATTCTGTGGTTAGGATCCCATCTGTCGTTGAGCCCCCTCTTTTTACCCCTGTCTGTAGCTGTGCCCCCTCTTAGTGCGCATATCTGTAGTTAGGCCTCTTTTCTGCCTCTCATCTGTAGGTGAGCCCCTTTGGGCTTCAATCTCTATGTGCAAAAAGAACTTTGCCCTTATGATCTGTGCCACTGCTCCCCCCCTCCCCACAATAAACTCTCACTGCCCCCCAATAATCTGTGCCACTGCTCCCCCCTCCCAACAATAAACTCTCACTGCCCCAATAATCTGTGCCACTGCCCCCCAATAATCTGTGCCTCTGCCCCCCAATAATCTGTGCCACTGCCCCCCTCCCCACAATAAACTCTCACTGCCCCCCAATAATCTGTGCCACTGCCCCCCTCCCCACAATAAACTCTCACTGCCCCCCAATAATCTGTGCCACGGCCCCCCAATAATCTGTGCCACTGCTCCTCCCTCCCCACAATAAACTCTCACCGCCCCCAATAATCTGTGCCACTGCCCCCCAATAATCTGTGCCACTGCTCCCCCCTCCCCACAATAAACTCTCACTGCACCCCAATAATCTGTGCTCCTTCCCCCCAATAAACTGTGTAACTGTCCCCCAATAATCTGTGCCACTTTCCCCCAATAATCTGTGCCACTGCCCCCCTAGATAAATTGCGCCATCGTCCCCATAAATCAGTGTTTCCCATTGTGTGGCCCGACAGTTGTTGCCAAACTACAACTCAGCAACTCCTGCCAGCAGTGGATGATGGAAGTTGTAGTTGTGCAGCAACAGGAGAGTCACATGTTGGAGAACACTGCACTAAATAAACTCTCCTCCTAAATCTTTGTTTCCCAATCAGTGGCTTTTCAGCTGTTGCCAAACTACAACTCCCATTATGCCCAGCAAGCAATGCATGGTGGGAGTTGTAGTTTTTCAGCAACTGGAAAGTCACATGTTAGAAAACACTGCACTTATAAACTGTCCCACAAGTCACTGTTTCCCAATAAGTGACTCTTCAGTTGTTATCAAACTACAACTCCCATCGTGTCCTGCTAGCAGTGCATTGGAGTTGGAGTTTTTCAGCAATTGGAGATTTACATGTTCCCTAAACAGTCTACAGACACTGCCCCACTCCCCCTTAGGACACTCACCATCTCCTGGCCCAGGAGCTGAGCTGCTCTCTGGCCTCCTCTGATCAGGTCTGGGCCAGGGCAGAAAGATGCAGGGAGTGCAGATCAGGCTGATCTACAGCATAGAGGAGACACTGGCTGGCCAGGCAGGGAGGTGAATGTTCCCTTCCTCTAGCGAGTCTCAGTGAGGAAAGAAGCAGCCCTGGCGGGACTGGGCCCCTAGGGATGCTGTGGACCCCGACACTTGCCCAGGTAAGTCGGGTGCTGATGCCGGCCCTGCATCTAAGCCAAGACCCCCTTCTCCTTCCCTGTCCAAACCCGAAGTACAAAGTATGTTCCTGCCATTTTGAAAGAGTGGTTTGTGCCAGGAGGCTCCTCCCACTTGTTTCTGGAAGATTCAAAAAGAAGATCAACTTCTTATATACATACATTTAAATCCACCAGGAGCAGAGAGTGCAATGCAGTGGGAAACTAGACTAAATAAGCCGATCATCCACATACATGGAAGCACAGTTCTTAAACGGACTACAGTTCCAACGGTAGGGAAACAGCATTCAGTGGTGCAGGTGGTGGAGAGTTATCTCGTGCAAAGTCATTGATTGTCCTGCGCTAGTTCCTGAGATGGTAAGGTGATAGAAATCATGCTGGTTGCCTCCCGACAGCAGATGTGGTCCAAACCAGACTGAAGCTCCACTAAGGTACCAGTTACCCTCTCAGCTTAGAGGAGGGGCTGGCCGTCTGGGCTGCAGAAGAAAGTGACCCTCTGGCCAAGGCAAAGCTGGTACTCAGGATGTCTCTGGAAGCCGACTATCACAATGAAACGATGATGGGCTGATCGTTTCTTTAGGTCTCGACCTAAATCCGTGCATTGCTACGTGTAATAGTGATGCGCGGCTGACTATTAAACAGTTATTACATTACCTGTCCACAATCCCAGTGTTCCCCTGCGCTTTGCATGTGTCGCAGTGCCATGGGGACTGGAAAGCATACAGAGCACAGGAGAAAACCAGGAACGTGGACAGGTAATGTATTAACTGTTTGGGCAAGGGCTGCACAGACATCACTAATGATGTCCGTGCAGCCCGTACTAAACGATTATCAGGCCATGTTACAGGACCAGTAAACGAGCACCGATCTAGCAGATTGGCGCTAGTTTACAATACTGATCGGGCCTTCTTTGGCTTGTGTAGTAGGACCCTTACTCTTATGTAACCCTGGATAGGCCTTAAAGCGACTCTGTACCCCCAATCTGACCCCCCCAAACCACTTGTACCTTCGGATAGCTGCTTTTAATCCAAGATTTGTCCTGGGGTCCGTTCGGCAGGTGATGCAGTTATTGTCCTAAAAAACGTGCCAAACGGGAGTATCTGTGCCCTCACTTTGCACCACCCCTCCGTCCCTCCTCCCCACCCTGTTCATCATTAGGAACATTGCACAGGTGGGGAATAGGAGACAATCTGCCTGGAGCATTCCTAATGATGAGGAGGGTGGGGAGGAGGGACGGAGGGGTGGGGCAAAGTTAGGGCACAGATACTCCCGTAGGACACGGGGCTTCAAGTTTAAAAGTATTTTTTTAGGACAATAACTGCATTACCTGCCGAACGGACCGCAGGACAGATCTTGGATTAAAAGCAGCTATCTGATGGTACAAGTGGTTTGGGGGGGTCAGATTGTGGGTACAGAGTCACTTTAACCACCAAGGGGGAGATTTATCAAACATGGTGTAAAGTGAAACTGGCTCAGTTGCCCCTAGCAACCAATCAGATTCCACCTTTCATTTTCCAAAGAGTCTGTGAGGAATGAAAGGTGGAATCTGATTGGTTGCTCGGGGCAACTGAGCCAGGTTCACCTTACACCATGTTTGATAAATCTCCCCCTAAGTCTTCACTGCATTTGTACATGACAAATCTGCCTCCGAGCCCTTCTAGCTACTCTATGGAGATTCATGGAGCTTTGAGGCCCATAGCAATCCTAGCCCCCCTAGTAGTCCTGACCTCTTACATTTGGAGCCCCCTTTTCTCTTCATATAAGAGACTATCCCGCTGCATAGTGCTATGCTACATTAGATAAGTTTACAAATACATATTTCTCATTGTTTCAGTCTAGCGAAACCTTTTTTTTCATCCATCCTCTTGAGTTGCTCAACAATTTCAATTTATTTAGGATGGGGGGGGGGGGGATTACATTTGCAGACGACTCCCAGAGAGATCAAAATAAGACGAAAACACAATAAAATTTTGCATGAAATCCAAAAACAGAATTGGTAGCCTGACAGGACACAGGGGTGAGACATTGAGATGTTCATAGCTCGTAAATGACATCAGTATCTTCTGTACATTGAACTTGTGCATATTAACTGCTAATAATTCCTAAATCCAGTGAGTCACCAGCCGGATTAGCACAGACCGGCAACATCTCCGGGTAGTTACTCCAGTGATAAACAAACTATGGAGACAAACGTTGTGCCAGCGAGAGGAAAGATAACGTCCTCAATGACACGTCCAAACAAGGACCAACATAAAGACGTGTCCAAGACGACTAGAGCATCACTCACAGATACAAGGAGGAGCTACTATATACAGTCATGGAGGATAGTGCAAACTGTGATGTCACACTGCAGTGATGTTATAGTACAGGTAGAGTTCACATAGTGATGTCACAGTAGCGTGATCGGAAAGTTATACAGATTTGTAAATTATTTCTATTCAAAAATCTCCAGTCTTCCAGTACTTATCAGCTGCTGTATGTCCTGTAGGTAGTGGTGTATTCTATCCAGATATTCACAGTGCTCTCTGCGGCCACCTCTGTGCATATCAGGAACTGTCCAGAGCAGGAGAGGTTTTTTAGGTTGATTTGCTGCTGCTCTGGACAGTTCCTGATATGCACAGAGGTGGCCGCAGAGAGCACTGTGTCAGACTGGATAAAATACACCACTTCCTGCAGGACATACAGCAGCTGTTAAGTACTGGAAGACTGGAGATTTTTAAATAGAAGTACTTATAAATCTGTATAACTTTCTGATATCCGAAACATTTTTTCCTCTCTCTGGTAGGTAGATTTGGAGAGGATAATGCACATAGAGATGTCACAGTTGAGGTTGTGATTCATGGCCCTGCATCCTTCTTGCCATGGCCAGGCCCACCTCCGCGTGATGCAAGATGGAGGGCCCAGAGAGGTGTGATAACAGCCCCAGGACCGTGACTACTTCAGCCCCAGGAACCACCCTGATGCCTAGTTGAACAGAATTTCCATACAGCGCAGGGGGTACAGTAGTAAAAGTAGTTTGGAGGAGCTTTGCAGGCCGGGACTCCAGCAATACATATATGATTGCAGAGTGTGTTAGGATCTGTATTAGCATGGTTGATTAGGTATATAGTGAGTTTTATGCTGTTTGATTCACTTTAAAAGACAACTCCAGCACTATCGTAAAAAAAAAATGTATACTTACCCCTCACTCCTGGTTCCATCTTCGTTTGAATCTCCCACCGATCATGGGTCCCCGGAGTTCCTGTCTGTGTCTTCATCTCGTCAGCACTTCCTTCTTCGTCTGGCAGCGTCAGATGACTGGGGGGGGGGGAGGGGGGGGGGTGCAGTGAAGACGTCATTGACACAAGATGGCGCTGTCCATCAACAGGGATCAGGTATGTAGGCATTTTAATACTTCGAGGGGGGGGGTTATAGGAAAGGGGGCAGAAGGGTAATTAAAGGGGTAGTGTGGTGATCAACATTTATTCACTAAATAATGCACATTGCAAAGTTATACAACTTTGTAATGTGTGTTATTTAAGTTAATGGCCCCCTTCCCCGTGTTCCCCCACCCCCGGAAGTGTGATGCCGTATACTCACCAGCGCGTCATCAGCTGCTCAGCCGCGACAGTGATTCGGCATCACACTTCCGGGGTGGGGGGAACACGGGGAAGGGGGCCATTCACTTAAAGTGACTGTACCACCAGGCCCAGGCTGAAGCACTGGAGGCGGGCCGACCCACCCTTAGTGGGAAGAAACTCCAGCCCCTCCATGATGTGACTACATTAGAATCAATGGAACCCTATCATAGAGGGGCTAGGGTTTCCTCCCACTAAGGGTGGGTCGGCCCGCCTCCAGTGCTTCAGCCTGGGCCTGGTGGTACAGTCACTTTAAATAACACACATTACAAAGTTGTATAACTTTGTAATATGCGTTATTTAGTGAATAAATGTTGAACGCCGCACTACCGCTTTAAAGCACATTACAAAGTTATATAACTTATATAATGTGTTTAATTGCTTGGGGAAAAAAGTGGAGTTGTCTTTTAAGTAGTTCTGAAGTGGACGATCCAAGCAGTGAAGTCTCAGTACAGGGATAGTGTACACAGTGATGTCAAAATTGTGAGAAAATCGACACAAATGTGTAGTTCTGGAGAGCAAAGTGCACACAGTTATGTCAATGCCCAATGCCGCACCATGCCATCTACCACTCTACTCTAGTTGACCAGTGATGAGACCTCTATGAGAAGTTTCAAAGCTGGCCATACACAATAAAGTTGGCTGATCCTAATGGTTTGGGTGGAATTGATCAACTATCTTATATGTATAGGGGATCTTCAAACTCTTTCCTTGAGAGCAGATGTTCTTTTGTTCTGAAGCAAGTTAAGATACTGCCAGCTGGTATTGAAGGGCGGGGATAGCTGTTGGCCAATTGTGAATGTGTATGGTCAGCCTTATTTGAGAATACATGCATGCTCGACTGAGCAGAGTGTGTAGGTTAAGAAAGATAGCTGTCAGATAAAGATGAGCCCAAAGCGAGCATGCTCAAGTCCGATCGTTCAGCATCTGAATACTGAATACCCTTTAAAGGGGAATTATTGGCCCGTTTTTCTCTTACTGAAACACTAATCTTCTCGGGCAGGATGTCTTAATATCCGTTAAACCGTGTGACAGATAACTGTCTCAGGAAATAATTATCCAAGAAGATGCCCATAAAAATTGTCATAAGTCACTCTTATGGGTTCGTAACCTTCTATCGTTCCCACAAAATAACATGATGTCACTTGTTATCCCATTGTAGCTGTTAATCTCTCGAGACGTTCCCATCCTTTATGATGCCAGAGCGAGGATAAAGCCAAGGGTGCTGCCGGGATCCGGAATCCTCCACAATGAGTATTTTATTACACTCCTTGAGATAGTACAGGAGGTTAATTGTGTTCTCGCTATTTTTTTTTTCTTGGAGAAAAATCCATCAATTCTCTCGACTTTATGAAAAACATTGGATATCAAATATTGTGCTGTAAATGATCCTCTGCTATCATGCTCAGACTTGACTAGTCAAGAAGAACTTATGTCCATCATGGTGTAGAGTGGTGTGATAAAAAAGAAAAAAACAAAAAGTTGAACTTTGAGCCTCAATTGGTTTGCTGTTGGATAAGCTAAGGTACTAATTTCTCTAATTTTCACCCACAACCCCCAGGCAAGAAGGTATGGGCTTTCCTTGCCATAAATATGAGGCCATGGTTCTCCTGGTGACTATGCTGTTGTTGCAGGACTGTCTGTAGCAATACCAAATTGAAGTCAAAGTTTAGTCAAGAGTCACAGACAAAATGGAGATGAAGATAAGCAGAGGAGAAGGTAAAGATATAACCAGAAGGCTTGAAAATAGAGATGAGCGAACCTGGAGCATGCTCGAGTCCATCCGAACCCGAACTTTCGGCATTTGATTAGCGGGGGCTGCTGAACTTGGATAAAGCCCTAAGGCTATGTGGAAAACATTGGCTGTATCCATGTTTTCCAGACAATCTTAGAGCTTTATTCAAGTTCAGCAGCCACTGCTAATCAAATGCCGAACAATCGGGTTCGGATGGACTCGAACCCGAACCCGGTTCGATCATCTCTACTTGTGACTAATTCAGAGGAGCAAGACTAAGGGTGGTATTAAACGGGACAATTATCATTCGAAAAATCGTTAGATTGTTTGGATTTGAACGATAATCGTTTAGAGTAATAGCAGACAACGATAAAATGACCAGTGAGAAATTGTTGGTCGTTTGATAGAATTTTGACCTATTTTTATCGTTAATCGTTTGCATGTAATAAGACGTTGTTTGGTCGTCCGTAGTAGTGACGAATGCAGTGACAACAACAGGATGACCGCAAGAGCGATCATAAGTAGCGATCATCGTTCCGTGGGTGAACAATTTCAGGTTGTTCGTCATAGCCGTCGTTTGAGATCGTTTATCAATAATTGTCGAAAAATTGCTTTGACCCTAAGACAAAGTGCAGAAGAAAGGATAAGGTGAGGACAAAGGCAAGGATATCCAGCCTCTAAAGGTGGCCATACACCTTCAATAACTGGCAGACTGGCAGACAGTTATCTCTCCCGTCATTTCCATACACAGGAACGTTCGGCATGGTAGAGTGTTCCTATGTTCTGTATGGGAAGCAGAAGGTTAATCCACAGCTAACTCTGGTGGTGGTTTATCTTTCCAAGAACAAAGGTTATTTTCCATCATGCCCGACCCCTATCTCCACCGACATCATCTGTCGATGGACTGCCAGGAAAGCCCCGTAAACTTTATACTGATGGCCGACCCCGAGCGGCAGGTTTGGTCGACAAAAGTCTAAAGTGTATTGGGTCCTTAAGTGACATCATCAGAGTGGTCCCATCATTACCTGACATTGACCTCATGAACAATGTCTGTGAGCAAAAGAAAAATGGTGGACTGAGGTGAGTGACAAACCAAAGGAAGTAACCAGAAAGCTTGTGACTAATTCAGAGCGACACGAAAGCAGAATCCAGAGAAAAGGGTAACAGAGAAAAGAGTAAGGTGAAAATAAAGATTAATTCATAGGTAAGGATATCCAGCTGCTAAGTGACATCATCAGAGAGGTCCCAACATCTGGGAGACACCTGACATGGACTACGGCTCTGAACAGTAGAAAGATGGTGAATTGAGGTGAGTGACACCAAAGACGCCTCAGCTAAAACACTGTTGACCATAATAGCAAAAGGGAAAGTCCATGATGGCTAAAAAGAGAAATTAGGCTTTTTTTTTTTTTACACGGAAGAGATGGCATACTGGTATCCCCTCTCTGTGAGGATCGATGCTGTCGTTTATGAGATACTTTGGTTATTGGTCATTTGTTATTGTCTCCAGTTAATGTCTAACCTCAATGTAGAGATGACCTCCATCATTATCAACACGATGCCTTGGTGTCCTGGATGATCCGATTCCCTCACCTTAAACTTTTAGATCTCTAAAAATTCGATCAAAAAATTACACCATGAAAGGTCATGAAAAATCTTGTTTTCTTCAATCTTCTGCCAAGACCTTAACCTGTTTTTTTCAATTCCTATTTTTATATTGAACTCTTTTGTTGGCCGGCCATGAGCCATCAGCACTTATTTGTTGGCCAGCACTGGGTTACATCTAAAGTTACACCATATGTCACTCCTGGACGAAATCATTACTTGATACCTGCCTTCTGGAAGATTAAGAGAAAAGTGAAAATTTAATTGCTGTCTTTAATAAGGTTCTGCAGTGGAAAATGGCCCATAAATAACATCTTAATACGTAACATATTGTTCCTCTTGTGACCAGACGCTTTGTGATGGTGTCCTGGAATGATAGTATTGACCAAATTAGTATATTTCAGATGGAAAATACATTGAAGTTAAATGTAGCTATAAATTACGAGGATACATCATTCTACTTTAAGGGGTTGTCCCGAATGGAGAACACCTATCTGCAACACATGGGTAATGCTGAATAAACAAAGGTGGGTCCCACACATGCCAATATCTCCACATGCCAAATATTCGAGAGGATCAGGGCTACCACTCTACGGTGTCAATTTCCCTACTAGATCGAATGGACAATAGAGTAAAAAAGTGGAACAATACTGGTCCCATGGAAGGCTATATGTTTTAAGCCACACCATAGGGTGAAGTGGTCCTTAACATTGGGGGAGCATTGTATTAAAAACTGAGATAGGTCTTTGGCCCTCCAACTATTGGAACCATTCCAGAGATGAATACATACCCAATGATGGAAGCCCAGCCGTAACTTGAACATATACCTTCATGAAGAAGCTTCTTACAGGATTGAAGACTTGTCTTCATCAAAACCTGGGGCCACCATGATCTCACTACCATCTTAAGAGTAAACAGAAATCCTTGAAACGTCTTCTATTGGCAAAGGTTGAGTGGTGAGTGTTCCTAACATTAATCTCAAGACCGTCTGGAGCAAGATGACCTCAAGAGATATCTTTTTGGCTCATCCCATCTCTTCGACTTTGTCTCGGTGTTTGATGTGTAAACATTTCGCTGTATGTTATAGCCACAGGGGTTTGGGGAACCTGAGATATGGGAGGCTATGGGAACTAATAACTATATTTTGTGGAGAAGCAGTAGGTCAGTGTATAACGTGTACAGCCATGTCAACCAGGGGCTCTAACAATAAATCTGTAACAATGACTCCCACCTACAATGTGGTAATACTGGTGGACAGATGGGCCTTCTTAGGGGAATCATTAGGGACCACCTTCTTAACCCCTTGCAAAGGTTGAAGACTTATATCTCAGACTCATATCTCTGCTTCCCTTATGTCTTTATCCATTTTTTGTCCAAAGTCCATATGAATGCTTTTGTTTCCCGGTCGGGATACGACTGCGACCAGCAATGATTGACATAGGCCACTTGGCATGACGAAAAACTCTAAAATAGCATGGGCGGCCCGCTTTCGCTCACTGTTTTCTGTGACTGTTTCAAGTGCCGATGCCTGGAAAGTTTGCACATGAAAAACAAAAACATCTGTTTGCTCAGTACAAGACACAAATTACTCAGTATGAGTCCTGCGGGGTTTGCCTGTATATATGGTGTTAATTTCTCTGGCTCCAGTCACACTAAGTTCGGAGAGATGAACACGGGATGTGGGGGCTGTTTGTGCAGACGATTAAGGCAACTTTTTGTATAAGTGAAAGCAGACTCATCAGCGTCAGATCTAGAGCAGACGAGGGACTCAGGAGCAGGATTCTGCCCATCTACAAATTTAACAAAGGTGATCATGGATGGAACAATTTCTGGGCCATTTGGGTTTCAAAAAGAAATCAGTCTTATTGGTACAGGATGTAACTAGGGTAGAGCTGATGGGCCATGGTCACTAGGTCCCAGGGGATACCTCAATAAGCCCCTTCTGCTTTAGATAAATGGATAGGAAGCAAGCTGAATTTGAAGGAATCCATGGTTCTTACTGGACTTTAGTGAGGGACGGGTATTGGATCTCTTTAAATTGCTGTTCATTATATAAAAATAAATTACAAAAAATACTAGTTCAAAAAGTCACTGATAAGTGGCACTGTAGCAGTAACAGTATTTCATTTATATTGAGGCTTTCACCGATGATCAGCTATTATTTCCCAACAGCGTGGCCTCCTCGCTTAACTGATCTCGCTCCATGTGACTTCTAGTTACGGGGTTTCTTAAATGACCAGGGCAACAGTGAGCAGCATGGCTGTCAGATGGATGGCATGCTTTGGCATGTTGTAGCGATCATGTTGAGCGTGATCTGCCTAGCTACAGCGCCACCTATCAGAAGGTTTTGGTAGCAAAATTCTGTAATAAAAGGCAAATGAATCAACTGAAGTGAATTGGGGAAATCTCATTTTGCAAACCCTTTATCTGCTGAGTGACTACTGAAGTAGAGGCTCCTGGGTCCAATGTAACACCTGTGACTACTTATGTGAAAGAGGGGACTGCTGCTTCTGCACCCCAATGACTATGTCCCTGTTTAGACAAAGCAGAAAGGACCTCCTGCTCTGCAGCTCTTCAGACTAGAGCTCCATACCTTGTTTTTCAAGAGGTTCTGCAGTAGCTAATGTAAATGGGTATTCTGGTATCAGAAAATTGTATTTAACTACATCTATTATGCCAAGATATATAACTAACATAATGTTATCACTAATTGTGCTGGCTTAAGCATGGCTTTGCATGAATAACCCCTAACAGGAAGTTGAAAATAGAAGAATTATAAAATGTGTATTGTCTCCAGTGTCCCGCCTCTTCCCTCTTTGTAGACAATTTATCATCCTCTGATGTCACTATATTTGACCACCCCCTACAGCAGACATCACCATCTTCCTGATATAATATATATACTATATATATATTTTTTTTTAATTGGGACATTTAGAAAGAGCGAGATTTGATTACAGAATGCTGACTTGTGATGAATGATGTCAAATAGGAGCAGGCAGGAATTAGATGCAGCAGGTGCTGCAATCTCAGTAATGTGGTAGTCTGAAGTGAAATGAGTTGGTGATTGAGAGGACTGTGACGAAGAGCTGAGGGAAAGCAATGCATTCTGGGAATTGTACTACTAAGCAACTGATGAGCCAGGAAGTATAAAACTAAGGGCCCTGTTACACCAACAGATGGATTATCTGACATATCTTTACAGACAAAGCCAGGAATGGATTTGAAAAGAGGAGAAATCTCAGTCTTTCCTTTATGACCTGATCTCTGTTTATAGTCTGCTGCAAAAATCTGTCTCATAATCTCTCAGATATCTGTTGGTGTAATAGGGCCCTCAAACCCCCAAAAGACAAGGGTAAGACAAGTAAGTAATGCTATAAATGGCGGCCATCCACTCAATTTCACCATTGTGTGAACAGATCCTTTCTGTGTTTTCAATCCACTACTGGTTTTGGTTGCAATATGAGGACCACAATACTGACTGAAATATACGTAGTGTGAACCCAGCCTTGGGCTATGTTCACACTACGTATATGTCCGGCCGCATATTTTCGCGGCTGGACATATACGTGTTAAACTCTGGCCGGGGATTTACGCAAGTTGCGGCTGGCTACGTACAGACCGCGAACTTACGCCCGTAGTCTACTTACCCTTCCCGAGCGCCCTACGTAGCGATCTGACAGCGGTCTTTTACTTGGAAATCTTCGCCTAGCCCCGGACACCCCACAGAACCTTTTGGATCGGCAAAGAAAAGTGGTAAAATGAATAAATCGCCACTACGTACAGGACCGCATGTTACGCTATGGGCGTAAGTTACGGCATTTTCGTCCTCAAACAATGGTCTGGTTCATTTTTTACGGCGCTGCATACGATCCGGGTGTAAGTTCGTACATAGTGTGAACTGTGCAGCCGTACATCGTATACTTTCCATTGTACGCAAACTACGTAAAACTCCGGCCGCTTATTCACGGAACACGCTACGTCCGGAGACTTACGTAGTGTGAACATAGCCTAATTTTATTCTCTTAGAAAGAAGAAAATAATAATGGATCTATATGTGGTGCTATTATTCTTGATTTTTACATAGATATGCCTATTGAAGTGCATAATGAAATATATGATGTAGAAATAATAAATAGGAAGGGTAGCTTAGTGTGAGGGACTACTTTCTATACTGGTCAGTGGAAGAAAACAAGAGAAGTGAACTGTGGTAACTAGGAAGTCACTAAGGACTAGACTGCAATGCATTCCTGGGAACTGCAACTGCTTCCTGGTCACATGATAACACTGTTATCCGCCCACAAAAAAGTGTGAAGAGACTGGAAGTGCAGAGAGACAAATAAATAGTCTAAAAGGGGCGAATGACACTGGAGAATCAATCAGAAATATTTTCTTTCACTACTAAATGAGCTTATCAACTTATCACCTCTTTAAAAAGAAGAAATTGAATGCAAACTTGAGGGTGGAGCTTGCAAAAAAACAGTAGTAAAGGTAAAAAATATTAGGGAAGAGTAATTGGAAAAAAATGGGTCTTCAAGTGAACACCATTCATTTGTCTTACATAGAAACCAGCAATCATAAGGTTAACTGCCCACAAAGCCTTCCCGATTGTGACCAGGAGGCCAGCAACATATGGCCAATCCAGTCTGCATGAAGGAAATATTTGGATAAGCCCTTGAGCTTGTAGTTGTTGGCAAGCTTTCATCTATACTAAATATACTGACGTGGGTGACAACAGTTCTGGCATGACGGGACTCTCATACGCACTGTTTGATGTTGAGTATCTCCCTCCATGGATTGGGTTTCCAGGGCTCCCTCCAAATCTTCAAATTCACTGACGTTGTAAACGCCAAGCCTGAGATCTTGCGTTTGTCGCGACCGTCGGCGATGGTGTTATTCAACAAAGACACAATACTAGACTAAACTGTATGACTCATAAAGATAGGACAGGTCCTCGTTGCCAGAAAACCATTGAGTCGGTTTTATTGCCTGTCTATATTATGTGATGTATACAGCTTAAAGTAAAGCAAAAATGATGTCGAGTAGCCAAAAGCTGATCCTTACTAGGAAAGCCCCACTATCCTTCTTGTGATGGTCTCAGATATAGAAGGTTCTCGCACAGTAGGACCAGTGCCATTGAAGTGGACATTTATGTATCAGTGGCACCAATTGGTCAGATACGGTTGCAAATTTTTAATTGTTACTAATGTTGCGTGGACTTGCCGAACTGTTCAGGTTTGCCAACATTGCAGAACCCGAACAGTTTGGCAAATCCACTTAACACTAAGTGGCTAAGAACATACTGGGACCAATAATACGATTAAGAGGGTTGGTTTGGGGTTTTAGTTGGTGATAAAAACTAATTTTTAAAGACACCATGAAAGATGTAGTTTCAAGATTCTTAATCCACAGTCTCACAATAGGTACAATAAGATCTACAACCTTTCTAGTAATACCTAGATATCTTAAGCACCAGGACCTTGGCGCTCTTTACCCCGCGGAATAGGACCGGCGGCAACAGAAAGCTGCTATCCCCCATGGGCCCCCTGGATGTCGGGTAGCCCCTCCAGCAACTTCCCGAGGCCCCCATGCTCTGACCGGCTCTCTGTCAGCACATGTAATAGCGCCGGCAGCTAGCGATAAACGAGGAGTATGCAAGGGCTGATCTGATCACTGGGAAGAGAAATTGAGATGTTTTCAAGAATTCCTTTTCAAGAATTCCTTACCCACCACTAGAGATGAGCGAATCGGGTTCGGGTTCGAGTCCATCCGAACCCGAACGATCAGCATTTGATTAGCGGCGGCTGCTGAAGTTGGATAAAGCTCTAAGGTTGTCTGGAAAACATGGATACAGCCAATGACTATCTCCATGTTTTCCATATAGCCTGGCTCATCTATACCCACCACCTTAGTCATGTGAGAGGCTCTACCATCAGGGACAACAAAAATCGACAAAAAAGAAAAAAAAAGTGAACCGTGGTCCCAGACCTCATTGATACTCCTTATAGAGTACTATTAGAGTCATCTGTATCTGTAACTGTATAGTTTTTAAGTGGGTGGGGTAGTGCTGGACCTCATAGCACTCACTTATTCTGTTACACCCTTGTCCTCTACAGATTTCGAGGAAGATAAATAGAGGCATGGCTGTATGTCTAGGTAATGGTATACACACATTATATCTTTATAAATCATCTATGACATATACTGTGCTCAGGATAACAGGCCTGAATGAGGTGCTAAGTCGGTTTATACCCGAGACCAGACGCAGGCGGTGAGGAGGCCAATTTAGTTCATATATAATAAAGCGGAAAATGAGAAACAGATGAGGGCTGTCATCTCCACCTTGAGTATTTTCACGTTTCTAGTCGCATTTCAGATTGTTCTCACTGCTACCTGTTACTGTTTATCCTATGGTCAAAGACAACTCTACCAAAACTCAAAGCTTTTGGCTGGGGCTTCTACTGGGTGGCCAATAAGATCTATCTATTGATTCTTCACCATTACCCCTCACAGAGGTAAGGACTTTCCTGTCAGATCAACAGGTTACGGCCCCCAGAGTAGTCACCGATTGAAGGTGGGTGTTCTGCCTAGGATATTAGTCAGTAATGTGTAAAGGTACAGAAGATAACGTCAAGATAATCAAGGACCATACTACAAAAATAGTCAGAAATGGACGGAAGTTCCAAGGGAGTTTGGTACGTCCAATAAATGGGAGATGAGCATGGGTTCCCAATGTCGGGGGAAATTATTGAGCCCAATGAAGTCATCTGGATCTTCCGAATAAAGACTCATGAATCACGCTTCAGGTTGTGATCCCACTGAGAGTCATCAAAATTTTGTCACTAGGTTCCACCATGCTCAACAATTTGTATTATTTTGAGAACATTCCGTTCTGCTTACCCTGGAGCCCTCCTTCTCCGGGATCCTCACTGAATTACTCAGTATGAGGAGTCCTGTATATGGGGACAAGGGCTGACTGAAGACTCTTTTATAGCGGCAGATTATGTTCTATAACAAAGCCGGACATGTGTTTATATGAGGTGGGTGACATCACCGCGCTACAGACGAGAGGATGCCGAGACTGGAAGATGTATGGATGTCTATACACAAGTATTTGGACAGTGAGGCAATTGTCGTTATTAAGCCTCTGTAATAGATATATTACCAATAATAAGAGGAGGAAAGTAGACTCTCTTACAATTGTATGATTCCATGTAGCAGGGCATAACAAACATCTTACAATTAGATAAATTAGATAAGTACACCCTTAAAGGAATTAAGGAGGTAAGTAGCAACCTGGTGCTGCCAATTAAATGCCCAGGATTAAATTGATCATCAGCAACTGTTACCACCTCCATAATGGCAGAAGTTTGGGCAGTTTTTGGGTTTTTAAAATCCATTCCTGGCTTTGGCGTCAACAATCTGTTGGATAAATCTCTCTGTGTAAACGCACCCGGGGGCTATGTTCACACTACGTATATGTCCGGCCGCATATTTTCCGCGGCCGGACATATACGTATGAAACTCCGGCCGGGACTTTACGCAAGTTGCGGCCGGATACGTACGGAATGCAAACTTACGCCCGTAGTGTACTTACGCTTACTGAGCGCTCTTCGTAGCGATCTGACAGCGGTCTTTTACTTGGAAATCTTCGGCTAGCCCCGGACACCCCACAGAACCTTTTGGATCGGCACAAAAAGCTTGAAAAATGAAGAAATCACCACTACGTACGGCATTTCCGTCTTGAAATAATGGTCTGGTTCATTTTTTACGGCGCCGCATACGATCCGGGCATAAGTTCGTACGTAGTGTGATTTCAGTGTGCGGCCGTAGATCATATACTTTACATTGTACGCAAACTACGTAAGTTTCCGGCCACTTATTCACGGAACGCGCTACGGCCGGAAACTTACGTAGTGTGAACCCAGCCTTAGCGATCACTGTGGTCCATCAACCTGAGACGAGTTAGAGGCCATCATTCTGCAGTTAGAAAGGTTATTCACAAGAGGAAAACATCTTAAAACAGTTAGCCATCTTCCCAGCAGTGGACATCCTAGCAGAGTCACCCCAAAGGTGGTATTGTTGTGACGCCAGTGCTAGTCCAGCACAATGGTGTGATGTTGGTACCTGCTTTGTGTTGTGGCTGCCTGAACTCCCCAAAATGGTTGGTGACCTGCCAGGTTGTAATGGGTCCCTTGGGCTCTTGTCACGGCCACCCACAGAAAGAGCAAAAATAACCCAAGGTGTGGGGTTAGTGTGTTTAGGTGCTGGTGCATACATAGGATGAGTCCCAGTGAAATAAAAAAAAAGAACAGCTTTACTGTACAGTCTCTTAGTAGTACAATACACTTCAGTAAATCAGATAAATCTCCACATAGACTTTAGTGCTTTACTTGGTTGTGCTTGGGGAGCTGCTTGGAGAAGTAGAGTAGAGAGGTAGTTGCAGCGGTGCTTGAAGAGTTGAAAGTAGAGTAAAGTAGCGTAGAGGAGAAGAGTTTGTTAAGGGAGTCCTAACCCAATGTAGCAATGTACCCTGCTGAAACTTGGAAGAGATATACTGTAGTGAGAAGCTTACTTGTACCCGTGTGTAGACTTTAGTCTGACCACCTTGTACCCTACAGTGTCGAGTGACCCATCCTAATAGGGTGATACAAGCCCCAGCCATGATTAACTGGATGAAGCTAAGCTTCCGGGGGTGTCCCAGTTACCTGCACTCCAAGATAGGATACGTAGACCTTCCTTGGTAGCTTTGTCCTATCCAGGCTAGTTCCTCTTATGTATCAGGATACTGCCCTGCACTTTTTAGACTGGTTCACGGCATGGGCTAGGATGTTCCTAGACTCTTCTTCCTTAAAGTGCTTAGCATTGCATAGTAGATATAGCAGAAATACTAAAAGAACTGGTTGTCTCTAGCTGCATCTGTACACATTCATGTCTTATACTAGACTTTTCTGAACTGCACCGATTTCCTTCCACACGGAGCTAACCTAAAACGCCTCCTACTGGCTTGTGTGTGTGTGGTGAGCAGGGATAGACAGAAGAAGAGAAAGCACCTCCTATAGGCCAGCTAAGAACACATGATCTAACATTAACATTAACTCATTGTTAACTTCAGCTGTGCAAACAAGAACAGAGGTGTATAAAGAACACTCACATCTAGTGGTGAAACAACAGAATACTACCTTCATCACCACTGAACCTGGAGTGAGAACTTTGCAACAGGTGCCTAGGGCACTTGATAGTGGGACACCAAACTTGTAGTAACTCACCGTTACATAACCATTGAGTCATATGTGATGCCATCTATCCAAGAACTAAAGCTTGCTTGAAACAAAGCAATGATCTCAAGCACAACTGTGGCCCAGTCATGTCCAGACCTAAACCCAATGGAAATACGGCAGTGAGACCCCAAGAGGGCCGAGAATAAAGCAATAACCTCAATAAACCATCTAAAAATTATTTGATGTCAATACGAGAAAACCATCACTTCTACTTGGAGTAAGAGATGCTCACGATCTCTAGTGGCTGTAGGGAGGAATCAATTAACATCCACCTCTGGAGGGAGAGGTACCTACTGTCCCTTCTTTAAGTTCCCTCTGTATATAGCCTCCATTGATTAGTTCCCCCAGTACATGGGCCCTATTAGGTAGTTTCCCCAATAGATAGCCCTCAGTAAACGTCCGGCCATCAGTTAGCTCCCCAATTAGCCTCCATCCTCCCTATCCTGTGTTTTCTATGGAAAGGAGTAAGCTGCAGCCATAGAGCTCTGACTGTGGCTTCTCTCTCCCAGAACAAAGGAGTTGTGCAGTGATTTTCAGCACATGCCCGACCCCTATCACCACCGATATATCATCTGTTGGTGTTAGATTGGGAGAGCTCCAAACACCTTATTCTGGCAGCGGGACCAGCCAAGAGTAGCGAGTACAGCCAAAAACACTCTGAGGTGTAGTGTGACCTTAAGAAGCAATGCTGCCCCTCACGTAAGGACATTTTTATGCATCTTACTGCACGCCAAACACCATTAATGGTCTAGACAGGCTGGTCCCAGTGTGACCAACATGACAACCTGAGAACCACAGGTCCCAACCATAAAACAGGGTCCCCTGCTGTAACATAAGTGCTACCCGTGGGCAGCCGCATAGCCCATAAGCTGATGTCCCTAAGTCTGCCCCCTCTCCTCTGTCCCCTGCCGCTGTTACAATCTTGTGACAGTGGCAGGGGGAGAGAGGGGAGGGGGCAGAGCTCACAGCTGGCCTCCGTAGCCAGGAAACCAGAAGCCTGAGGCTTTCAGTTTCCATAGCTACCATCAGGGCTCTGCGATCACTTCGCAGAGCCCCGATGGACAGCGGACAGAGAATTCTCCCTCTGTAGAGGAAGAATTCTCTGTCAGAAGCCCTATAGATGCTGCGGTCTTGCTGACCGCAGTATCTATAGGGTTAACTCTCAACACTGGAGTGCGGCTCCGGTGCTAAGAGTTGCAGCGGATCCCCGCCTATCACTGATAGCCGGGACCCGCCGCGGATGACACAGGCGCAGCTCCTGTGCCTGTGTCATCCTGGATTGTAAATTAACGTCGCTGCAGCATCAGGCTTAGGCTTCAGCGATAGATCTATCTATCTATCTCCTATCTATCTATATCTATCTATCTAGCACAGAAGAAAGCCGCACATCCAAAAGCAAAGGAG
Organism: Dendropsophus ebraccatus; assembly: GCF_027789765.1. Lineage (NCBI taxonomy): Eukaryota > Metazoa > Chordata > Amphibia > Anura > Hylidae > Dendropsophus > Dendropsophus ebraccatus. The sequence goes on along the minus strand of NC_091467.1, from coordinate 63,656,553 downwards.
TGGGTGCTGGCAGAGAAAGTCCCTTGGCCGGGGATCCCAAACACAGTCCGCAAAAATCCGCAGCACTCCAACATGTGGTGAAAAGATTAGCGACGTTTCGACTCTCTCTCAGAGTCATTCTCAAGCATGCTTGAGAATGACTCTGAGAGAGAGTCGAAACGTCGCTAATCTTTTGTACCTGTTTTGATGGAATAAATCTTTTCACCACATGTTGGAGTGCTGCGGATTTTTTCGGGCTATCTATCTATCTATCTATCTATCTATCTATCTATCTATCTATCTATCTAATATACTTATTCAATGGGACATTGAACAGATTTGATGGAGAGGTGACATTGTATGACAGCAGAGATGAGCTGGAACTTCTCCGTTCCTGTATTGGGTTCCGTTACTGTGTAGCATCACTTCTCCAGCGTTTTGTAGGATTCGGCCCAGATCCATATTCCTGACCTCATCTACACATCGCTGATGATAATCTTCTCCTTGTAAAATGGATCCAGAGACGTCACAGGAGCTGCGCTATGTTTTACAGGCATGGGTTTGATTTTATAGAAAATATTTCACGGACTTACCTTGTCCCTTCGGACGTTGTTTACAGTATTCCACAGAATGAACCGAGATGACGATGATGTAAAGATAATAGGTTATAATGTGCAGATGTCTGCTGGGCTGTATACATGAAAGCTAGCACTGAGTTATCGCAACCTGCAGTCTAAATCCTGAGGGGCTTCTGCTTTGAAGACCATGATCTAGTCACTTTGTAGTCACTTGCTTATAACCTGGATGACCCAGCTGGAGTGTAGCCATCTCTGAGCTCCTAATATGAAGTATTTACCGTCTTACCTACCTTGGGTCTCATTCTCAGACCATGAAATGAATATAGCTTGCTACAGATCCCTAATATGAATATAAATACAGTGGTACCTTGGTTTAAGAGTAACTTAGATTGAGAGGATTTTGGTTTAAGAGCTCACAGTTTTTCAAAATTGTGACTAGGTTTAAGAGCATTGCTTTGGTTTAAGAGCTCCCTGTACTGGGTGGGAGGGGGAGGGGCATGGTCTGCATAGCGGGGTCTACAGCCCTGTACTCTGACCCAGGAAGTCTCCCTCACCTTCCAAATCATAGCAGATCTACTTCAGGCTGGGGCTTACATCAGGGGACAGCACTGTGGAGGTAATCTCCCCATAGCTGTAACTCCTCTCTGTATCTACAAACTGCTGCTGTGTTATCAGGGTTATGCAGTTACTATACATTATACACCACATGCTGATTGCTATACTGTACAGTAACTGATATATCACATATCCAGCTGCTGTTATCAGGGTTATACAGTTACTATACATAATACACCACATTCTGCTATACTGTACAGTAACTTATATATCACATATCCAGCTGCTGTGTTATCAGGGTTATACAGTTACTATACATTATACACCACATGCTGCTATACTGTACAGTAACTTATATATCACATATCCAGCTGCTGTGTTATCAGGGTTATACAGTTACTATACATTATACACCACATGCTGATTGCTATACTGTACAGTAACTTATATATCACATATCCAGCTGCTGTGTTATCAGGGTTATACAGTTACTATACATTATATACCACATGCTGATTGCTATACTGTACAGTAACTTATATATCACATATCCAGCTGCTGTGTTATCAGGGTTATACAGTTACTATACATTATACACCACATGCTGCTATACTGTACAGTAACTTATATATCACATATCCAGCTGCTGTGTTATCAGGGTTATACAGTTACTATACATTATACACCACATGCTGATTCCTATACTGTACAGTAACTTATATATCACATATCCAGCTGCTGTGTTATCAGGGTTATACAGTTACTATACATTATATACCACATGCTGATTGCTTTACTGTATAGTAACTGATAATATTACATATTCTGCTGTTTCTCATTGTTTGTTTCATCTGTTTTACATGTTATTCAGAATAATGAATCATTATTTTTGGCGCAAATACTCGCCGCAGGTCATTGGTTGACCCACGTCGTGGCTTCGTTCCGGTCCCGCGGCGCAGTTCAAATCGGTGCACGCTCACATCAGTGTGTCCTGTGATTGAAGTCATGCATTGTCAGAGTCATGCATTAAAGAGAATGCATTGTAAAGTGTGACTTTTGGTGTTCAATCACAGGACACAGAAGAGGAGTCACAGCAGAGGCTGGTGTGAGTGCGCACCGGATTTGAACAAAGCCATGCCATGGGACACTGATCACCTGCAGCGAGTATTTGCGCCAGCGCCTAGCGAGGGGGGGGGGGGGGGGGGGCAATACTAATTTTTGGTGAACTGCTTCTTAAAGGGCCTTTTACATGGGCTGAGCATAATGCAAAAAATCATTCATTCGTTCATATTTAAGTGATAATCTTCTGGTGTAAATGTGGCAAAGATAAACGACAAATAAAAATTTGTACGTATATCATTGATCGCATCTTTTGAGCTGACCCCAAAATCACGAGTCTTTTAGTGTAAACGTTCATCGTTTACAGTATATATACACACAAAAGCAATTACGGTCATTCACAGTATATGTACGACCACCATATTTATGATTGTAATTATGATTGTAGTAAAAAGACCTATTCTTTTCTACCAACTAACGATAGACGATTAAAACGAGCACTCTTGGGAACAATCTAAAATCATTCACTATATTACATAGAATGATAATCGCTAGTTACGATCGCAAGTACGAACGTAATTCCGAACTTTTTTTATACTTTAGTTTACGAACAAACGATGGGTACATATCCTGGAAGGTTTGCAAACGATTAATGATGATCTTATGGACAGCTCAAAAGATGCGATCAACAACATATGAATGGAAAGATTATCCCTTTAAGTGTCACTGTCGTTATAACTTTCAAAATGTAAATCATCAGTAGATGTGATATAAAGCAAGTTTGCAGTTTACATTCTTTTTTTTTTTTTTAGTTATCATGGAGAACACAGCACTTCCTGTTTTCTGACTCTTGTTTTTCATAAAAACAGGAAACAATCAGAAAACAGGAAGTCCAGTGTATCCCAGGCCATCTGAACGCTCACAGAGAAGGCAGTCATGTGATTGATGGACACATTGAGCTGTGACTCTCTGTACTGGCCAGAATTCTTGTATTTAGTCTGTTTTTTACAACCAACACAAGTCAGAAAATCTGCCTTCAGGAGACTGGACCTGGATTTACAGCTTTGTTTTACAGCATGATAACAACAAAAAGTTGTATCTTGTACATTAAAACTTGCTTTATATCACATCTACTGTTGATTCAGATTTTGAAAGGCATAACAACAGTGACACTTTAAATTCAACCGATATAATGTTTTTTTGCATGATAATCTTTCCGTGTAATAGGGCCCTTAGACGGCAAAGCATAAATAGGGAAAAAAAGATTTCAAGTCCAGGTAAGCTTAGTTCCTTAAGGCCCCTTTCCATGGAACGATTATCGGCCGTTACGGCCGATAATTGTCCCTTGGAATACAAGCCAATGATCAGCCGACATCGTTCATGTCGGCTGATCGTGCAGTCGTTTGTCTTTCAAGCATGTCGAAAAACAAACGACTGATATAGCAGCAATCTGCTGACGTCGCTCCATAGAATAGGAGCGGCGGCAGCAGACCGCTGCTATCTGCTATGGGCTGCCCGGACGATCTAGCGATTACCTGGGCAGCCCCCCCACAGCTCTCTGCAACACCCCCCCCCCCCGACTCACCCACTCGCTGCTGAATAGGGCCGCCTTCAATCTATCTGTCTATCTGTTTAACAATAAGGCAGCCAACACTTTGCATTGTACATAATGACCTCAATCTTTTGGGACTTCTTAACTATTAAAAGCTCAAACCAAGAAAATCCTGGCTCTGTACTTCTGACATACTGTACACCATTGTGTGGCCATCAAAGATTCATACAGGTGGAAACTAGTAGAACACAACTGATGGCACCAGTTCCATGGTGGGCACTGAGGAAAACCATAGCTTGTTGCTGATCATTATTCATCACCTAATGCAACAAACTGTAGAGAAATAATATTGGCAGCCCAACATGTTTCGGGATTGTCCATGTAGTCTTAGATAGAAAGATGTGTTGTCAGCACACTGAATATACTGTATTTTCTTAGATATATATACTGTTGTGAAGGTAGGCCAGTTGGTCTTGGCCAGGGTTAGGAAGATCAGGAAGGCTAACCATGAAGAGCAGATGCTTAGGTGGACCTCATATGGTACCAATAGAAGCTACAGCAGTACCAGAAGCTGGACATTCAGCCAAGCAAGTAATGTCCCATAGATCTACTCACAGAGGGAATAAGAGAGTTAGCTGATGACAGATGACAGGAGGGAGGGGCGGTGGTGGGTTCTTTTCTTATTTCTGTAGACTGTGGTGGTACCTGACCCCTCAGCCCTCAGGTCCGTACGGCAGCTTCGCTCCGCTCATTATAAGTTACTCTACAGTATTAAGTAAATATTTGACTACAAGCATGTCAGTGTTTATTATAGGATGGCTCGCTCCCAAATCGTGCCTAAGACTTGGTTAAAAAGTCAGTTTACAACATCCTTACAGTGAGAGGAGGAATGGATAAACACAATTCTTTTGTTACCCAGGTTCCTTCTGCTTTTTTTTTCTTTCTGTAAACGCGTGTGTATGACGGGTGACACAACCCAGAGTTTCACTTCTTCATTTTCTTTCCAGACATCAGCTTCTTCTTGGTCAGATACCTTTCCATTGGATGTGCATCATACACATACATATGAGCCCACCAAAGACCCAGAAGTCAAGGGAGCCAAAGGTCCAGCCAAGGACAACCCCATTTGGAGGTGACTTTGGAGCCAATCAACTACCACTAGGACCTATTGATTTGCAAATAATATTCAATGTTTTTCCTGACGTGTATAAATGACAAGGAGGTCTTCAGGATCATCTTTAACACTATCTCCTTCCACCAAATCAATGGAAGATGTTTTGGTCCAGCAATTGCCCACTCCTATACATAACCAAAGGTAACCACGCAGACTTCTTTTTTCTTTATTTTTGGTGGTCACATATAAATGGATTCAGTGTTGCACCAAATACTGGACACCTCAGTTGGGTTTGGTGAAGGGCTGTGGCCACCATAAGAATGGCGAGATTTCTATAATGTAACCATTGGAAAGAGTATCATGATGTGCCTTAGATGTAGGGTTCTGGGTCCTATACGGACACAAGCTACAGATGATCTGAATACGAGGTCAAAGCCCCCAGAATAGTCACAGATGGTTATTAGGAGCACTGCATGAGCTGTAGTATAGCCAGAAAAATTTCCAAGAGCTGTCACCAGAAAGGTGGTCAAATTCGATAGGCTGGAGGATGAGGCCAAGTAGGGGTTAATGCCAGGAATGGAACCATACATAACAAGGGACAAATCTAAGAGGCAAGGTAGGAGTGGAATTCAGGAAAAAAGTGAAGATCAGGTTTAGAATCAGGGTGTAACAAGCAACAGGTGTGGAGTGAATTGGTTTGACTTTGGCAAAGGCTCAGGATTGGAATCTAAGTGCCCCCTTGGTTTTTACCCTTTATCTCACTCCAGCATGTGGAAGGAGGACTTAGTTTTTGGAGGTTACCAGGTTGCTTCCTAAAAGTAGTCCAGTGTGTGTAACAGCTGGCCCGGAGAAGGCAATGGTGAAGGGCACCATGGAAGTGGGGTCTTGGTCTAGGGGTGGGTCAAGGGCAGATGGTATCAAAGTTTGACACAAGCAAAAAGGTTGTGTCAGATGGCTCAGGTACAAGGTCAGCTGTCCAGGTTATGCATGGGTCAAACAATAAGGTAGCTGGAGCTGACGAAGGTGAGTAACAGATAGAATGCAAACAACATACTTAACATGGAGGTTCAGACATGACTCAGTATCCTGAACTCTACCAAAGAGTTTAAAGACATAATCGAAAGCCTAGGAGAGTGAGCTCAAGGGGACGGACATAGAGAAAATGTTGGCAAGCTAAGAGCTTGGTCACTTTTCAACAGCTGAAGCCTGAGACAGTAAATCTCCTCTGGAGAGGAGAACATTGGCTGCAAGTTAAGAACAAAGCATTAGTAACAGTTGGCCCACCCAGTCGGCCTCAGTTTTACCTGCTCAGAGGCCTTACTCTCATCAGTAGTCTACTCATACACATGACCATGGTTATTGATGTCAACCAAGAATAAGCAAGAAATATCTACAGTAAAAAAAAGGATAATTCCTGAATTAAGGAAAATAGGAAAACATCACTTTCTTTCCTATTTAGTCACACTTGTTACATTGGTGGTCATCAATCGTGGTCATTATCTAATGGTGTCTTTCGGCATATCTCATGGACATGTCCCCCAGGGATACAAAACCCTTTTGTTCTTGAGATGGTTGGGATGCCAGTTACCCGATCTCTAGTTGGAATACCCACTGCGGTCTCTGTAACAGTTCCCTAATTTTCCAATAATCTAGGACCAGCAGGATACAACAACCAGTGATCAATACTTTCTACTGTGCTATGACTTTGTGCCAAAGTTTTGGCACAAACCGCCTCCTCTACGTTCCTCAGAGATCTTGAGTTACAGGTCACTTTGTCAAGCATTACAGCTTTACAGTCAAATCCAAAAGAGAACGTCAGGGATCTGGCGGTACGCTGTGCACCCATTAAGTTCTACAAGGAGCCAAGGCTACTTCACATACTACACCAAGGACAATTCCCAGCCAAGTGATCTGATGCACTTAGTCTAAGCAATAAAACTGGTATTGTAATATCTTGACCCCAAGGAACTGCTTTGTAGGTCAACCATGCATGTGTTTTTTTGGGTACATACACCTTCTCACCATGTTGCCTCCCCAGACACCTTGTCAAGCTGAAATTTGAGGCCAGTTTTAGAAGACAGCAGTCAGGGATCTGGTGATCTGCTCAACTTGGGATTTGGTTGGAGGAAAAGCCATCTATATCCAGAACCAAAACTTTTTTAGGAAATTGTCAGGTGAAATGTTTGAGACCAAAATCAGACTGCAGATTGTGGCCATAGTGGATATTTCCATTTTTCAACCATCGTTGGTGACTATGGGTGTCAAAATTTGTGGTAAGACCTCTACAATGGATTATATAGTCTATGTTCTTGAGGGTGTTGGCGGTTTGTCTCCTGGTCCTTGAATCAGTAAATTATCATCTTTAATTGTATTCCATTTTTCCCCATAAATATATATATTTGTATATTTACTGAGTCTAAGCTGCGGCTCTAGAGTCTCATCAGATTCACACATGCCCCGGTGAACACATGGAGAAGAGCAGTGATGTCAGTGGTGTGAATTATCCCCGATGCTGAACCCATTCCTTCCATCCACTGGGAGTTTTACATCTTAATCCTGGCTCCTTGTCATCGCTACTTCTCACATCTGTTTCTACTTTGCCCCTTAAACTAAAACATAATCTGCCGAGATCTGCTCCCGACATGGGGAATCAGTGTTAGGTCAAAGGCTTGACATCATCACCGCTGTATCCTAAGCTTGTAATGAACTATCATGATCAGATAAGAGAGGTTACATGGTAAATTGAGAATTTCTAGAAAGAATTCATTTGATTGGAAGAAATAAAAGGACCAAAAATGATTAGTCGTAATGATTGTTGGTAATCTGGAGTTAAGGGGATGGTCATTAGGGCTGGATTATAGGGAGGGTCACCACCTTCACAGTCATACTACCAGCCATGGATGGTCACCTCACTCTGCTATAGAAGTTCAGTTGGGAACCAAGTGACATATGGTGTGACCTCGCTCTCCATCACAAATTTTTAGTGGGCTCAGATCCCACTTGACTGTTCAGATATGCTCACTCTCTTCTGAGAACCAGGTTTGGAACCCCCTTTCTCTTGAGACTGGTTGTAACTCACCACTCACCACTGGTTTTTGGACCACCACTCACCTCTCATAAAACCATTCAAAAACTGGTTTAAATTTGACCCACCAGTTCCATAACATTCCATTAATCCGATTCCAACATAATTGTTGTATTATAGGATGTACAGACCAATTCTCCATAGGTCAACCATTGACACCCCTATATGTCATTTCATGTTAAGCTCTACTATGGGCCGCAGAGAGCACTTCCTTAGTGTCCCTCGGTGATCTTCAGTCTCCTTGTCATGTCACCTTCACAGCCAAATCCAAAAGGGAACAGTCAGAGACCTGGCTGTACGTTGTGAACTCATTGTGAAGGCTACTTCACAGAACATGGGGACAATTCACACCCAAAAGAGCCAATGTACTTTTGAGGCATCATAACAGTTGGTACCTGATACGCGAGTTGAGGGATGGATGGCATATGTCATATTGCTGGTATGACATTACGTTTGGCAGCTGTTTTGTCCTTACTATTGACTATCAACTGTTCTTAGGACCTTGACTCTTCTAGGGTTTAGCTTTTGATTCTTGACTTTGCCACCTTCACTTTTTTAATTGACCTTGAATGTGACCCAGATTTTCGACCTGACCTTGAATGTGACTAAGACCCTAAGGTTGACCTCTTATTTATGGATGATACTCTATAAGGATATGGCTGAGGTTTATCCCTCTCCTTCCCAGCTCCTTGGCTGAGGATCTGAGTCCTTCTAGGTTACACCCCTTTGTGTCAGTTGCAAAATGCCTAAACTAAAATACCACCTTATACTGCGTAAATAATACTGCTCTACAGTGTCCAACTAATATTGCCATACGTACAGGATCTGCTGCAGATCTGATGCTGTATTTCATCATACAGTTACATTGATATCTGTAAATAAAATTCATATAATACATGAATAATACCTCCATACAGTGCCTAAATAATACTGCTATACAGTGTCTAACTGATATTTCATGTATGTAATGTACTGTATATATCTAATGTAAAATGGCTACTGTATACTGTAAGCCTAAATATACTCCCATACAATGACCAATACCTCCACACAATGCTGATATAATACCTGTGTACTGTGCAAAAATAATACCGCCATACAATACCTGAATAATACAATATTCAAACAATACAGTCATACGACGGTCACATAACACTGATGTAAATGCACAATGCTCTATTCACCTCTAAATAAAGCTGCCATTGAGTGTCCAAACAATCCCACCGCTAACCCCTGTGAGGCCTGGAGCGCTCCCCGCAGTTTCTGCCTTATATTACACATTCTGATCTGACAATTTTTGAGGACATTTCAGGTCCCTGTGGCTGGTGACATCCTGTCTCTCGCGGCTCCTCCACATTAGCGGAACAATGAGCCACAGTAACAAGAACAACACTTTTTGGAAGCGACGCTCGACTTGTCCAGAACATTGCTTTATGGCGAAGCGTAGTAAATATTTCACTGGATCCATTTGTGTATTGTTACTTTTCTCCCCTTTAAGCTGTCAGTATCTGGGCAGCCATCTTGATTTCTCGCCAGTCCCCGGGGCTGGGAAAGGAATGCGTAGCTGTTCGGGCCGCGGTTCTAGTTCGGCTGTACCAGCGTAGTTTATATGTAAATAAAAGCCTATTTACTCCGGCAGACAAGCACCGAGGGACAAACACAGACGGAGTCTGGACGGCACACTTCACACCTCGTAAAACCGGGAACAATGTAATGCAAGCCAGAAACGCGCTGACATCTGCTGCAGGCCCCGCTGCGGGGTAAGGGAGAGGACAGAACGCCGGCTGGGATACTGCTCGGATACGTGGAAGCACACCGATGAGGAGACAATATAGGGTTAAACAGGGTATACACATTAGGGTAACATCAGCACAGCTAGCCGGACAGAGCGACCACCTAATGTGTATGCGGCCTCAGCGGTGTACTGGATCCAACATGGCCGATCTTCTTCTCAGGGGAGATAAGCCGCTGCCAGAGACGAGAAAACAATCAGCCGACAAGTACATGTACTGTATGGCCAGCTTTAGATACGGCTCAGCAGACAGCGTCATGCATGATAGGATTAGATACACTGGCTCAGATGAAAGTATCACACATGACTGGCTTAGATACAACAGACAGCATCACACATAGTAGGATTCGATAGACTGGCACAGCTGAAAGTATCACACATGGCTCAGAAATATTTATCTGACAGATTTTTGAAGCCAAAGCCAGGAATGGATTTGAGAAGAGGAGAAATCTCAGTCTTTCCTTTATGACCTGTTCTCTGTTTATAGTCTGTTTCTGGCTTTGGCTTCAAAAATCTGTCAGATAAATCTCTCTGTGTAAATGCACCATTAGATACAGCGCCACAGCAGACAGTATCACACATTATAGGATTAGATACAGTGGCTCAGGTGAAGGTATCACACATGACTGGCTTAGGTACAGCGGCTCAGCAGAAAGCATCAAACACAGTTGAAAGTATCACACATGATAGGCTTAAATACAACAGACAGCATCATACATAAAAGGATTAGATACACAGGCACAGCTGAAAGTATCACACATGATAGGCTTAGATACAGTGGCTCAGCAGACAGCATCACACATAAAAGGATTAGATACACAGGCACAGCTGAAAGTATCACACATGATAGGTTTACATTAGGGATGAGCGAACTTTTGAAAAGTTTGGTTCGGTTCGATCCGGCGAACTTTTGTGAAGTTCGGATTGGTCCGAACCGAAAACGAACCTTGCTCTAACGGCTGAATAATTGCAGCTACAATAGTGGGAGTGTGATAGGGTATAGTTTTGTTTAGTCGCAGTTGATATTACAATGAAAAAGGTGGGGGGAAAAAAGTGCAAAAATAATGAGAAAAAATAATAATAATAGGAATAATATTAATAAAATATAGTGAATAAAAGTGCCAAAATAGTGACAAAAAATATTGAAAAAAAAAGTTTATAAGGAGGATGTGGCAGCACTTGATTGCACCCAGGCCAGTATTGTTGAGAAGAAGTTGAGCAGCAGGAGGAGGCAGCAGTTGATTGCCCGCCTCTCAGGCCAGTATTGTTGAGAAGAGACAAGTCGAGGAACAGGAGGAGGCAGCAGTAGATTACTCGCCTCTCAGGCCAGTATTGTTGAGAAGAGACAAGTCGAGGAACAGGAGGAGGCAGCAGTAGATTGCTCGCCTCTCAGGCCAGTATTGTTGAGAAGAGACAAGTTGAACAGGAAGAGGCAGCAGTTGATTGATTCCAGTCCAGTATTATTAAGGAGAGGCTACTTGAGGAGGAGGCAGCAGTTGATCGATTCCAGGCTAGTAATATCGAGGAGAGGCTACTTGAGGAGGAGGAGGCAGCAGTTGATCGATTCTAGGCCAGTATTATTGAGGGCAGGCTACTTGAGGAGGAGGCAGCAGTTGATTGATTCCAGGCCAGTATAATTAAAAACAGACTACTTGAAGAGCAGGAGGAGGCAGCAGTTGATCGATTCCAGGCCAGAATTATCAAGGAGAGGCTACGTGAGGAGGAGGAGGCAGCAATTGATCGATTCCAGGCCAGTATTATTGAGGAGAGGCTACTTGAGTAGAAGGAGGAGGCAGCAGTTGATCGATTCCAGGCCAGTATTATTGAGGAGAGGCTACTTGAGGAGGAGGAGGAGGCGGCAGCAGTTGATTGATTCCAGGCCAGTATAATTAAAAACAGACTATTTGAGCAGCAGCAGGAGAAGGCAGCAGTTGATCAATTCCAGGCCAGTATAATTAAAAACAGACTACTTGAAGAGCAGGAGGAGGCAGCAGTTGATCGATTCCAGGCCAGAATTATCAAGGAGAGGCTACGTGAGGAGGAGGAGGCAGCAATTGATCGATTCCAGGCCAGTATTATTGAGGAGAGGCTACTTGAGTAGAAGGAGGAGGCAGCAGTTGATCGATTCCAGGCCAGTATTATTGAGGAGAGGCTACTTGAGGAGGAGGAGGAGGCGGCAGCAGTTGATTGATTCCAGGCCAGTATAATTAAAAACAGACTATTTGAGCAGCAGCAGGAGAAGGCAGCAGTTGATCAATTCCAGGCCAGTATAATTAAAAACAGACTACTTGAAGAGCAGGAAGAGGCAGCACTTGATCGATTCTAGGCTAGTATTATCGAGGAGAGGCTAATTGAGGAGGAGGAGGCAGCAGTTGATCGATTCCAGGCCAGTATTATAGAGGAGAGGCTATTTGAGGAGGAGGAGGAGGCAGCAGTTTATCGATTCCAGGCCAGTATTATCGAGGAGAGGCTAATTGAGGAGGAGGAGGCAGCAGTGGATCGATTCCAGGCCAGTATTATAGAGGAGAGGCTATTTGAGGAGGAGGAGGCAGCAGATGATCGATTCCAGGCCAGTATAATTAAAAAAAGACTACTTGAAAAGCAGGAGGAGGCAGCAGTTGATTGATTCCAGGCCAGTATTATTAATTCAGGCACGATTCATCTTCACAAAAGTCCGCATCTCAACACTGTGGCAAGAGAGCCTTGTTCTTTGCGGTGTTACGATGTTACCCGCTGCACTGATTACCCTCTCTGACGCCACACTATTAGCTGGGCAGGACAGCAGAGCCAAGGAAAACTCTGCCAGTTGAGGCCAAATCTCCAGAGAATTGGGTAAGCCAATCTAGAACCGCTGGCTAGGTGGTTCTTACATGACCCGTGGGCGTCTGTGGTAGCTTCACTTTTTTGGTTGCGGGTGGCTAAACGGGTTTGACGACAACCAGCAGAGCACAAACGGACAGCTTTTGTGGGGCGCTGACTTAGCGGCACCTAGAACAGCTGATCACAAACAAACTTTTTTTATTTTTTTTTTAAAGTTTTTTTTTACTTTTTTGGTTGCGGGTGGCTAAACGGGTTTGACGGCAACCAGCAGAGCACAAACGGACAGCTTTTGTGGGGCGCTGACTTAGCGGCACCTAGAACAGCTGATCACAAACAAACAAACTTTTTTTATTTTTTTTTTAAGTTTTTTTTTTTACTTTTTTGGTTGCGGGTGGCTAAACGGGTTTGACAGCAACCAGCAGAGCAAAAACGGACAGCTTTTGTGGGGCACTGACTTAGCGGCACCTAGAACAGCTGATCACAAACAAACAAACTTTTTTTTTTTTTTTACGTTTTTTTTTTTTTACTTTTTTGGTTGCGGGTGGCTAAACGGGTTTGACGGCAACCAGCAGAGCAAAAACGGACAGGTTTTGTGGGGAGCTGACTTAGCGTCACCTAGAACAGCTGATCAGAAACAAACAAACTTTTTTTTTTTTGAAGTTTTTTTTAAACTTTTTTGGTTGCGGGTGGCTAAACGGGTGTGATGGCAACCAGCAGAGCACAAACGGACAGCTTTTGTGGGGCGCTGACTTAGCGTCACCTAGAACAGCTTATTACAAACAAACAAACAAACTTTTTTTTATTTTTTTGAAGTTTTTTAAACTTTTTTGGTTGCAGGCCGCTAGACGGGGTTGACGGCAACCAGCAGAGCACAAACGGACAGCTTTTGTGGGGCGCTGACTTAGCGTCACCTAGAACAGCTGATCACAAACAAAAAACTTTTATTTTTTATTTTTTGAAAATTTTTTAAATCTTTTTTGCTTGCGGCTTTATGCGGTTAACGGCACCCAGCACCCGTCTAGCGTCTCCTCTCTGTCACGGAACAGTAGCTGGTTCAATGCTACGTGTCCTGACTCCTGAGTGACTCTTCTTACTTTTCTCTCCCTATTTCTTTTTTTTTATCTCCCTATCTCTCCCTAGATATCACAATTTTGAGTTAGATGCCTATCTATCCCTCTCCCTACCTAACTCTTGATTTCTCAGCCTCTTTCACTATCTATGAGCTTATCAAGCTTTCCCTGTATCTTGCAATTTTTTTTTTTTTTATCTTCCTCTCTCCGGCTTCTCTCACAAACAATATATACTCCTTCTCTATCTCTCTCTGTACTTATCCAGTTGTTTGGATATGTAATCTATGTGTTTTCCCTCTCTGCCTAACGTACACCTCCTCTCTCTCTGCCGTCTGGAAACACAATGAGGAACTACAGCCAGGTTCAAGCACTTCCTGTTCCTGGAGTGACGTCACACACCTTGATATTCAAATAAAAACAGGATACAAAGGATTATAGGAATAATAATCCCTTGTATCCTGTTCTATTCTCTGATTAAAGTACAGTGTTGCGACGCCGTTGCAATTTTAACGAACTTCGTAACAAACTTTTTGCAAAGTTCGTAACGAATCTGGTTCGTAACGGTTCGGTTCGGCTCATCCCTAGTTTACATACAACAGACATCATCACACATAAAAGGATTAGATATATGGTCACAGCTGAAAGTATCACACATGATAGGCTTAGATACAACAGACATCATAAAAGGATTAAATATATGGGTACAGCTGAAAGTATCACATATGATAGGCTTAGATACAGCAGCTCAGCAGACCGTATTGCACTCGATAGGATTAGATACACTGTCAATGCTGAAAGGATCTCACATGACTGTCTCAAGCAGGGAACAGGTCATAAAAGAAAGACTAAGATTTAGTGTCTTTTCAAGTCCATTCCTGGCTTTGGCTTCCAAAATCTGTCAGATAAATCTCTCTGTGTAAGCGTACCATCGGGGTCCATTTACACAGAAAGATTATCTGACAGATTATCTGCCAAAGATTTGAAGCCAAAGCCAGAAACAGACTATAAACAGAGATCAGGCTTTGGCTTCAAATCTTTGGCAGATAATCTGTCAGATAATCTCTCTGTGTAAATGGACCCTTAGGGCCCTATTCCACCGGACGATTATCGTTCAGATTATCGTTAAATCGTTCGAATCTAAACGATAATCGTTCGGTTGAAATGCAGTAACGATTAACGACCGAACGAGAAATCGTTGATCGCTTTATAAGACCTGGACCTATTTTTATCGTTGCTCGTTCGCAAAACGTTCGCAAATCGTTCGCATTGAATAAGACATCGTTCGGTCGTTCGCAATAGATACGAACGCAATAGCGAAGAAATACGGAAGAAGAAACGATCGCAATTACGATCATAAGTAACGATTATTGTTCCATGGAAATGAGTGAACGTTTTCAGGTCTTTCGCAATAGCGGTCGTTTGAGATCGTTAATCGTTAACGATTATGCTAACGATAATCGTCCGGTGGAATAGGGCCCTTAGATACAGCATCACACTTACAGAGTTATCTACAATGGCTCTGCAAACAGTATTACATGTGATAGGCTTATTATGCTGTGTGTACACGGAACGATTATCGTTCGAATTTGCACAATAACGATCGCATTTGAGCGATAATCGTTCCATGTAAACACAGAAAGCGATCAAGCGATGAGCGAAAAATCGTTCATTTTGATCTTTCAACATGTTCTCAAATCGTCGTTCATCGTTCGCTAAAAATTCGCAGATCGCTTCGTGTAAACAGTCTTTCAAAGATTCACCCTATTTAAAAGACAGGCTTAAGCGATCTTAAAACCGATCGTAATAACGATTTTTCTTATGAATTTTCTTACGATTTTTCTAAAGATTTATTTGTCTAAACGCTGATCGTTATAAAAACCAAATCACTGCTTCAAAATTGTTAAACGATCGATTGGGCGAATTATCTGGGCGAATTATCTCTCCGTGTAAACGTAGAATTAGATACACATTTTGCTAGATAATATTACATTTGTCAGGTTTAGACACATAGGCTGATTGAGAACATTACAAATTATTGGCTTAGATACAGTAGTGTAGCCAACAGTATTGTGCATGGTTGACTTAGGTACAAAAGCTTAGCAGACTTTATCACACATGGTTGGCCTAGATATGCCATTGTCCATATACGCTGCTACATGTAAGGCAGATTAGATACACCAGCTCAGTATCACACATGATAGTTTAGAAGTTAAGCAGACAGTATCCCACATGATTAGATTTGCCTTTCTATGTAGACAGTACTACAGGTTAAGCAGTTTAGATACACCAGCTCAGCAGACAGTATCACACATTATAAGCTTAGATATTTCAGATATGCCTTTCTGTGCAGACAGTCCTATGGCATAGGCAGCTTAGATACACCAGCTCGGCTAACAGTATCACCCAGTGGTGTAGTGATAGAGGTTGCCACTGTGACCTGCAAGCCGCTCTCTCTCCCTAATCTATTGCCTCAGCATATGGCTAATACAGGTGAATAGCTGAGGGGAGGGGAGCCACTTCCTGTGTGATGCCAGAGAGCAGTGATTAGCTCCGCCCCCATTACACAGGATGCAGACCTCACCAGAAGAGGCCAGAACACTGCAGGAACTAGGACAGGTGAGATTACCATCATGCCCTGTTAAAAGTCAATGATGGGAGTTGTAGTTTTGCAGCCTGTGGCAGAACTGAAACTTTCATCAAACCCTGTGGCTCTCCAGGCTGAAGACCTACAACCCCCATCATGCACTGCTGACAGTTTATGTTGGAGTTGGAGTTTTGCAGCCTGTGGCTCTCCAGGTTCCAGAACTACAACCTCCAGCATTGACTATCAGCAGGGCACGATGGGAGTTGTAACTGTGCAAACTGTAGTTTTCCAGAAGTTGTAGATCTACACCCCCAAATCATGTCCAGTTTACAGTCCATGATGGGAGTTGTAATTTTGCAGACTGTGGTTGTCCAGATTGCAGAACTTCAGTCCCCATCCTGTCCTGCTGACAGTCTATGATGGGAGTTGTAGTTTTGCAGACTCTCCAGGTTACAGAACTACAACCCTCATCAGACCCTGTGACTCTCTAGGTTGCAGAATTTTAGCCCCTATCATGTCCTGCTGACAGTCCATGATGCGGCTTGTAGAGGACCCATGGCTCTTCAGGTTCCAGAACTACAACCAAAGCATGGACTGTCAACAGGGCATGATGGGAGCAGGGCCGTCTTAACAGCATTATGGGCCCCTTGGCAGAGGTGCGAATTGTCCCAGCCCCCCCCCCCCCCGCGCGGCCGCCGCCATCAAAACCCCCCATCATGCATATAGTGCCCCACATAGTAGCCAATGCCCCCATATAGTGCCCCACATAGTAGCCAATGCCCCCATATAGTGCCCCACATAGTAGCCAATGCCCCCATATAGAGCCCCACATAGTAGCCAATGCCCCCATATAGTGCCCCACATAGTAGCCAATGCCCCCATATAGTGCCCCCCATAGTAGCCAATCCCCCCATAGTAGGCAGTGTCCCCCATAGTAGCCAGTGCCCCCATAGTAGCCAGTGCCCCCCAGAGTAGCCAGTGCCCAAATACCCCATAGTAGCCAGTGCCCCCCATAGTAGCCAGTGCCAGTGATGGCGGCCATCTTAGTTGTCTCCCTCTTATTAATAAACTTAGGGAGAGGCTGAGAAGAAGTGTCAGCCCTGGACGTGCTCTTAAAGTGACAGTGATGACGTCATCTTCCATCTATCAGCAGGTCGCTGTTTACATGTCTTTAAATCCCGGCATTTGACGTATCTGGAGACCCTGATGCCGCGGCTGAAGTCTGTGATTAGAGGAATTAGCGCCCCGTGCGTGTGTTTATAGAAGCATTGGCTCCACCGCCATCCCTATCATCATCATACCGACTTATCTACTCACAACACTTTATTATTCCTTTAAAAGGACAAGGCCTCGAGTAACAGCGACAAGATGGCGGCCAACCCCACCCCACCAACCCTGGTCCATTCATAAGAACCAGCACTATGAATGAGCTGCTGTGCTTTATCCACCGTCACACCGCTCTTAAGAGGACATATGATACTGTTCATCCTGAGCTTCCTGCTTCATGTATAGTGTCAGAACTAGTGTTAAGCGAACTTGTCAAACTATTCGGGTTCAGAATGCTGAATGCTTTGCATTTGATTTCCTGCGGCTGCAGAAGTTGGATACCACTCACATCAGAATGCTTCTTCCTGATTCATGAAAAAATTGCTAGAGCTTTGGTGTAGAATGACACATGGGCAGCACAGTAACAAGAGAAAGATTGAGAGATATACTAAAAGTGTGTTACCCAAAATATCTCAAGGACATGTAGTAGATAGGTCCTCTCTGTACCCCCATATAGTAGTTAGGCCAACTCTGTGGATGAAAAAGGATTAAGAGATACAGTGTACTCTGTCCCCATAGCCTGTGTCTCTCACTTTTCTTTTTCTTTTCCATCCGGCCCAAGCCACAACCCTTTTCTCTTCAGAATCTGCCGGAGACGTATAATATATAGGTCCTCTCTGTACCCCCAAATAGTAGTTAGGCCAACTCTGTGCTCTCCTATAACTCAAATTTGAAAAGCTTTGTTCATCCTGTGCTTCCTGGTTCATAAATGGACTGTCAAAACTACAGTGTAGACTGACACAATAAAAAAATTTAAAAAAGATTGAGATAAGAGATACAGTGTAACAATGCAGAGTTCCATGACTCTCAGGGTGTGTGGAAAGGTGGGTGACATGCTGTATTAAAATGACCAGTAGTGGCTGTTGCAGAATTCCAGATCTTCAACGTAGAATGACACTACCACTAGGAGAGCTGGGCTAATGTGGCTCAGGGTGTGTGACAATATCTCTCTGTGCTGTATCGGAGGCCATACTATCTGTGATGAACTGCAAGACAACTCATAGGTTACGGGTAAGGAGGGCTATTACGCAAGGTTTAGTCTCGAAATACATTATTGAGACTAAATATTTAGTATTTATAAAAATGTGAAAAATCATTTACTCGGTGAGGCCAAGGGAGACGCTTCCACAGCCAAGCTCACGGTGTTCCTCATAAGGTCCTTGTGTTTCACCTTCACTTGTACACAAGTTCACCTGGCAGCACAATGTGGAGTCAAGGACACAGGCCGGAGGGTGCTCAGATATTTCTAAGGTAACATCTTCAAATCTAGAAAGAAAATTTCTATGTGCAAGAATATAACTACTATAATACTGCCCCTATATACAGGAATATAACTACTATAATACTGCTCCTATATACAGGAATATAACTACTATAATACTGCTCTTATATACAAGAATATAACTACTATAATACTGCTCCTATATACAGGAATATAACTACTATAATACTGCTCCTATATACAAGAATATAACTACTATAATACTGCACTATATACAAGAATATAACTACTATAATACTGCTCCTATATACAGGAATATAACTACTATAATAACTACTCCTATATACAAGAATATAACTACTATAATACTGCCCCTATATACAGGAATATAACTACTATAATACTGCCCCTATATACAGGAATATAACTACTATAATACTGCCCTCTATATACAAGAATATAACTACTATAATACTGCCCCTATATACAGGAATATAACTACTATAATACTGCCCCTATATACAGGAATATAACTACTATAATACTGCTCCTATATACAAGAATATAACTACTATAATACTGCTCCTATATACAAGACTATAACTACTATAATACTGCTCCTATATACAAGAATATAACTACTATAATACTGCTCCTATATACAAGACTATAACTACTATAATACTGCTCCTATATACAGGGATATAACTACTATAATACTGCTCCTATGTACAAGAATATAACTACTATAATACTGCTCCTATATACAGGAATATAACTACTATAATACTTCTCCTATATACAAGAATATAACTACTATAATACTGCTCCTATATACAAGAATATAACTACTATAATACTGCCCCTATATACAGGAATATAACTACTATAATACTGCTCCTATATACAGGAATATAACTACTATAATACTGCCCCTATATACAGGAATATAACTACTACAATCACGAACTGGAGAGAATGGAACGGCTGCACATCCCATCTATGGCTGATACTAATGCCGCTAGGCCTATATTAAAAATCAACACCAGAGTGTCTGTATATGAATTGATCAAGCCATATTGCCCCGTGTACCACCGCGCAGGTCCTCTGGTCCACACGGGTCCCTACGCTAACTCCACACTGTGTCGGTCAGCGACCGCCAACCCCGCAAAGCGTGCACATGCAGGGAAGGGAGGCCATGGAACGGCCCTGCAACCCCAATGTCACAGGACCAGACCCAAAAAGCCCCACCAAAACCCAGCCAGCACCACCGGCGGGGAAGGCTGCCCCCAAACGACACAAGTATGGATATGGTATTACACTTACCACTGCTGCTCTCACAGAATGGGGAAGACATAGGGTCCAGACATGTGAGCACAGGCATCTCCTGCTAATTTTATAAGACCCACATGACCAAAATTAGCAGGATATGTCTGTGCTCACATGTCTGGACCCTATGTCTTCCCCATTCTGTGAGAGCAGCAATGGTAAGTGTAATACCATATCCATACTTGTGTCATTTGGGGGCAGCCTTCCCCGCCGGTGGTGCTGGCTGGGTTTTGGTGGGGCTTTTTGGGTCTGGTCCTGTGACATTGGGGTTGCAGTGCCGTTCCATGGCCTCCCTTCCCTGCATGTGCACGCTTTGCGGGGTTGGCGGTCGCTGACCGACACGGTGTGGAGTTAGCATAGGGACCCGTGTGGACCAGAGGACCTGCGCGGTGGTACACGGGGCAATATGGCTTGATCAATTCATATACAGACACTCTGGTGTTGATTTTTAATATAGGCCTAGCGGCATTAGTATCAGCCATAGATGGGATGTGCAGCCGTTCCATTCTCTCCAGTTCGTGTATTATAGTAGTTATATTCTTGTATATAAGAGACAGTATTATAGTAGTTATATTCTTGTATATAGGAGCAGTATTATAGTAGTTATATTCTTGTATATAGGAGCAGTATTATAGTAGTTATATTCTTGTATATAGGAGCAGTATTATAGTAGTTATATTCTTGTATATAGGAGCAGTATTATAGTAGTTATATTCTTGTATATAGGAGCAGTATAATAGTAGTTATATTCCTGTATATAGGAGCAGTATTATAGTAGTTATATTCTTGTATATAGGAGCAGTATTATAGTAGTTATATTCTTGTATATAGGGGGCAGTGTTATAGTAGTTATCCAACAAGGGAGACAAAGAAGCTTGCACTCACCAAAAACCGCTGCGGTATAAGTCCGTTTATTTCGTCTAGATAGACCGAAGTGGGGAGGGGAAGTGGAAGCAGGGGCGTCCAGTGGTTATAGTTATAGTAGTTATATTCTTGTATATAGGAGCAGTATTATAGTTGTTATATTCTTGTATATAGGAGCAGTATTATAGTTGTTATATTCTTGTATATAGGAGCAGTATTATAGTAGTTATATTCTTGTATGTAGGGAGCAGTATTATAGTAGTTATATTCTTGTATATAGGAGCAGTATTATAGTAGTTATATTCTTGTATATAGGAGCAGTATTGTAGTATACAGAATTGATCAAGCCATACTGCCCCATGTACCTCGTGCCGGTATCTGATACACATGGGTCCCTACACTAAGTCCACACCGTGCCAGTCAGTGGCCACCAACCCCGCAGGCGTGCACAGCTAGGGAACGGGGGCCATGGGACGGCCCTGCGACCCCCATGCCACAGGACCAGACCCAAAAACACCACACCAGAACCCGGCCAGCGCCGCCGGCGGAGAAGGTCGCCCCCAAGCAGCACAAGTCAAGTCAATATATATATACAAGAATATAACTACTATAATGCTTCAGGAAGATACAGGTGCCGGCACTGTCTGAATACTGCTCAATCAGTAGCTGTGCGCTGGAGTCGGATTAAGGGCTAATAAACTGCACTGGTAAGTAGCCGCGGTGCTCGAACAGAGACAAGGGCAGTACGGTGTATAAAATAGAAAATAAGTCCAAGCACTCACCGGATGAAGTGATCTCTTTGTGCGTTTATTCAGACATCACAGGGAGGGAGCGGTGGCAAGGGTGCGGGAGCGTGTAGCAGACAACTGTTTCGCGTCTCAGCGCTTTGTCAAGTCTTGACAAAGCGCTGAGGCGCGAAACAGTTGTCTGCTACACGCTCCCGCACCCTTGCCACCGCTCCCTCCCTGTGATGTCTGAATAAACGCACAAAGAGATCACTTCATCCGGTGAGTGCTTGGACTTATTTTCTATTTTATACACCATAACTACTATAATACTGCCTCCTATATACAAGAATATAACTACTATAATACTGCTCCCTATATATACAAGAATATAACTACCAATAAAAATTGCCTCCTATATACAGGAATATAACTACTATAATACTGCTCCTATATACAAGAATATAACTACTATAATACTGCTCCTATATACAAGAATATATCTACTATAATACTGCTCTTATATACAAGAATATAGCTACTATTATACTGCTCCTATATACATAAATATAACTACTATAATACTGCTCCTATATACAGGAATATAACTACTATAAGACTGCTCCTATATACATAAATATAACTACTATAATACTGCTCCTATGTACAAGAATATAACTACTATAATACTGCTCCTATATACATGAATAGAACTACTATAAAACTGCCCCCTATGTTCAAGCATATGACAGCTATAATGTCATCTCTATGTGCTATAATCTATTCTATGATGAGGTTGTGAGTAGAGATGAGCGAACTTTTGAAAAGTTCGTTCCGACCGGACCGGAAACTCACCTTTACAGGGTCTATGCAGGAAACTCACCATTACAGGGTCTATGCAGGAAACTCACCATTACAGGGTCTATGCAGGAAACTCACCTTTACAGGGTCTATGCAGGTATTTCACCATTACAGGGTCTATGCAGGAAACTCACCATTACAGGGTCTATGCAGGAAACTCACCATTACAGGGTCTATGCAGGAAACTCACCATTACAGGGTCTATGCAGGAAACTCACCATTACAGGGTCTATGCAGGAATCTCACCATTACTGGGTTTATGCAGGAAATTCATCATTACAGGGTCTATGCAGGAAACTCACCATTACAGGGTCTATGCAGGAAATTCACCATTACAGGGTCTATGCAGGAAACTCACCATTACTGGGTCTATGCAGGAATCTCACCATTACAGGGTCTATGCAGGAAATTCACCATTACTGGGTCTATGCAGGAAATCCACCATTACTGGGTCTATGCAGGAAATTCACCATTACAGGGTCTATGCAGGAAACTCACCATTACAGGGTCTATGCAGGAAAAAGGCCACAAATGCAGTGAAGGAGCAGCAGTTGTCATTGGAGGCCAGTGGAGGTCCAGCAATAGTAATTTAAGGCCAGTATCGGAGCAGCAGTAGTCAACATGGAGGACAGGCATCAGCAACAGTAGTCAACATGGAGGACAGGCATGAACAACAGTAGCCAACATGGAGGCCAGACAGGAGCAGCAGTAGCCAACATGGAGGCCAGACAGGAGCAGCAGTAGCCAACATGGAGGCAAGGGCAGGCACAGCAGTAGCACCTGCACCAGGTATTTTTGTCTGTCAGGATAAGACGGATGTGATATACACACTATCAGAAGGGTCCAAGTATAGAGATTGTCTATATGTATAGCACCTTTTTAAAGACTTTTAGGCTATACACCTGCATCAGGTATTTTTGTCTCTCAGGATAAGACGGATGTGATATACACATCAGAAGTATAGGACTTGTATATCTGTATAGCACCTTTTTGTTCCGTGCACCCTTTGCTGTCCTATGCCTAATCCATCAATCTTTCGCCCTCTCTATATTTCTCTCTCAATCACTAGATGTTTCTCCTCTCCGCTTTCCTAATCTTTGCTTTGCTACAATATCTTCTCAGGAGTCTGTAGTACACAGCAGCACCAGCAGCGTTTTGATAATCACAAGCTGTGTTAACTGTGACCGCTCCTCTTAAAGCAATACCGACGTCACACAGGGGGTGTGCTAGTGCAAGATCCCTGCTGATTGGATGTGTTCCAGGCATCATGGGAAAGCGCTTTTCCCGCCCGGAACACTTCCTGCTTTCTAGAATGTCGGCTGCAATTTTAGAAAGCAAGAAAAAACGAAATCGGAGCGGATTTCCAAAAAAACGAACCGGATCCCATACCGGCCGAACCGGTTCGCTCATCTCTAGTTGTGAGTGTATTAGTCACTGGTTAGTGTTGTAGTTTCTATCACATTGTGGGCATCTTGGTCCAATCCTTCTGTTTTGCCTTATAGTGCGGTATTATACATTGTGTGATGGTAGATCAGGATGTGATCGGAGGTTTATCTAGATATGATTTATAGTTTCTGATGAGGCTACTGCACTGGTGCCGTGTACGTTTCTTATTTATGACCTGACAGACTCAGCCTGCACTTTGTATGGGGATGATATTTATGTCTTGGCAAGAGAGGATGATGGGAGACACGTTCTGAGGGAAGGAAATGTTGTGGATCGTGTGAAGGACTTTGGGCTCTTGGCTCTGCTGTGTGTGTGTGGGGGGGGGGGGGGGGGTTTATAATGGACTCGTATCTTGAGCTCCAGACGACAGCATTAGAGGACATATTAAGAGGCACGCTCCTTCCACGGTGGTCCGTGACCCCTGAGTGCGCGTTTTTTGGCAAACCTTTCGATTTAGCAAATTTTAATAATCATAAATCCATATAAAGGGTTCTCGTGCAGTTTAAATATTTGCATTGCTCGGACTCATTTATCAGTCTTTTATTCTCTTCCAGGATGGCCGTCGGGGGGGGGAGGGGGGGACATCTATTGCGCTGTTTGTTAACAATCCGCCCTTTCATCGGCCGGAGGATTTACACAATTATTTACTGGCCGGGATTACAGGCGGACGTCACTTATCTGACCAGCTCCTACTGGAAGAACATAACAAGTCTCTGAAGATAAGGCCTGAAACGCGTCGCTGAGTGATATCCAGTGGATGACCCCGGAGGATGGAAGGGAATCGAGGAATGGAGATGGGGCCTGAGGTTAATAATGGAGCAGATGCATCTCAGAGAATGGTGAAGGTGCGGCCAGAAAAGCGTCACCTAATGATACTGTAACTAATGGGGTAGGGCTGAGGGAAACACACTATACATATTATCTTCCACACCCACCACCACAGACCTCCATCTAAGGTCTAATTTACACTTCCAGGTCAGTTTTTACTGTCAGGAAAATACCGATCAGGAATTATCAATATTTTTTCTGAAAGTAAAAAAAGAATAAAAGACAAACTTACCTGATGCACGGCTGCAGCGCTGATCTCCTCCAGCTTCTTCTCAACCTCCTAGTGTGTGGTGCACATGAATAACGTCACTCATGCGTCATGCTATAATACTTTCATACCATGCTCAAATCATATCCCATTTGTCACCATATAGCACTTAAATGGGTAAAAAAAAAAAAGATAAAATGCTGCAGCATGTAGCATCGCTTACCTTTGTGCCGCAGTTCTGAGTCCACCAAGAATCCGTTTGTTTTAGGGAGTCTGTATTTAGTTCTATAATTTTGTGGTCATACCTTCTGGTTGATAGTCAATACTACAATTCCCAGAATGCATTGCTTTCCCTCAGCTCTCCATCACAGTCCTCCCATCCTGCCTACTCCCCTCCCACAGCACGCATGCTAGTTCCCTGTCCAGAGCTTCTGGTGTGAGCCGGACCTGGGACCCTGCTACGGCTGCTGACTGGCTGATCGGACTGCACACATCACGACTCGGGTCCGTCAAGACCAGGAAGTGGCCGGAGACTGGAGCAGTGGTATGAGGCCACCAGCGCTGCAGCGGGGGAGGTAAGAGCATGATATTCTTTTATGCCCCCCAACATTCGTTATAAAAATTGATTTGCCCGGACTTCTCCTTTAAATAGTACCACAATATAGTCCTAAATAAATATCAGCATTCATTACCCAAATAATGCTGTCATATGTTGGGTGGCATGGTGGCTCAGTGGTTAGCACTATTGCAGTGCTGCAGTCCTGGGTTTAAATCCCCCCAAGGGCAACATCAGCAGGGAGATTGTATGTTCTATGTGCAGAAATCATGCAGAAATCTGCACCTGCTCTGGAGCAGGCATAGATTCCTGTGCAAGCCCGCAGCAGGTGCAGGCACCCGCCAGCTGTACTAAGAGGCTGGGAAGTTAAGGTCAATGCAGTCAGTAAATTGAGCGTAGGGCTTTAAGCCATAGGTCTAGCGATGGCCCAGTGAATATGACTGAATAGAATTTTTAACATTTTTACCATCAATTTTTTTAGTTAAAGGGGAAGCGTCCTTTAATTCTTCACTTCAGCTGGGATGTGAGCACATGATGTGAGACGCACTGGTCCTACTATGTAAACCATGAGCGGCCACGCATGCTAGCAGTTCTCCATTTCATGAGCTCTCCGTGTCGCCATGTCTTCTCCTGCCAGTATTTAGGCTTTTACGACCTGCCGGCGGAGCTGCTATATAAATAGGAGACGTTGGTGGGATTATTTCACTGATTATAATTTTACGGTTTATTACAGGGGAGCGTTTGTAGTCTACAAAACCCAAATCACTATTTACATTTCAACATTTGTGTTGATCTGAGGTCCTGGACAGGTTCTGGCAGCGAAAGGCAAGATCTCCGAGTTCTGGATAACCCCTTACTTGCTTTGAGCTTCAGCAAATCAGAGGTGGGAGCTCTGACCCTCCGCCTCATGGCAATCATTTGATTTATTTTCCACCCCTAGATTTAAATAAAAATATTAGGGAGGGGGCACTGTTACCGTTCATACACAACTTCTGTGGCTCTTGTGGTGAGATGGGGGCAGAGGTGGCATCTAACATAAAGAACCCAAATTCAGACCTCAAATTAAATTTGTATCCAAGGCTAGACAACCAAAATTTAATAATATAAAAATACTGCGGAGACACCATAATGTGTTTCTCAAAGTCAGTAAGCTAGCCTGACCTTCTACCAGGGAGGAACAACTAAGCTAAGGAGGATCTCCAGTCAAGGAAATTACCTTCCAACAAGCCATGGTCAAAAAAGACTTTGGAAATACCCAAGCAAGGTATCCATCCACAGACAGCTTTTTTGAGAGTTTGAGGAGCGTGAGGAGCATGCTCCCACCCAAGTACACAAAAAGGTACAGACGTGCTACACAAAAAAGTACAACAAGGATGTGGTCTATCGCAAGATCACTCTAAAAAAGATGGGCCCCTAACCAACCATATCCCCCGCTCCCGGGCCAGAAGGCTCCAGCAAGGGTTCAGGACAAATGTACCGAGAGAGGACCAATATTGCTCACAGATCTCACCTGAGTGCGGCAGCCAATAAGCAACCAGACAAAAAGGGTGGCTATCTCTTGAAGGAGACCCAGGGTTGAAGGGTGGCCGGGAAACAGACATCCACAGACAGCTGTTTCGCAGTATTTGCCCCTCATCAGTGTGGAGTAGGATTCTGGCTAGTGGAAGCAAAGCCTAGTAAGTGCATTCAAGAGAATGATGGTTGACCTCAGGGAGATCAACCAAAACACTGTAGAGACACCATCACATGTTTCTCAACGTCATTGAATCTAGGAACATTGCCCCTCTGGGAAATCAAATATGCAAAAAATACTGCTAGGACACCATCACATGTTTCTCGACGGCAGTGAGCTAATCGGCCCTTCCTTCGGGAAGAAACAACCAAGCCAAGGGGGATCTCCAGTCAAGGAAACCACCTTCCAACAAGTCACAGTGATAAATGACAGAACTTGGGAAATACCCAAGCAAGGTAGCGATCCACAGACAGCTCTTTCGGGGTGTTTGCCCCTCATCACTGTGGAGAAGGATTCTGGCTAGTGGGAGCAAAGCCTAGTAAGTGCATTCAAGAGAATGACCAAAAGTTCATTGAGACCCTTGATCAGACTCCTAAACTATTTCAGACCCTAAATTTAAAGGTGTTGTTCCATAAAGGGATCATCACCTATCCACATGATAGCCTCCAGACTGGTCACTTTCCTTCCTTGCTCCCAACATTCCCTGCACTGCTGGTCCCATCACACGATGTGATGGTGGCTGTATCCTGGTAAGCCTTGATTCCACCAGCCCGCAGCAGATTCCATGACTGCGATGCCAGTAGTTTTGACACTGAGTGAAGGTCTTGGTGTAGCAGAGAGGAATGTAGGCCCCAAAGCTTTGAGGTCCACTTACAACTGCGACCACTGCTGCCATTATGTACTGCAATATACAGATGTAGAAACTCAATAATAACTCCATGTCAGGTCACCAGTGGTGCAGATTGGTGAGTGATGTCATCTTGTTTTAACATTGTGATGTCATAAACGCCAGCCTGAAGACCCAAGGTGGTCCAGTCCACCTGTATTACGGAGGATCAACTTATATTGTCCTTGTCTAAATTTGTTTTATACAAGAAAAAAAAACTGAGGACCCCTCGTCTGATAAGCTGTCAGTGTTGGCTTTGACCAGAAAAGTGCATTTGTTTTTGGGTTTATGGTTTTTCCTGCATCCTTTTCGAGAACTGAGAGGTTACGCAATAAAGGGGCATCCCAACCAGCAAAGCCTGCTAGGAATTACCATAATACAAACACGATAGACAACTTGGCTTATTGTCCACAAGGAGCAGCAACCCCTTCCATGCCATAAGGGGCGTTACAGAGAAATTGTAACGGACCTGTTTTTGAATTTTTTTCCATTCCTTTCACGTCTTATTTAAACTGTTGCCGGACCATTTCTTAAATGTCATGTTTCAGTAACAGGTCCTGTCTGCC
The DNA here is from genome assembly GCF_027789765.1 of Dendropsophus ebraccatus. Classification (NCBI taxonomy): domain Eukaryota; kingdom Metazoa; phylum Chordata; class Amphibia; order Anura; family Hylidae; genus Dendropsophus; species Dendropsophus ebraccatus. The sequence continues at coordinate 63,628,035 of NC_091467.1, read as the reverse complement.
CGGCTCGAGGCCCTATAAGTGACTGTTAGTTTATAGCTGCTTGTCTCCCACACTCCAGGGAAACATTTCATTGCCAGGCTCTCTGGCTTCTGCCAAGTACATGGCACATAAAGCAGGACCTGATCCTCTCTGATGAGCTGCACGTCCAGCCTTTCCCATTCCAGGAACTGTTTTCCAACCTTTCAAAAAGTCACATCGTTGATGATTGATTGCTTTATATAATTTTATTTCAGTTTATTTCATATTTCCCACCATGAAGTAAGCAAGAATGGTGGTCATTGTAAATTTTTGTAAATTTGGGCAATGGGGGCTTTATAAACAACAAACACCTCCAGGACTCAAAAGATATCCAACAATGTCATCACTCCTGACACACCCATAGAAATGGGCTGGCCAGAATGGATGGGGCATCATATACAGCTCCTGTAACTCTCAGAGGATGTTGAGCCGATTGAGAGCTTTAAGAACCAGGTGGATATAAATCCAATCTTTTTCATGGGGCCTGGCATGTTAGGGAGCCCAGAACAACCCATTTACGTACCCTTTTTTCTCTAGCATGGATGTGGGACATCAGAATACAGAATGTGATGTTGAGGTCATGATCTCGACTCCACCTTTGATCAGACCAAAGCAATTTTTAATGATTGACGATAAATTTTTTAGGAAAGACCCGAAGTCATTCACCATAACACACAGAATGATAGTGGTTAGTTACGATTGTTACTATGTTTATTTACTACTTCTGATCCCAGTAAAAGAACGAACGATGTGTACGTTTTGCGAATATTTATCGAACATGTAGCGATAAATACAATTAACGGTGATTTTATGGTCAGCTGAAAAAATGCGATCAACGACACAGGGACAATTTTTTGATCGTTGCCTGCATACGCACAAAACAATTATCGTTTAAATTCTTTCGTGCAATAATCGTACCGTGTAATAGGGCCGTTACTCCCATCTTAGTCCTAGTATACGCCCATGCTTAACAGTGATTTCTTGGGAGATGCACAACTAACATCAAAATCAAAATAGATAGGAGGCCTGAGGTTGTCATCCCATGGACCACCAGCTGTCACAATGTGGAATTCCTTTCTAATAGAAGCCCTAATGAAGATTGAGGGCCGATCACTCAACAGGTCCTCTGCGGACTCTCGTAAAACATCTCCAATGACATCCACGTTGGCCATATGTCACCATTCCAACCAGTACCATGTGGCAAATGAGATCATGCTCTCCTCCATTACATGGCATGCCAGTTGTACATCCATCCATTCATCTGATTCCACACGTTCCCACATTGGCATCAAAATATTTATTGCAAGGGTTCAAGTTGAGGTCCTTGGTCAAGAAGTTTTGTTAGTTTTGTTGCCAAGAGAAGGTTCATAATACAGCTAATAGATGGTAACAAGGCACCATGGCCCCACAATGCCTAATACTGGTCTATTTGGAAGAAGATTTCTTTGCAATCAAGGTTCGGATTTGAGAAAAAAATAGAGCAACCATTTTAAAAGTAGTGTTGTGTGGTACATCATCTTCTGATGGACTCTACATAGTACATAGTACATAGTACATATTAGTTACATAATTGTATATAGGGGCAGTATAATAGTAATTATATTCTTGTATATAGGGATAGTATTATGATAGTTATACGACATGGAGAGAGAGGAACGGCTGCACATCCCATCTATGGCTGATACTAATTTAAAAAAAACCACACCAAGGTGTATATAATTTGATCAAACCATAATAGCCCTGTGTACCACATGCAGGTCTCCTGGTTCACACGGGTCCCTACGCTAACTCCACACTGTGTCGGTCAGTGACCGCCACCCCCGCAATGGGTGCACATGCAGGGAAGGGAGGCCATGGAGTGGCCCTGCAACCCCAATGTCACAGGACCATGTCGTGTTTCAGAGTTCTCCCTCTCTGAACAGCTCACACTCCTTTATAAGACCCACATGACCAAAATTAGCAGGATATGTCTGTACTCACATGTCTGGACCCTATGTCTTTCCCATTCTGTGTGCAACAGTCTTGGTGAGTGTAATACCTTATCCATACTTGTGTTATTTGGGGGCAGCCTTCCCCGCCGGTGGTGCTGGCCGGATTCTGGTGGGGCATTTTGGGTTTGGTCCTGTGACATTGGGGTTGCAGGGCCGTTCCATGGCCTCTCTTCCCTCCATGTGCACGCTTTGCGGGGGTGGCGGTCACTGACCTACACAATGTGGAGTTAGCGTAGGGACCCGTGTGAACCAGGGGACCTGCATGTGGTACACGGGGCTATTATGGTTTGATCAAATTATATACAGACACCTTGGTGTTGTTTTTTTAAAATAGGCCAAGCGGCATTAGTATCAGCCATAGATGGGATGTGCAGCCGTTCCTCTCTCTCCATGTCGTGTTATAGTAGTTATATTCTTGTATATAGGAACAGTATTATAGTAGTTATATTCCTGTATATAGGAGCAGTATTATAGTAGTTATATTCTTGTATATAGGAGCAGTATTATAGTAGTTATATTCTTGTATATAGGAGCAGTATTATAGTAGTTATATTCCTGTATATAGGAGCAGTATTATAGTAGTTATATTCTTGTATATAGGAGCAGTATTATAGTAGTTATATTCTTGTATATAGGAGCAGTATTATAGTAGTTATATTCTTGTATATAGGAGCAGCTATGGTGAGTGTAATACCTTTTCCAGACTTGTGCTGCTTGGGGGCGACCTTCTCCGCCGGCGGTGCTGGCCGGGTTCTGGTGTGGTGTTTTTGGGTCTGGTCCTGTGGCATGGGGGTCGCAGGGCCGTCCCATGGCCCCCGTTCCCTGGCTGTGCACGCCTGCGGGGTTGGTGGCCACTGACTGGCACAGTGTGGACTTAGTGTAGGGACCCATGTGTATCAGATACCGGCACGAGGTACATGGGGCAGTATGGCTTGATCAATTCATACACAAAATTCTGATGTGTTTTTTATTTAGCCTAGCGGCACTAGTATCAGCCATAGGTGTGAGGTGCAGCACTCTGTTTCTTCCCTGAACCGCATTTTGTTTCTCTCTTTTCTCCGTGTTTTGCACTCCTCCTGGTGAGACCCACATGACCGCAATTAGCAGGAGACACCTGAGTGCACATGGTTTTAATCCCTCCTGTTTTTTCCCATTCTGTTTGCTGCAGCTATAGTGAGTGTAATACCTTTTCCAGACTTGTGCTGCTTGGGGGCGACCTTCTCCGCCGGCGGTGTTGGCCGGGTTCTGGTGTGGTGTTTTTGGGTCTGGTCCTGTGGCATGGGGGTCACAGGGCCGTCCCATGGCCCCCGTTCCCTGGCTGTGCACGCCTGCGGGGTTGGTGGCCACTGACTGGCACGGTGTGGACTTAGTGTAGGGACCCATGTGTATCAGATACCGGCACGAGGTACATGGGGCAGTATGGCTTGATCAATTCATACACAAAATTCTGATGTGTTTTTTATTTAGCCTAGGGGCACTAGTATCAGCCATAGGTGTGAGGTGCAGCACTCTGTTTCTTCCCTGAACCGCATTATAGTAGTTATATTCCTGTATATAGGAGTAGTATTATAGTAGTTATATTCTGGTATATAGAAGCAGTATTATAGTAGTTATATTCCTGTATATAGGAGCAGTATTATAGTAGTTATATTCCTGTATATAGGGAGAAGTATTATAGTAGTTATATTCCTGTATATAGGAGCAGTATTATAGTAGTTATATTCCTGTATATAGGAGCAGTATTATAGTAGTTATATGCACAAGCCAAAAAGACAGAAATGGCTGCACATCGCACCCATGGCTGACACGAAAGCTTATTCAGCTACATTTAAAACCAACATCAGAAGTTAGTATATAATTTGGCCAAACCATATTGCCTCATGTACCACGTGCAGGTCTTCTGATACACATGAGTCCCTAACCAAAAACATCACTGTGCCGGTCAGCGACCACAATCCCCGCAAAGCGTGCGCAAGCAGAGAAGGGGGGCCACGGAATGGCCCTGCAACCCCATTGTCACAGGACCAGACCCTAAAGGGCCCCCCCAGACTCCGCAGGCGCCACCGGCGGAAAAAGTGGACGCCAAGCAACACAAGTGTGAACAAGCTCTTACCTCTCTCCATTCCTCTGCAGGTAGAATGGGAGAATACTAGGAGATCCTCCCCTTATGTACACAGGTGCTTCCTGCTAATTTGGATCACATGGGTCTTACAAAGCACGAGTGCTAGCCACAATGAAAAAAGGGACAGAATACCTAAAATATGCACAAGCCAAAAAGACAGAAATGGCTGCACATCGCACCCATGGCTGACACGAAAGCTTATTCAGCTACATTTAAAACCAACATTAGAAGTTAGTATATAATTTGGCCAAACCATATTGCCTCATGTACCACGTGCAGGTCTTCTGATACACATGAGTCCCTAACCAAAAAACATCACTGTGCCGGTCAGCGACCACAATCCCCGCAAAGCGTGCACAAGCAGAGAAGGGGGGCCACGGAATGGCCCTGCAACCCCATTGTCACAGGACCAGACCCTAAAGGGCCCCCCCAGACTCCGCAGGCGCCACCGGCGGAAAAAGTGGACGCCAAGCAACACAAGTGTGAACAAGCTCTTACCTCTCTCCATTCCTCTGCAGGTAGAATAGGAGAATACTAGGAGAACCTCCCCTTATGTACACAGGTGCTTCCTGCTAATTTGGATCACATGGGTCTTACAAAGCACGAGTGCTAGCCACAATGAAAAAAGGGACAGAATACCTAAAATATGCACAAGCCAAAAAGATAGAAATGGCTGCACATCGCACCCATGGCTGACACGAAAGCTTATTCAGCTACATTTAAAACCAACATTAGAAGTTAGTATATAATTTGGCCAAACCATATTGCCTCATGTACCACGTGCAGGTCTTCTGATGCACATGAGTCCCTAACCAAAAAACATCACTGTGCCGGTCAGCGACCACAATCCCCGCAAAGCGTGCACAAGCAGAGAAGGGGGGCCACGGAATGGCCCTGCAACCCCATTGTCACAGGACCAGACCCTAAAGGGCCCCCCCAGACTCCGCAGGCGCCACCGGCGGAAAAAGTGGACGCCAAGCAACACAAGTGTGAACAAGCTCTTACCTCTCTCCATTCCTCTGCAGGTAGAATAGGAGAATACTAGGAGAACCTCCCCTTATGTACACAGGTGCTTCCTGCTAATTTGGATCACATGGGTCTTACAAAGCACGAGTGCTAGCCACAATGAAAAAAGGGACAGAATACCTAAAATATGCACAAGCCAAAAAGACAGAAATGGCTGCACATCGCACCCATGGCTGACACGAAAGCTTATTCAGCTACATTTAAAACCAACATCAGAAGTTAGTATATAATTTGGCCAAACCATATTGCCTCATGTACCACGTGCAGGTCTTCTGATACACATGAGTCCCTAACCAAAAAACATCACTGTGCCGGTCAGCGACCACAATCCCCGCAAAGCGTGCGCAAGCAGAGAAGGGGGGCCACGGAATGGCCCTGCAACCCCATTGTCACAGGACCAGACCCTAAAGGGCCCCCCCAGACTCCGCAGGCGCCACCGGCGGAAAAAGTGGGATTGTGGTCGCTGACCGGCACAGTGATGTTTTTTGGTTAGGGACTCATGTGTATCAGAAGACCTGCACGTGGTACATGAGGCAATATGGTTTGGCCAAATTATATACTAACTTCTGATGTTGGTTTTAAATGTAGCTGAATAAGCTTTCGTGTCAGCCATGGGTGCGATGTGCAGCCATTTCTGTCTTTTTGGCTTGTGCGTATTTTATGTATTCTGTCCCTTTTTTCATTGTGGCTAGCACTCGTGCTGTGTAAGACCCATGTGATCCAAATTAGCAGGAAGCACCTGTGTACATAAGGGGAGGATCTCCTAGTATTCTCCCATTCTACCTGCAGAGGAATGGAGAGAGGTAAGAGCTTGTCCACACTTGTGTTGCTTGGCGTTCACTTTTTCCGCCGGTGGCGCCTGCGGGGTTTGGGGGGGCCCTTTAGGGTCTGGTTCTGTGACAATGGGGTTGCAGGGCCATTCCGTGGCCCCCCTTCTCTGCTTGCGCACGTTTTGCGGGGATTGTGGTCGCTGACCGGCACAGTGATGTTTTTTGGTTAGGGACTCATGTGTATCAGAAGACCTGCACGTGGTACATGAGGCAATATGGTTTGGCCAAATTATATACTAACTTCTGATGTTGGTTTTAAATGTAGCTGAATAAGCTTTCGTGTCAGCCATGGGTGCGATGTGCAGCCATTTCTGTCTTTTTGGCTTGTGCATATTATAGTAGTTATATTCCTGTATATAGGAGCAGTATTATAGTAGTAATATTCTTGTACATAGGAGCTGTATTACAGTAGTTATATAATGATACATAGGGGCAGTATTATAGTAGTTATATTCTTGTACATAGGAGCAGTATTATAGTACAGTAGTTATATTCTTGTATATAGGAGCAGTATTATAGAAGTTATATTCTTGTATATAGGAGCAGTATTATAGTAGTATTTTCTTGTATATAGGAGCAGTATTATAGTAGTTATATTCTTGTATATAGGAGACAGTATTATAGTAGTTAGATTCCAGTACATAAGAGCAGTATTAATAGCTGCACTTGTCTTGTATCTTTCTCTGTGGACACGCTGGTTCTTGCAGTCCCTGAACACCTGGTTAGTCGTAGTCTGGCTCTATCTTATATAAACCCTGGTTGGCTGCAGTACAATAAACGAGTCCGCTGTCACCTAATCTCCTATGAACCATGTGCTCTGTGGCCTTGAAATTCACAGCTTAATCAGGCTTGCTCTAATGCCACTTAAATCAGGATGTAAGATGCGGAGAATTCCAGGAATTCCATGATATAAAGGATATTTTTAGACCTGTGAATGACTTGGAGTGAGCAGCGCTGTAGTATCTAAAGATAGGACACACAAGTCTTTTTCCATTGCTTATCACATTAAGCTAACTGCACATTGGAATTACATATATACACACGTCCTAATCCTCTGCAGCTTTTGCTCCTTTCATTTATAACTTTCTGGATAATTAATCTACTGTAGTCATCACTTTGCTAATGATCTGACAACATTTCCTTGCAGGAATTTACTAGAGAACAGACCCCTCTGGGCCAGGTGTACTATTAAAGGGGATACAAAATAATCTTTTATGCTATATACAGTACATTATTTATGATCTTTTCTCCCTTTAACTTTGTTTGCTTTTCCATTTGTGGAAAATACTCCTTTTCAAATGTTACTGAAGTTTACATTTACAAATGTTACTTGCAGTACCGCTTTCCACCACTACCAGAGTTACAGTCATTCACTTAGATACCAATGCAACAGCGCCCCCATCTTTCTTTGTGAAAATACGAGTTCTGAAGCAGAACTGTTGAATGGAATGGAAAGAAATGGACCAGAATTCTCTTGAATTCAAATATAATATAAAATATCATTATTTAGATGTTGCTAGGTCTGATACATCTGGATAAGAAGTTAATTAAATTGTCTTGAAATTTACACCTTTCCTACTTGCAGTACCACTTCTAACCACTGCCCTTTATTTTTTTTTCCATAGATGCCAATGCAATAGTGCCCCCAGGTATAGTCAATATAAGCTATTCTACAATTTCTGTTTATAATATAAGAATGGAGCAATACGGCACAGATAAATCCCATCAGTAGAGGTGTAACCTAAAGGATGAAACAGAGAGATGTTAAAGGGGAACACTCTGTCCAAAGTTCTTTCTCCTTGTTGGGCAGGGTCCCATTGCCAGTTCTTTGGGGTATATATCATGCCCTACTTTACCTCTTGACAATGGAAAATGAGAAGAACCCTCTATATTGGACAAACCACACCTTTTCTCTCAAGTTGATGACATCCATGTTGACCCCACAGAATTATGAGTGGTTGTTGACTTCACGTCTTTGGAGAAATATATCATCTGGCCAAAGTTTAGTCAAAATATCCCATTCTACGTCTACAATATCATGTTCTACCTGTCCTCCAGCCACATCGTGCTTAATTCATTTGTAATGGTTTAGCTCATTCTGGCCCTCGGCCCCGATCCTCATAGAGGATCCCCCCCCCATGGTTGTAAGGAAAAAAATTCAACATTAGACACAGTGATGAAACTCTTTGGCTTGGGCTTTACTTTCGTTTTCTAGTTTTATACTTTAGATGTTATCAGAACCGAGTGTAGAAAACTGTTCTATGAAATCCACCTCAAATTTGGTGGAAGATCAACATCGATGATCATGGTGGAAGTCTGACCAACGCGTTTTTGCTACTCCTCTTACAATTGGTCATACTTTGCTATATCCATGGTGTTGGGGTATGGTCTTGGTACCATAAGTGGCTGAGGGGCACCACCACCAAGTAGCCTTAAAATCAAACCTAAAACATTGTATCCCTTCCTGGTGGTCCACCATGGGATACCTGTTTGGAGGAAATTTGTCTATTTGATGTCCCCATCTTAGTATAAAGTTGCTAAGGTTTATATAACTCCTAAGTTGATATTAGGGAGTACTTGTTCTCCAACAATAGCTGACATCACTTTATGGAAGACTATGACCTCAGATGTTTATGTTGTTCTTGAACTGTATCCATTTCCCACTTCCCACCACTGATGTCATTGACTTCAACATCAATTTTGCATGTCTTGGTTTGAGGCCATCTCCATTTCCTACCAGTCCTATCACTCCATCGCCTACCAGTCCTTTGACTTAATCTCCTACCAGTTCTAAGATTCCATCTTCTACCAGTCCTAAGAGATCATCTCCTACTAGTACTGTGATTCCATCTCACACCAGTCCTAAGACTCCATCTCCTACCAGTCCTATGACTCTATCTCCTACTAGTCCTATGACTTCATCTCCCACCAGTCTTATGACTCCATCTCCTACCAGTCCTGTGATTTCATCTGCTACCAGTCCTAAGACTCTGTCTCCTACCAGTCCTATGACTTCATCTCCTACCAGTTGTAAGACTCCATCTCCTACCAGTCCTAATACTCCATCTCCTACCAGTCCTATGACTTCATCTCCTACCAGTTGTAAGACTCCATCTCCTACCAGTCCTAATACTCCATCTCCTACCAGTTCTATGACTCCATCTCTTACCAGTCCTGTGATTCCATCTCCTAACAGTCCTAAGACTCCATATTCTACCTACTTGGTGGCATTTATTAAATGGAATAAACAGTGTGTAACTGCCAAGGTATTTAGGACACACAATGGAGGTCTCTGCCCAGGGGGCGTGGCCTGAAGAAAAAAAAAAAGGACACACAATGAACACACAAAATGACAAACATTTTATACTCGGGCAATGCTCGATAATTTTTCTAGTTTGTTATATTTTTCTCCGAAACACATATACAAAATCTGTTTGTAGCGGCTCCAGCCCCCGTTCCTGCTTCACCCCTACCGTCCCCCTTAAATCCCTGTGCTTTGCTTCAAAAATAACTAACACGGTGGAATTAACAGGCCGGGTGTCACACATGTGGTTTATGTTTACCCCAATATATACAGTAGTTGAGCTCATGTATAACACCACTGATCCGGCTTCATCCAGACACAACACATAATCTGCAGAAGTTGACATCAACCCCGTCCAGTCACTTGCGACACTAGCTACTTCAGTGAAATTGTTTGCTGTTGTTGCATGGCGACACAATAATAAATACCGCCGCCAAACAATTATACAAATATCGTGTACTGTACATGTTTGTATGTGCCGGAAGAATATACAACCAGCTCAGTCACTGCTACTCTTTACTTGGCTTTAATCCTGAAGTGATATGGATCTTGGAGCCTGTGAGACTCTACTGTTCTCCCTGTAGAAACCATCAGGAATCCTGAAGGGTATGGTTTTTAGAACAATCCTTTAGACAACATCACTAGATGAAGAAGACTATGTAGATGGATCACCATGGTAGAGGCAAGGCTCACAGTGATGTCATAAGTTATGGACCCCAGATAAGTCAAAGTTACATGAAAGACCATTCAAATGTATCTTCAGCTGGATCTTTTTGAGCATGTGTAACGTGTTCTTTTCGAAAAGCTGTAAAGTAACCAGTGAGGGTCTAATAGGCTAACTTAGCAATGGTCAATGACCCACCTACTTTTAATTCCAACCTATGTAAAATTCCTGGATTTCTTAAATCCTTTAAGATGAGGTTGACAAATGTATTCTGACAATGCCCTGAGATGCCTACTCCTTCGAAGTAGTTGGTCTTAACGCTGCAATGTCAACGACTTACCTTATTTCCTTCAACCACGTCCTACTGATATTCGGACTAGAGTTCGGCATATATGAGTAAATGGCTTTAGAGTCCAAAGCCTTGAATTATAGTTGCCTCACTTAGGCTAGGACAATGATCCTTGTGCAAAGTTCAATAAAGGCAACCAAGACATACCTGGAGACCAAACCCTTTCAGATCAGGTTGATAAATGGATTCAGTCTTTCCGAGAAGCCTTTCCTTTCAAAGCAACCAAGCAAGGTTGATCCTAATAGGTCAATGATACCACATGTCAAGGACCCATCAGCTTTTCCTTGAACTTGTGCACCACTGCAAAGAGCCAGAGTACAGGGCATCCAAATAAGGTTGGTCCTAGTGGGTCAATGTCCCCAAGACATTCAATAATATGCCACACTGCTGAGAACCACTAATCTCTGAGTGAATGATACTGATTTGACTAGACTAGGACAATGTTCCTTGTGTAAGAATCATGAAGGTAACCAAGACCAGCATGGGAAGACCATAATCTTCCTCCAGCATGAGCTCAATGGAAGGATCCCCACAATGTTCTTCCCAGGAGGCCTCAAAATAAGTAAGGTTGGTCCTAATGGGTCAATGTCCCCAGGACACTTTTAATCGGGGACACACTCCTTTCCCTTGAACGTATGCACCAGTGCTTGAGAGTCAGAGGGAGAGACAACTATGAGTTGATTGCTGTGAGCTCAAGATCTTCATGAAAACCCTGAGGAAAGATAATTGACTTATCTAGCCACTAGCCTTGAGTAGCACTCCTTCTCCAGAAAAGAAAACATTCATTCCTCACGTTTTACAGATGACGATTATAGACCTGGATGTTTGAGGAGTAATACAAGTTCCTCAAACCTTACACCATTATTTTAAGTTGTTGGTCGTGGGCCTATAGACATACTCCAAATTCTTCAAGTCAACAACATGGGGAATTCAACCGAGCCAAAGATTTACAGATGATTCTTTGAACCCATTAATGACCCAAAGAAAGTTCTATTTATTTCTTCTTCTGATGACTTCGATATCTAGACATCAGAAGCTGATTGGATGTGATATCCCGTTCTGTGAGCCATGAAATTAATCACTTCTTGGAAATGTTCCTTTAACGAGAAATCAGCCTGAAATTTTTGATGTAAGTAGAAGAAACGTTTCTTGTCAAAGCCAGAAAGTACCCTCATCCTCCAGGAATGTGAGATGAAAGACTTCACTGAGCATGGAGAGTGGTCATCTAGAAGAAGGAACATCACATTCCACTCAACACGCAGAAGACCTGACCGACACAACTGCCCAAAACCTGCTGCAACACTGTTCACTTCATCATTTCCAAGTCACTTCTATGCTCTGATCAAAAGATGATAAACAATGCCGCCATCTCTCCTCTTGAGATTCCCAGCCATGGATGAGAAGTAGTGGAAAAAGTGTTACAAGGATTGTACATAGGGGGCAGTATTATAGTAGTTATATTCTTGTACATAGGAGGCAGTATTATAGTAGTTATATTCTTGTATATAGGAGCAGTATTATAGTAGTTATATTCTTGTATATAGCAGCAGTATTATAGTAGTTATATTCTTGTATATAGGAGCAGTATTATAGTAGTTATATTCTTGTATATAGGAGCAGTATTATAGTAGTTATATTCTTGTATATAGGGGGCAGTATTATAGTTATATTCTTGTATATAGCAGCAGTATTATAGTAGTTATATTCTTGTATATAGGAGCAGTATTATAGTAGTTATATTCTTGTATATAGGAGCAGTATTATAGTTATATTCTTGTATATAGGAGCAGTATTATAGTAGTTATATTCTTGTATATAGGAGCAGTATTATAGTAGTTATATTCTTGTATATAGGAGCAGTATTATAGTAGTTATATACCTGTATATAGGAGCAGTATTATAGTAGTTATATACCTGTATATAGGAGCAGTATTATAGTAGATATATTCTTGTATATAGGAGCAGTATTATAGTAGTTATATTCTTGTATATAGAAGCAGTATTATAGTAGTTAAATTTTTGTATATAGGAGCAGTATTATAGTAGTTATGATGGTAAAAAGAAAGAGACATATGGCACTCACCCAAAAATAGTGGGGTCTTCTATTTATTTATGGACACGAAGTGCAGGCAAGGAACGGGGAAGATAGCAAGCAGGCGCGTCTAGAGAGGCAACAGTTTCGCGCTACAGGTGTGCTTTGTCAAGCCCAGTGCACTGAAGACCCCGCTACTTTTTGGTGAGTGCCATACCTCTCTTTCTTTTTACAATCATAGACTGCCTTACCTCCGTGTGTGCACCACCCTAGAAATCTGTTCAGACACAACCTTTTTGCTGATTGCTCATTAATTATGCTGGTATAGCAGTGGTGCCGACCTCTCTCTTTCTCCAGGACATTATAGTAGTTATATTATTGTATATAGGGGGCAGTATAATAGTAGTTATATTGTTGTATATAGGAGCAGTATTATAGTAGTTATATTCCTGTATATAGGAGCAGTATTATAGTAGTTATATTCCTGTATATAGGAGCAGTATTATAGTGGTTAAATTCTTGTATATAGGAGCAGTATTATAGTAGTTATATTCTTGTATATAGAAGCAGTATTATAGTAGTTATATTCTTGTATATAGGAGCAGTATTATAGTAGTTATATTCTTGTATATAGGAGCAGTATTATAGTAGTTATAGTCTTGTATATAGGGGGCAGTATTATAGTAGTTATATTCCTGTATATTGGAGCGGTATTATAGTAGTTATAGTCTTGTACATAGGGGCAGTATTATAGTAGTTATATTCCTGTATATAGGAGCAGTATTATAGTAGTTATATTGTATATAGGAGCAGTATTATAGTGGTTAAAATCTTGTATATAGGACCAGTATTATAGCAGTTATAGTCTTGTACATAGGGGGCAGTATTGTACATAGTTATGTATATAGGGAATTCAAGCATGTTCAAGTGTTCAATGTCGCAGTAGTATGTTTTTGGCATGTTACTTCCGTACAGTTTTTATTTTTGGGTTCTATAATAGATTTAAAAAAGGTTTAAAGAAGATGGTGGAGCTCTCTATACTTTACTGCACCTGAGGTCAGAGGTCAGCCCAGTACCATGGGCAGAAAAATGCAAGATAAAGAATAAATAAAAAGTGACCAATCCTCAAAGGTACTTGCCCAAATGGATATATTTGTTGGTTTAAAACACAATGTAAACAAAATCAATGAATTCAATAAATACATATATATACACAGTTACCATAGGGCCCTAATGGTATGATAAATACAGTAAGAGATAAAAACCAGAATCGAATGTAACAATAAAAACTTGGTACTATTAAAGGTGATATCTCAGATGGAGGAAAGAAGGATTTATATAGTGCACCTCTCATAAGACCAAAAAGGCATTGGTGATATTGGTGATTTTATCATGAAATTCTGCGACCTGTGGTGCGCCAGAGATGTTATGTCCACACAGATAGCGGTGTTTGCAAAAGATCGCTGCCAGTCCTTAGAAAGGATTGCTAAGTACTCACTATTTGCGACCTGTAGTCCGTCTGCGGTTACCACTGTGGATCGCCAAATTGTAGCGTTGAATGTCCGCTGTGTGCGACCTGTAGTCCGCTCACGGTTTCCACTGTTGAGTGCCGTTGTGGATCTCCGACCTCCGATATGGTTGTCTCTTTGCTTATACCGCTTCTAATGCCGGGAGTACCGGCCGGAGAGTGGCGTCTTCTCCGTGAACGGAGAAGACGCCACTCTCCGGCCGGTACTCCCGGCATTAGAAGCGGTATAAGCAAAGAGACAACCATATCGGAGGTCGGAGATCCACAACGGCACTCAACAGTGGAAACCGTGAGCGGACTACAGGTCGCACACAGCGGACATTCAACGCTACAATTTGGCGATCCACAGTGGTAACCGCAGACGGACTACAGGTCGCAAATAGTGAGTACTTAGCAATCCTTTCTAAGGACTGGCAGCGATCTTTTGCAAACACCGCTATCTGTGTGGACATAACATCTCTGGCGCACCACAGGTCGCAGAATTTCATGATAAAATCACCAATATCACCAATGCCTTTTTGGTCTTATGAGAGGTGCACTATATAAATCCTTCTTTCCTCCATCTGAGATATCACCTTTAATAGTACCAAGTTTTTATTGTTACATTCGATTCTGGTTTTTATCTCTTACTGTATTTATCATACCATTAGGGCCCTATGGTAACTGTGTATATATATGTATTTATTGAATTCATTGATTTTGTTTACATTGTGTTTTAAACCAACAAATATATCCATTTGGGCAAGTACCTTTGAGGATTGGTCACTTTTTATTTATTCTATAATAGATTTAGTTGTGTACAATGCAGCAGTGCTGAACTTGTCAAGTAATAACCAACAAACTCAGCTCTGTAATATTTGACAAACATATAAATGACAAAATAAACTCTGCTGCATCTGACAGTTAACTTTTGGACAAAAAGCTTTGTTGTTTCCAATAACTATAGTTCTGACAAACTCAGCTTTGCTGCGTCTATGTTATTCCTGACAGATTTGTTATATCTGAGAAAGTCAGACATAAAAAAAACTCAACTCTCTACATGACAAACTAAACTTTTTGTTAAAGCTGATAAATGGTTCGGTTGAAGCTAAAAAAAACAAAACGAAAATCAGCTATGCTACACATGACAAACATGCACAATCTCAGCCTCTGTCAAGCTCGGCTCTGCTACATCTGTAGCTTTTTTTTTACATGTGACAAGTTCAGCACTGCCACATTTC
Source organism: Dendropsophus ebraccatus (assembly GCF_027789765.1). NCBI lineage: Eukaryota > Metazoa > Chordata > Amphibia > Anura > Hylidae > Dendropsophus > Dendropsophus ebraccatus. The sequence continues at coordinate 63,612,951 of NC_091467.1, read as the reverse complement.
ACCCGAGCAATGTTTTATCGGAGAAATTCCGGAAGCTCATCTCTGTTACATCTTTGTTACATATTCAGCCCCGCTACATCCCGCAAGCTTAACTTTGCTAAATGTGACAAATCCAGATTTCATACATGTGACAAACGCGAGCCAATTGGGTTGACAAACTCAGCTCTGCTACATCTGGTTAACATCATCCTCTAATGTACATTCTCCTGGATTGTATTTTTTGGTTAACCTCTACTTCCCTTATGACGCCTCTCGAAATGTCAAGTGTTCCTAATTCCCTTTCTGGAGGGGGGAGGGATTAGCGTAGTTTATAAGTGTAACAGGAAAAGTACAGGGTCCGGGGGCACCTCATGTAGCAGAGCGACACCATCCACATACACATATATCTCCTGATTTACGGGGACGCTGGCAGGTGGAAGACCCCAAAGACATTGAACACATTTCTCCAAGTTATATACACAGGGCGGGGGGGGGGGGGGTCACATATATATCAGTATCTTTTTCCATAAAAGGTCTTATATACAAAGGAGCACGGATCGCGTACGTATGAATCTCATTCTTACACTATGAGCTTGTCGGGCTAAAGCAGTGTCAGACAGTCACATTCCGTCCCTCCAAAACACAAACAGCGGACCATCCAACAAAATGCGTCCTGCGTCATAATAATACATAACCGGGTAGAAATGCGTCGGCCAACACCACCACATCCCTGGATTCTCCAAGGTGAGGACATCATCAGAGCTTCTTCTGGAAAATCCTGGGGCCAACAGCATCATGCTTATCCCAGCGAGAGGTTGTGAGTTCAACGCATTTCGGGTACAATTAGCAGTTATATAGGAACATGAAAATTATCTAACATGGTTTCCCTCAGTCCTATAGTACTCCGGTGAAAATCTTTTTATTTCAAATCTACTGGTTTCAGACGTTCTAAATCAGGTCAGGAACTGTCCAGAACAGCAGCAAATCCCCACAGAAAACCTTTCTTGACATGGACAGAGGTGGCAGCAGAGATTACTGTGTCAGGCTGGAGAGAATATACCACTTCCTGCAGGACATACAGCAGCTGATAAGTACTGGAAGACTTGAGATCAGGTTAGATCGCAACCTGTCTAACCAAGGCCAGGTATCCATCCATAGACAGCTGTTTCAGGGTGTTGCCCCTCATCAGCGTGGAGCAGGATTCTGGTTAGGCGGGCTAGGTGGGCCTTGGTTTTTCCCTTGTCATTACACTGACTTATAGGGCCACTTAATATGGTGGTTTTGGTGGTTTCCTTACAGCAGCCACCTCTTGGCTGGGTCCTTCCCGGAGCGATATCTGGCTAGTCCTGTGTTTCGAAACTCTTAAATGGGGCTCCACGGCCTCTTCTTTTGCATATTCATGTTTTCCAGGGAATAATGCACCTAGGACTTCACTGCATTGAGCGCTTAAACCGCCAGCCGGAAGCATTATTGTTTGGCTGGTCTCCCTGAGATCAGCAATCTGTTTCTCTTAGTAAATCTGGCCGGGAAAAGGGTATGGGGCTTTATTTAAGACTGGCGTACCTGTCCCCCTTAGGGTCTTATTATACGGGCCGACTACGACCCAATCATTTTACTGGACCTATTAGATGGCCCGATAATCGGGCAGTAAGGGCTGCATGGACATCGTTAGTGATGCCCTTGCAGCCCTTGCCCAAACATCAGGTACCTTACCTCTCCCCGCTACCGGTCTTCTCTCCTGTGCTCAGCAGCTTTTCGATCCTGGCAGCTGCAGCGGCTGACAGTCCGTTTAGACAGTCACAGACTGGGACCACAGCGGTCTGTGATTGGCTGAGAGGCCTGTCATAATGCTATTACACGGTAGCAATGCACGGTCAGTGCCCAACAATTTTAGGTCTGGGCCTAAACCAATGATCAGCCGATGATCGTTTCATCAGCTGTTTGTTGTCTCTATTACACGGATCCATAATCGATTATCGCTCTGTGTATTAGGGGCCTAAGTCTCTATCAGGGGGATTCGTACCAGGCTACAGGCCATATATAATGAAGCTTTATGTTCACCACAACATCAGAGCTGGAGCTTATGGGAATGATGTCAGGTCATGACGAAATGAGGCCAAAGTGTTCGCCTGGCCTCCAACCACTAGAACCCCACTTGAGAAGTCACAGATACAAATAACCAGATCCACTTTGAGAAGTATTCAGAACCCTCTTACCCACCAGAAGGTGGCCCCCGAGAGAGTCCCTGAACGCCGTACACCTGTACACGACCATAAAACAACTGCTACAGAGAGTAAATCCCATTTTGATTACATTGTCAGACCATTACCCGTATAATAATAGGACCTCAGGAAAGCGGTGGACAGAAGCCAAGAGAGCAGCTATAGATAGATCTCAGCACTCAGCTCGACTCATTTCATAATATTCTGTTTATTTATCTTCAATATACGCAGAATTTCTACACAACGGCCCTATATCCCCCTCTTCCTCCCCACCTCTAATGAAGATAGATATTCTAGGGCACAGTTCCCACTTGTCCTTTAACCGTTTGAGGGCTTGGATGTTTCCACTTCAATTTCACAAGTATTTAGCCAGTGACTGCACTACTAGGGATGGTCCGAACCCGCCGAGGTTCGGGTTCGGATGAACCCGAACGCTTGGCATCGGATTCCCACTGTCTGCCCGCTCCGTGCATCGGGCGGATATAGCGGGAGGACCGTCTGGAATACTGGGATACAGCCTATGGTTATGGCTGTATCCCAGTTTTCCAGGCGGTCCTCCCGCTGGATCCGCCCGCTGCACGGAGCGGGCAGACAGCGGGAATCATTACCGAGGGTTCGGGTTCGTACGAACCCGAACCGAACTTGGTTCATACCATCCCTATGCACTGCTCATCTTTGGACCTACAGGGTAGCAGTCCGGCCTTGTTGGCTCTGTTGACTTTGCACTTGGTTGGTGACTCCCACATGAGATAGGAAGCTTAGAGAAGGTGAAGAGGTCAAAGATGTGGGTGTTGTGGTAGAGTAAACTACCATCAGACAACAGGAGATGTCTTGTCTTGCCACTAGATATAACTTAAGAACTGTTGGGTCACCAGTGGTTCAATGGACCATTCTGGGCACCATGATAATGTCACCTTCCAGCTCCTGAAACCTGTGGTGTAATGATTTCCATTCCTACTTGGTTACTGCCAACAATGGTGTCAAGTGAAGACCAAGACATAGGAGGTGGTCCTCCTCGGCCTTTTTTACAAACCTGAATTGGTTCCAATGAGCTTTCATCCATACACCTACGTGACTTTATCATGGGTGTGCAGTCATCTGACGTCTCTACTATTCTTCAGGATGTTCTCCACCACTAACGTCCATTATCAGCATGGGGAAGAAAGAGGCCCACATAGGTCCCAACTGTTTGGACCCTCTTTTTTAGAAGCACTAGGTAATACCTCTAAATTAGGCAACTATTAACCACTAAATGAGCTGAACCACTTCTCTGTATTACGACATGCCAAGCCAAGAGGAAGGCCCTCGTCAATGCTGAAGCTTTACTGATGGACTCGACTTAATTTATCTAGTACCAGCTCAGTGTTTAAATTGCCGCTGGCATTGAAAGTTAAATAGGTGCCATAGATTTTAATGGACTGCTGATGACCGACTTTGGGAATTCAGCTATAAGACGGTATGTTCCTTGGCTCAGAGTCTCAGGAGTTTCCCGTCCTAAGGGATTGATAAGTCTACTGTTAGTTACAAGATGAAGACTGATGGGGAATTTATACTAGGGCCCTAAATTACCGGAGCCAGAACATTGGTATCCTCTTATATAGGATCTAGGCACTAGGACCGCACTGCTACTGATCTCTATGGCTTTGGAGATGTGTGACAAAGGTGATATCATGGGGTCAAGGAGCGCTCTGCATTTTGAACATCTGCACCCTTAGAAGAACAGTACAGCTATCTTCTAACTAGCCTTAAAGGGGTACTCTGGGCCAGGGGGTATTTTTGAGGATCGCCGGGGAGGGGGTGGAAATTGAAGCCGGAGGTCACTTACCTCTGACCAGGAAGTGACCGTGGGACGGGAGTACCGGGCGGCATGATTCGGGCACCGGCGCTGGAACGGGGGAGGTACGTGACCTACTGCTTCAATTTCCACCCCCTCCCCGGTGATCCTCAAAAATACCCCCCGGCCCCGGAGTACCCCTTTAAAGGGGTATTAGCAGCTGTAGGTCCTGCAGGAAGTGGTGTATTCTTTCCAATCTGGAGAGAAGGAGAGGTTTTCTATGGGGATTTGCTCCTGCTCTAGACAGTTCCTGACATGAACAGAGGTGGCAGCAGAGAGCACTGTGTCAGACTGGAAAGAATACACCCCTTTCTGCAGGACATACAGCAGCTGATAAGTACTGGAAGACTAGAGATTTTTTTAATAGAAGTAAATTACAAATTTCTGGCACTTTCTGACATCAGATGATTTGAAATAAATTTTTTGGGGGGTGAACTACCCCTTTTAATGGCTGATATCAGAGAACAATAGCCAACTGCTAAACAAGAGATTGCTTGTTGATAAGCAACCACCTAAGTAATAAGTGAAGTTGTGTGGAAGCAAAGGGGTCTAAATTCATATTTTCCTCATCCTTGTTCCTCATGGGCGGGGCATGTACTGAGCTCTACCTCTCTACAAGTACTAACATGGAGGAAGAAGAAGAAAGGGAGCAAATCACTACTTTTATCCACCCAATCATTATTAGTTTGTACATGGAAGACCCTTCTCCAGAAGATATGGAACGCCTATTGATTTAAAGGATCTTAAAGGGGTATCATCCCTTTTAGGCACTGCTAAAGGCCTGTTGATGTCAATCATGGATCATCTCATCTACTCAGCAATGCTTTGGTCCAAGGATCATGGCTGACTGTGTGATCGGGGATAGATTCCGCTCCTTCCCTCCAGACCATTAGTTCTGCCGCTGACAGATCAGTGTTTACAGGACAGTAATGGATTTGCTTAGTTCTCCAGACACATTTACAAACATTTCATGAGAATCGCGAGTCATCAGTGGAAAGAGTGAAACAGCGAGTTCTGCCGAGTTTACAAAGATCAGCTCCATTAGGCTGGAAATGTCAGAGGAGCAGCCGCCATTAGAGAGAGGACCACCCCAAAAATGTCACATCATGTATCCATTACACATCAAGGATTATAACACAGAGCAGACTGTACATCCCCATCACCAATATATAACTCATGTGTAATACAGGGGAGGTAAGAGCAGTATTATAGTATGTAAGGGGCAGTATTATAGTAGTTATATTCCTGTATATAGGAGCAGTATTATAGTAGTTATATTCTTGTATATAGGGGGCAGTATTATAGTAGTTATATTCTTGTATATAGGAGCAGTATTATAGTAGTTATGTTCTCGTATATAGGGGCAGTATTATAATAGTTATCAGGAATGGAGAGACAGGTAGCCTGCACTGCATACACGTAAATCCAGTCTATATTGAGCGGAGGCTAATAGTATGACCAATGTGAGGACTGCTGGGGTGCTATGGTGAATAGGTAGAGACATATAACAAGCAATAGGAGAAAATCCAGCACTCACCAGTTGAAGTCTTCATAGATTTATTGCGTGGAAAACATAAGCAGGGAAGGGGAGATGGAACAGTGAAGGTGCAGGCGCATCACCTGGGATAGCTATTTCGGGACTCCTCCCTTCGTCTAGCCAGGCCAATACGTCACACCCGGGAGTGCTTTATATACACAGTGGTCAGTGATTGAGACATGCTATAAAAATGTGAACACTTGCGGTATAACAGAAAATACAAATATCAATATGGTATAAAGGCATAACGCTGATTACATATAGCTGATGTTCAAGGCATCATAATAATACGCTAAGATCGTTGCGTTCATTTAAGCCCCCAGCACCTGTGGCATTAAGTACTTAATGCCACAGGTGCTGGGGGCTTAAATGAACGCAACGATCTTAGCGTATTTTTATGATGCCTTGAACATCAGCTATATGTAATCAGCGTTATGCCTTTATACCATATTGATATTTGTATTTTCTGTTATACCGCAAGTGTTCACATTTTTATAGCATGTCTCAATCACTGACCACTGTGTATATAAAGCACTCCCGGGTGTGACGTATTGGCCTGGCTAGACGAAGGGAGGAGTCCCGAAATAGCTATCCCAGGTGATGCGCCTGCACCTTCACTGTTCCATCTCCCCTTCCCTGCTTATGTTTTCCACGCAATAAATCTATGAAGACTTCAACTGGTGAGTGCTGGATTTTCTCCTATTGCTTATTATAATAGTTATATTCTTGTATATAGGAGCAGTATTATAGTAGTTATATTCTTGTATATAGGAGCAGTATTATAGTAGTTATATTCCTGTATATAGGAGCAGTATTATAGTAGTTATATTCTTGTATATAGGGGGCAGTATTATAGTAGTTATATTCTTGTATATAGGAGAAGTATTATAGTAGTTATATTCAGGCCCGCTTATGCCATGAGGCGGAATGAGTATTCCGCCTCAGGCGGCAGATTTTGTGGTCCTGCAGGGGGCGGCATAATCATGCCCGGACTGATAATCTGGCGGACCTGGCAAATGCCCGCTGGGCCGCCCAGATTATTAGTTGCAGGGCCGGCTGCTGAGCCCCTCCAGAACATACACTACAGGCCCCACCTCCCTGGAACACCCAGGGGCCGCGGCCGCCAGAGCTCTTCAAGGCCGATCTGCCCCTTTAAAAGCAGGGGGCTCCGCTACCACTAGCGGTTCTTACCAGTCCACTGAGCTTCCGGGACAGGTCACCTGATGCACGCCGGCTCCGTAAGCTCACAGCTCCAGCCCCGCGCGCCGTAACCTCTCCCGCAGTCCTGTGCGGTCAGCTGTTACATGTATGCCACCGAGCAGGAGACTAGAGAGGTGCCGCGTGCGGGGCTGGAGCTGTGAGCTTACGGGCCGCCGTGCTTCGGGTTCGGGTGGTTCGGGTGAGGGGGGCGGCGGCCTGGGGTTTGCCTCAGGCGGCACAAACCCCAGAATATTACCTGGTCATATTCTTGTATATAGGGACAGTATTATAGCAGTTATAGTCTTGTATATAGGAGCAGTATTATAGTAGTTACTAATTCAGGGTCAAGAAACAGAGTCTCGCACTCACCGGACTGAAGCTGCAAGTGGTTTATTTCCGATACATCAGAATCAGCATGGCAGGGAGAGGGGAGATGGCAGAGCAGGTGTGTTCAGCAGGAGCAACAAATGTTTCACGCCTTCAGTGGCGCTTCGTCGGGCTAGGAACAATAAAGTTATTACAAAAAACAAAATAAAAAACAATAACAGGTCAACTCGGAAAACAGTTACAGCAGAGTATTAAGGCCGTTCCTCTCGTTGAGGCCACTTGGCCCAGTAGCATCTAAGCGTAGAATCCATCGGGTTTCCCGCTTGAGGAGGAGCTTTAATCTGTCTTCCCCATTGCTGGGGGGATCTACTCGTTCCAAACCTATGAACCGTAGTGACTTAGTGTCACTAGCATGGACAGTGCGTATATGATCAATTAACCTGGGGACCCCCTTTCCCGTGCGGACAGAATACTGATGTTCTTTAAAGCGTGTCCACAAAGGACGTTTTGTTTTCCCGACATAGTACCTGCCGCACGGGCAGAGGATGGCATACACGACATGAGTCGTTCTACAGGTTATAAAGTCACGGACATAGCATTCTCTGCCCCCAAGGTTGACATATGCTTTGTTCAACATTTGGGGGCAGTAATGACAAGTGCCACACCGCTTGTTGCCTTCCGGCAAGTTGCGATCCAGCCAGCTCCTATTTTGGGTGGCCGGACTCTCAGTCAGAGAGTCCGCTATAGTGGTACTTTTTTTGAAAGTGATCAGGGGCTTACGATCAACCACATCCTTCAGGTCACTGTCATGCTGCAATAAGAACCAATGTCTTTTTATGATGCTGGTCACCATATCATTCTGATTGCTGTTCTGCAACGCAAAAGTGAATCTTTTGTTGCTAGGGTCAAAGGACTTTTTAGACTGTCTGTAGGAATTAGCAGACAAGAGTGAGGTTCTAGAGAGGGTGTTGGCTCTGGCATGTGCCTCCTCTAGGAGGTGGGCGGGATAACCTCTATTTAGTAAACGGGCCTTAAGACTGGTAGCTTGCTGCTGAAAACCTGCTTCAGTACTATTAATGTGTTTTAACCACAAGATTTGGCTAAAGGGTATTGATCTTTTGGTCTGCGGTGGATGGGAACTACTAAAATGTAATAATGAATGTGAAAAACATATTACGTGAGTTATGATCATTAAGAAAAGAAACAAAACCCTGAAATTCCTCCTTAGTGCCTTTCCAAACAACAAAAATATCGTCTACATAACGGTGGAAAGAAACGATACTGGTGATGTAGGGATTGCATGGAGCAAAAACTAAATCCATTTCCAGTTGTGCCAGAAAGAGATTGGCATACGTAACAGGAGACCGGCGTGCCCATTGCAGTGCCGGTCTCCTGACGGTACCAATCTCCTCTGTAAGTAAAACAATTATTACCCAAAACAAACAGCAAAGCATCCCGCACAAAATTACGGAAGTTCAAAGGCTTCTCTAGGCGACCGAGGATGCGATCGACAGCCTCCACACCCGCATCGTGTGGGATGCGGGTGTAGAGGCTCTCCACATCCACGGAAGCCAGGGCGAAATCCGATTGCCAGTGGACATCAGCCAAGACCTGTAGAAAACTGTTAGTGTCTTTAAGGTACGTAACAAAACACTGCAGGATCGGGCGAAGCGCCCAGTCCAGATACTGAGAAAGACCCTCGGTCACCGAGCCGACCGCCGAGACGATGGGACGATTTGGCGGTCGGCTCAGCGACTTATGGATCTTGGGGAGCAGATACCATTTTGGAATACGGGGGGACTCAGGGATGAGCCGCTCCGCCGTTTTACGGTCTATGGCACCGGTCTGCACGTGAGCGTGCAGCAGGGAGCGCAACTGTTCCTTGATCGTGACTGTGGGGTCTTTACTCAGTCTGCTGTAAGTGGTAGTGTCCCGTAGTTGCCGTGTAGCCTCTAGGTGGTAGTCCTCCTGGGTCATAATAACGGCAGCGCCGCCTTTGTCAGCGCGGCGGACCAGCAGATCAGATCTGGATTTTAGCCACGATAAGGCCCGGTGTTCGCGGTTCGTCAAGTTGGAAGAAGGTGCCGGGTAAGAGAGTGCCTTGACGTCTCTCAGGACTGCCTTGTGGAACAGATCCAATGGGCTTCCTGGGGTAATTTGGGGCGAGAATGTAGAAGGGTTTCCCCCAGTGAAAGGGGCATCTGTAGACACTATGGCATTAGGGGTCAGGTCCGCTTCGGTGATATTCTCTGCCATAGAGGCGAGATCCGCAAGGCACCCCTGTTCTCGGGTGTCAAAGGCGGTGGGAGGAAAGAACCCCAATGGGCCGATGTGGTATTGTACGTCTGAGGTGCTGTTAGCTGGTCCTGTTTTCTTCTGCGTGGAAAAGAATTGTAGTAGTTACACTACCGTTCAAAAGTTTGGGGTCACATTGAAATGTCCTTATTTTTGAAGGAAAAGCACTGTACTTTTCAATGAAGATAACTTTAAACTAGTCCTAACTTTAATCAAATACACTCTATACATTGCTAATGTGGTAAATGACTATTCTAGCTGCAAATGTCTGGTTTTTGGTGCAATATCTACATAGGTGTATAGAGGCCCATTTCCATCACTCCAGTGTTCTAATGGTACAATGTGTTTGCTCATTGGCTCAGAAGGCTAATTGGTGATTAGAAAGCCCTTGTGCAATCATGTTCACACATCTGAAAACAGTCTAGCTCGTTACAGAAGCTACAAAACTGACCTTCCTTTGAGCAGATTGTGTTTCTGGAGCATCACATTTGTGGGGTCAATTAAACGCTCAAAATGGCCAGAAAAAGAGAACTTTCATCTGAAACTCGACAGTCTATTCTTGTTCTTAGAAATGAAGGCTATTCCATGCGAGAAATTGCTAAGAAATTGAAGATTTCCTACAACGGCGTGTACTACTCCCTTCAGAGGACAGCACAAACAGGCTCTAACCAGAGTAGAAAAAGTAGTGGGAGGCCGCGTTGCACAAATAAGCAAGAAGATAAGCACATTAGAGTCTCTAGTTTGAGAAACAGACGCCTCACAGGTCCCCAACTGGCATCTTCATTAAATAGTACCCGCAAAACACCAGTGTCAACATCTACAGTGAAGAGGCGGCTGCCGGATTTTGGGCTTCAGGGCAGAGTGGCAAAGAAAAAGCCATATCTGAGACTGGCCAATAAAAGAAAAAGATTAAGATGGGCAAAAGAACACAGACATTGGACAGAGGAAGACTGGAAAAAAGTGTTGTGGACGGATGAATCCAAGTTTGAGGTGTTTGGATCACAAAGAAGAATGTTTGTGAGACGCAGAAGAAATGAAAAGATGCTGGAAGAATGCCTGACGCCATCTGTTAAGCATGGTGGAGGTAATGTGATGGTCTGGGGTTGCTTTGGTGCTGGTAAGGTGGGAGATTTGTACAGGGTAAAAGGGATTCTGAATAAGGAAGGCTATCACTCTGCACCGCCATGCCATACCCAGTGGACAGCGCTTGGAGCCAATTTCATCCTACAACAGGACAATGACCCTAAACACACCTCCAAATTGTGCAAGAACTATTTAGGCTATGTTCACACTGCGTATGAATCCGTCCGTAGATCTACGCTGCCGTACATGTGCGGCTGAAACTACGGGCGTGGGAAAAATAGACATGCGGCCGGATACGTACGCACCGCGAACTTACGCCCGTAGTACAGTTATGCTTCCCTAGCTTGTTTCGAAGCGATCTGAGGCAGATCATTTACTTGGAAATCTTCGCCCAGCCCCGTAAACCACACAGAACCTTTTGGATCTAAAAATCAAGTTCAATTTGGCTGAAATAAGTACTTTGTACGGGACCGCATGGAAATCCACGGGCGTGAGTTTCAACATTTCCGTCCTCAAACAATGGTTCGGCCGTAAGCTCATACGTAGTGTGCACTGTGCGGGCGTATATCGTATACTTTCAAGCGAACGCATCAACCTCAAAACTACGTGCGTATATTCGCAGGGTTCGCACTACGGACAGATTCATACGCAGTGTGAACATAGCCTTACAGCAGAAGCAGGCAGCTGGTATTCTATCGGTAATGGAGTGGCCAGCGCAGTCACCAGATCTGAACCCCATTGAGCTGTTGTGGGAGCAGCTTGACCGTATGGTACGCCAGAAGTGCCCATCCAACCAATCCAACTTGTGGGAGCGGCTTCTAGAAGCGTGGGGGGCAATTTCTCCAGCTTACCTCAACAGATTAATAGCTAGAATGCCAAAGGTGTGCAATGCTGGAATTGCTGCAAAAGGTGGATTCTTTGACGAAAGCAAAGTGTGATGTAAGAACAATGTTATTTCAAATACAAATCATTATTTCTAACCTTGTCAATGTCTTGTCTCTATTTTCTATTCATTTCACAACGTATGGTGGTAAATAAGTGTGACTTTTCATGGAAAACACAAAATTGTTTGGGTGACCCCAAACTTTTGAACAGTAGTGTATATTCTTGTATATAGGAGCAGTATTATAGTAGTTATATTCCTGTATATAGGAGCAGTATTATAGTAGTTATATTCCTGTATATATGAGCAGTATTATATCAGTTATATTCTTGTATATAGGAGCAGTATTATAGTAGTTATATTCTTGTATATAGAGGGCAGTATTATAGTAGTTATATTCTTGTTTATAGGAGCAGTATTATAGTAGTTATATTCTTGTACATAGAGGGCAGTATTATAGTAGTTATATTCTTGTATATAGGAGCAGTATTATAGTAGTTGTATTCTTGTATATAGGAGAAGTATTATAGTAGTTATATTCTTGTATATAGGAGCAGTATTATAGTAGTTGTATTCTTGTATATAGGAGAAGTATTATAGTAGTTATATTCTTGTATATAGGGCGCAGTATTATAGTAGTTATATTCTTGTAAATAGGAGCAGTATTATAGTAGTTATATTCTTGTATATGGGGCAGTATTATAGTAGTTATATTCCTGTATATAGGAGAAGTATTATAGTAGTTATGGTTCAGGGAAGAAAAAGAGTGCTGCACCTCACACCTATGGCTATGGATACTAGTACCTCTCGGCTGCATAAAAAACATCAGAATTCTGTATGTGAATTGATCAAGCCACACTGCCCCATGTACCGCATGCAGGTATCTGATACACATGGGTCCCTACACTAAGTCCACACTGTGCCGGTCAGCAACCACCACCCCCGCAGGCGTGCACAGTCAGGGAAGGGAGGCCATGGAACGGCCCTACAACCCCCATGCCACAGGACCAGACCCAAAAATGCCACACCAACACCTAGCCAGCACCACCGGCGGAGGAAGCTGCCCCCAAACAGCACAAGTCTGGATAAGGTATTGCACTCACCATAGCTATCAAAGATAGAATGGGACAGACAGGAGGGATTAAAACCATGAGCACTCAGGTGTTTCCTGCTAATTGCAGTCATGTGGGTCTCACCAGGAGGAGTGCAAAACACGGAGAAAAGAGAGAAACAAAATACGGTTCAGGGAAGAAAAAGAGCGCTGCACCTCACACCTATGGCTGATACTAGTACCTCTCGGCTGCATAAAAAACATCAGAATTCTGTATGTGAATTGATCAAGCCACACTGCCCCATGCACCGCGTGCAGGTATCTGATACACATGGGTCCCAAAACTCAGTCCACACTGTGCCGGTCAGCGACCACCACCCCCGCAGGCGTGCACAGTCAGAGAAGGGAGGCCATGGAACGGCCCTGCAACCCCCATGCCACAGGACCAGACCCAAAAATGCCACACCAAAATATATAGTATTATAGTAGTTATATTCTTGTATATAGGGGGCAGTATTATAGTAGTTATATTCTTGTATATAGAAGCAGTACTATAGTAGTTATATTCCTGTATATAGGAGCAGTATTATAGTAGTTATATTCTTGTATATGGGGCAGTATTATAGTAGTTATATTCTTGTTTATAGGAGCAGTTTTATAGTAGTTATGTGACCGGCACAGTGATGATTTTTGGTTAGGGACTCATGTGTATCAGAAGACCTGCACGTGGTACATGAGGCAATATGGTTTGGCCAAATTATATACTAACTTCTGATGTTGGTTTTAAATGTAGCTGAATAAGCTTTCGTGTCAGCCATGGGTGCGATGTGCAGCCATTTCTGTCTTTTTGGCTTGTGCATATTCTATGTATTCTGTCCCTTTTTTCATTGTGGCTAGCACTCGTGCTGTGTAAGACCCATGTGATCCAAATTAGCAGGAAGCACCTGTGTACATAAGGGGAGGATCTCCTAGTACTCTCCCATTCTACCTGCAGAGGAAAGGAGAGAGAGGTAAGAGCTTGTTCACACTTGTGTTGCTTGGCGTCCACTTTTTCCGCCGGCGGTGCCTGCGGGGTTCGGGGAAGCCCTTTAGGGTCTGGTCCTGTGACAATGGGGTTGCAGGGCCATTCCGTGGCCCCCCTTCTCTGCTTGCGCACGTTTTGTGGGGATTGTGGTCGCTGACCGGCACAGTGATGTTTTTTGGTTAGGGACTCATGTGTATCAGAAGACCTGCATGTGGTACATGAGGCAATATGGTTTGGCCAAATTATATACTAACTTCTGATGTTGATTTTAAATGTAGCTGAATAAGCTTTCGTGTCAGCCATGGGTGCGATGTGCAGCCATTTCTGTCTTTTTGGCTTGTGCATATTATAGTAGTTATATTCTTGTTAATGGGGCAGTATTATAGTAGTTATCTCAAGTACAAAGAAAGAGAAGTATGCCACACCCAGACTTCGCTGCATTAATGGGGAGAGTTGTGTAGAGCAGGCGTGCATATGGAACAAGTGTTTCGGACTAACTGCCCATTATTGAGCTTGAAACGGGCATTCCAGGTACACGCTTGTTCTAAACAATTCTCCCCCGTTTGTCTAGGTGAATAAATTTGTACTTGAGATTTGCATTGTCTCTACTAGTATAGCACCCCCTAGCTGCTTTGCTTACTATTGGCATCCTCTGGATCGTGTTCTTCATTTTTGTATATAGTATACACTGGACTACCGTTATATGCTGGTGATTGTGTATTATAGCAGTTATATTTTTGTACACAGGGGGCAGTATTATCTGTGGGTTCCTCTCCTGTCATGATACTATAAAGGCTACGTGATTTATTGGACATGAGATCATTCTAAGATGACATGTAAGTCTCTGCACTCAGTTGCAGGGTGCAGGAACAATGAGATGTGACAGCTCTGATGTGACTAATCATGTGACTGCCTTACATTATAAATAGTTCCTGTCATGTCACTCAGCCGAGGTATAAAGGTGCGGATGGCTGCATTATTAATAATACTATGTTTATTTGTCCTCTGTGTCCTAATAAGTTGATATTCATGTTGTTTATGCAGGTATTAGGGGGGTTTTGTTCATCCATATTCTTACATTCTTAGGCTATGTTCACACAATGTATCTTTTCATAAAAGATTTTGCGAAAAGATATGTTGCCTACTGTTCTATGGGATCCCGGCCGGGGCATATACACATAGCATGCGCTCCGGCCGGGATCTCTCGCCGTGCCGCAAAAACTGACATCATTTTTCTGCGTCCGTAATTCAATAAATAGCGGTCGCAGAAAACCCTGTCAGTGCACACTATGGAGGGAGCGGATCCAGCCGCTTGCTCCATGGTGTGCATTGGAGAATTCTGATGCGCGCGCACGGATGCGCCTGCGTCAGAACACTGCGACCGAAAAGATCATCCGGCCGGTACTGCAGTACCGGTGGGGATGATCTTTTCAGAGTCCGTCCGGTTCACGGAATGGCCGGTCTCTTACTGCGTGTGAACATGCCCTCAAAGTGGTACTGTAAACCCCATTCTCTGCACCATCCTTTAGAGCTTCTTTATCTTTCTCAGGGTTGTCAATTTCTTCTTTTATAGGCAAAAACGCGTGACCAATGGTGGACGGTGTCACCGAGGCTTTTTAGCCATTATGTCCCCTCTCTCTGCTTCAAGCAGGTGCCTAAAAGGGGATCTGTAGGGGTTTGTTCTTGTTGTGAAGGTCTAAAATATTGCTATAGTTCTATAGCAATATTAGTATATATCTAGTTATAGATAGATAGATAGATAGATAGATAGATAGATAGAAAGGAGATAAATAGATAGATAGATAGGAGATAGATAGATAGATAGATAGATAGATAGATAGAAGATAAATAGATAGATAGATAGATAGATAGATAGATAGATAGATAGATAGATAGATAGATAGGAGATAGATAGATAGATAGATAGATAGGAGATAGATAGATAGGAGATAGATAGGAGATAGATAGATAGATAGATAGATAGATAGATAGATAGATAGATAGATAATAGATAGATAGATAGATAAATAGAAGATAGATAGATAGATAGATAGATAGATAGATAGATAATAGATAGGAGATAGATAGATAGATAGATAGATAGATAGATAGATAGATAGATAGATAGATAGATAGATAATATACAGATAGTTCTCATGACACCACAGTCATGTACATAAGGTATCATCTATGTTGTATGTGATTGTGGAGCCCGGAGATGTCTGGGGATTCTGCGTTCCTCATGTCTCAGGGCGTCTTGTAATGAATTCCTCCTCCTTGACACTTTATAAATTCATGAAAACAAAGATGGAACAGAAACATTTCTTGAATTTCGTGACATGTTCTCTCGATGGGGGATCGGAAATGTTGGCTAAGAAAGAAAGAGCAGAGTGTCTGGGATCCTGGCTTACAAGGGAGTATGTCAGGGAAAGCCTGCCCCGGGGCAGCAGTGACAGTACAGGGTGTATTGGGACCTTACCTGTAGTGACAGGCTCAGCTCCATGTCTATATATGTCCCCCGTCCCCTCCTCGTATCACAGCACATCTGTCCTCACCATGAGTTCAGAGACCAATACTTTCCTCTATTTTCCTGAAATACTCTGTGCACCTTTCCCCTTCCACTGTGTAACTTTCAGGGACCTGCATAATATTAAAGGGGTTATCCAGTGCTACAAAGACATGGACACTTTCCCCCTACTGTTGTCTCCAGTTTGGGTGGGGTTTTGAAACTCAGTTCCATTGAAGTAAATGGAGCTTAATTGCAAACTGCACCTGAACTGGAGACAACAGTAGGGGGAAAAGTGGCCATGTTTTTGTAGCGCTGGATAACCCCTTTAACAAGTTCCTTTCCTGAAACACTTTGTGCTGCTGGGAGCCAATGCAGGTCTTTAAAGCTAACACTTTTATAGGGCATCCCCTTTTGGCAACATGATCTCAATCATCTCATTTTTCCACTTCATCAAATAATTGCTGTTAAGGACCTAAAGCTACTGCGGTTTGAAGGGTTAACTTGAGGCCATGTGCCCCGGGTGTTGGGTGACTTAAGGTGCAAATAAGCTCCTTAGCTTTTGCCATGGTTTTCTGATACGAGATAAAGGCAACAAAGTGAAGTTTTGCCCTGGCTCTGCTCACCAAAGTTAGTGGCCATCAGCCTCTCAGGTCGGCCCTTTACTCATACCCCAAGGAGAACCTACAGAAGCCTCCATCTTTGCTTGGAAACCGTACAAGGTTGAGGAACCATCTACAGGGTCGTAAATCGTTTACATTCCTGTTACTTTAAAAGAACAAGGGGGTTCTTAGGTCCACTAGTGAAGATATGAGATGGAAGGAACCAGTAGGGGGAGCTCTATTTCATACTTCTTGTTCCTTGGCCCCATTTGGACCTTCTCACCCTGACGATCTTGACCAATTATTTTTTGGTAAAGAATCAACATGTATTAGGGCCTTACTACTCAGGGTGACTATCTGTGATTATCTAAATCAGGCCGAATAAGGCCCGTGTAATAAAGACAATGATCAGCCAAGGAGCCGATCACTGGTTGGTCATTGTCCTTATAGTAGCTGATGTGCGGCCGGTAGCTGATTGGATATAGAAAATTATAGAGATGTTTTACTTACCTTCCCACACTCTCCCGGTGACCTCCTGTCTTGTTTATAGAATTTCCTGCTCACCACAGCTGCCACTGTCACTTCTGAACCAGTCACTGCAGTGACTGCTCAGCCAATCACTGGCCACGATTCTGTCCTGTCTAAGTCAGTGATTGGCTGAGTGGCTGTCATTGCAGAGACAGGTTGGGAAGTGTCTTTGCAGAGACAGGTTGGGAAGTGTCTTAGGTGGCTGCAGGGAGTGGAGGACAACGGGGGAACTTAGACAGGTGAGTAAAACATCATTATTTTACATCTTTAAAGTAAGGGCTGCACGGACATCGGCAACAATGTGCAAGCTCAGAGGGGTCGAGGTTTTTTCTGTTTTTAGCACTTGGTGACAAGCGCCAGAGAAAGTCTTAACTCGATGGAAAACATTTGCCTATAGCCCTATTAGATGGCCTGACTCTCACTGTATAGGATTTCCGATCTGCTGAATCCTATAAGACGGCTCGATAACTGTGTGAGTGGGGCTGCACATTGTTGACGATGTCTGTGCAGCCCCACTCACACAGTTATCAAACCGTCTAATAGGATTCAGCAGATTGGAAATCCTATACAGTGAGAGTCAGGCCATCTAATAGGGCTTTAGGCAAATGTTTTCCATCGAGTCAAGACTTTCTCTGGCGCTTGTCACCAAGTGCTAAAAACAGAAAAAAACTCGACCCCTCTGGGCTTGTATTATATACAGTAATTACCTCCGGCTGTAAACCTCAAAAAGTCTTCTAAAAGACGCTAAACTGGATCCACATGACTGCGGGATTGTCATGGCAGAGGGAAAGTCTTTTAAAGCGGCTCCACTATTCCCAGGACACCGGGGCCCACGACAAACCCCTCTTAATGACACAACATGGTACATTCCAAGCGAGGCCGAGGCATGCACTAACACCGCTCAGTCTAGGGGATTTGGAGGCTCGGGCCTGTCGTCAGCTAGAGCTTTCATCTTGGGACATGTGGTTTCGTTTTTCTTAAATATATAGGAAATAATCTTCCTTTAGTTTTGTTCCTCAAATAAATTGTCTTGTAACAATGGGGCACAAATCAACAAATCTATAAAAACCGTTGAAAAGCCAGAAGAGGTGCCCGAGGTCCACATCTTCTAAGTGCCCCGTACCCAATTACAGGAAAGGAGGCGCTAAAGCAATAGGAGAAAAAAAAACCTGACACTATGATACTTGTGCCCACATAGGACAGTAGGGTAGTAGATAACTGTTAGATGTAGATAGCTGAATGGCAGAATTCCGATTGCAGCTCTGGATGTGACTGGAGTGTAAACTATGTAAATAAAGCCACTATGTTCTCCAATGTGCTCTTCTTATTTATTTTTTCTATTTTTACATTGAATTAAACTTAAAATAGAAAATTGTTTCCAGAATTTATAATCCCTATTTTCTATGTTTGAAGCCGGAGACATTATTATTATTTATATGAAGTCATATTGACCGCAAAACTCCACACAGTCCCAGCCACGCTCCTGACATGTGGCCTCACCGCATCCTCAGAGCCTCACCCATCCGAGAAGACCACAGACATTGTAACATACCAGGGAATCACATGTCAACACCAAATCTGCTGGTAATTACCATGTAACATGCAAATTATATTAATTTATCTCTGTTCATAGGGTATATATAACTACTATAATACTGTCTCTTATATACAAGAATATAACTACTATTATACTGCCCCCTATATACAGGAATATAACTACTATAATACTGCCCCTATATACAGGAATATAACTACTATAATACTGCCCCTATATACAGGAATATAACTACTATAATACTGCCCCTATATACAGGAAAATAACTACTATAATACTGCTCCTATATACAAGAATATAACTACTATAATACTGCTCCTATATACAAGAATATAACTACTATAATACTGCTCCTATATACAAGAATATAACTACTATAATACACGAACTGGAGAGAATGGAGCGGCTGCACATCCCATCTATGGCTGATACTAATGCCGCTAGGCCTATATTAAAAATCAACACCAGAGTGTCTGTATATGAATTGATCAAGCCATATTGCCCCGTGTACCACCGCGCAGGTCCTCTGGTCCACACGGGTCCCTACGCTAACTCCACACCGTGTCGGTCCAGTTCGTGTTTTACAGTTCTCCCTCTCTGAACAGCTAGCACTCCTTTATAAGACCCACATGACCAAAATTAGCAGGATATGCCTGTGCTCACATGTCTGGACCCTATGTCTTCCCCATTCTGTGAGAGCAGCAATGGTAAGTGTAATACCATATCCATACTTGTGTCGTTTGGGGGCAGCCTTCCCCGCCGGTGGTGCTGGCCGGGTTTTGGTGGGGCTTTTTGGGTCTGGTCCTGTGACATTGGGGTTGCAGGGCCGTTCCATGGCCTCCCTTCCCTGCACGTGCACGCTTTGCGGGGTTGGCGGTCGCTGACCAACACGGTGTGGAGTTAGCGTAGGGACCCGTGTGGACCAGAGGACCTGCGCGGTGGTACACGGGGCAATATGGCTTGATCAATTCATATACAGACACTCTGGTGTTGATTTTTAATATAGGCCTAGCGGCATTAGTATCAGCCATAGATGGGATGTGCAGCCGTTCCATTCTCTCCAGTTCGTGTCGATAACTACTATAATACTGCTCCTATATACAAGAATATAACTACTATGATAATGCTCCTATATACAAGAATATAACTACTATAATACTGCTCCTATATACAGGAATATAACTGATATAATACTGCTCCTATGTTAGGAACCGGACAGCAGGACAAGACAAACAGTGAGCCCTAAGCTCAGCCCCGCCCACTGTCCTCTACCTATTTGCCACAATCCGCCCTAAAATGGCGGCGAGCAACTGGGCGTCAGTCCCTGCGCTGGCTAGGTGGGACACAAGGACAAGACAGACAGACAAAACACAATAACGAATGGTCAACAGTCCGGGTCACAACAAACGGGCAGCAGAAGTACAAAATCACAATCCGAAGGCAAAGTCAATATACAGGCAGTATGGTCAGGGGCAGGCAGCAAACAAGAATGGTCAGAAAGGCAAAGCAAGGTCAGAATCAACAGAGCAAGAATAGAAACACAGAACCAGGCAGAGACAAGCTCAATAACCGGCAAGGCACAGGCAGAAGCTGAATTCTTAAATAGGACACCAGGAACCAAGTCCAGAAGATGATAGGAGGGACCAGCTGTCAATCACTGAGGCAAAGGCAGGTTAACTGTTACATGACCAGAGCAAACTTAGAAGCACAGACACGGGTGGGGCAGGGAAAACAATTAGCAGACCAGAAGGAATAAGACACAGTTCAGACAGGGTAAAAACAAAGGCAAACAAAACACAGAATAAATGGAATATTATGGCCAAAATCGCAGTCTCGGTCGTACCTTACGCACAGAGGACTGCGCCAAAGTTCCATTCATGACAGTACCCCCCCTTTTATGAGGGGCCACCGGACCCTCATTAGACGTAGCAGGAGTGGGTGGAAAATTACCTCTTACAACACATGTTTGATTGTCACTGGAGATGTCACTGTCAGTCTCCCACTCATCAGCGCAAGCATCCAGGTGACTAACTAAAGGTTCACCGACAGGCTCGATATCACCAATTATGCTACTGGCATCAGACACAGACTCAGCTTCCATGTTGCAATTATTCAAAATTACAGTGTCATTTTTGGCTGGACACATAGATTTCACACTAGGTTTAGCAGAGCAACAATGTATACCCACACCACTTTGAGGTACCTGTGCGCCCAGGTGACTCTCCTGGTTGTCACCTGGACGCTGACGTTCTGGCCGCAGGGGACGCTTGGGACAGTGGCAAATGAAGTGTCCGTCATCACCGCAGTAGAAACAGAGTCCATATAATCTCCGGTGTTCACGTCTGGTCCTGATGCCTATAACTCCCAACTGCATGGGTTCATCCTCGATGTAATCAGAGGGAAGGACAGATTTTTTCAAAGACAGAGATGGAGAGACAGAAGGTTTAGAAACGTCAGGACCTGCTTTCTCCCTTTGCCTATCCCTGAGCCTGCGGTCTATACGAATAGCCAAATTCATGGCCTGCTTTAGGGTGGAAGGATCTGGGTGTCCTGTCCAGGCATCCTTAATGCCATCAGACAACCCCTGCTTAAATTTGCATCTAAGTGCAGGATCGTTCCATCCGGATGGAACGCACCACTGGCGGAACTCGGCACAATACTCCTCCACTGGTCGCTTGCCCTGTCTCAAAACTGTCAACTGCCTCTCAGCTGCTGCTGCCCTGTCAGGGTCATCATACAGCAATTCCAATGCGGAGAAAAACTGATCCACAGAAGACAATTCAGTGGCATCTGGAGGCAAAGAAAAGGCCCACTCCTCCGGAGGTCCTTGTAAGAGTGACATAATAATGCCCACTCTCTGGCTCTCATCCCCAGAGGACCGGGGACAAAGTCTGAAAAACAACTTACATCCCTCTCTGAAGATCCGAAAGGCCGTTCTTTCGCCTTTGAACCTATCAGGAAGCTGCACTGGAGGTTCTGGGGGAACAGCAGCAGATAGCATGGCATTTTGGCCCAGGAAAGACTCTACCTGCTGCACCCGTTGCGTAAGGTCCAGAACAAGCTGGTTGAGACTTTGCATTTGCTCAACCAGAGCTTTCATGGGGTCCATAGCAAGGTGGAGAGAGAGAAGAGAAAGAAAAAAAAAAGTAAGGCCGGTTATTCTGTTAGGAACCGGACAGCAGGACAAGACAAACAGTGAGCCCTAAGCTCAGCCCCGCCCACTGTCCTCTACCTATTTGCCACAATCCGCCCTAAAATGGCGGCGAGCAACTGGGCGTCAGTCCCTGCGCTGGCTAGGTGGGACACAAGGACAAGACAGACAGACAAAACACAATAACGAATGGTCAACAGTCCGGGTCACAACAAACGGGCAGCAGAAGTACAAAATCACAATCCGAAGGCAAAGTCAATATACAGGCAGTATGGTCAGGGGCAGGCAGCAAACAAGAATGGTCAGAAAGGCAAAGCAAGGTCAGAATCAACAGAGCAAGAATAGAAACACAGAACCAGGCAGAGACAAGCTCAATAACCGGCAAGGCACAGGCAGAAGCTGAATTCTTAAATAGGACACCAGGAACCAAGTCCAGAAGATGATAGGAGGGACCAGCTGTCAATCACTGAGGCAAAGGCAGGTTAACTGTTACATGACCAGAGCAAACTTAGAAGCACAGACACGGGTGGGGCAGGGAAAACAATTAGCAGACCAGAAGGAATAAGACACAGTTCAGACAGGGTAAAAACAAAGGCAAACAAAACACAGAATAAATGGAATATTATGGCCAAAATCGCAGTCTCGGTCGTACCTTACGCACAGAGGACTGCGCCAAAGTTCCATTCATGACATCCTATATACAAGAATATAACTACTATAATACTGCTCCTGTATACAGGAATATAACTACTATAATACTGCTCCTATATACAAGAATATAACTACTATGATACTGCTCCTATATACAAGAATATAACTACTATAATACTGCTCCTATATACAAGGATATAACTACTATAATACTGCCCCTATATACAGGGATATAACTACTATAATACTGCTCCTATATACAAGGATATAACTATAATACTGCTCCTATATACAAGGATATAACTACTATAATACTGCCCCTATATACAGGAATATAACTACTATAATACTGCCCCCTATATAGAGGAATATAACTACTATAATACTGCTCCTATATACAAGAATATAACTACTATAATACTGCCCCCTATATAGAGGAATATAACTACTATAATACTGCTCCTATATACAAGAATATAACTATAATACTGCTCCTATATACAAGGATATAACTACTATGATACTGCTCCTATATACAAGAATATAACTACTATAATACTGCTCCTATATACAAGGATATAACTACTATAATACTGCTCCTAGGTAGAATAATACTGCCCGTACCCTGGTTGTAGTAGGTAGTATTCTCGGTGTCCATCTCCCCCCATTTCTGGCCACGGCCTCATCTTATCTCTTCTGGGATAGTACACAGGATCAGAGCGGAGGATTATGGGCCTCGGGCTCAATAAGGATCGGTTATTTATACAGTAAATGTCTGAGCTCTGAGGAGTTTATCAGATTCATTTGGACGTTCCTTACATGATGATCCCTCTTCTTAGCAGACGTCTCTTCTTTATGAAAAATTGATTGAAGTTTTTTAGATTACTCCAGAGGAGGAACCTTGTTTTGGGATTCTTACTATAATGAGATCCGGGCGGATGATGAGGATAGGAGTCAGATCCTCATACTTGAGAAGTACCTGCAGATGTGACCTGGTAAACCATCGGCTGCTCCTCTTATCCGCTCTTGGATCTCGGCCTAGATGTAAGGAGAAGCAGCAGGCCATTGTTTACCCGGGGGTTGCACTCTTACACCTCTCCCCATGTCCTCCTCCAGGGTCATCTACAATCCACCATAGAACTTGTATGCTTAAGTACTCAGTCCAGACACAATGTGGTGTAACTTCCTGCTCTATGTTGGATAGTAGAGTTTGTGTCATGTGTAAAGAAGCTTAAAGGTCACATGGCTGGCCGCAACTGGAAAAAGTAAGACCTAGCAAGGTTTTTGTTTGGAAGCATGCCCGCCGAAGAGAACTTCAGGGCATGCAGCTGTGCTTCTTTTTAGCCCTCCACCATCATCCCCTACCTTCACCGTCCTCTGCAGAGCAGCTGCATGCAGGACACGAAGCCCTTCACCTGCTGCCAACCTTGATGTTCCCTCTGTGGCTGCCCCTTGTAAATGTGCAGAAAAGGCATCAAAAGGGCCTGCCGCCTGCTGTTATCCCTGTTGTCCCCTACCGCTAGATGTAGAGCTGCACACAGTCTGCCGTTATACTGTCGCTGTCCCTGCTGTGCTGTATGAGTGGGCTGTGGTGAGCTCCCTCTGGTGACCAAAAGCTGCCGTACCATACGCTCTGAGCCTGGAAGTTGCATAGGCAGCGACTCCCCACAGCTACGCTGTGTTTGCCAGTATATCTATATAACAGTGGAGTCCCATTTTGATGACCACTTCCTACTTATGACATCAACAGCATGTAGCTTTAAGGAAGCCACATGTGGTGAGCTGGCCCAGAGGGTATTTAATATGTGGATAGACAGTCTGCACACATATTCCTCATCAATGTCATGGCTAAAATGGGGCATCAGGTGTTATTGATGTGAACATCGGCTAAGAAGGTGCTGGAGGGCAGGCAACACACTACAATGGAGCAGCTCAATGCTATCATGACCAAGAGGGCTACCGAAGGTGTTTAACACAACAGATCAGTAATCCCTACTGTGGATAGGGCTCCGGAGCAGACGGATGGTCACTGCTCCTCTGATAACCAAGTTATATTGGTAGAAAAGGCTTTAATGTTTTGACTCCGCTGATTGGTAAAGGGTTGTCTTCTCCGCTGATTGGTAAAGGGTTGTCTTCTCCTCTGATTGGTAAATGGTTGTCTTCTCTGATTGGTAAATGGTTGTCTTCTCCGCTGATTGGCAAATTGTTGTATTCTCCGCTGATTGGTAAAGAGTTGTCCTCTCCGCTGATTGGTAAAGGGTTGTCTTCTCCACTGATTGGTAAAGGGTTGTCTTTTCCACTGATTGGTAAAGGGTTGTCCTCTCCTCTGATTGGTAAAGGGTTGTCCTCTCCGCTGATTGGTAAAGGGTTGTTTTCTCCTCGGATTGGTAAAGGGTTGTCCTCTCCGCTGATTGGTAAAGGGTTATCCTCTCCGCTGATTGGTAAAGGGTTGTCCTTTCCGCTGATTGGTAAAGGGCTGTCCTTTCCGCTGATTGGTAAAGGGTTGTCCTCTCCGCTGATTGGTAAAGGGTTGTCCTCTCCGCTGATTGGTAAAGGGTTGTTTTCTCCTCGGATTGGTAAAGGGTTGTCCTCTCCGCTGATTGGTAAAGGGCTGTCCTTTCCGCTGATTGGGAAAGGGTTGTCTTCTCCTCGGATTGGTAAAGGGTTGTCCTCTCCGCTGATTGGTAAAGGGTTGTCTTCTCCACTGATTGGTAAAGGGTTGTCCTCTCCGCTGATTGGTAAAGGGTTGTCTTCTCCACTGATTGGTAAAGGGTTGTCCTCTCCGCTGATTGGTAAAGGGTTGTCTTCTCCTCGGATTGGTAATCGGTTGTCCTCTCCGCTGATTGGTAAAGGGTTGTCCTCTCCTCTGATTGGTAAAGGGCTGTCCTTTCAGCTGATTGGTAAAGGGTTGTCTTCTCCTCGGATTGGTAAAGGGTTGTCCTCTCCGCTGATTGGTAAAGGGTTGTCCTCTCCGCTGATTGGTAAGGGGTTGTCTTCTCCACTGATTGGTAAAAAGTTGTCTTCTCTACTGTTTAGTAAATTGTTGTCTTCTCTGCTGATCGGTAAAAGTTTGTCTTTTCCACTGATCAGTAAAGGTTTGTCTTCTCAGAGTCATTTTTTCTGCTTAATGGATTGGGTGGACATTGTCGTGTCATGAGAGAAACATCAGAGAACAAATCCCTTGCTGCTATTGCTGGAAGACAACAAAGTGGTGGGGGCAGCATTATGATCTGGGAGATGTCCTCTGAGCCACTCATCGATCTGGGTATGAATTCTTTCATACACCCATGCATGCTTATTGTCTCCCCTAAGGTGGATGGAATCTTCCAACAAGACAATGTGACATATGGCTAGAAATGACTGACATTGGTTGCAAGAGCAGGAACAAGACTTCCTAGAACTTCCCTGGCCTCTATTTCCCCAGACTTAAAGGGGTTGTCCAGCGAAAATCTTTTTCTTTCAAATCAACTGTTATCAGAAAGTTATATAGATTTGTAATTTACTTCTATTAAAAAAAAATGTCAAGTTTTCCCATACTTATTAGCTACTGTATGTCCTGCAGGAAGTGTTGTTTTATTTTCAGTCTGACACAGTGCTCTTTGCTGACATCTCTGGCCGAGACAGGAACTCTGTCTCAGGACCTTATTAAGTCACTCCCGATCTGTCTAGTTGCTGTCTGTGTCGCACATGGCGGTAACAATAGATATTAGCTGCTGGTCAGAATAATGTGACATACCCCCCCAAAAAAGTAATGTGCGAGGCTCTTAGATGAAGAGTTACAGAAATGTCCAGAGTGTTGGCTAGTAACAGGGGAGAAGCCAGTGGGTGTCGGTGGTGGATCTCCATACCCTTGTGGAGATCTGGTAGTGACACTCACATTCACTAGAAGGACTGATGACCATTTTAATCATTAAGCAAAAAATTTTACATTTCAAAAATGGATTCTATGGGAGCTCATGGTGTTCATCTCATGGGAAAGTACAACTAGGGAGGCATCTGGGGGGGATTTTCATGCTACACATCTCTCTCATCGACCCGTACAGCTACACCTCCCAGGATTTCACTGCAAGGTTATTTGTCCTATCAGGCAGTCAGCAAGTGAAGGTAACACCAGCGCAAAAGTCCAAAGAAAGCAAAGAGACGGATTACGGTCAAGAGCTGCTAATGACGTCCACCCCCCCCCCCCCCCCTCCTCCTGACAGGCAACGCACTCCGTGGATTAAATTCCAGTCCCATTAGTTTACAGGATACTAAATATATAGGGAATAGGTGTTTATAGAAGAACAATGAGTCTACTACATCCCAGATTATTATTAACTTCACACAGATTATTCAACGCCCCGATGACTGGTGTAAGTGATCGGCGATCTGCTAGATCGGTGTTCGCTTACTGCGCCTATTACACAGCAAGGGCTGCATGGACATCGCTAAAGGTACCCTTGCCTTAAAAGTGTACAAAAATAAAGGTTATACTTACCTGTCCATGCTCCTCCATGTCCTGACTTCTGCCCACTCCCCTCCCATGGCCCCTCGTCCCCTCCCACCCATTCCCCGCCCCCTCTCCAGACCTCCTCTCCATCCATATCCTGTCTTCCTCTCATCCCCTCTCCTACCCATCACGTCATCATCCTCAGTCTGTGCTCAGCAAACAAACCGAATGTGAGACGGAGGTCACATGGTCTTCGTCTCCTGCAGGGAGTGGCTTGCGGGGAGGCCAGTTTTCTTCACTTCCTGGATGTCAATCAACTACCAGTGTGGCACAACTGCACAGACACAGTATTACATTATATAGAGACTCCTGTCAGGGTCACTGTGATCAGAAGCAGTACACCCCAGTGGTGCACACCACTGCAAGAGCTCCTACACAGCTCGCCCTGTACACACAGCCTCTGGGAGGTCTGCCCTAGCTCCTATTCACCAAGCCAGCATTTCCCAACCTTTTCTACCTCGGGGAACTCCTACCAGATAACGTTCTACAAAATGCAAAAACCCTATTCAGTGACTCACAGGTGACGTCTTCTTTGATCTGAGATGTCCTCTTTTCCTCTGGCCCAGGCCTCCATGATGATTTCTTCCAGCTACAATTCGTCTCTTCAGAACCTGCCAGACAAACATCTTAGGCTCCGCAATTTTCCTTCAACTTCCTTCCCTTTCCCTCTCCTATAGGCTCCCATACAATAGCAATTCTACTATTTGGTATCATGCGCAGTAAAGTGAGTAGGTAAGTGGGTTGCCCCCTGTATGTAGGATCCCCTGCTGTGCCCCCATAGTAATAATGCTTCCTGCTGTGCCCAGTAATAATGTTCAGACAAAAAACAGAAGGTGCAGCAGCAACCCACAGGTGCAAGGGCTTACTGTATATACTCCTCCCAGCGTACACACGGTAAACACGTGCTCTGTAGATATTAAAAAATGAGGATCTTAGCAAACTATTTGATCAAAATAGTGTACCATGTCGCCAACCTTAAGGCGTCCTCGAGACATGGTCCCTACTCTAGCATTTTCACACTAGCAATGGCCTCTCCTGGGCTGAATAAGCCTACAACTGGGCAGATAGGAGCCAAATGATCTCTTTTATAGCACCCTTGGGACATGGGTGGAGTGCAGGCCAACAGGAGGTAGCCACACACCCCACATTCAACATTCCTTTTTTTCTTTTTAGTAATAATGTTCAGTGCTGTGCCCCCTATATGTAGGATCCCATGCTGTGCACTCATATAGTAATAATGCCCCCTTCTGTGCCCCCATAGTAATAAAAGTAATACTGCCTCCTGCTGTGCCCCCATATAGTAATAATGTCTACTGCTGTGCCTCCATATAGTAATAATTCCTCTTGCTATAACCCCATATAATATTAATGCCTCCTGCTTTGCCCCCATATAGCAATAATGTCCAGTGCTGTGCCCCCATATAATAATAACACCCCCTGCTGTGCCTCCATATAGTAATGTCCCCTGATGTGCCCTCCATATAGTAATAATGCCCCACTGCTGTGCCCCCTGTATAGTAATAATGTGCTTGCTGTTCTCACCATAGTTATAAAGTTCCCCCCTCTGCCAGCAATTAACCTGACCCCTATGCAGACACTACCCCACCTGACTCCCCCCCACACACACACACTACCCCACCTGACCCCCCCACACACACACACTACCCCACCTGATTCCCCCCACACTACCCCACCTGACCCCCCCACACACACACTACCCCATCTGACCCCCCACACTCATACTACCCCACCTGACCCCCTCACACATACTACCCCACCTGACCCACCACACACATACTACCCCACCTGACCCCTTTACACGCATACTACCCACCTGACCCCCCCACACACATACTACCCCACCTGACCCCCCCACACACACACACATACTACCCCACCTGACCCCCCACACACATACCACCCCACCTGACCCCCACACACACATATTACCCAACCTGACCACCACCCCACACATACTACCCCACCTGACCCCCCCACTACCCCATACACATACTACCCCACCTGACCCTCCCAGCACTACCCCACCTTCCCCCCCCACACACACACTACCCCACCTGACCCCCCACACTACCCAACCTGACCCCCCCACACTACCCCACCTGACGCCCCACACACACTACCCCACCTGACCCCCCACACTACCCTACCTGACCCCCCCACACACACACACACTACCCCACCTGACCCCCTCACCACGCATAGGGGGCACTACAGAGATACCCCACCTGATCCCCAAACCCATACTACGCTACCTGACTCCACCAAACACACACTAACCCACCTTACACACACACACACTACCCCAGCAGACCGCCATCCCACACGCCCCAAACACAAATAAACACACACTTACCTCCCCCCCGGGGTTACAATACTCACCAAGGTGCATCAGCCTGAGGTGGAAGAGTGCTGCGGGGCAGAAGCTTGCCGCCACTACAGACGGTTATGGCGCGACAGTGGACGCCGGGTGATGTCACTGGAGCACGTACGCGGAGCCAGGAGAGAGGCAGGGCTGGAGCGCGCGGCCATCCCCTGTGGCCCGCTGTCCAATGAAGAGCGTGGTGATGTCACGAGTGGAATGGCGTCCGGGCACTCGTCGGGCAGGCAATACATGGTGCCGGTAAGGCAGTAGGTGCAGTTATTTCGGCACTGGCGGGCCGGGTCAAAAAAACTTTCGGGGCTAGGCTAAATTCGTTCAGGGCTTGGGCCCCGAATGTTTATGCCTAGCGACGCCACTGGCAGGGGGTGAAGTCAGTTGTCCCTCTGCTCTGCACAGACTAGCCCAGTGAAGGTGAATGCTGATTGGCCAGCAGCCGTACACACTCCTGTATACACCCTGTACATGCCCCTGTACACTCCCCTGTACACGCCACTGTGCACACCCCTGTGCATGCCCCTCTGCACACCCCTGTACATGCCCCTGTGCATGCTTCTGTACACACCCCTGTACATGCCCCTGTACACACCCCTGAACATGCCCCTGTACACGCCCCTGTGCACGTCCCTGTGCATGCCCCTGTGCACGCCCCTGTACACGCCCCTGTGCATGCCCCTGTACACGCCCCTGTGCATGCCCCTGTACACGTCCCTGTGCATGCTTCTGTGCACGTCCCTGTACATGCCCCTGTACACACCCCTGTACATGCCCCTGTACACGCCCCTGTGCACGTCCCTGTGCATGCCCCTGTGCACGCCCCTGTACACGCCCCTGTACACGTCCCTGTGCATGCCCCTGTGCACGTCCCTGTGCATGCTTCTGTACACACCCTTGTGCATGCTTCTGTACACACCCCTGTACACGCCCCTGTACACGCCCCTGTACACGCCCCTGTACACGCCCCTGTGCATGCCCCTGTACACGCCCCTGTGCATGCCCCTGTACACGTCCCTGTGCATGCCCCTGTGCACGTCCCTGTGCATGCCCCTGTGCACGTCCCTGTGCATGCCCCTGTGCACGTCCCTGTGCATGCCCCTGTGCACGTCCCTGTGCATGCCCCTGTGCACGTCCCTGTGCATGCCCCTGTGCACGTCCCTGTGCATGCCCCTGTGCACGTCCCTGTGCACGCCTCTGTGCACGTCCCTGTGCACGCCCCTGTGCACGTCCCTGTGCACGCCCCTGTGCACGTCCCTGTGCATGCCTCTGTGCACGTCCCTGTGCATGCCCCTGTACACGTCCCTGTGCACTGCTGCAATATTACAATTAAAATGACAGTATACATAAGGCACATAATTAACTATGTATTTGCTGTTTTTTGTTGTTTTTCTGTATCATGACAGGTACACTTTAACCCCTAGACGACCAAGGACGTACCGGTACGTCCTTAGCGATGAAGCTCACTCCGGAGCAGAGCGCGCTTCATAGGAGGTGGGGGTCGGCTGCAGTGAGCAGCCCAGCCCTCACCGTTAATGACAGGCTGCAGCGATCACAGAGTTTAAGTGTAAGTGACAGGGGCAGTCCCCTGTCACTTACCGATTGGGACCCCCGTAGTGTGACAGGTCTCTTACCTTCCTCTGTGCGGTCCGTTCGGCTATTACACTGATCAATACTATGCCTATGTTACAGTGTTTATAAGTACCCCAAAGCCCCTCCCCAATAAAAGTTAAAATCACCCCCCTTTCCCATTATATAAATAAAACATATAAAAATAAATAAACATATAATATACCGTAGCGTGCGTAATTGTCTGATCTAATAAAATATAACAATCGTCATTGCGAACGGCTTAAAGGAAATGAGGGAAAATAGCGCCAAGATTACCGATTTTTTGTTACATTATATATTAAAAAAAATTTATTAAAAAGTGATAAAATCTAGAGATAATGGCGCAAAAAATGACACCCCATACAGCCCCATAGGTGAAAAACTTAAACCTTTGTAAGAGTCACAATAGGGCTGTTTTATTAATAATTAATTGCAAAAAAAAAAAAAAGGATTTTATAAAAAAAAAGTATATAACATTAGAGAATCTGTGTAACCTGCATGTGGTTGTGTTAGGACTGACCTATAGAATAATGGTATCATGTCACTTTTACCATATAGTACATTACGTAGACACAGGAACCCCCCAAACGTTACCATATTGCATTCTTTTTTCCAATTTCACCAATTTATATTTTCATAAATAATATATTTGGGATTCCGTCATACATGTTATGGAAAAATGAAAGACGCCATTACACAGTACAACTATTCCTGTAACAAATAAGCCATTACATGGCCTTGTAGATAAAAAACTAAAAGTGCTAGAGCTCTTAGAAGGGGAGGAGGGAAAAACGAAAGAGCAAAAATGAAAATTTGCGCGGCCCACTGGGTCATTTTGGGCTTGGTCCTCAAGGGGTTAATCATTGATGATCCTTCACCTGGCTCAAGATAGTGACACCCTATACAAGGTAACAATGCCTAAACTATACATCTTGGTTGTTGCCAAGCTAGAAAATACTCATCAGGACTCCCATGGTTTGTATAACACTCCAGAGTCCCCTGATGAACCTCATGCATATCAGAGAGAAACACGTCTGGACAATTATATAACTAGGGTGAGAAAGTGAAGTCAGAGAAGAGTAGACAACCAGTAGGTGGGGCCACTCCTTTCCGGACAGTCTCTCTCCACTTCTAGAAAGGTTGACTGTTAGGGTGAGACGAGGGTCAAAGCAGGATGCATGAGTGATCCTTGACCAACCACAGACCCTGTATCCATATTGCTTATTACAGTGTGTAGAATCGACAGCACTGTGAGTAATCGGGTGCAGCGGTGGGTTAGAGGGATTTGTTGGATCCTTTGTTATCCTTCCTGACTATACTTTCTGTACATTCTACATATTATGGGCTTCAGTATACTATGGCATTTATGAGAGGTTGAGTCCATCCCCTGTAAGCTGAGATTTAGGATGCTGTTTGGCATCTTCACATTGGCCACTTTGGCCACTAATCTAGCTGTTTTGGCCACAATGAGGGAAATTTATCAAACATGGTGTAAAGTGAAACTGGCTTAGTTGCCCCTAGCAACCAATCAGATTCCACCTTTCATTCCTCACAGACTCTTTGGAAAATGAAAGGTGGAATCTGATTGGTTGCTAGGGGCAACTGAGCCAGTTTCACTTTACACCAGGGATGGGGAACCTTCGGCCCTCCAGCTGTTGCAAAACTACATTTCCCATCATGCCTGGGCAGCCAAAGCTTACGCTTTGGCTGCCCAGGCATGATGGGAAATGTAGTTTTGCAACAGCTGGAGGGCCGAAGGTTCCCATCCCTGCTTTACACTGTGTTTGATAAATCTCCCACAATGTTCCCCATTGCTCTATAGGGAGCACCCTGCAAACAGCTCCCCATATCTCAGCATGTGACACCTGCAGAAGAGATTTCACAACTACTCGAAGCCTCGGTCTCTCCAGATGTTCTCATTTAACGCCAGAGCTTGTTGCGCCAGATGTTGCCGACAGCTTGTCTGGTCGGCTGCAGCGTCCCCCCCTTCCCTTGTACTCAGAGGGAGGGTCTCCAGGGGGCACTACACAAGCACAACACTTGTAAAGATGAACTTTTGATGCAGCTACTACATGTTATCCTGTCCAAGGAATGTATACAGCTGACCCCATCACCATGGCTGTCAGTAGCCCTAGGGAAGTCGGCCATTTTAACTTATTACAGACTAAAATGCATTGATATGTGATGATGGGGGTTGTAGTACTGTGGAGTACGATGAAATTGAGGGTGGGATTCTAGGGGTTATAGAAACAGCACCACTCCCTGTTCTCAGGTTGTGTGTGGTATTGCATTTTAAGACAACTAAAGTTAAAGGGGAACTCTGATGCAAAAACTTTTTCTTACAAATCAACTGGTTTCAGAAAGTTATATAGATTTGGAATTTACTTCTATTTAAAAAATCTCCAGTCTTCCTGTACTTATCGGCTGCTGTTTGTCCTGCAGGAAGTGGTGTATTCTTTCCAGTGCGACACAATGCTCTCTGCTGCCACCTCTGTCTATTTCAGGAACTGTAGGACTGTAGCAGTAGGAAATCCCCATAGAAAACCTCTACTCTCTGGACAGTTGCTGACATGGACAGAGGTGGCTGCAGAGAGCGCTGTGTCAGTCTGGAGAGAATACACCACTTCCTGCAGGACATACAGCAGTTGATAAGTACTGGAAGACGGGAGATTTTTAAATAGAAGTAAATTAAAAATCTAGCAGGTAAGGGTGCGTTTACACAGAAATATTTATCTGACAGATTTTGGAAGCCAAAGCCAGGAATGGATTTAAAAAGAGGATAGATCCCAGTCTTTCCTTTATGACCTGATCCCTGTTTATAGTCTGCTCCTGGGTTTGGCTTCAAAGATCTGTCAGATATATCTGTCTGTGTAAACGCACCATTTCGCTGTGATTGGAAGGTGATGTCATAGCAAGTCACTCATGATCGAAACCTTTAGGTATGTTAAAGAACTATATAAGGTTCAGGAAGGGAAGAACAAGAGGACACAGTGAGAGGGTTACTGGGCGCAAGAGCAGAAGCAACGTGAGAAAATATGACTGAAAGAGTAGTAGATGCCTGGAACAAACTTCCAGCAGATGTGGTTGTTAAATCTACAATAACTTAATGTAACCTGCCTGGTATATACATATATCTATACTAAAATAATAAGAAGGGAAAAACTAATAGAGCTGACTGAATGGAGCAGGGGGCTTATTCTGCCGGCAGTCTTCTATGTGTATGTATCAAGAGTGTTCTATTGGCTGATGATATAACAGTGAGGTCACACGGCCTGTGTAGAAGATTTCTTATTGTATGGTGATGTCATAATCTATATAGTAGTGATGTCATTTTATCCTCCTGGCTCTCCTATCATTAATTGATACAGTCAGCAGCTCTCAGATCCCAGCTCACTATAGTGGATGTGCGGCCACAATGTGGTGAGGCGTCCGCTCAGCCTCCTGCTCTGGGCTCACCTCTCCCGAGGCAGCGTGTTCTCTCTAATGATATACAGCTGTACTGGGCAAGGCTGCTGCTCTGGACCCTGTGTGTGCAGTGTGAACAACGCCAGAGACATGGGCTGCCTTGGACGCCATGCATGGCATCTTCTTCTAATTCTTTTAAACCCTGGCAGGAAATCTGTCTGTCTACTATGTTCTTATCTATCAATCTGTCTATCTCCTACCTATCATATTTCTAATATCTATCTATCTTCTAACTATCTATCTATCTATCTATCTATCTCCTATCTATTATCTATCTATCTATCTATCTATCTATCTATCTATCTATCTCCTATCTATTATCTATCTATCTATCTATCTATGATCTATCTATGATCTAATATCTACCTATCTATCTATCTCCTATCTATCTATCTATCTATCTATCTATCTATCTCCTATCTATCTATCTATCTATCTATCTATCTATCTATCTATCTATCTATCTCCTATCTATCTATCTATCTATCTATCTATCTATCTCCTATCTATCTATCTATCTATCTCCTATCTATCTATCTTTCTATCTATCTATCTATCTATCTATCTATCTATCTATCTATCTCCTATCTATCTATCTTTCTATCTATCTATCTATCTATCTATCTATCTCCTATCTATCTATCTATCTATCTATCTATCTATCTATCTATCTCCTATCTATCTATCTATCTATCTATCTATCTATCTCCTATCTATCTCCTATCTATCTATCTATCTTCTATCTAACTATCTATCTATCTATCTCCTATCTATCTATCTATCTATCTATCTATCTATCTATCTATCTATCTATCTATCTATCTATCTATCTATCTCCTTCCTATCATATTTCTAATATCTATCTATCTTCTATCTATCTATCTATCTATCTATCTATCTATCTATCTATCTATCTCCTATCTATCTATCTATCTATCTATCTATCTATCTATCTATGATCTAATATCTACCTATCTATCTCCTATCTATCTATCTATCTATCTATCTATCTATCTATCTATCTATCTATCTCCTATCTATCTATCTATCTATCTATCTATCTCCTATCTATCTATCTATCTATCTATCTATCTACCTATCTATCTATCTATCGATCTATCTATCTATCTATCTATCTATCTATCTATCTATCTATCTATCGATCTATCTATCTCCTATCTATCTATCTATCTATCTATCTCCTATCTATCTATATCTCAATATATTCCACGGCACTCCGGATATTCGTTAAACTAGTGACAAAGATTTATTCCGTCAAAATGAAGATAAACAAGTGCAGCACAGCAAACAAAATTAGTGCGACATTTCGACGGTCTCAACACCGTCCTAATCAAGCGTGATTAGGACGGTGTTGAGACCGTCGAAACGTCGCACGAATTTTGTTTGCTGTGCTGCACTTGTTTATCTTCATTTTGATGGAATAAATCTATCTATCATCTATTATCTATCTTTCTTTCTTTCTATCTATCTATCTATCTATCTATCTATCTATCTATCTATCTATCATCTATTATCTATATTTCTTTCTTTCTATCTATCTATCTATCTATCTATCTATCTATCTATCTATCCTATTTGTCTATCATATATCTACCTATCTTCTTTGGATTCTACCTAACTAGTTGCTCTTAGCCCCATTATTACTACCATGTTACTATGTTGTTGAGTAGTATGTGAACTCTTAGCCGTTCCATGTTATCTTAGCCTCATGCTGGTACACGGCTCTGTATTGGCATCAAATTAAATTGGCAGATATGGGAAAGTAAATTTCAACATCTATTCTCTCCCCTTTTTGATGTGGATTTCTATAGGTTTTAGGGTTTTCCAAAATCCACTTTATCTGCCACACCCTGCACCGTGAAAGAATGCAAACCCATGATTTAGCGATTCATCCTGCGTGTCTGGTGTGCATTATATTTAGAGATATTCTAAAGCCCAAACTATTTCTGGGCATCAGGAGGCTGGCCATGAAGAGTGGAGTGCAGGAATGTAGTTCACTTGTTCA
Source organism: Dendropsophus ebraccatus (assembly GCF_027789765.1). Lineage (NCBI taxonomy): Eukaryota > Metazoa > Chordata > Amphibia > Anura > Hylidae > Dendropsophus > Dendropsophus ebraccatus. The sequence continues at coordinate 63,576,540 of NC_091467.1, read as the reverse complement.
AAGAGATCACCTCGCTATATTGAACGCCATCTTCCCACAGTAGAACATTCTCCATGGTTTGAGGAATGTTCGTAGACGATTTCCTGTCTGCGTTAAGATGTCCTTGTTGACTTTTTCTTAAAGGTAGCTTTCTTAGACAAGGAAATTCTTGGCTTCATTGAGATTTTGTAAGCATCAAACACATTGTGGACACCTGGAGGAGGCATCTTAAGATGCTTATGACCTTGGAGAACTGAAGAACATCTTGGTTCTTCCTTACAGTTGATGGACTGTTAAGGGCCTTCCGCTTGACTCCATATACTAGAGCCCTCAACTAACATCTAAAGGATCAAAAGTAACTCTTTGACCAATGATGGTTGACCAATAGATAGAAGATTGGGTAAGTCATAAGTGTCATTTGGATTAGTAATGATAGCATTCTACATTATTATACATTGGTGGACCAGTGAAGAACCTTTAGCTTGGGCCAACACCTACAGTAATCTACAACCAACATCTAGTAGATAAAAAGTAGTTACTTATCTGACTTAGGATACTGTGAGGAGCTCCTTAAACATCTTGAGATAGCACGTTGGATACCTAATAACTGAGTCTCCATTGTTCACGGAAAGATTACATATCAAAGATGTTTGATGGACTTTCAACTTCATTGAATAACACTAGTTATTTGGATCATTAAAAAAAATGTCAGTGGACTTTTAAGAACCTCCAGCTTGGCTTCATATGTAATACAGTCAACAATTAACAACTAGAAGTTTGAAGGTAGATGATGTTGGCTCGGTTTACTTGGAAAGGTTAATATGACTTAATATGAGAAGAATTATTGACTTCTCCATGTAAGATTCCAAAAAACTCAGGACAACTGGGGCACCTTAGACGAAGGATGTAGAGTAATTATCAAGTGCCATTTGTATCAATTACATAACAAAATATTGGTTGTCCTATGGGGGATCTAGTAGTGTCTTGGGACCTGGAGGAATGTTTTGGGATAGAACATTTGATAAGGTACAGGTATCATTTGGATCCTTAGTGGTATCATGTCCATCTCATGATGGACTCATGGTTGGTAGACCTTTAAAAACCTTTAATTTCATACCTTGCCTAGGAGGAATCTACAAATACCAAATAAATTAAAGCTTCTTATTTGCTATTGTCTCCCTTGTGTTCACCAGGATATGGCCGTGCAGAATTATAGACAATTATGACAATATGCAGCTCTGACCGAAGACAAGAAGGTCACCATTAAAGAGACGAAAAGTCATAGTAAATTATGTGGGTAGATATTGTGTTCTTGTTAAAGGGGCTTTCCACTTTATTATCTCTAGAACATCAATTGACCTTTGATATTTATTGTGCTAAAGCACCTGGCTATAACGAAACCAGGAACCTCCTCATGAGAGACATGTCTAAGGATACTAGAACTCACTAAAAGAAAAGGAAGCCCCTGCCTGAAGGGTCTTCTGGTCCTCTGGTGGGTTATTTGTTGTTATGGTATATGAAGCCCCTGATTAAGGAATTTTTTTGGTTCTTTTTTTATTTATTGCTGAAGTACTTGAAGCTCTTGATTGAGGGATCTTCTGGTCCTCCTGTGGTTTATCTGTTGCTGAGGTACATGAAGCCCCTGATTAAGGGGTCTTCTGATCATCAAGTGGGTCATTTGTTGCTGTGGTACATGAAGCCCCTGATTGAAGGATCTTCTGGTCCTCCAGTAGGTTATTTGTTGCTGTGGTACATGAAGCCCCTGATTGAAGGATCTTCTGGTCCTCCAGTAGGTTATTTATTGATGTGATACTTAAAGCCCCTGATTTAGGGATCTTCTAGGGGCATCCAATGGGTTACTTGTTGCTGTGGTACATGAAGCCCCTGATTGAGGGATCTTCTGGTCCTCCGGTGGATTATTTATTGCTGTGGTACATGAAGCCCCTGATTGAGGGATCTTCTGATCCTCCGGTGGGTTATTTGGTGCTGTGGTAAATGAAGCCCCTGATTGAGGGATCTTCTGGTCCTCCAATGGGATATTTATTGCTGTGGTACATGAAGCCCCTGATTGAAGGATCTTCTGGTCCTCCAGTAGGTTATTTGTTGCTGTGGTACATGAAGCCCCTGATTGAAGGATCTTCTGGTCCTCCAGTAGGTTATTTATTGATGTGATACTTGAAGCCCCTGATTTAGGGATCTTCTAGGGGCATCCAATGGGTTACTTGTTGCTGTGGTACATGAAGCCCCTGATTGAGGGATCTTCTGGTCCTCCGGTGGATTATTTATTGCTGTGGTACATGAAGCCCCTGATTGAGGGATCTTCTGGTCCTCCGGTGGGTTATTTGGTGCTGTGGTAAATGAAGCCCCTGATTGAGGGATCTTCTGGTCCTCCAATGGGATATTTATTGCTGTGGTACATGAAGCCCCTGATTGAGGGATCTTCTGGTCTTCTCTGGGTTATTTGTTGCTGTAATACATAAAGCCCCTGATTGAGGGATCTTCTGGTCTTCTCTGGGTTATTTGTTGCTGTAATACATAAAGCCCCTGATTGAGGGATCTTCTGGTCTTCTCTAGGTCATTTGTTGTTGTGGTACATGAAGCCCCTGATTTAGGGATCTTCTGATCCTCCAGTGGGTTATTTATTGCTGTGGTACATAAAGCCTCTGATTGAGGGATCTTCTGGTCCTCCAGTGGGTTATTCATTGCTGTGGTACATGAAGCCCCTGATCTAGGGATCTTCTGGGGGCATCCAGTGGGTTATTTGGTGCTGTGGTAAATGAAGTCCCTGATTGAGGGATCCTCTGTTCCTCCAGTGGGTTATTTATTGCTGTGGTACATGAAGCCCCTGATTGAGGGATCTTCTGGTCTTCTCTGGGTTATTTGTTGCTGTAATACAAAAAGCCTCTGATTGAGGGATCTTCTGGTCTTCTCTAGGTTATTTGTTGTTGTGGCACATGAAGCCCCTGATTTAGGGATCTTCTGATCCTCCAGTGGGTTATTTATTGCTGTGGTACATAAAGCCTCTGATTGAGGGATCTTCTGGTCCTCCAGTGGGTTATTCATTGCTGTGGTACATGAAGCCCCTGATCTAGGGATCTTCTGGGGGCATCCAGTGGGTTATTTGGTGCTGTGGTAAATGAAGTCCCTGATTGAGGGATCCTCTGTTCCTCCAGTGGGTTATTTATTGCTGTGGTACATGAAGCCCCTGATTGAGGGATCTTCTAGTCTTCTCTGGGTTATTTGTTGCTGTAATACATAAAGCCTCTGATTGAGGGATCTTCTGGGTCTGGTGGGTTATGTGTTGCTGTGGCAGTGGTATAGTGGTTTTATTGTAGTTGTCACTGAGTTGTCCCTTTCAGACATATGCTGAGTTGAAGATCCCCTAAGGCTAGGAGATGTTTGTCATACACAGCACAAAGCCACAAAGCATCACGGTCCAAATGTTTTCGCCATGGCCTACATAGATGCTAATTGTATCCATGTATAAGTATGCATAGCATGAAATTGCAGCACAACCCCTCCGGAACGCAGACCCCTTGTGTTCCTCCTTGCCCGATACACTTGTTGTTTGATGTAATATGGAGATTACAACCTATTTTTGCCGTGGCAGGGGTACACAGACACATCACCCTCTGCCGTCTGCCTTAGAAGGACATATTTTTTAAACAAAAACTCTCTTTGGCTTTGACCCCAATGAGTCTTCTTCCTTGTAGTCACAGAATACATAGTTTTTCAAATTCATTTATGTGTGTAGTGGTTTTCTGTGATTCGAGTGTACGGCTTGCTGGAGAGAGACCATTCCTATCTCCGCAGGGTGCAGCAACTTTCGGGCCATGTTGAATCACTTCAAAGTAGTTGTGTCTTGTCTCCGGCTCTGAAGATTAGAGATGCGATGAACATGGAGTTACACTTCATTTGCTCGGAACCTAAAATCTTGTTTTCTGACTCTCTCTGACACATTGTAAGGTAAGGAGGCTCCTCCTCTCTAAGACAAAGGAAGGATGTTTTACCCTACTTAACCCTTCCATGACTGTATTTCACACATTCCCCTTCGTAGGTACTGAGCTAGTGGCCTCCATGTCTCCGCAACTTCATAGGACTCACCGGGCATTGAGTACAAAGAGTGAGGAGTGTTCCTGAAGACCAGGCATGGTGCTACACATGCTAAATAAGATACAGGTGGGGGAGTCTGTGAAGATGCCACTTTTCTTCAATGGGTTTTCTGAAGTAAAGTTAACTTTTAATATATTTCTGATAATATATAGAAAACAATAAAGAGCCTATGTTTACCTGTCGGAACTCCCCCAATGTCCTGTTGCAGAGCCCCCGCAGACCTATCTCAGGAATAACAGCTCGCGGAGCCAATCACTGGCTGCCGTGATGTCCCATCTTTGTCAGTGATTGGCTGAGCGTCTGTCTTTCCTGAGACGATATTGTCTCAGAAATGAACGCTCTGCAGTCAGCAGGGGACACCGCAACAATTCTTTATTGTTTTTCCGGCAGCAATATATTAAAAGTTACCTAACGCTGGACAACCCCTTTAAATAACTATGTACTGGTAGATATTCCCTCAAGTCACATGGGCCAAGGTCATCCTCCCTGCGGTTGTTTGTCAGTAGGCTGCCCCATCACTTTACGTGCACTGCCATTTACTACCATATTACTATACCAGAACTGCCTTCTAGGTTGCCCATCACTCCACCTACACGTCATCTAGGCTGCCCCATCTCTCTACCAGAACTGTCATCTAGGGGGCCTTTCACTCTAATAGTACTGCTACCTAGGCTGCCCACCACTCTATCAGTGCTGCCTTCTAAATAGCCCCATCCCTCTACCACAGAACTACCATCTAGGCTGCCCCATCACTCTACCAGCACTGCCATTGTGGCTGCCCCATCACTCTACCAGCACTGCCATTGTGGCTGCCCCATCACTCTACCAGCAGTGCCATTGAAGTTGACCCATCATTCCACCAGCACTGCTAATAAGGCTGCCCATCACTCTATTAGCACTGCCATCAAGGGTGCCCCATCACTGCCATCTAAGCTGCCCCATCACTGCCATCTAAGCTGCCCCATCACTCTACCACCACTGCCATTTAGGCTGCCCCATCTTTTTACCAGAAGTGCCATCTAGGCTGCCCCATCACTCTACCAGCACTGCCATCTAGGCTGCCCCATCACTCTACCAGAACTGCCATCTAGGCTGCCCCATCACTCTACCAGAACTGCCATCTAGGCTGCCCCATCACTCTACCAGAACTGCCATCTAGGCTGCCCCATCACTGTACCAGCACTGCCCCACCACTCTTCCACAGCACTGCCATCTAGACTGCCCCACCACTCTTCCACCGCACTGCCATCTAGACTGCCCCATCACTCTACCAGCTCGGCCAAGTCACATACAAGGCTCACATGGGCCAAGGTAATCCTCCCTGTGGTTGTTCTCTAGTAGGCTGCCCCATCACCTCACCTGCACTGCCATCTAGGCTGCTCTCTTTTTGGTTGTATAATACACACAAGCCCATAGGTTCTCATCCGCCCCAGAAATCATGCAGCAAGACGCTGCCATACTTGGACTGAGCCTCTTTATATTGTACTGCAACATTTCTGGGGAAATTCTCTGTTACTTTAAGTTTCAATAATTTCAATCAGCAATTTGAAAAAAACTTAAATCCCCCGAATAAGTGAGAAGGCGCCCTGCAAAGCCTGTCGGTGGAGTAGTTATAGCAGGGATTCTATCAGATGTTACATTCAGATGGCTTAGATTAACAATTGTAAAATCACCAATCTATAAGTATGTGACCCCGTACAGACTAATACAGTGGAACAGTACATCAGGCTTTTTGGGGTGGTAATCTCTCTATGGTATCCGCCGCATGTGGGTATGGTACTATGGGAGCACAGTATGACAGTATATTAGTTATGCTCGGCTCTAGATGACATTCTTTAACTGTGGTCACAATATGGCACTATGTGAGTACAGTATGGCAGTATAATGGTGTTGTACCATTCTATGACTAAGTGGCCACAATTTGCTAATCTGCTTTGATGTGGGTACACTATGGCACCATGTTACCCCAGTGTCTCTTAAAGGGCCGGCAGCCACCCCCTATGTTCTATATTGAGGTTAGGTTTTTGCTGCCAGACGCTTATAACACAGAACATTCCTGTGAAATCTTATTACCATCCTGTTCTATGGTGTTTGGAGATAAAAAAAATATCTGTTTAGCCTGTAGTGGAGAACGTCAGGCGTGTAGCCGCCTCGGAGGACACGCTGAGAGCTGCTGTTTGAGTTGGTGGCTCTCCATTTTATGTCTTAGTATCTATAAATAACCAGGGGCCCGGCCAATAAGTAACAGGCGCTGATATAATCGCCTTAATATTGGGAGCGTGAACGGAGTGTGAACTGTGAGCTCCATGCAAACAAGTGAAAGATACTTATCGGAGATACTCTCATAATGTCTATGGGGGCGCTGTGTAGTTGGGCGCTGCTGTCCCCTGCTAATGGTTATGATGTTGTTAGGTGGCACAATTTATGAGAGCCCTCTGATGCTTCGGGGTGGGTGGTTGTGATACGTATACTGAATAGTCACTGGTTTGTCGGGGCTAGTCACTGTAATACGTATGCTGAATAGTCACTGGTGGGTTTTGGCTGATGGCTGTGATATTTATGCTGTATAGTCACTGGTGGGTTGGGGGTTGGTGGCTGTGATACGTATGCTGTATAGTCACTGGTTGGGTGGGGCTAGTCACTGGGGTGGGGCTAGTCACAGCGGGGCCTGTACTTTATGGGGACAGCACAAAGGGGCATAAACTATATAGGGACATATACTACAATATAGGGGCACAGAGCATGCCTAACTATTATCTGGGGGCATGGGGGGGGGGGTGTTAAAAACTATATGGGGGCATAAAGGGGCCTAACTACTATATAGGGACACAGGGGACTAGAAGCCTAAAATGTTTCTTTAGCAGATTCTGGGAAGAGGATTCATGGCCATGAGAAGACTTCAAGATGTTCTGAACTGGATGGAGAGAGAAGGAAAAAGTGAATGAAGAGAAGACCCCTGTGAGTCACTGGATGTAACTGCACAATCTGTAGTGGTAGGGATAGTGGTTATGATGTGGCAGTATTATTTAGGTATTACGTAGTGGTATCATTGGTAGCAGTATTGAGGCAATATGTAATCACAGTATGGTAGTAATATTTATCAGCAAAAATATTGTAAGATAGCTTTGTGTATTGGGGCACTTGATAGTATGTGGGGGCACTTTATACTGTGTGTGCAGCACTAAAAGAGGCATTATACTGTGTGGGGAAACAGACTGTGTCCTTAAGGGTTTATGTGGATGGTACATATGATTAGTGGTGCACTCCCAACATAGTATTTGAGCCCACTCCCTGTATACATCCTAGTCTCACGTCCCGCTGTTGGGGGTGTGTGGAGGGGAGATGGGGGGCACCGAAATCGAATTCCGCTATTTACCCAAGGGCTGGCCCTGTTCTCCTTATAGAGGGTCATGTATATTCTTTATGTAGGGGATCATGTACGTTCTCCCTGTAGGTGATCATGTATGTTCTTCCTGTTCACCACTGATGTTTTCTCTATTCTTAAATGTGCCCCTGAGCCTGGTAGTCGTGAGTATTCTAATTCCTTGTGTACATAGGATAATAACCTCCATGAGCCCCCTTCCCAGACTAGATGTAGACCGGACAGGGGAACTTCATGCCACTTCTAGATCCTCACGGAGCCGTTACAGAAACATCTCTGTGCTCTATGATTTCATGGCCGTAGAATGTTCCTGCTGTGGAGTCGATGTGTCAATCCCGGGCGCACGGTGCGAGACTCTGCCCATTACGTTATACGAGCTGCCAATACCTCTGCGTCCTTACTCCCTGATCCCGAGGAGACTCGGCCCGGGTTTCTGCCAAGACATAAGGTGAGCCGCCCCTTACGCCACTGGCTCGCTGCAATGTTTAGAAGTTTTAAATAGAATTAACGGGTAGACTGATCGTCTCGCTCTCGCTGCAAATGTTTGTCATTTTTGGCAATCAGAGGTGGAAGTGACCACCGCTCCATATTTTTTCTCTGTTCTTTGATAATTTTCAACAAAAGAAAAAAAAGTTGTACTGAGTGTTTTCGTTTTCTGCTTTTATCTGAATATGGTGAAACTCATCCCTGTAAGTCTTTGGCGCGGTGACAAGGAACGATTCACGCTATCGTTTTACATCCCTGTCAAACAAACAGTCACAGTCACAGGGATTTGGTTTTATTTTTTTTATCATGTTTTTGGCCGAGAAGGTTGAGAGTTTTTGAATATACGTATGAGTAACGGTGACAGGTTTAACATAAGGTGCAAGTAGATGTAGCAGAGCTGGGTTTGTTGCTGGACTGGCTGGTCAGGTTACCTGCAGTTGGAATAAATAACATAGACACGTCTTGTTGGACATGTACATGTCTCTTTTAGGGCGTCTCCCCGTAACATTTCTGTTGCCAGGTAGAATAGGTAATATGGTGGTTGTCACTCACCAGTCACTAGTGGCAACGCTGTATAACAAGTAAGAGAAACTGAGAGACGATCCCTGTGGGCAGCCATATTGGTTGTCAGATAGATGTCCTGGAAACCATTCAGGCATGACATTGATACAACCAGTCACATGACCAGCACACACCAACAGAACTGAATGTTGATGGGGGCAATCATACGTGGACATGGATCATGAACATGTCTTCTCCAGGTTGCTGGCGTCTTTGTGGGTCCCCTTTTCACTTCTGCTCCGTGTCAGATCCGTAAGTAAAGATGCCTGATGATTAGTGTTGAGCAGATTTGCCAAACTGTTTGCATTTGGCCATGTTTTTCTAACACTCTGGCATCTGTGGAAGATGGATGCCACCCTAGTGAGTCATGGAAAACAAAGATACCCCTATAGACTATATCCATGTTTTCCTGGCAGCCCTAAGGCAGCATCCAACTTCTCCAGTTGCCGAAAGTCAAATGCCGAGTGTTCGGGTTCGGAAAACATTGCTAAATGTTTGGCAACAGTTTGGCAAAACCGCTCGACACTACTGACCATCAATATGGCCGCCCCCAAAGCCTATCGACAATCATAAATTCCAACAAGACTGGTTGACAATCCCTCTAGGTGGTCATATTAATTGTGTAGGAAACCACTTTAAAAAGGTCTGATGGAAGTGGCCTGATAATAACCTGAGGATTACACCTTATAGACCCAAACATGACAGTCATGCACATAATCACATGACCATCACCATCCAATGGAGCTGAATGTTGATCAAGACAATCGTTTGTGATCTGCTCGAACCTTGACCTACGATTATAGGGGGTGAAGAGGGAGAAGCTGCACCTGGACCTAGTGGGCTATGGCCATTAAAGGGGTTATCCAAGATTATAAAAACATAAGGTGAGATTTATCAAACTGGTGTAAAGTAGAACTGGCTCAGTTGCCCCTAGCAACCAATCAGATTCCACTTTTCATTCCTCACAGATTCTTTGGAAAATGAAAGGTGGAATCTGATTGGTTGCTAGGGGCAACTGAGCCAATTCTAATTTGCTCCAGTTTGATAAATCTCCCCCGTAGTTTCTTTCTTCCAAAAAGGGTGCCACACACGTTCTCAAGTTGTGTGTGGTGTTGCATCTCGGCTCCATTTCCTTGAATGAAACTAAGCTGCCATACCACACACAAACTCAGGACAAGAGTGGCACTGTTCCTGGAACAAAGCAGCTATATTTTTCTAATCCTGAATATCCCCTTTAACCAGTTGATGACGCAGGAGCCTGCCGCATACCCGGTGGCACCTGGCTGCTCTGAGTAGCCAAGGGCTGCCACTAGTAGCCACCATGGAGCAATCTTCATTGAGGTCTATTTTAACAGTTTAAATGTCGCTGTCAAAACTGTCAGTGGCATTTAAGCAGTATGGCTGCTTATCATTAATGGTTCAGGGGTCGGATTGGCTCCCTTTTCCCCACGCCAATGACGAGATCACAGAATCAAATACCCGCCCAGCCCCACAGACACATAAAAGTTGCAGAGGCCAGAATATGGCGAATAAAATAGTTGTTTTATTTAAATAAAGTTAAAAAAAAAAGGTACCATTGTACTTACATGAGGAACATGAGGAATATACATAGCGTAAGTTTTTTAATAGTTAAAGGTAATAAGAACAATGTCATTAAAAAGTACAATTGGTCATGCAACCAAACATGTTATTAAGGGGTTAATGTTGGATGAGCCCACTGTTTTGGGCAGGCTTGGTTGACCTTCTAGTATGTATGGGTACCTTCTGATCGCATTGGGATGTGTTGGATTTGTTGGATGTTGGATTTCAGCTCGGAGAGATCAGAGGTGTCTGGTAGCAGCTTACTGCACTCCCCACTTTTAGAATAGATGCATGCTCAGCTGAGATAAGCATACATGTACTTATATTAAAGCCAAATCTACAACTTATTGTATTCAGAGTAAAACAATCTACTGATATATAGTATAGATCTGGAATAATGGCCATATTGGTTGCCATCCAACTTTTTCAAAAACAGACAGAACTTAATAATGTTAACACTTAACTGTAAGGAAACATAGAGAAGATACATAAAGCATGAGAATCATAAGAAGACGACCCTCCCCCTAACTCCTTATTATTATATGACTATTCCATACCCCAAAGGCTGCATGTAGGGGCTCGGTGAAGGTGGCGGTGAATGTGTGTAGGCTCTTTATAGGGTCAAGCGTATAGAAGGACAGCTGCCCAGCCTCGTAGTCCAGATAGATTCCTAACCTCTTGGAGGCTACAGACTTATGAGGTAAAGGAATCATCTGCCCATCATGGATCACCAAATATTGCCCATCGCACCCACCAATACACCAGGACTTCCTGTTATGTCCTATGTAGGACAGGTCTCCTCTCCTCTCTATACTGGGATAACACACCCCGACCCTCCAGTTCCCAGAGTTTCCAGCCTCGACTTCCCAGTAATGTCGTCCAGAGGTGAAGCTCCTGGTGCTCAACACTTGATTGTACTGAAATCTCTCGGGCACCTTGGGGCGAGTTTTCTTTTTATGCACACTTGATGTTAAGGTTTTTGGTTCACCTGTGATGTCCAGGTGGTTACTGGCTGTGTTCACATTTAATAAGAGATCTGAAGCCTCCCGAACATATAGCATTTCTTTGGCGCTGGTTATAGTATCAGACAGACCACGGTATAAAGTCACAGAGATCAGACCCACATCCAGCTCTCCAGCGGTGGAGCAGTGGAGATTTTCATACCTCTGTTTGATGCCACCATCGCCATCCTTCGCGTTGGGAAGATCAATGTCACGCCAGGTCCCACCTTCCTGCAATAAAGTGACCACATCAGCTGTCTTACTCCATGTCTCCAAGTTAGATATCTTTTCCAATAGCTCCATCTTCTTCTTCTCTACCAGTTGGATTCGTTGAGAGACTATCTGAGATATCTTCTTCACCTGCTGGAAGACATCTTCAAGAACTTGTTTCTCCAAAGCTTCCAGCCGTCTCCGGACATCTTGGAATAAAGAAGCCACTTGTCTCATCACCCCATCTTTTTTTTCTTGAATTGCCCTTTTTTCTTTCTGCAAACTCTTCAATTCCAGGTCAACGCCTTCTTCATCACCAGACAGTCTCTCCATTGTGGTTTTTAAGGTTTCCTTACGTGTCTCGTAGGCTACCAGGAGAGGCTCCAGCTGGTGGTTGCTGTGGTCAGTCTCCATACAGCAGGACACACAGAGGCACACGCCATCTTCTGCACAGTAGTATTTGAAGATCTCATTGTGGACGGAGCATTTTCTCATCTCCAGGGAGGTGGTGGGCTCAGATAAGACGTGACTGGCGGACCTGCTGTGGACCCTTAGGTGTTCCTCACACATGACAGCTTCACATAGCAGACATGTTTTCACAGCAAGAACTGGAGAGTCACAGAAAGTGCAGACGATCGCCGGAGCTGACATGGCTGAATGATGGACAAGGAACTGAAAGTAAAAAAATACAAGAGCTTTTTACAGTTAGGAATCCAGAAGAACTTGTTCTTCTCATGTTTGTCTTTACACACAGTAGAGATAAAGTCCCTGATATCCTGTAAGTCTTTAAAATTTCATTAAAATGCGTTTTAAGGAAACATCCCGTCTGTAGATATATAATATAGACGTGACCGTAAGTGTGCACCATATTGCTCCATTACAACATCCTTTTATTGCCACCAGACTTCTAAGACTTAGGAAAATGGAACCTAAGATCTCATATGATGGAGCCAGAGGCTCACACTTACATCTATGGATGGACCCTTTCCAGAAGGGTCTGGGTAAAATGATATGTTGGAGACTTCCTGTGGTTGGTGCTTAGGCTAGGACTACATGGTCATTCTTGGTGGATTTGTGCCACTGCCGATTAATGGCTACTTGAGAGTCAATATGCAACTCCATTACCTTGACCATGGTGCACTGCTGTGTCCTCTTAATCTTAAGGTTTTGACTGTTTCATTGGGGACATCATAACAATGAATCTTCTGAACCTTGACGAAAGTTGTTTTCTAATTTATTCATATAATATATCAGAGGATCCATCTTGTCTGGGTTCCCCTTTGAGTGATCTCTTTGATTACAATGAGGTAGTTTAGCAATATTATTACTATCCAACTACCACAAGAAATAGGACTGGGGCACATGGGAAACTTAAAGGGGTTATTCAGGATTTTTTTTTATTTTATTTTTTTTAAATCAACTGGTTTCTGAAAATTATACAGATCTGTAATTTACTTCTATTTAAAAATCTTAAGTATTCCCATACTTATCAGCTGTTTTATGTCCTGCAGGAAGTGGTGTATTCTTTTCAGTCTGACAGTGCTCTCTGTTGACACCTCTGTCCATGTCAGGAACTGTCCAGAGCAGTAGCAATTCCCCATAGAAAACCTCTCCAGCTCTGGACAGTTCCTGTCAATGGACTTGGTCTGCCCTCGTGTCCAAGCATTGGTGAGACATGGTGGACCGAAAACAAGGCATGAAGTGTTGATGAAGTGGCCCCACAAGGGCTCATTATGCAGCCACCTAAACCAGATAAATCTGGATGGCTTGGTGAGTAGCAGCACAGATGTCTCCAACCTGGGAGCTATACAGTGGACATTTTCTTAAAGAGTCACTGTCGTTTTTTGTTTTATTTTGCAGAAATCAATAGTCCAGGCGATTTTAAGAAACTTTGTAATTGGGTTTATTAGGGAAATATGCCATTATCTGCATTCAAAAAGACTTTTCCCAGGCCCCTCCCCCTCCCTCCTCTTTTCTATTCACTGCAAAATATCAGGAAATTGTGACTTGTTGCATCAGACCCAGTCTGGTCTATAGAAAGGGGAGGGGGGAGGAGGGAGTTAGCCGGCAGCAGAGAGCAGAGAACAAAGGATTACACAACACAGTGTTGGATGACAGCGGTATTCAGAGGTCAGAGAGGTCAGTGCTGACTGTCAGAGGAGATAGCCGTGTGATTAACTGTAGATTAACTCTTTGTTGTCCTGTTTTGTTGCCATATCTCCCTCCACCCCTCCCCTCTTCATAAGCAAGCCATGAAGACAGGGGGGAGAGCTTCACACTGTTTATTCATGATAAAATGCATTTTTCGGCTAATAAACCCAATTACAAAGTTTCTTAAAATCGCCAGGACTATTGATTTCTGTCAAAATCTACACCTACACTGCCACCATCCACACCTACATTCCCACCATCCACACCTACACTGCCACCATACACACCTACACTGCCACCAGCCACACCTACAGTCCCACCATACACACCTACACTGCCACCAACCAGATCTACACTGCCCCACCTACAGTCCCACCATCCACACCTATACTTCCACCATCCACGCCTACACTCACACCATCCACACCTTCACTTCCACCATCCATGCTTACATTGCCATCATGCACACCTACACTGCCGCCATTCCACACCTACACTCCCACCAATCCACACCTACACTTCCATCATCCACACCTAGACTTCTACCATCCACACCTAGAATTCCACTTTCCATACCTACACTCCGACCACCCACACCTTCACTTCCACCATCCACGCTGACATTGCCACTATAAACACCTACACTGCCACCATCCACACCTATACTACCACCATTCACACCTACACTCCCACAATCCACACCTAGACTTCCACTTTCCATACCTACACTCCAACCATCCACACCTTCACTTCCACCATCCACACTAATCTTGCCACCATCCACACCTTCACTTCCACCATCCAAACCTACACTCCCACCATCCACACCTAGACTTCTACTATCCAGACCTACACTCCCACCATCCTCGTCTTCACTCCCAGCATCCACACCTACATTCTCACCGTCCACACCTACACTTCCACCATCCACAGTTACATTGCCACCACCCAGATCTACACTGCCACACCTACAGTCCCACCATCCACACCTACACTGCCACACCTACAGTCCCACCATCCACACCTATACTTCCACCATCCACGCCTACACTGCCACCATCCACATCTTCAATTCCACCATCCACACTTACATTGCCACCATCCACACCTACACTTCCACCATCCACAGTTACATTCCCACCATCTACAGCTTCACTTCCACCATTCTCACCTACATTCCCAACTAATTGATCTCTTTCTGTCTCCATAGACTTATAATAGAGACCATTTTCTGCATCAAGCTGTAAAAGGCAGCAAACTGGGGAGTAGAGTTCTTCTCCCATCTCTACCTAATGGGGGTAAGTGGGGGTCTGAACCCCTTTTTTAAGTAACACTGCCTATTTAAGCGGAAAGTTTGTGACAATTCCATCTGCCCCATATGTGCCCTTACACCCTAAGGGGACTATAAAAATATAACAAAACATTTACAATATATTTAGAATCAATAAACTTTATTAATTTCCATCACAGTAACAAAAGCCAAAACATGTACAGAGAAATCAGCATGGAGGAGGGTTGTCATTTTAGGATGTTAACAAGTATGTGAGTTGCGCAAACTAATCTAAACAATGAAACTTAAAGGTGTCAATGTACACAAAAGCTAATTCTCCTAAGGTTGACCCTCATGACTCCACCCCTTAAAGGGGTATTTCTAGGGTTGACTATGCTGAACATGCCTGGGCATGTTCAGCATAGTCAACCCTAGAAATGCCTGATTTACAAAAAGTGTTAACATGTCATTTACAGTTACGATTGGCAGTGTCTATCATAAGAGTAAGTATGATACTAAGACTGATTCCCTGCTGGATGGTTTGGTTCACCACCCACCACCCACACCATGTCTATAACAAAGCAATGGGGCATGTGCCAAACCAAGGGACTTGGCAAGTTACCCTCTGATGCATACACAGGTTAGTCCAAGGGTCAGCAATGGAATGTCTACTCCTGAACACCCATTAACATCGTAAAGAGGGGCCCCTTAGCAGAACCAAAGAACTAAGACTCATCCCCTTAACCAAAAACCCACCCCTTGTCCCATTCAATCATTTAGACAACACCTAAACCCAACCCCTCCCAGTCTAATTCATTCCCTCTCTACACACCAATTTGGGTTGGCAAAGTCCAGTGCCATGTTCCTTACCTCAGGGGCCCCATAGCTGTGGGGTGACTTCCAATATTTACCTAATGGTGGAGGTCACAGAAGGGTGGGATGGGTCCTTGCTACCTGATGATTTTCAAGTGGCTATTCCATATGCCAAATGCAGCATGCAAGGGCTCGGTAAAGAGGGCACTGAATGTGTACAAATGCCTAATCGGGTCCCCGAGCTCAAAAAATGAAAGCCTACCTTTATCGTAATCCAGATATATGGCGATATCCTGAGAGGAGACGATGCCACCTAAGTTCACTAAATGGTTATTGTGAGTTACCCTGTATTGTTTCTCAAAAGCCCCAAGGGACCAAGACTTATTGTTATCTCCAAGGTATGAAGGCTCGCCCTTACGCTCCATACTGTTATAACAGACCCCCACCCTCCAGTTTCCTGCCTCGCTGGTCTTCACGCACCAGTAATGTCGCCCCGAGCTGAAGCTCCTGGTGCTCAGAACCTGATTGTACTGAAACCTCTCCTGTGTTTTTGGTCGATTAAATTTTTTAGGGGAAGCAATGATTGTTTTTAGGTCATTGGATATGTCCAGACTGTCCCCAGCTGTATTCATGTCAAAAATAATGTCATCCGCCTGGTACACTTTAAACTGTTCCTGAACACAAGTAATGATGGTGGATAAGCCCCTATGCATTGAGATGGAGATCAGACCTTCATCCAGATCATTAAGGCCATGAATCGGCTCCACATATTTAAAGGAGCTTTCCACATCTGTATCAACTCCATTTGGTTCCTGGTGTTGTAGAACCAGTATAGGATCAGACAGATCACACAACTCCTGAATGCTCCGGATCTTGCTTGACAACGTGTCCTTCTTGAGTTCCAGCTGCTGGATCAGATCACAGACCTGGTTTTCCTTTCTCGGTACTCCACTCAAGACTTTCCTCTCCAGATCTTCCACTTTTCTCTTGATGTCTCTAAATAAGTTGGCAATTCTGTCTGTCTTAGACTTGTCTTCTTCGTGTACTTTAGCCCAGAGCTCCTCCAGACTCTGGACTCTTTCTTCAGTCTCCACTCTCTTTGAGACCAGTTTCTCCAGGCTTTTTCGTAAGGAATCCTTCCTCTTGCTAGAGGCCTCGGAGAGTAACTCTACATTGTGTCCCTTGTGGTTTCCAAGCAAGAAGCAGGTGAGACAGATACAGGTGGAGTCATCCGGGCAGTAGTACTTTAGGACTTCTTGGTGGAGAGAGCACTTCCTACCAGCTGGGTCAGCGGTGGGATCCACCAAGATGTGTTCTGGAGCCTTGCTGTGGACCTCCAAGTGTTTGTCACAAAAAGAAGCTCCACAGGTCAAACACGTCTTGATAGCAGGAATGTTAGAAGGAGCGCAATAAGTGCAAGGGATGGCCGATTCCGCCATTGTCAGCTCTGCAAGAGGAAACTAAGCACAACGTCCTTCTGTGTCAGGAGACAGATCAGACTTGTTTTACCTTCTTTCGCACATATCAGGTTTTTTAGCTATTGGCATTTGTAGGTCGCACTCAATGTCACACATAGGGAGGAGTTCAGATTCTACAAGGAAATAACTTTTACGGTATTTTAACTAATCTGTACCTAAAGGGGTTATCCCAAGAGTAAACGTTCTCGCCTGTCCGTGGGATAGGGGACACCTAGCTTATCAACCAGCACTTCCCGCGTTCCTCCAGCATCATGAGGTGCCCCATTGTTCTTTTTCTTTCAGATCAACTGGTTTCAGAAAGTCATATAGATTTGTTATTTACTTCTATTTAAAAATCTCAAGTCTTCCCATACTTATCAGCTGCTGTATGTCTAGCAGGAAGTATTGTATTCTTTTCAATCTGACAAAGTGCTCTCTGCTGCCACCTCTGTCCGAGACAGGAACTGTCCAGAGCAGCAGCAAGTCCCCATAAAAAAAACCTCTCCTACTCTGGACAGTTCCTGACTCAGACAGAGGTGGCAGCAGAGAGTACTGTGTCAGATTGAAAAGAATAAACCACTTCCTGCAGCACATATAGCATCTGATAAGTACAGGAAGACTGGAGATTTTTTAAATAGAAGTAAATTACAAATCTATACAACTTTCTGACACCAGTTGATGTGGAAGAAAATCCCTTAAGCACTTATTTAAGCCCTTATTATTCTCTAGCCCCGCCAAAGCTACAGTATGGGGTCTATACAGCATGGTGATGAGAAATTCCCGCCTCGCTCATCATGCTGTCTGGGCCAACCAGCAGTCATTGTGACGGGCAACGTGTAATACTGGTGAAGCCAAACAAAGCGTTCTCATCATGTAGCTGCTATAGCAATGGGTGCGCAGATCTCATACATTCCTGATCCACAGTCACAATGGCTGCAAGGACATAAGTATGTGGAGTTACCCTTTAATAATATTCATAGATGACAAAATGCAATAGATTTAATAGATAGGAAGTCTCTAATACTACGTGTCACATCTGAGGAGTGGAGCTGATAAGACGCAGATTGAGAAGTGAGGTTAACAGCTGTGGGCCAGGCCTGGGAAAAGTGATCCCTGCAAGTAGTCCATCACTGGCCTGGACACTGTCAGACGTTTCCTCCCTTATCTTATTAAAGACAATATGGTGTATACAAAGGAAGTGGGGTATAAGAGTGGTCAATGGGAATCACCGTGTCCATACATGACATCACATTACTTATCCTGTACTGATCACGAGTTACATCTTGTATTATACTCCAGAGCTGCACTCCCTATTCTGCTGGTGGAGTCACTGTGCACATATATTACATTACTGATCCTGTAGTGATCCTGAGTTACATCCTGTATTACAGTATACTCCAGAGCTGCACTCACTAATCTGCTGGTGGGGTCACTGTGCACATATATTACATTACTGATCCTGTACTGATCCTGAGTTACATCTTGTATTATACTCCAGAGCTGCACTCACTATTCTGCTGGTGGGGTCACTGTGTACATACATCACATTACTGATCCTGTACTGATCCTGAGTTACATCCTGTATTATACTCCAGAGCTGCACTCCCTATTCTGCTGGTGGGGTCACTGTGTACATATATTACATTATTGATTCTGTAGTGATCCTGAGTTACAATCTTGCATTATACTTCAGAGCTGCACTCACTATTCTGCAATTGCAGCTTCAGATTTGAAATCTCCTTGCTTGTTTATTGTCTTGAAAATGTTAACAGAGCATCCTGGTTCCACATCTCTAGTACCATAGCACCCCTGCTGGTTATCTATGGATACAATAACCAGCTCATGAGAACGTTTTTGTTGGTCATTTGTATTTTTCACTTAAAGGGTGAATGATATTGATTGGAGAAGAGCGTGCGGCAAATGACTACCAGTGGCTGAAAAAGTGGGAAGCAGCCCTAAGGGGGCCTGGAAAACATGGGTACTGCCATAGGCTTTATCTATGTTTTCCAGAACTCCATAGGGCTGCATCCTACTTCTTAAGCCACCATTAATCTATTGCAGAGCGTTTGGGTTCAGATTAATCTAAGCGTGCTAGAAGTTCACTTCTCTCTAATATTAATATAAGTAGTGACAGTACTCCTGCGGCACCTGAAAGGGGGGAAAGGGGAGACAGTGAAAGTTTAGACTGATAGAGTTTCTAATCTAATCTAACATGGCAGAGAAATGTGAGGACTTGTTGGGAGTCGAAGGTGATTTTCATTAGTGTTGGCTATCTTGACACTGGCCAAGTAGCTGGTAATGCTAATGCACTAAGTCAAGATACAGCCTGAGGGTACCCATCATATCTTTAAGAATGGGTAAACTTGTGGTCAATAAGAGAAGAGCACCTCAACATGAAATGTGATTCAAATAGTGAAATGTGATCAAATGGACTGAATACTAAACCACTGGTCTCTATAGACTGGATACTAAACTACTGGTCTCTATAGACTGGGTACTAAACCTCTGGTCTCCTGGACTGGATCCCAAACTACTGGTCTCCATGGACTGGATACTAAACCACTGGTCTCCTGCACTGGATACTAAACCACTGGTCTCCTGGACTGGATACTAAACCACTGGTCTTCTGGACTGGATACCAAACTACTGGTCTCCTGGACTGGATACTAAACCACTGGTCTCCAAGACCTTTGGTCTTCATGGACTGTATAATAAACCACTGGTCTCCTGGACTGGATACTAAACCACTGGTCTCCACAGACTGGATACTAAACCTTTGGTCTTCATGGACTGGATAATAAACCACCCGTCTCCTGGACTGGATACCAAACTACTGATCTCCATGGACTGGATAGAAAACTACTGGTCTCCTGGACTGGATACCAAACTACTGGTCTCCATGGACTGGATAATAAACCACTGGTCTCCTGGACTGGATACCAAACTACTGATCTTCATGGACTGGATAGAAAACTACTGGTCTCCTGGACTGGATACCAAACTACTGGTCTCCATGCACTGGATAATAAACCACTGGTCTCCTGGACTGGATACTAAACAACTGGTCTTCACAGACTGGATAATAAACCACTGGTTTCCTGGACTGGATACTAAACCTCTGGTCTTCATGGGCTAGATACTAAAAACCACCGGTCTCCATAGATTGGATTGTTATTCATGGACTAGATACTGGACCATTCAGCTTTACCTTTGATGCCAATGACATTGATGGCAGCTGAGAAATCCTGCTATGTAGTGTGCAGTATATGGACAGTATATTGACACATCTTTTGGGGTTCTTTCTATCCATCTTCACCATGACCCCGGAGTCTTACACCCCCATCTATCATTGACCTATTTGCCTTGTTTTCAGACACTGACACATTTTGTCTGTTTTGTGAAGGAGCAGAAGTGGCTGGAATCCGGTCAGGCCTGTCCCGCTCTGCGGTGTAGAATTACAACGTCTACGGATCAGCCAGACTCAATCGAGACCTGGCTCCTGTTTTACATCAGCCCCAAAATGACACATCCGAACATAAATCCTGTCCGGGACTAATGGCCATAATTTTATACAGAAACCTCACTTACTGGATTTGTCTCTGACACATAACCTAGACCCTGCCCACCTCTACTGACGGCAACCCCATCCCCGATCCCGGGACATTCTCTCTTCGACCTTTCAAAATATGAAGAACACTCAGAAAAATTTTGCTGGTGGACCTGAGCTCTAATAAGAGGAAGCCTTTAATGTCCAAGGATAGGCACTGGTGGAAATGCTGGGTAGGCTATGCTACCAATGTCTATGCTCAACCCACCCATACGAATGGTGGACAGAAGATCCTATACCAGATTCCAGCACATTAGGCAATCCATTACTGCAGATCCTTGGTAACTAATAGGTTAAAACTTTTTGTACTAAATATCTGGAACCTGCGGCTCTGTACATGGAAATTAGAAAAAAAAAATCTTGTGCACTTGTTCTATATATACAAGTCACATACCTCCAAGCGTCTGCTTCTCGCCCCTGCACCTGGTACTGGCCCTGTAATGTGACAGCATGTGGGTGACAAGAAGCAGAAGTTACAGCGCTGGTATTCGCCTGCACCATCTCCTGCAGAACTGGAAGTGTCTACAAACAAAGGAGGCGAAAGAGGCAGAAGAGGCAGCCATTGTCCAGTGGAAATGATCAATTACCGGGAACCTGTGACATCACTGAGACAATATACAGGACTTGGGAATATAGCCTATATATACATTGGGAACCCATGACATCATAATGACGCCTACTGAATGCTCTATTAGAATACAGCCTGTTCAATCCATCAGGAACCTGTGACATCATTGAGACACTTGAGAGTCACAGAGAACAAGTGACATCACAAAGAATCACAGAGAACAAGTGACATCAGTGAGAGTGACAGAGAACAAGTGACATCACTAAGAGCCACAAAGAAGGAGTGACATCACTAAGAATCACAGAGAACAAGTGACATCACTAAGAGCCACAGAGGAGTGACATCACTAAGAGTCACAGAGAACAAGTGACATCAATAAGAGTCACAGAGGAGTGACATCACTAAGAGTCACAGAGAACAAGTGACATCACTGAGAGTCACAGAGAACAAATGACATCACTAAGTGTCACAGAGAACAAGTGACATCACTAAGAGTCACAGAGAACAAGTGACATCACTAAGAGTCACAGAGAAGGAGTGACATCACTAAAAGTCACAGAGAAGGAGTGACATCACTGAGTCACAGAGAACAAGTGACATCACTAAGAGTCACAGAGAAGGAGTGACATCACTAAGAGTCACAGAGAACAAGTGACATCAATAAGAGTCACAGAGAACAAGTTACATCACTAAGAGCCACAGAGGAGTGACATCACTAAGAGTCACAGAGAACAAGTGACATCACTAAGTGTCACAGAAAACAAGTGACATCACTAAGAGTCACAGAGAACAAGTGACATCACTAAGAGTCACAGAGAACAAGTGACATCACTGAGTCACAGAGAACAAGTGACATCACTAAGAGTCACAGAGGAGTGACATCACTAAGAGTCACAGAGAAGGAGTGACATCACTGAGTCACAGAGAACAAGTGACATCACTAAGAGTCACAGAGGAGGGACATCACTAAGAGTCACAGAGAACAAGTGACATCACTAAGAGTCACAGAGAAGGAGTGACATCACTAAGAGTCACAGAGAAGGAGTGACATCACTAAGAGTCACAGAGAAGGAGTGACATCACTAAGAGTCACAGAGAAGGAGTGACATCACTAAGAGTCACAGAGAACAAGTGACATCACTAAGAGTCACAGAGAAGGAGTGACATCACTAAGAGTCACAGAGAACAAGTGACATCACTAAGAGTCACAGAGAAGGAGTGACATCACTAAGAGTCACAGAGAACAAGTGACATCACTAAGAGTCACAGAGAAGGAGTGACATCACTAAGAGTCACAGAGAAGGAGTGACATCACTAAGAGTCACAGAGAACGAGTGACATCACTGAGAGTCACAGAGAACAAGTGACATCACTGAGAGTCACAGAGAACAAGTGACATCATTAAGAATCACAGAGAATAGTTGACATCACTGAGAGTCACAGAGAACAAGTGACATCATTGAGAGTCACAGAGAACAAGTGACATCACTAAGAGCCACAAAGAAGGAGTGACATCACTAAGAGTCACAGAGAACAAGTGACATCACTAAGAATCACAGAGAACAAGTGACATCACTAAGAGTTACAGAGAAGTAGTGACATCACTAAGGCCCCCTTCACACGTCCGGAAAAACCATCCGGATTTCCTATCAGGAAATCCGGACGGATTTCCAGACCCATAGACTTTAATTGGTCACGGACACCCTTCCGAATTTTTCTGGAAGGGTGTCCGTTCCGGAAAATTGATCCGGAAAAAATAGGACATGTCCTATTTTTGTCCGGAATTCCGGCCCGGACGCCCCCATAGAAGTCTATGGGAGCGCCGGAATCACGGGCACTTTCCTGATGTGCATCAGGAAACTGCCCGTGATTCCGGATAAGTGAGAGCCTCTCAGCACAGCTCTCTGCCCTGCTGCCCGATCATCACGCCCCCCCGTACCCAGACCTTCAGCGGGGCACATCCCCCACCTGGACCTTCAGCGCCCCCCCCCCAGGCCCGGGACTTCAGCGGCACCCGCCTACCCTGTGCCCGGTCCTTCAGCGGCACCCCCCCCGGGCCCGGACCTTCAGCGGATGCCCCCCCCTCTCGGGTCCGGACCTTCAGCGGCACCACCACCATATACTGACAGCAGCTTTCTGTGTACTCACTGTATATACTGACAGCAGCTCCCTGTGTACTTACTGTATATACTGACAGCAGCTTCCTGTACTCACTGTATATACTGACAGCAGCTTCCTGTGTACTCACTGTATATACTGACAGCAGCTCCCTGTGTACTTACTGTATATACTGACAGCAGCTTCCTGTACTCACTGTATATACTGACAGCAGCTTCCTGTGTACTCACTGTATATACTGACAGCAGCTCCCTGTGTACTTACTGTATTTACTGACAGCAGCTTCCTGTACTCACTGTATATACTGACAGCAGCTCCCTGTGTACTCACTGTATATACTGACAGCAGCTCCCTGTGTACTCACTGTATATACTGGCAACAGCTCCCTGTGTACTTACTGTATATACTGACAGCAGCTCCATGTGTACTCACTGTATATACTGACAGCAGCTCCCTGTACTCACTGTATATACTGACAGCAGCTCCCTGTGTACTCACTGTATATACTGACAGCAGCTCCCTATACTCACTGTATATACTGACAGCAGCTCCATGTGTACTCACTGTATATACTGACAGCAGCTCCCTGTGTACTCACTGTATATACTGACAGCCGCCCCCTGTGTACTCACTGTATATACGGACAGCAGCTCCCTGTGTACTCACTGTATATACTGACAGCAGCTTCTTGTATACTTACTGTATATACTGATAGCAGCTCCCTGTGTACTCACTGTATATACTGACAGCAGCTCCCTGTACTCACTGTATATATTGACAGCAGCTCCCTGTACTCACTGTATATACTGACAGCAGCTCCCTGTGTACCCACTGTATATACTGACGGCAGCTCCCTGTGTACTCCATGTATATACTGACAGCAGCTCCCTGTGTACCTCAAAAAGATTAAATCAGACTCCCCTCCTCCAGGCTGTGCTGTCCTGCTCTGTGGTGAGTCTGTCCATAAGATGGCCGACAAGGAGGAGCATATGACCATGCCCCGCCCCCATGTCCTTCCTAGACATTTACAGGCTCAGTGGTGGACACTGGGGGCGGGGCAGGGTTTCATGCTCCATGTCGGCCATCTTATGGACAGACTCACCATAGAGCAAGACAGCCCAGCCTGGAGGAGGGGAGTCTGATTTTAGCTTTATGAGGTACACAGGGAGCTGCTGTCAGTATATACAGTGAGTACACAGAGAGCTGCTGTCAGTATATATAGTGAGTACACAGGGAGCTGCTGTCAGTATATACAGTGAGTACACAGGAAGCTGCTGTCAGAATATACAGTGAATACAGTTGATAATACTGTACACTGAGCAATTTTACTATAAAGTGGCCAACTCCTTTAATACTTAGTATGAAACAGTGACATCACTGAGGCATTATATATATATTGGCAGTGACATCACTGAGGCATTATATATATATATGGGCAGTGACATCACTGAGACATTATATATATATGGGCAGTGACATCACTGAGACATTATATATATATGGGCAGTGACATTACTGAGGCATTATATATATGGGCAGTGACATCACTGAGGCATTATATATATATGGGCAGTGACATCACTGAGGCATTATATATATATATATATATATATATATATATATATGGGCAGTGACCCCATACGAGGCCTTCACAGCTGAGGGACCTCCGCAGGGACTATGTGAGGCTTCAGCTCTTAAATCCCACCGCTGCCCCATTCATCCTCATGACTAATGTAGTGTGAACCTTGTCTGACAGGAAACCACTGCTATTGTTCAAAGAGAAGCCCACCGCCAGGTGAAGAGCCGGGGGTCTGGTGTATGTCTGGTGCCCCCCGGTTACCTGGACACTCTCTAGTGTTCTTCAGCTAAACATTTGTGTTCCTTGTGATTGCCCATTAATTCCGGGCAGGATGTGACACCCGGGGGCCCAGCAGGTCCCATACATCAGGGCCACTAACTTTACACAACCTGATTTGTTTTCATTACCCATTATAATTTAGGATCCTGGCAGTGTTAGTGGGGGGTCCGCCGGGCCGCAGCTTCACAGGCCACCAATCCTGGCTACTGATCTATGGAGATGCGGCTCCGGGGTTCTCCAGAAACAACTGGGATGTCTCAGCAGGAAAGATTATCTATTGTTATTACAGAGGAATGGTGCGGGCATGGGACCAGAGAGGGTGACGTCACCTGGACTGGACTGGTGTCAGGGTCTACGCTACAGAGATAGAAGGAAAGGAGAGAAGGGGAAGATGGATGGATGGATAGATAGATAGATAGATAGATAGATAGATAGATAGATAGATAGATAGATAGGAGATAGATAGATAGATAGATAGATAGATAGATAGATAGATAGATAGAAGATAGATAGATAGATAGATAGATAGATAGATAGATAGATAGGAGATAGATAGATAATAGATAGATAGATAGATAGATAGGAGATAGATAGATAGATAGATAGATAGATAGATAGATAGATAGGTAGATAGATAGGAGATAGATAGATAGATAGATAGATAGATAGATAGATAGATAGATAGAAGATAGATAGATAGATAGATAGATAGATAGATAGATAGATAGGAGATAGATAGATAATAGATAGATAGATAGATAGGAGATAGATAGATAGATAGATAGATAGATAGATAGATAGATAGATAGATAGGAGATAGATAGATAGATAGATAGATAGGAGATAGATAGATAATAGATAGATAGATAGATAGATAGATAGATAGATAGATAGATAGGAGATAGATAGATAATAGATATATGATAGATAGATAGATAGGAGATAGATAGATAGATAGATAGATAGATAGATAGATAGATAGATAGATAGATAGATAGATAATAGATCTTTCTATCTACCACTGCACTAATGTGAACAGAGTCTAATAGATGTGGGAGCTGCATACCCCATACGGCACACCGCACCTTCCTCTCTTTCCAATGGAACATTTGCTTTGTATTTCCTGGATCCCTACATCCTGCCCCCTGCTGCTATATCCACACTGATGGATATATATATATAGTTCTATAGGCAGTATATAGTATATACACGTGCACCTTGGAGCAAAATTAGAACAAGGAAAAACTTTGTCATAATGGAAAAAAAAATCCAAATAAACAGAACAATTTCTGTCAAGATTCCCATCTATAAATAGCGCAGGAATGGAAAGGAAGGTTTGACTTGGCGCTGAGGATGTTAACGCTGCGGCCGGTGCCAGCTCCCCATGTTATCGGGCAGACCTGCAGATATTACACCAGCGGGGGGCGATACACCCACTGAGGTGATGTCACCGTGCCCCTCATCCAGAACATTCTACAGGATATATATATACTTCATGGCCTCAGAATCCCAGGTGTCCAGTCATGAAGAGATGCCGACATATACTGTGGCGTACTGCCGGGGAGCCAGTGACTGTGATAGCACCAGCTGAGCTCTGCAGTGCGCTATCATAACTGAGACGCCACAGTAGTTGTACTTGTATTGTTTATGTTTTATTTTTTAGATTATTTTTGTATTTATCTTTTATTCTTTTTAATATTTTATCAATTACATTATTTCTTTATTAGAATGTATTTCCTGCTCTTGTTTAGTAGATTTACATTGAATTGAATTATTAATAATATAATTGTATTCTGTGTTTTTTTTTTACTCTGAGTGGTTATTATTATTGTAGGAATTTAGGTGGACATTTCACTGGTAAAAGATTCGGCAGACTTGTGCAGGCAGAGGCAGGAGCCGCCCTCTGTGCGCCACTCTTCTTGCCATGCGCTGTCAAACACTTCTGATTTACTTTACACCACTTTTCAGAGTATTTTATGTAAAATCTGCAGAGCTGCTGGAAGCCACACCTTCTTCTGCTGAGCCCCACCCACATTGACTTAAAGGGGTTATCCAGCATTAGAAAAACATGGCCTCCTCTCTTCTCCTCCCTTTTTCTCTTGTCTCTCTCCTTTTCTCTCACTCTCTTTCTCGCTTTCTCTTTGTCCTTCTCTCTCTCCTTTTCTCTTTCTTCTCTCTCTCATCTCTCAATCTCTCTCCTTTTCTTTCTTTCGCTCTCTCTCTCTCCCCCTCTCCCCTCTTTCAATTTCCCTCTCTTTCTCACAATTTCTCTCTTTTCCTTTTTCTCACTATCTCTTCCTTTTTTCTCTCTTTTTTTCTGTCACCTCTCTCTCCCCCCCTCTCTCTTCCTCATTGTCTTTCTCTCTCTCTATCCCCCTCTCACTTTTTCCCACTCTCTTTTTTTTCTCTCTTTCTCTCTCTCTTTCTCCCCCCCCCCTCTCCCTCTTTCTCACTTTCTCCTTTCTCTCTCCCCCCCTCTCTCTCTCTGTCCCCTCTCTCTCTCTTCCTCTCTCTCACTTTCTCCTTTCTCTCTCTCTCTCTCTCTCTCCCCCTCTTTCTCACTTTCTCCTTTCTCTCTCTCTCTCTCCCCTCTCTCTCTCTCTCTCTCTCTCTCTCTCTCTCTCTTCCTCTCTCTCACTTTCTCCTTTCTCTCTCTCTCTCTCTCTCTCTCTCTTTTTCTCCCCCCTCTCTCTCTCTCCCTCTTTCTCTTTTCTCTCTCCCTCTCTCTCTCTCCCCTCTCACTTTCTCCTTTCTCTCTCCCTCTCTCTCTCTCTCCCCTCTCTCTCTCTCTCTCTCTCTCTCTTCCTCTCTCTCACTTTCTCCTTTCTCTCTCTCTCTCTTCCTCTCTCTCTCTTTCTCCCCCCCTCTCTCTCTCTCCCTCTTTCTCCTTTCTCTCTCCCTCTCTCTCTTTCCCCTCTCTCTCTCTCTCTCTCTCTCTCTCTCTCTCTCTCTCTCTTCCTCTCTCTCACTTTCTCCTTTCTCTCTCTCTCTCTCTTCCTCTCTCTCTCTCTCTCTCTCTCTCTCTCTCTCTCTTTCTCCCCCCACTCTCTCTCTCCCTCTTTCTCCTTTCTCTCTCCCTCTCTCTCTCTCCCCTCTCTCTCTCTTCCTCTCTCTCACTTTCTCCTTTCTCTCTTACTTTCTCTCTCTCTCTTTCTCCCCCCCTCTCCCTCTTTCTCACTTTCTCCTTTCTCTCTCCCTCTCTCTCTCCTCTCTCTCTCTCTCTCTCTCTCTCTTCCTCTCTCACTTTCTCCTTTCTCTCTCACCCCTCCATTTTATTTGCTCTGTCTTCTCTCCTCTCTATCTCTTCCCCCCCCCCCCCCCCCCGTTCTTTCTTTTGCAGAGTGTTCACACTGTATGTTTTGTCACCACTGTTTTTGGAGTGCTGTTTGTTGCCATCTGTGGGGCCTACATGGCGCAGTGTGTATCATTAATAACACATACAACTCCATATTATCTATTATCATCCATTCTGGATTCTCCTAAAAAATTCCGCTGGATCCTTAAAAAAAAAAAACTCTCTTGCCAGACCATAATTTTCCTTAATAATAAGGAAAACTAATTATGAAACTACACTTCTAAAGTCTGAAAAAAGTTGTGAAAATAATAAATTGTGTTTGAAAAAATAAAGTTCCAACTTTTTGGAAAAATAGTAAATTTAGTAAATAGTAAACTGGTTCCCTGATAATTGTAGGAACATTTCAGCCCATAGTTTGAGTTGTACAGAAAACTTACACTAAAATCATGTGTAATATCTAATTTACAAAAATACTAAAAAATTCCCATCCCAGATTTCCCAAGATGTTATGAGGGTGAAGAAGTCTTCCCTCCCAGTCACAACTGTGAAACGCGTCGGAAATTCTCATAATTTACAATAATAACAAAAGGGAAGAGAAAAACAAACCCAAATTCTCAGCTGGCATTTTGGGGGTTAAAGGGTTTTCCAACCTGACCATAATAACCCAGTAACACCAGTCAGCCTGTGTAATGGAGGTGGGATGTGCTGGTTTGGGGAGGGCAATTGGTCTAATTCAGAGATTCCCAGACGAGAGGTCAGGACTCTTGTGGGAAAAAGCTTCAGATTTCCGTAGTCAACTCATTTCTGTCAGGGTGATAAAAATAGGGGAAACCGATAGGACGCGACCTACAAAGGGGGGGGAGGGAGGGGGTTACTCTTAATATTTCTGTTCGTTTGTTTAATGTCACAAGTAAAAAAAATTCTAGGAGCTAAAAACGGTTGTTTTTCTACCAGGTTTTTTTTTACATTTTTGGATATTTTTAAATATGATGGAAAATTCAAACTGTAGTTATCAGGGTATCTGATAATGCCCAGGTTATACCAGCTGTACAGTATATAATTATA
Source organism: Dendropsophus ebraccatus (assembly GCF_027789765.1). Lineage (NCBI taxonomy): Eukaryota > Metazoa > Chordata > Amphibia > Anura > Hylidae > Dendropsophus > Dendropsophus ebraccatus. The sequence goes on along the minus strand of NC_091467.1, from coordinate 63,547,025 downwards.
TACAGGAGATACCCAGGTTATACCAACTGTACAGTATATAATTATATACAGGAGATACCCAGGTTATACCAACTGTATAGTATATAATTATATAGAGGAGATGCCCAGGTTATATTAGCTGTACATATATAATTATATAGAGGAGATGCCCAGGTTATACCAGCTGTACAGTATATAATTATATACAGGAGATGCCCAGGTTATACCAGCTGTACATATATATAATTATATACAGGGGATCCCCAGGTTATACCAGCTGTACATATATAATTATATACAGGAGATCCCCAGGTTATACCAGCTGTACATATATAATTATATACAGGAGATCCCCAGGTTATACCAGCTGTACATGTATATAATTATATACAGGAGATCCCCAGGTTATACCAGCTGTATGTATAGAATTATATACAGGAGATCCCCAGGTTATATCAGCTGTACTTATATAATTATATACAGGAGATCCCCAGGTTATACCAGCTGTACATATATAATTATATACAGTATATACCCAGGTTATACCAGCTGTACATATATAATTATATACAGGAGATCCCCAGGTTATACCAGCTGTACATATATAAATTATATACAGGAGATCCCCAGGTTATACCAGCTGTACATATATATTATATGCAGGAGATCCCCAGGTTATACCAGCTGTATACCCGGCTTATTTCAGCTTAGTACAGATCACATATCTCTCTCACATGTTATAGACAGGTGGTGTCTCTTCCCACACTCATCACTTATAGTAATGGACAGTCTCTCACACACACAGCGCTCTCGGGCTGTCACATCAGGTAATGAATGGTCTCTTATCGGTCTGGAGATAAGTGGAGGTGCAGGATTGTTTCTCTATCTTGTATAATGTCACAGAGGATCAGCCATTTAGGCTACTGGGGGCCGAGAAACAAGAATACAAGCTGCTGCGATCTAAAGTAACAGAACCGCATCACTTCTACAAATAATAATAATAATAATCCTGTGTATCCGAAACCTCCAAGGATTCCTCATCATCTGCCAATCTTCAAGACTTGGATCTAGGAGAAGAATTTTGTAACCTTTAATAATTATTATAGTAATAATAATAATAATAATAATAGTAATAATAATTATATTAGTAATAATAATAATAGTAATAATTATATTAGTAATAATAACTCCTTACAGATGATATGTAGTAATAGTGTGACTATTAGAAGTATTATGTTATCGTTCACAACACATTTTATTTGCACACAAATGTCTAATTTTTCGATTATTAGTGTTGATGGTTTTATTATTTATAATATATATATATATATATATATATATATATATATATATATACACAGTGGTACCTTGGTTTAAGAGTCATTTCGATTGAGAGCATTTTGGTTTAAGAGCTCACAGTTTTTCAAAATTGTGACTTGGTGTAAGAGCATTGCTTTGGTGTAAGAGCTCCCTGTACTGGGGGGGAGGGGCATGGTCTGTATAGCGGGGTCTACAGCCCTGTACTCTGACCCAGGAAGTCTCCCTCACCTTCCAAACATAGCAGATCCACTTCAGGCTGGGGCTTACATCAGGGGACAGGACTGTAGGGGTAATCTCTTCATAGCTGTAACCCCTCTCTCCCCGGACAGAGAGTGCTGCATGTATGTGCCCATATCTGCCCTGCTCATTCCTTCATACTCCCTGCAGTCTCTGTCCGCCCTTGTGTTTCCCATCCTCTCCATTACTGTACAGTAACTTATAATATCACAGATTCTGCTGTTTCTGAATGTTTGTTTCATCTGTTTTACATCTTATTCAAAATAATAAATTAATATTTTTGGGCCGTGGAACCAATTGTCTACATTTCTATGATTTCTTATGGGAAAATTTGCTTTGGTTTAAGAGTGGATTTGGATTACAAGTGCGGTCCCGGAACGAATTATGCTCCTAATCCAAGGTACTTCTGTATATATTCATGATTTTTGTTTAAAGAAGAGCAAATTTTTCATAAGTGAAGTTCTGCAGGTATGCCAAATTTCAGCAAAGCCACCAGCTGAACGATTGCAGCATTTAGCTGTTTTAGTGCAGTTCTAAAAAATTTTCCTTGACAGTCAGTGACAGCCCGCTCAGCCAATCACTGGCCATGGCACTGTCCTGTCTTAGTGATTGGCCGAACGGGCTTGAGGTGGCTGGAGAAACCAGAGAACACCAGAGAAGAGCGGACAGGTCCGAAAATCATAATATTTTTTTTAGATGTGCGCCCGCCATTTTTCAGAACTTTTTTTTTTTTTTGCATAAAGTTCTGTTCACTCCTCTTTATTTTTGTTTTATTATTTCTAAACATATTCTTTATATTTTTATTATTTGTGCGCACTGCTGTTTTTATTGTTATTATTTATTATTTATTTATTTGCTTATTTTATTTATTAATGACCCTCCACACCTTATAGATATTAGAATTATTTGTTAGAATTATAGGGTCTCTCTGCCTAATTTAAAGTGTCACTGTGGTTTTTTTTTTTGTTGTTGTTTTTTTTCAGAAATCAATAGTACAGGCGATTTTAGGAAACTTTGTAATTGGGTTTATTAGGCAAATATGTCATTATCTGCAGGTCGTTCCTCCTCCCCCCCCCCCCCCCCCCCCCCCCTTCTCTCCTCTCTCTCTTAGGGCCCTATTACACCAACAGATTATCTGACAGATTTTTTTAAGCCAAAGCCAGGAATGGATTGGAAAAGAGGAGAAATCTCAGTCTTTCTTTTATTACCCGTTCTCTGGATACAGTCCATTCCTGGCTTTGGCTCAAAAAAATCTGTCAGATAATCTGTTGGTGTAATAGGGCCCTTATTCACTGCTCATTATAAGGAAATCATGTCTTGTTTACATCAGATGTGTCCTGTGTAATCTATGAAGAGGGGAGGGAGGAGGAGGGAGGAGGGAGATTAGTCACTAGCAGAGAGCAGAGAACAAAGGATTACACAGTGGGACCTGTGTGAAAGACACTATTCAAAGGTCAGAGAGGCCAGTGCTGACTTCAGAGGAGATAGCCCGCTGATGTAGCTGTAAATTAACTCTTTGTTGTCCTGCTTTGGTACCTCATATCCCTCAACCCCTCCCCTCTCCATAAGAGAACCATGAAGACAGAAGGGAGAGCTTCCAACTTCCTTTTTATTATAAAAATGCATTTTTCGGTTAATAAACCCAATTACAGAGTTTCTTAAAATCACCTGTACTATTGATTTCTGCAAAAAAAAAAATTAAAAGACAGTGACACTTTAACCTCTTAATCGCCCGAACTATGTATTAATCCCATTACTGATCTCGCACGGTAAACGGTGTAAGCGCAAAAATATCCCAAAGTGCAAAATTGCGCATTTTTGGTCGCATCAAATCCAAAATAAATGTAATAAAAAGCGATCAAAAAGTCGTATATGCGCAATCAAGGTACCGATAGAAAGTAAACATCATGGCGCAAAAACTGACACCTGACACAGCCCCATAGACCAAAGGATAAAAGCGCTATAAGCCTGGGAATAGAGCGACTTTAAGGAACATATATTTGTGAACAATGGTTTGAATTTTTTACCGGCCATCAGATAAAAGAAAATTTTTTAATCGTAACGACTTGAGGAACATATATAACAAATCAGTTTTACAGCGGGGCGAATGGCGTAAAAACACATTTCCCCCCAAATAAAATAAATGCTTTTTTTTAAAATTTCACCACACTTTGAATTTTTTTCTGGTTTCGCAGTGTACTTTATGCAAAAATTCATCCTGTCATTGCAAAGTACAATTAGTGACGCAAAAAATAAGGGCTCATGTGGGTTTTTAGGTGGAAAAATGCAAGTGCTATGGCCTTTTAAACACAAGGAGGAAAAACCGAAAACGCAAAAACGAAAATTGGCCCCGTCCTTAAAGGGTTAAATCTTTCTTATCCATCATCTCGATGCTCTGTTCACACTAGCCCCATGACCTTTGTCTAGAACGTAGGCCATGTTGCCCTGACTGTCTCTGATGGGCCCATTGACTAACAATAAAGAGTGGTTGGAACTATTGATGGCAATAACACCATAATGATCGGTAACACACTCATAGGAGGGGATCAGATTGGGTTGGATAAAGTCAAGTTGTTTTCTATTTCCTCCTTGAGAACAAAGCTATAGTATACAATAAATTAGAATTTTGTTCAAAATTTTCTTGGCTAAACTCAGTTGTGGGACTCCAATATGGTGGTTACTATAGATTCACAATCATACTACAACTATTTATATAGTTGTAACACTCCCTATGGGCATTTTAGTGACCTTATTGGTTTTCGGTTTTCAGGTGTCGGGAAAAGCTAGATCCAGTCCTGGGAAACTGAGAGAAGTTTCCCAGAACTGCTCCCAGTTTTTCCTCACACCCAAGGAGAAGTGGCAGGGAGGTGAAAAGAGTTGAGAGGCAGCAAGATGAGAAGCCGCTTGCCGATCAAATCAAATGCTTCGCTTTGTTTAGACAGGTGATTCGCTCATCTCTAGTTTTCACCTAATTTTCCAGACTTAATGCACACATAGGGGGAGATTTATCAAACATGGTGTAAAGTGAAACTGGCTCAGTTGCCCCTAGCAACCAATCAGATTCCACCTTTCATTCCTCACAGACTCTTTGGAAAATGAAAGGTGGAATCTGATTGGTTGCTAGGGGCGACTGAGCCAGTCTCACTTTACACCATGTTTGATAAATCTCCCCCATAGTGATAGTACCTATTAGAGTCCCTGCAGCTCCCTGTAACAGACGCTATATAGCACCATATGGAGTGCATGGCAGCAGTATACTATAAGCTCTAGGTACTTCATGTGCCTCTATATGATGCCATACCTATGAGTTCCACAACATCCAATGGAGCATGGCGTATAAGATTGGAGGCTCCATAAAGTATGTCTCCATAGACTAATATAGGTTACAAATCCTTACAACTAGGAACATAAGGTCCCCATATACTGTGAAAAGGCTCAACCAAGTCATATGTATGGCAGCCTCCTGACTTTATAATGAAGTCATCATCAGAGGCGTCTGGCAGCAGCTCCCCTTCCCCCCTTCTCTGAACAATAGGCCAAGCAAAATGAGCAAGTGTATTTAGGGATGAGGAGTGATAGCTGTCGGGCATATCGGTAACAGCCAGCGGCTATTGATGGAGCACGTCCACCTTCATCCTAGCATATGGCTCCCAAAGTTTTGATGTCCCTCGTTGGATCCAAGATAAGGCTCAAATGTCTCGTCATTTATTCCTAGTTGGTTTCCTACAATCAGAAATGTAAGAAATTGAACGATTCACTCAATGACTTCCATTCCGGTCTTTCCTCAGCTTCCGAGAAGATCTCAAAAAGTCTTAAGATTCCCCCCAAAAATCTCAAGATTTGTGTCAGATTGCAACATGACATAACTGGTGCATGTGTAATAAGGAGCCGGCACGTTCCTGCAGTGTATGACAACACGGAGATGTGAGCAATCCTCTGGGGCCAGAAAGCTGCTATTTTAGGAAGACATGTTTTCAGGCTGAGCTAAAGGCAGAGCTGACGTTCTACTGACCCCCCCCACCCCCCACCCCCCGGCTCTGGCCCCCCCCCGGCCCTCCTTCAGAACATTTTTGTTGCATTTAGGGATAAAAACAGTCCATGAAAAAGATCAAAATAGTAACAATACGAGAAAAAAAGTTTAATGGAAAAGTCTCAGACTCAGATGTGATGTCACCCGTCCTATTTATAAGGGATATGTCATCCGAAAATCAGAATGATTATATGCTGACACTTGGGGTACAGGATAGTGACACGCTGACACTTGGGGTACAGGATAATGACACTTGGGGTACAGGATAATGACACTGACACTTGGGGTACAGGATAGTGACACGCTGACACTTGGGGTACAGGATAGTGACATTTGGGGTACAGGATAATGACATTTGGGGTACAGGATAATGACACTCTGACACATATGGTACAGGATAATGACACTTGGGGTACAGGATAATGATACGCTGACACTTGGGGTACAGGATAGTGACACGCTGACACTTGGGGTACAGGATCGTGACACGCTGACACTTGGGGTACAGGATAATGACACACTGACACTTGGGGTACAGGATAATGACACACTGACACTTGGGGTACAGGATAGTGACACTCTGACACTTGGGGTACAGGATAATGATACGCTGACACTTGGGGTACAGGATAGTGACACGCTGACACTTGGGGTACAGGATAGTGACGCGCTGACACTTGGGGTACAGGATAGTGACACTTGGGATACAGGATAATGACACTTGGGCTACAGGATAGTGACACACTGACACTTGGGGTACAGGATAATGACACTTGGGGTACAGGATAATGACACTGACACTTGGGGTACAGGATAATGACACTGACACTTGGGATGCAGGATAGTGACACACTGTCACCCCAAGTGTCAGTGTGTCACTATCATGTACCCCAAGTGTCACTATCCTGTACCCCAAGTGTCACTATCCTGTACCCCAAGTGTTAGCATGTCATTATCCTGTACCCCAAGTGTCATTATCCTGTACCCCAAGTGTCACTATCCTGTACCCCAAGTGTCAGTGTGTCACTAACCTGTACCCCAAGTGTCAGTGTCATTATCCTGTACCCCAAGTGTCAGTTATGGGACACGACTCCCCTCCACTCTCGGGCTGCCGATACTGATGGACACTTCTCCTATCTCAGGTTCCTCACACTTGGAGGTCGCCTCTCGTCCTCTGTCTTCCTATTTCTGGTGATTGTGCTCAGTAATGGTGGGTGATCTGTCTCCTTTACATTCCTTCTTGAGAAACTCTTCCACCAGAGCTGAGCTTTATCTCTGGACATGGAGAAAATTGGGAGTAATCTGCACAGACAAGAAGTGGAAGAAGATATGGAAGATCCCAGGGGAGCTGGAGAATTATAGCCACACAAGTCATCTAGGAAACAGATCTGGATTTAAGGCAGGTTCCTTGAAGACAGGTTGACTGTATGTAAGAGCAAGTGAAGAGTCCCCAAATAACTTCATCACAACCTCAAAATAATACAGTAGTGCAATATGTAACCCCACAAGTTCCCATAAAGCTGTACTGCCTGGGGATACTCAAGAAACCCCACAGTGTAATAATTATAACTAATAAAATATTGCCTATGCACAAGAATATAACTACTACAATACTGCTCCTATATACAAAAATATAACTACTATAATACTGCCCCTATATACAAGAATATAACTAGAATATAACTACTATAATACTGCATGGAAAGGCCCTGCAACCCCCATGCCACAGGACCAGACCCAAAAATGCCACACCAAAACCCAGCCAGCACCACCGGCGGAGGAGGCTGCCCCCAAACAGCACAAGTCTGGATAAGGTATTGCACTCACCATAGCTATCACAGATAGAATGGGACAGACAGGAGGGATTAAAACCATGAGCACTCAGGTGTCTCCTGCTAATTGCGGTCATGTGGGTCTCACCAGGAGGAGTGCAAAACACGGAGAAAAGAGAGAAACAAAATACGGTTCAGGGAAGAAAAAGAGTGCTGCACCTCACACCTATGGCTGATACTAGTACCTCTCGGCTGCATAAAAAACATCAGAATTCTGTATGTGAATGGATCAAGCCACACTGCCCCATGTACCGCGTGCAGGTATCTGATACACATGGGCCCCTACACTAAGTCCACACTGTGCCAGCCAGCGACCACCACCCCCGCAGGCGTGCATAGTCAGGGAAGGGAGGCCATGGAACGGCCCTGCAACCCCCATGCCACAGGACCAGACCCAAAAATGCCACACCAAAACCCAGCCAGCACCACCGGCAGAGGAAGCTGCCCCCAAACAGCACAAGTCTGGATAAGGTATTGCACTCACCATAGCTATCACAGATAGAATGGGACAGACAGGAGGGATTAAAACCATGAGCACTCAGGTGTCTCCTGCTAAATGCGGTCATGTGGGTCTCACCAGGAGGAGTGCAAATAGTGCAAATAGTGCAAACTACTATAATACTGCCCCTATATACAAGAATATAACTACTATAATACTGCTTCTATATACAGGAATATAACTACTATAATACTGCTCCTGTATACAAGAATATAGCTACTATAATACTGCTCCTATATACAGGAATATAACTACTATAATACTGCCCCTATTTACAAGAATATAACTACTATAATACTGCTCCTATATACAAGAATATAACTACTATAATGTAAACTGGAGAAAATAATCGAGCACTCACCAGGAGAAGTCTTCAGCAGTTTATTTCATGGATTCCATAGCAGGGAGGGGGAAGGTGGAAAGGTGTAGGTGCAGGCGCATCCAGGTGATGCGCCTGCACCTACACCTTTCCACCTTCCCCCTCCCTGCTATGGAATCCATGAAATAAACTGCTGAAGACTTCTCCTGGTGAGTGCTCGATTATTTTCTCCAGTTTACATTGCACCTGTACCACTTCATTGTAGCACCCCAGGCGTCTCAACTGTAAATCTCCTCTGTGCCACCGTCTATCCAGCTTTAGGACTGTTTTTGTATGCAGTGCGGGCTTGCTGTTCCTCCACTCTTGCATAACTACTATAATACTGCCCCTATATACAAGAATATACCTACTATAATACTGCCTCCTCTATACAAGAATATAACTACTATAATACTGCTACTATATACAAGAATATACTACTATAATACTGCTCCTATATACAAGAATATAACTACTATAATACTGCTCCTATATACAAGAATATAACTACTATAATACTGCTCCTATATACAAGAATATAACTACTATAATGCGGTTCAGGGAAGAAACAGAGTGCTGCACCTCACACCTATGGCTGATACTAGTGCCGCTAGGCTAAATAAAAAAACACATCAGAATTTTGTGTATGAATTGATCAAGCCACACTGCCCCATGTACCTCGTGCCGGTATCTGATACACATGGGTCCCTACACTAAGTCCACACCGTGCCAGTCAGTGGCCACCAACCCCGCAGGCGTGCACAGTCAGGGAACGGGGGCCATGGGACGGCCCTGCGACCCCCATGCCACAGGACCAGACCCAAAAACACCACACCAGAACCCGGCCAGCACCGCCGGCGGAGAAGGTCGCCCCCAAGCAGCACAAGTCTGGATAAGGAATTACACTCACCATAGCTGCAGCAAACAGAATGCTGCAGCTATGCGCTTTGCGGGGTTGGCGGTCGCTGACCGACACGGTGTGGAGTTAGCGTAGGGACCCGTGTGGACCAGAGGACCTGCGCGGTGGTACACGGGGCAATATGGCTTGATCAATTCATATACAGACACTCTGGTGTTGATTTTTAATATAGGCCTAGCGGCATTAGTATCAGCCATAGATGGGATGTGCAGCCGTTCCATTCGCTCCAGTTCGTGTTTTACAGTTCTCCCTCTCTGAACAGCTCGCACTCCTTTATAAGACCCACATGACCAAAATTAGCAGGAGATGTCTGTGCTCACATGTCTGGACCCTATGTCTTCCCCATTCTGTGAGAGCAGCAATGGTAAGTGTAATACCATATCCATACTTGTGTCGTTTGGGGGCAGCCTTCCCCGCCGGTGGTGCTGGCTGGGTTTTGGTGGGGCTTTTTGGGTCTGGTCCTGTGACATTGGGGTTGCAGGGCCGTTCCATGGCCTCCCTTCCCTGCATGTGCACGCTTTGCGGGGTTGGCGGTCGCTGACCGACACGGTGTGGAGTTAGCGTAGGGACCCGTGTGGACCAGAGGACCTGCGCGGTGGTACACGGGGCAATATGGCTTGATCAATTCATATACAGACACTCTGGTGTTGATTTTTAATATAGGCCTAGCGGCATTAGTATCAGCCATAGATGGGATGTGCAGCCGTTCCACTCTCTCCAGTTCGTATAACTACTATAATACTGCCCCCTATATACAGGAATATAACTACTATAATCAGGAATCTTTATTCAGGCACAGTATACATCAGGGAAGGGAGGACAGGTGAAAGTGCGGGCGTACGCTACCCCAGGACAGCTGTTTCCCGGCTGATTGCCGCTTCCTCAAGCTAGGGTATCACGTGACTGCAGGGGGGAGGGTGCTTAAATAACAAAGCGTGACACTAAGCAAAACAAGTGATAAAGTAATAAAGTGACACAATGTTAAAAACAACACTACAGGCAGGCATTGAAGTCGTTGCGCTCATTAAGCCCTAAGGGGCCAGTGGCATTGAGTTTAGAGATCCAGAATACCTCTCTGGCAAGTAGTAACTTATGTCTGTCTCCTCCCTCTGGGGGGATATTAACCCTTTGCAGACCAAAAAATCTCATGCAACTTGTGTCTCCACTGTGAACCAGACGCATATGCTCAATGAGTCGGGGGACACCTTTCCCTGATCTCACCGAATACATGTGTTCCTTGAACCGGACCCACATGCACCGCTTCGTTTTCCCCACATAATATCTGGCGCAAGGACACGTCACAACATAGATGACAAAACTTGTCTTGCACGTGATAAAGTGGGATACTCTGCACTCAGTGCCATTGAGGGAAAAATAGGCTCTGTCGATCAACTGATCGCAGTAACCGCACTGCTTGCACTTTTTGTTGCCCTGCGGTAATGTCTTTTGTAGCCAGTTGGTCTGTTTAGTGTGGCTGTTCATTTTGCTATTTAATTCATTTTCTAGAGTTCTGTTCTTACGGAACGTGATCAGTGGGTACTGATCACGTTCCGTAAGAACAGAACTCTAGAAAATGAATTAAATAGCAAAATGAACAGCCACACTAAACAGACCAACTGGCTACAAAAGACATTACCGCAGGGCAACAAAAAGTGCAAGCAGTGCGGTTACTGCGATCAGTTGATCGACAGAGCCTATTTTTCCCTCAATGGCACTGAGTGCAGAGTATCCCACTTTATCACGTGCAAGACAAGTTTTGTCATCTATGTTGTGACGTGTCCTTGCGCCAGATATTATGTGGGGAAAACGAAGCGGTGCATGTGGGTCCGGTTCAAGGAACACATGTATTCGGTGAGATCAGGGAAAGGTGTCCCCCGACTCATTGAGCATATGCGTCTGGTTCACAGTGGAGACACAAGTTGCATGAGATTTTTTGGTCTGCAAAGGGTTAATATCCCCCCAGAGGGAGGAGACAGACATAAGTTACTACTTGCCAGAGAGGTATTCTGGATCTCTAAACTCAATGCCACTGGCCCCTTAGGGCTTAATGAGCGCAACGACTTCAATGCCTGCCTGTAGTGTTGTTTTTAACATTGTGTCACTTTATTACTTTATCACTTGTTTTGCTTAGTGTCACGCTTTGTTATTTAAGCACCCTCCCCCCTGCAGTCACGTGATACCCTAGCTTGAGGAAGCGGCAATCAGCCGGGAAACAGCTGTCCTGGGGTAGCGTACGCCCGCACTTTCACCTGTCCTCCCTTCCCTGATGTATACTGTGCCTGAATAAAGATTCCTGAAGATCGGTGAGTGCCCGGACCTCTGTCTTCACTGTTTACATTACACATTCTTCTGTTGTACGGAGCACCCCGTTGGAATTTCTGTGTCACTGCGTATCCTCCTGCTATCACAGCGTCAGTGGTGCCGACCGCATTCTGCTTTAGTAACTACTATAATACTGCCCCCTATATACAAGAATATAACTACTATAATACTGCTCCTATATACAAGAATATAACTACTATAATACTACCCCTATATACAAGAATATAACTACTATAATACTGCTCCTATATACAAGAATATAAATACTATAATACTGCTCCTATATACAAGAATATAACTACTATAATAGTGCCCCCTATATACAGGAATATAACTACTATAATACTGCTCCTATATACAAGAATATAACTACTATAATACTGCTCCTATATACAAGAATATAACTACTATAACACTGCCCCCTATATACAAGAATATAACTACTATAATACTGCTCCTATATACAGGAATATAACTACTATAATACTGCTCCTATATACAAGAATATAACTACTATAATACTGCCCCCTATATACAAGAATATAACTACTATAATACTGACCCCTATATACAAGAATATAACTACTATAATACTGCTCCCTATATACAGGGATATAACTACTATAATACTGCCCCTATATACAAGAATATAACTACTATAATACTGCCCCTATATACAAGAATATAACTACTATAACTATAACTACTATAACTACTACTATGGGTGCGATGTGCAGCCATTTCTGTCTTTTTGGCTTGTGCATATTTTATGTATTCTGTCCCTTTTTTCATTGTGGCTAGCACTCGTGCTGTGTAAGACCCATGTGATCCAAATTAGCAGGAAGCACCTGTGTACATAAGGGGAGGATCTCCTAGTATTCTCCCATTCTACCTGCAGAGGAATGGAGAGAGGTAAGAGCTTGTTCACACTTGTGTTGCTTGGCGTCCACTTTTTCCGTCGATGGCGCCTGCGGGGTTCGGGGGGGCCCTTTTGGGTCTGGTCCTGTGACAATGGGGTTGCAGGGCCATTCCGTGGCCCCCCTTCTCTGCTTGCGCACGTTTTGCGCGGATTGTGGTCGCTGACCGGCACAGTGATGTTGTTTGGTTAGGGACTCATGTGTATCAGAAGACCTGCACGTGGTACATGGGGCAATATGGTTTGGCCAAATTATATACTAACTTCTGATGTTGGTTTTAAATGTAGCTGAATAAGCTTTCGTGTCAGCCATGGGTGCGATGTGCAGCCATTTCTGTCTTTTTGGCTTGTGCATATAACTACTATAATACTGCTCCTATATACAAGAATATAACTAGTATAATACTGATCCTATATAAAACAATATAACTACTATAATACTGCCTCCTATATACAAGAATATAACTACTATAATACTGCTCCTATATACAAGAATATAACTACTATAATACTGCCCCCTAAATACATTAATATAATTACTATAATACTGCCCCCTATGTAATATTTCCTCTACATATTACTGCTATACCCATAACATACACTTTGGGTCATACTATTATTCGTACACATAGTAAACAATGTTTTCTCCTTTAGACAAAATAACAATATGATGAAATTCTTTTTGGCCCATATGAGGATCTGGGGAGCCGTAAAACCGTGAGAGGCCATACATAGAAATAATGGGATGATTATAGAGATCTGTAGGGCGGCATTTGTTCTTAGATCTACAAGTACATGTCAGATACAATATACGTTCTTTGTTGTTCCAGGAAATCTAGGCGATTGATCGTGACCGACTGGTTTATGTTTTTTCCCTCAGAGAGGACTAAATGAACACGGAACACAAAGAGGTCGTCTCCTCGCAGTATTATGCTCTGCTGACAGCTGGTTGTGAAACTTGTTGGAACACCTAACTATATTGCTGTAGCTGTTTTTGCACCGACTGTCTGTTCAAATAAATTGAATAGAAACCCTGAGATTAAGGGATTACATTCTCAGATTAGGGTGGAGATGTATGGAGGGGACAGGGTGGGGTCGGAGATTATGTGAGGAGAGGTATCGGGAGATTAGGGTAGAGATGTATGGAGGGGGCAGGGTGTGGTCGGAGATTATGTGAGAAGAGGTATCAAGAGATTAGGGTAGAGATGTATGGAGGGGACAGGGTGGGGTCGGAGATTATGTGAGGAGAGGTATCGGGAGATTAAGGTAGAGATGTATGGAGGGGGCAGGGTGTGGTCAGAGATTATGTGAGGAGAGGTATCGGGAGATTAGGATGGAGGTGTATGGAGGGGGCAGGGTGTGGTCGGAGATTATGTGAGAAGAGGTATCAAGAGATTAGGGTAGAGATGTATGGAGGGGGCAGGGTGTGGTCAGAGATTATGTGAGGAGAGGTATCGGGAGATTAGGATGGAGGTGTATGGAGGGGGCAGGGTGTGGTCGGAGATTATGTGAGAAGAGGTATCAAGAGATTAGGGTAGAGATGTATGGAGGGGGCAGGGTGTGGTCAGAGATTATGTGAGGAGAGGTATCGGGAGATTAGGATGGAGGTGTATGGAGGGTACAGGGTGTAGATGGAGAGTATGGAGGGTACAGGGTGTAGATGGAGATTATGTGAGGAGAGGTATCAGGAGATTAGGGTAGAGATGTATGGAGGGGGCAGGGTGTGGTCAGAGATTATGTGAGGAGAGGTATTGGGAGATTAGGATGGAGGTGTATGGAGGGTACAGGGTGTAGATGGAGATTATGTGAGGAGAGGTATCAGGAGATTAGGGTAGAGATGTATGGAGAGGACAGGGTGTGGTTGGAGATTATGTGAGGACATGTATCAGTAGATTAGGGTACAGATTAGATATGGGCAAACCGACATTTGTTACAAACTTTGCAAAAAGTTTGGTTCTTCATAGAACCTAACCTTTTGCAAGTTTGCAATGAGTTTGTAAAGATGGTGGACGAACATTTTAATGAACATGGAAAAAAAAATAGCCTATACTTACCTCTATGGTGTCTTCCTACGGGTCTTCGTTGTCCTCGGAGTTGGATAAAAGCTGCAAAAAACTTAGAGACCTCAATGGAGAGGATTAATATTACGCTTCTCAATGCAGAATAGATTCCTATATGGCTATATGTTTGGCGCTGGCTGATGTGCAGTCTGTGACCTTCTACTTTTGTAAGGACGTTTCCCCGTTGAAGCCCCAGCTCATGAGGAAGGTATGTGATGCCAGTGGTTACTTTTCGCACTTCTTTAGGTAGAAACATTCCAAGATGTATAGTTCCTCCTCATTGTTACTACAAGGAGCAGTAGTTTTATTTTAATAGTTGGCTATGAATGTCTCTTGGCTTCATGTTAATTTCTAAATGGAAAGAAGGAGAATGAAGAGTGACTCCTGAAGTCTTTTGACCTTGGAGATTATAGAGTCATCTTCTGAGGAGTTCTCCTGGAGGTTAGACCACAGCTTTTTGCAGCTGGTAACCTAAAGAACTCTTGGAAGGCCCCTTTGGTAATAGTGTCCCAAAGAGTCTCTGCCAAATTACTCCAAAATCCCCTCCACCATGAACAAATCTCTAGACTTATTGGACAAACATCTTGTCAACACATATGTGAACAGGATGGAACAGGAGGAGCTCAACAACATGGCTGGTTCTGAACAAGAACTTGGGATGGAGTCTGTATCACTGCGTTACTGAGAAGAACAGTCCACCAGAAACTTAGGCTTAAGACCTGTAAGGTTACCGTTATCTGGAGCTAGATGTTTAAGAGTGAGGGTGACCATCACTATTATACTGTATGATGATGGCCAAATCCTTGGTCGACTCGAGCCTTGTTAAATGTACACAACATCTGACATAATGTGACCTACTACTGCTTGGAACAGTGGCATCCAAAGTATCAACCGGGGGGTTAACCTGATCTCCTGTCATCAGGGCTGGATTATAGGAAGGATACCCGCTGGAAGACCCAGAGGACCTCCAACAAAGGTTGGTTCTTCCAATCTTCTCCTTGGTGTACTTGGTATACTAGTGTGCACACTGCTTAGCTCTGAGGGTATCTAATGGCTGCTTAACATTCATACATGGGAGTAACTGAGTTGTCTCCATCATTCCTAGTAGATATTCACATGCATACTCACCTCTCTTGTAGGTGTCGGCATAGAGCAAAGTCTGTGTCCCAGAGGATGAATGAGTCCACCACCAAATTTTTCAGGCTAGGTATTCCCTGTTCCATTTGTGTTTAGGCATGGAAGGAGATCATCTGTGGTCTGGAACCCATCCGATTTGCTACCGCCGTTTGACCCCTTCCTCCTATTAGCAGTAAATGCCTGTTTATAAACACAACATGACTCAGTATTGATGAAGACATAAGGACGGGTGGTGTCCAGTAAGGCCACACCCTGCTCTATCCTATGTTGCTGAGTCCTGTTGATCCTTCTATGTAAACAGATACACTGAGACATAATCTTCTGCAGGAAGATGTTTACTAAGTACGAAGCGTCCTACATATCATCCTAGCGATTCCCGATGACTATTTATTTTCATTCTCTGCTCAGTTCGAATTAGGATTTAAGAAATTCCACTAATTTATTTTGCTGTAAATATTTTGGTAATTACTGAAATACCTTAAGGATGACGGAAAGGATGTCTACAAGAAGGGGCCTACATCTATGAAGTCTTCTGAAGGAGGCCATGCAGATAGGGAATAACATAAGAATCACATCAGTGGGCTCTTTGAGCTCATACATAAAGGGGAACTCCACCTACTATGTGGAAGGCTCCTTTAAAGTCAATAGCCTCTAGATTACCATACGTAGTTGGTGACAACCATTGTGGGACCTCTCTTGGCTCCTATGATGGTGGTCACCAAGCTTTATTAGAGCTTTTGACTATAAACTATACTTCTTAAGAGAAGAGGACAACTCAAGGACTCATTTCTTAGGGTGATACCTTGGCATCACTCAGCAGTAAAGTTAGCCAAACAACATCACCTCTTCTGCCCCCCCCCCCCCCCCCTCCACACACACAGGAGAAAAAAGTGTTGCCAGATTCCCCTAGTAATGGCTTTTCTCCAAGAACAAAGTTTACAGCCCCCTTAACATTAGATAGCGATTCTGATAATATCTATGCCTATGCCCAACTTAAAGGGGAACTATCAGCAGGTTAGACTGCAGGTTAGACTAATCGAACCTGCTGATAGCCCCCTAATGCGCACAGGGCGCAGAGGAGGAAGGTATGTCTCCTACCTTCCTCCTCTGCACCATTCCCGTGCAGTTAGTATTTAAATCTACTGCTCGAAGCACCAAGCCCACACCTAGAATTTTACAATTTGGAAATCACATTCCAAAAATTTCCTTAGTTTATCTCCTGCCTTTTGTACTTGCAGTATTTGCAGGTAGATTCCAGGCCTATGCAACTATCATTGTGTATGGTCCAAGCCAATACAGTGGTTTCTTGTGCTTACCCAGAAGCCTTTAGGCATTTGGCTTGGTTGCCTTGTGGGTAATCAAGCTCACGATTGATCTATGACAACATCCTGCTTACAATTTACTTTACTTGTTTTGAAACGGTGCATTGTTTTAGAAGAATACAAATGCTATCCCTGGCACGTGGCAGTGGGCGTTGGAGCTGAGGCAAGGATACATCTGGCAGACATAGCTGGAGGCCTCATGCAAGGTTTAATTGAGAAATTAAAAGTTTGGTCAATGTAGCCCAGAGTCTTACATGTGCCCACCAATTGAGGTCACAAGAACATAGGTAAGAAGTTCTCAGGTCTGAAGTAGTACAGGTGTCCACCAATTGGGGTCACTAGAACATAGGTAAGAGGTTCTCAGGTCTGAAGTAGTACAGGTGTCCACCAATTGGGGTCACTAGAACATAGGTAAGAGGTTCTCAGGTCTGAAGTAGTACAGGTGTCCACCAATTGAGGTCACAAGAACATAGGTAAGAAGTTCTCAGGTCTGAAGTAGTACAGGTGTCCACCAATTGAGGTCACAAGAACATAGGTAAGAAGTTCTCAGGTCTGAAGTAGTACAGGTGTCCACCAATTGGGGTCACTAGAACATAGGTAAGAGGTTCTCAGGTCTGAAGTAGTACAGGTGTCCACCAATTGAGGTCACAAGAACATAGGTAAGAAGTTCTCAGGTCTGAAGTAGTACAGGTGTCCACCAATTGGGGTCACTAGAACATAGGTAAGAGGTTCTCATTAGAGATGAGCAAACCGGGTTCGAGTCGATCCGAACCCGAACGTTCGGTATTTGATTAGCTGGGGCTGCTGAACTTGGATAAAGCTCTAAGGTTGTCTGGAAAACATGAATACAGCCAATGACTATATCTATGATTTCCACATAGCCTTAGGGCTTTATCCAACTTTAGCAGCCACCACCAATCAAATGCCGAAAGTTCGGGTTCGGATCGACTCGAGCATGCTCGAGGTTCGCACATCTCTAGTTCTCATGTCTAAGGTCATACAGGTGCCCACCAATGGAGGTTACTACTAATAAGAAGAAGTTGAAGAACATATGTAAGAAGTTCTTAGGTCTGGAGTCATACAGCTAGGGGGTTCTCTGGTCCAGAGTAGTACAGGTGTCAACCAATTGGGTTGACTAGAACTTAGGTAAGAGGTAGAGATGAGCGAAACTCGAGCATGCTCAAGTCCATCTGAACCCGATCGTTCGGCATTTGATTAGCGGTGGCTGCTGAAGTTGGATAAAGCCCTAAGGCTATCTGGAAAACATGGATATAGTCATTGGCTGTATCCATGTTTTCCAGACAACCTTAGAGCTTTATCCAAGTTCAGCAGCCCTCGCTAATCAAATGCTGAATGATCGGGTTCGGATTGACTCAAGCATGCTCCAGGTTCGTTCATCTCCAGTAAGAGGCTCTCAGGTCCAGAGTCATACAGGGGCCCAACAATAGAGGTTACTAATAATAATAATAATAAGAAGAAGAAGAAGAACTTAGCTAGGAGGTTCTCAGGTCTGGAGTCATACAGATACCCACCAATGGAGGTCAGTAATAATAATAAGAACAACATAATTTATAGAGGTTACTAGAACATAACCAGGATGTTCTCGAGTCCACAAATCAAGGTTGCAGACCCCAACTATGATTGTAAAGACCATGTAGGATCAACCCCTCGCGATCCTATTATATCTGAAACCAGGGACGATAGGTTCATGCCTTCCACCAATGTTATCCACTAAGATCTTCTGGGTCATTAAATCTCAACCCCTTGAAAATCATCTACCGGAAACCATAGATAAGCAGACCAGAAAGAGGAACTGATGAGGCTATAAAATAGCTATCATTACCGAGTAACAAGCAGCCTTGTCCTGGCAGCCTGCCGACGCATTTTATGGGTTAGACTCCAACCTACACATTCTACGTATGCTCCTGGCTTGCAGAAGACGTCTTGGCCGACTCTAAGAAAAATCTTTTATTCTTATGAAATGCAGTTCCCGGTGTTTTTTCCAAGTGACATTTTATTTAGTCTACATATAGAATAGAAAATCCCATATTCTATACAACTCTATGCTGCTCCTGAGAAAATGGGTTTCCCGGGAAAGATCTAGCGAAGTATCACAGCATAAAACTTACTGAGGTATTAGGGCTGTAATAAACATGGCGACTGTTGGCCAATAATTAATCAATGGAATAAATACAGTGATCAGCAGATGAATGAGAAACACAGGGGATATGCTGCAGAGAGTGATGACAGTGAATTACAGGAGTGACTACAGGAAACTTTTCTATCTGGCCTGGACCGCCATGACTTCTCCCAGAGTTTGCAGACCCCTTAGTGCACAATACTGCACAGAGATCTGGAAAGGTGGCGGCAACTAAACTAATAAGATGAATGCAGCATCTTAGTTATGAGGACAGATTAAAAGAAATTAATTTGTTTAGTCTGGAGAAGAGACATTTAAGGGGAGATATGATTAATTTATTTACCTATATAAACGGCCCCTACCAGAAATATGGGGAAAAAATGTTCCAGGTAAAATCCCTTTAAAAGGCAAGGGGGCACTGCCTCCGCCTGGAGAAAAGAAGGTTTAATCTCCGGAGGCGACAAGACGTCTTTATCATTAGAACTGTGAATCTGTGGAACAGTCTACCCCAGGATGTGGGGCTTCACTACAGGAGAGACAAGTTCTAAGACTAAAATAACATTAATGAATATGTATAGAACCTACCAATCTCCCTACCCCTTCCCTTCATCCATCCCCTCCTTGTATATCCCCTTCCCTGCATCTATCCCCTCCTTGTATATCCCCCTTCCCTGCATCTATCCCCTCCTTGGTTGAAGTTGATGGGCATGTCTTTTTTCAACCATACTAACTATGTAACTAACTACAGTGGTACCTTGGTTTAAGAGTAACTTGGTTTAAGAGCATTGCTTTGGTGTAAGAGCTCCCTGTACTGGGTGGGAGGGGGAGGGGCATGGTCTGGATAGCGGGGTCTACAGCCCTGTACTCTGACCCAGGAAGTCTCCCTCACCTTCCAAATCATAGCAGATCCACTTCAGGCTGGGGCTTACATCAGGGGACAGGACTGTGGAGGTGATCTCTCCATAGCTGTAACCCCTCTCTCCCCGGACAGAGAGTGCTGCATGTATGTGCCCACATCTGCCCTGCTCATTCCCTCATACTCCCTGCAGTCTCTGTCAGCCCTTGTGTTTCCCATCCTCTCCATTACTGTACAGTAACTTATTATATCACAGATTCTGCTGTTTCTGAATGTTTGTTTCATTAGTTTTACCTGTTATTCAGAATAATAAATCATTATATTTGGGGTGTGGAACCAATTGTCTGCATTTCTATGATTTCTTATGGGAAAATTTGCTTTGGTATAAGAGTGGATTTGGATTATAAGCACGGCCCCGGAACGAATTATACTCGTACTCCAAGGCACCACTGTATACATATATGATTATATACCCTAAGAACCAGCAGCAGTATAAGGGAACATTATAGAACAATACTGAGCAGTGTAAGAGGAGTAAGGTTACAACAGGTTCTCTGGGTCTCTCTCTGCCTGCTTCACCTGATCCCTCAGTGAGCTGATTCTTCTCTCAGTGGTTTGAAGCAGTAAGGTGATTGATAAGCGGTTAAGAGTAATGAAAATTTTATCTATCTATCTATCTGTCAGGAACTTACCTTACCGCACTCCAGCGACGTCCTCCTCGGCTGGAGCGCAACGCCGTCTTCCCATCCGGGGCCGCGTGACGTCACAGATACCTGATGGCGTCCCTGGTTACCAAGGGCCCCGCGGGCTACAGTGACACACGGCTGCCCAGCTGAGCGGTATAGTGCTCAGCTGAGCGGTGTCGGTGCTCAGGGTGAGTGGAAGACGTCTCTGCCACTTGCTCTGCAGCGCTGCAACTGATGGTTGTCAGGACTCAGGAGACCGGACAAATTACACTCTGATCAGGGCTTCTGGTCCTGTATTTAAAGAGACAGCAGTCATTTACTGATCGTTGGCTATTAGCTTTCATACCCTGGTCCCAGCTCCCCCTGTCTATACTTGTGATCCCGTCCTAACTCCCTCTGCTCTTCCGACTTTGTTACCTGACCTCTGGCTTGACTTTTTGACTATCCGATTGTTACCCGATTGTGTACTACGCTGCCCATTTGATTCTGACCTTGCTTGTTTGACTAACCATTAATGTGTTTGTTTGTCTGTCTTGTTCTGTGTGCACGTATCTAGTACAGGGAATGTCTTTGTGGTTGTCCACGGCCGCCTAGGGCCGTTTGAGGCAAGTAGGTAGGGACAGTTGGTGGGTTCAGTAGCAGGGCTCACTGTCGTGTGTTGTCCCTACCTCCCCGTCCCTGACACTATCTATCCATCCATCCATCTATCCCATATATGTGCTATATTCTGTATTTTTCCTGTAGCTTGGACGCTTTTCTGACCATCTCGGTAGGACGTTGTGTCGCGGTTCTCGGTAGCTGGATCGCTGTCCCTGCTCTTCCTCACAGCGGCCTTTCTATTGTCAAACAAGATTATTGTGTCATGAAATCCATCTCTGGGTATAGTAACCTGCGGATGACTTGTGGCTTTATCTAAGAAGCTGTCAGGAGATAATTCTATGTCCTGCGCCTTTAACTGTACACAGAGCCGGTTATGTTTTCCAGCCTCCTCACATTGTTATCCCTTCCTTAAAGGACAACTCCACTTTCCAACATTACATTACAGTTTAGATTTTTCTAAGATCTTGATCTACTCTGCTAATACTTTGCATTACCTCTAATACTCCAGTCACTACCAGAGCTGCCAGTAACCACCTTCTTGCTATGGGGCCCCATGTATCCTAGCTACGCCCCAGGAGGAGGACGTTCTCCAAAACTGTTATATAGCACAATAGACTAATGCTGCGTTTACACGGAATGATTATCGTTTGAATTTTCGCAATAACAATAGCATTTGAGCGATAATCATTCCGTGTAAATGCAGCCAACAATCAAGCGACGAGCGAGAAATCGTTCATTTTGATCTTTCAACCTGTTCTCAAATCGTTGTTCGACGTTCGCTAAAAATTCGCAGATCGCTTCGTGTAAACAGTCTTTCAAAAATTCACCCTATGTGAAAGATGGGCTCAAGCAATCTTAAAAACGATCGCAATAACGATTTTTCTCAAGAATTTTCTAACGATTTTTCTAACGATTTATTTGTCTAAAAGCTGATCGTTATAAAAACCAAATTATTGCTTTAAAATCTTTAAACAATCGATTGGCCGAATTATCGCTCTGGTCCTATTACACGGAGCGATTTTTAACGATTAACTACTAATGATAAACAGTCGCAAACGAGAATGTTTTATCGTTAATCTGAAATCGTTCACCATATTACGCAGAACGATGGTCGTTAGTTACGATTGTTACTATGATCGTTTATTCCTTCTGATCCCAGCAAAGCAATGGACATTGTGCAATTACACTGAATGATTAGTGAAAAAATGCGGAACTTAAGCGAACGAACGTGGAATTACAGCAAACGATTAGCGATAATTTTAGGTCAGAGTGGGGGGTAGGGGGAGGTTGGGTCGGGGGGTTATATTGTGTACTGTTTTGGATGTAAAGGATACTCAATGTTCTTTCTGATGTGATTTTAGTTTTTTGAAACAATAAAAAAGGTTATAAATAAAAAAAATAATAATAATAACAAAAATGAAGTAAAAAATATTGCAATCAGAACAATAATTTTAGGTTCAGATCTAAATCAACGATCAACTACATATGAACAATTTTTCGATTGTTGCCTGCAATTACACATAACGATATGACGATTTTTCACACAATAATCGTCCCGTGTAATAGGCCCCTTGCCAAATGTGTCGGTACAATTTGCAAGGCATTTTAGTAATCTATTTTTTTTCATTCATTTTATGCAAAAGACGGATAAAAAACGGATGAGAAAACGGATGCATTTGTGTGCATCCATTTTGATATCTTTTTGCATTGACCTCCATTAATAATAAAAAAAAAGATGATAAAAAAAAATGCATCAACACACATCCTTTTTTTAGCATAGACAAAAATGTGGTCGACCATGTTCTAAAAAAAAGGTGCTTTTTGATCCGTTGTTTTTTTTTTTTAAATGGAAGTCAATGGGAAAACGGATCAAAACGGACACAAATGCAACCGTTTTTTATCCGCATAAAATGGATCGGGGGGGGGGGGAAACGGATTGCTAAAACGCAGTGTAACTCAGCCATAAGGTTGTACGCAATCCATCATCTCCCAGAGAAACATCCAAAAAATGAAGCTTCTGTGTAGAATGCATCAGAGTGAACTGGATAGTAGAATCAAGAGAATTCAGGGATGAATGAAAATCCGCCTGTCCAGATCACCATGATATCATCACAGATCCTCCTCCTCCGCCCCAGCACCGGGCTGAAGTGGTGGAGTCCATAATTCTGGGCTTCCTCTGAAGCTACAAAAATATTAGCCATAGTAGGTGCAACATTTGTACCCATGGCCGTGCCTTTATTTTCAATATACAATGGGGAAGATGCATCAAGCATAGTGTAAAGTGAAACTTAATGCACACATAGGGGGAGATTTATCAAACATGGTGTAAAGTGAAACTGGCTCAGTTGCCCCTAGCAACCAATCAGATTCCGCCTTTCATTCCTCACAGACTCTTTGGAAAATGAAAGGTGGAATCTGATTGGTTGCTAGGGGCGACTGAGCCAGTTTCACTCTACACCATGTTTGATAAATCTCCTGCAATGTGTCCTCCTAAACATAAGAGTTCTTTGTCAGTACCAGCTCGGATACTTTCCGCACAGTACCTGGTAATGATAATCTATGGAACACGTATGTGTGAGATCAATGTGTACAAACTTACTATATCCAGGGTGTCACGTAAATACGATTTACTATCCACAACCAAAGGTCTTAAGACTTTATCAAGAAAGATGGACGCGGGTTGTAGTGCTGACCCCCTAGAGGAGACAAGAGGTCTTCAAGAGATTTATGAATAAAAAATAATCATACTCACCAAGCATCCGATATGCCTGTTATTCTTATCTTTGGATTTTGTGTTTTGACCGTGCTTTTCTACTCTACTGTTTGTACTTTTGTATTATGAAAACTCTTTAATAAATACTTGAATATGAAAAAAAAAAAAAAAATTATCAGAATGACAGGTTGTTTAACAATGAGAAAATCTACTAATGCTTTGTCAATCAATATATCATGCATGGCTCTATTCATATTCGCTATATATTGTCTCTCTATATCCACTTGGGATCAGTATAGTGTACACTGGGATTGTATGAGAATGTCAGATCCTTTATATATCACGTCACTATACATATGCCTGAGAAAGGCCGGAACATTGCATCCTTGTTTGTAATTTACAGCAACTCCGGAGTGCTGCAGCTGTTTCTTCATTTACTAACTATCTATCTATCTCCTATCTATCTATCTATCTATCTAGAAACGGCAAGAGACTGCAGCACACCGGAGTAAAGGTGAATAGTGTTTATTCCATCATCAAGGTACATACAACGTTTCGATTTAATCCAGAATCATTATCAAGCATGCTTGATAATGATTCTGGATTGAATCGAAACGTTGTATGTACCTTGATGATGGAATAAACACTATTCACCTTTACTCCGGTGTGCTGCAGTCTCTTGCCGTTTCTACATTGGGGATACGCCATAGGACTTTCACTGCACAGCACCCACTGCTCTGGATCTGGATGTGCGGCTGCTACTCTGCTCTATCTATCTATCTATCTATCTATCTATCTATCTATCTATCTATCTATCTATTATCTATTTATCTATCTATCTATTCTTAGTAATTTCAACAGCACAGGAAAAATACGGGTGCCAGGCAAATACTCCAACCGCGAGTCCACAGTATATATATACAGTAGCTTGACGTCACTCGAGATGAGGTGAAAAAAAAGGGCTTACATTTATTCACAAAGTGCACAGCACAGCATACAAAGTAATTAGGCAACGTTTCTGCGGCCTCTCGCCACCATTTTCAAGCCTGAAAATGGTGGTGAGAGGCCACAGAAACGTTGCCTAATTACTTTGTATGCTGTGCTGTGCACTTTGTGAATAAATGTAAGCCCTTTTTTTTCACCTCATCTCGAGTGACGTCAAGCTACTTTATCTATCTATCTATCTATCTATCTATCTATCTATCTATCTATCTAATATCTATCTATCTCCTATCTATCTCCTATCTATCTATCTATCTATCTATCTCTCTATGTCCTTTCTATCTATCTATCTATCTATCTATCTATCTATCTATCTATCTCCTATCTAATATCTATCTATCTAATATCTATCTATCTAATATCTATCTATCTATCTATCTATGTATTATCTATCTATCTCCTATCTATCTATCTATCTATCTATCTATTTATCTATCTCCTATCTATAATCTATCTATCTATCTCCTATCTATAATCTATCTATCTATCTCCTATCTATAATCTATCTATCTATCTATCTATTATATATCTCCTATCTGTCTATCTATCTATCTATCTATCTATCTATCTCCTATCTATCTATTTATCTATCTCCTATCTATCTATTTATCTATCTATCTATTATATATCTCTTATCTGTCTTTCTATCTACAATCTATCTATCTATCTATCTTTCTATCTACAATCTATCTATCTATCTATCTATCTATTTATCTATCTATATCGCTATCTTTCTATCATTTGATTGTAAGCTCCTGTGGTGCGGATCCTGGGTCAGGGCCATAGACCTCGCTGTGATAATCACATTGGTTCTTGAACACCTGCAGAGCCCAGATATATAACATTAGTGCATTCACGTCAGTGGATTGTCGGGCACAGATGCCAGGGATCGGTGCCCAATATACAAGTCAGTGCTCGTCTCCTGAGCAGAATTCCTCCAGATCGTCCTAGAACACAACCGCGGAACCTTCCAGCGAGAAGAGGGCGATGGAGGGAGAGGAATTCTCGCCATAATTACCTAACCTTGTAAATGGAGGAAATACAAGGCAGGAGGAGGATACAGGAGCGCCGGGGGCAAAACTTTGGGGAGAAATATTTGAGCAATGTGGGAATGTAAGCGGGGCGCAAGACAAAGGTCTGATACATTCATCACCCAGTGAGAAGGGAAGCGGAGCCCATTCCCAGGGAGGCGACCCCGCCACCCGCTCAAGGGTTAAGTATCATGCACAAGGTCAGGACAGATGGACTCTGCTCGGGGGGGGGGGACCCCCATACACCCCTCTACTCTAAGAAGGTCTGAGTGTGGCAGGTAGTGTTAAATTTTACTGTGACAGGTATAATGGGGGCACTGTGGTAGGTTCTACCATGGGACAATCCTGCTGGTTGCTGGGGTATAGAGGCACCATACCCCGCCTTATTATGGAGGCACTATGGTTGTCACTGTTATGGGCAACTGTTGCTGGCTCTATTAAGGTGCATAATGACTGGCACCATGACAGGCATTATTATGGGGCCACTATGGCTAGTAATAATATGGTGCACAATTATTGGCACCATAGCAGGCCTTACTCTTGGGCCACTATGGCTGGCACTGTTATGGTGCACAATGACTGGCACCATGGTGGCCCTTACTATGGGGCCACTATGACTTGTAATATTATGGTTCACAATGACCAGTACCATGGTTGCCCTTATTATGGGGCCACTATGGCTTGTACTGTTATGGTGCACAATGACTGGCACCATGGCAGGTCTTATTATGAGGACACTATGGCTTGCACAGTTATTGGACACCTGTTGCTGGATCTATTATGACTGGCACCATGGGAGATCTTATTATGGTGTTCCTCCGCTTTCTCCATTTTTCAGGTTCGGACCATTCTTAGCGGCAGCTGGCAGACTGTGACACCATACTGCGCCATTTCAGGGTAGGGTTAAGAAGGTGCCACCTATTAGGTTGGTTCTTTCTTCTACGTAGAATGTGTTGGCTCGGTGCGCAGCGTCCACCCCAGACCTGTACGTTTCTCTTCGCCCTAATAGATCGATAGCTTTGGTAAATTTCTCTGGACGGGGTGAGACACAGTGCGACCCTCATTACGTGCAGGGAAGGGGTCTCGGCTGATTTGTTTGGATTACGGATCTCTGGGGTCTCCCGTAGATTACGCTCCACCGCTCGCCTGCACTTCATTTTTTTTATATTCTATACATTTGTGGGAAAATGCAAACGACTGCCAGAGACTGGTTCTGGGAGAGTCGGCATCAGACAGACGTGTCCGGTGCCCGTGATCTGCCCTGGGCAAGTCTCCCACGCACTGAAGGAACAGACGCGATGACAGGAGACGTCTACACGGCATGGAGCACAACTGATCGTCACTGATGGACGGGGAACACGGGGAGGTCAGCTGTAATACAACCCACGTGTCACCGGCTACAGAGATGACTGTGATGACATCAATCGGGTGCTGAATAACGATAAACTAGGGGGCGCCACTGTGCATGCTCAACTAAAGAGTGCCACTGTGCACACCAAACTAGGGGGCGCCATTGTGCACACCAAACTAGGAGGCGGCATTGTGTACACCAAACTAGGGGGCACCATTGTGCACACCAAACTAGGAGGCGGCATTGTGTACACCAAACTAGGGGGCGCCATTGTGGACATTAACCCAGGATGTGCCATTGTGCACACCAAACTAGGGGGCGCCATTGTGCACACCAAACAAGGGGGCACCACTGTGCACACCAAACTAGGGGGCGTCATTGTACACACAAAACTGGGGGGCGTCATTGTACACACCAAACTAAGGGGTGCCATTGTGCACACCAAACCGGGGGCGTCATTATGCACACCAAACTAGGGGGCGCCATTGTGCACACCAAACTAGGGGGCGCTATTGGGCACACCAAACTAGGGGGCGCCATTGTGCACACCAAACTAGGGGACGCCATTGTGCACACCAAACTAGGGGGCGCCATTGTGCACACCAAACTAGGGGGCGTCATTGTGCACACCAAACCGGGGGCGCCATTGTGCACACCAAACTAGGGGGCGCCATTGTGCACACCAAACTAGGGGGCGCCATTGTGCACACCAAACTAGGGGGCGCCATTGTGCACACCAAACAAGGGAGCGTCATTGTGCACACCAAACAAGGGGGCGTCATTGTGCACACCAAACTAGGGGGCACCATTGTGCACACCAAACTACAAGGCACCATTGTGCACACCAAACTACAAGGCACCATTGTGCACACCAAACTACAAGGCACCATTGTGCACATTAAACTAGGGGGCGCCATGGTGCACACTAAACTAGTTGGTGCTGTTGTGCAGGCTAAACCAGGAGGTACCACTGTACACACTAAATTGGGGGTGCCATTATGCATTCTAAATGGCTCCCAAAGTGCTCGGTGTCACCAGAGACTAGGGGCAGAATTCACATCCTCTGGGCCTAATGGTGTCCACACCAAGTTGATGAAAATTTAGAATTTTATCCAAAACCATTGATCACTGTAACAAGGAATGATGACAGACAGCAACTTTTTACCTTTACCCCTGGAGGCGACCCCAGACCACAATGCTCCCCCCCCTCCCCCCCATCCCTCAGTCTTACCACCTTTTCATGTAGCTTCCCCTCCCAGGAATTATATGTTTTTTTTGCTTGTTGTATTAATAAAAGCGAGATGTTCCCGGCCAGTGAGATTCACCTGGCGGTAATCTATCTGCCAGTATATATGTGAGGAGGAAATGAGCGTGGGGTCTCCTAATGTAAACTGCGGCTGATATCCCGGGGTCAGTCAGTAGTGCGAGAGAAGCTTCAGGCTTATGGCTGTGCAGGAAACAGTCAGCAGATCAAATAATAAAAATAGTTATACCGCAGAAGTTTGGTCGCTTTATCTAAATATTTGTGCTCTGCATATGAAGAGATAACCACAGTTTATGCTATGGAGGGGAGCGGAGTGTCGCAGAGGGTCCGGGGGGCGCAGAGACGAGTGTGTGTCAGCCAGCCGGCCTCAGCCCAGCGCAGGATGTCTGCTGCCTGGAGATATGTAGGCCCCGGCCTGTGCCGTCACTGCATATATATATATCATAGTAATACAGCCAATATAGTATCATTACCCGCACTATAGGGCAAATAACAGGGAGAGCACACCATCCACCTGGCAGACGAAGGAAAAAACCATCAAATACTCACACTGGCTTTTTTTAGTTTTGCTTTTTCTTACTTTTTTTTTTTTTAATAATTATTTTATATTATTTTAGTTTGATTGTATAATTTTTATATTTCTCTTTTTTATAGCATCAATTTGATCATTTTTGTATTTTATATTTATATATTTTTCATTTTACTTATATATTTTTATTATTATATAGATTTGTTTACACTTTTTTATCTCATATATTTGTCACATTGAATTCTTTTATGGTTTGTACTATCATATAGCATTGTTCACACTTTATATATATATATATATTTTAATATTTTATACTGTTTTTTTTAATACTATATAGCATTGTTTATTATGATGATTATTTTTATTGTTTTAAGAGACTCAGTGACTGTCAGAAGGTTTATGGTGTCCTATCTCAGGGTAACATAAACTAGTGACAGAGAAGCTGAACAGAATGATGTATCACTTACATGGTTCCGTGCAGCTGATCCAGAGATATCCTCCTGAATACATTGAAAATAAGTACTCCTCTTCATTATGTGCATGAGCTCAGTAGTCCTGGATATTCATGAGAAGCAGAAAACTCCACCCACCAGCTGCTGATTGGCAGTTATTTATCCATGCTGTGTATAAGCAGTCAAATGTCAATCAGCAGCTGGAGGGTGGGAAGAGGGGTGTGGCAAGAATCCTATTCTCCTGCGTATTAGGAGAACAGCTAAACAGAGTGATGTCACTAGTTTATGCCCTAATTTAAGGTGGAATAAACCTAGTGACAGATTCCCTTTAATTACTACTGACTATATAGTCATTTTATCATTTATGTAATAATAATAATTATTATTATTATTATTATTATTATTATTTCTATAGTAAACATTAATTTTAAAGTTGAAATACATAAATATTTTAATATTAAAAAAATAATTCTTACTATAAATACAAAAAAATACATGTGAAGATGGCCATGGTGAGCCCCCCAGTCCTCAGTAACAGTATACTGTATATGTATATATATGTTTGTATATATGTGTGTGTGTGTTGCTCTCACTGCCACAGTCCATGTAAGTGTTTGTTTTTATACTTTTTTGCCTCTTTTCTCCTGGTAAGCCGTCATTTCTGGCTGCCTGATGGGATTAATATCTGCCCCTCTGTTCTATATCACATCTGCTTCTCCGCACATCCTATTTCACCACTGACCCGCAGTAAAAATAGGAATTAATGGCTAATTATCCAGATACACAAACACCGTCCCCAGTGGATTCCTGGAAGTTACTCAGTTTCTGAGGAAACATATAGCGGCCTGGGAAACATATAGTGGCATAAAAATCAAAGCAGTGCGGTCGGTAAGGTCTTTACAGGAGTAATGACAGCAAGACCGATCTATGGTCACTAGTGTGTACAGGCCTGGGCATAGGAAGACGTATCTGGATACTGGGGGCTGTGATCTGGGTGATGGTCACTAGTGTGTACAGGCTATCTGGATACTGGGGGCTGTGATCTGGGTGATGGTCACTAGTGTGTACAGGCTATCTGGATACTAGGGGCTGTGATCTGGGTGATGGTCACTAGTGTGTACAGGCTATCTGGATACTGGGGGCTGTGATCTGGGTGATGGTCACTAGTGTGTACAGGCTATCTGGATACTGGGGGCTGTGATCTGGGTGATGGTCACTAGTGTGTACAGGCTATCTGGATACTAGGGGCTTGTATCTGGGTGATGGTCACTAGTGTGTACAGGCTATCTGGATACTGGGGGCTATCTGGGTGATGGTCACTCGTGTGTACAGGCTATCTGAATACTAGGGGCTGTTATCTAGGTGATGGTCACTAGTGTGTACAGGCTATCTGGATACTGGAGGCTGTGATCTGGGTGATGGTCACTAGTGTGTACAGGCTATCTGGATACTAGGGGCTTGTATCTGGGTGATGGTCACTAGTGTGTACAGGCTATCTGGATACTGGGGGCTGTTATCTAGGTGATGGTCACTAGTGTGTACAGGCTATCTGGATCAGTGGCGTCGCTAGGCAGTTTTATCCGGGGCTCCTGCCCCGGATAAAATGCCTGCTGCCCCGAATGTTTTCTCCCCCTGCATCTCCTATAGACTGTCAGTGAGTGAGTGCACTCACACTGACTCTGACTGTCCCGTGCAGTCAGAGTCAGTGTGTGCCGGTGCAAGCTGTTATCTGACTGGGCCCTGGTTCAGGCACTTACCCAGTCAGATGCCTGCACACTGAATGTGACTGTCCTGGCCCCGCAGCAGGATGTGCAGCAGTCAGTGAGTGCAAGCTGTCATCTGATGGGGCTCTTACCTTACCCAGTCAGATGACAGCCAGTGCGGGGCCCCTGCTCCTGGAGAGGCCCAGTAGGCTGCCTCATGCTGTAGTCTGGGGTCCTGCTCCCTCCACATAATATGTTTCCTGCTGTCGGGAGGAGGGGCGGGAGGACACAGGAGAGCCGGACCATGAGGAAGAGGGTGGCTGGACAGGAGCTGAGGACAAAAGTAAGTGTCTATGTGAGTGTGTGTGTGCCTGCCTGCCTGTCCGTGTATGAGAACTGTGGATGTCTCTATGCAGTGTGCAAGTGTATGTGTGTAAAGTGTGCTTATGTATGTAAGGTGCACAGTGTGTGTAGTAAACGTGTAAAGGATGTATGAATGCATGTACAGTATATGATATATGAGCAGTAAGTGTATGCATGTACAGTATATGATATATGAGCAGTAAGTGTATGCATGTACAGTATATGATATATGAGCAGTAAGTGTATGCATGTACAGTATACGATATATGAGCAGTAAGTGTATGCATGTACAGTATACGATATATGAGCAGTAAGTGTATGCATGTACAGTATACGATATATGAGCAGTAAGTGTATGCATGTACAGTATATGATGTATGAGCAGTAAGTGTATGCATGTACAGTATACGATATATGAGCAGTAAGTGTATGCATGTACAGTATATGATGTATGAGCAGTAAGTGTATGCATGTACAGTATATGATATATGAGCAGTAAGTGTATGCATGTACAGTATATGATATATGAGCAGTAAGTGTATGCATGTACAGTATATGATGTATGAGCAGTAAGTGTATGCATGTACAGTATACGATATATGAGCAGTAACAGTAAGTGTATGCATGTACAGTATATGATATATGAGCAGTAAGTGTATGCATGTACAGTATACAGGGGCGCCGCAATGATGAGGCGACCTGAATCGTCTGCCTCAGGCGGCGCCACCAGCTATCTTCATGGGGGCGGCATTCAGTGGCAGATTATAATATGAGCGGTTCGGGCGGCCGCCCACATTATAATCCGCCACTGACTGTACCCAGGGCCGCTTTAACCAGAGGGCACATGGTGCACGTGCATCGGGCCCACTGGTTAAAGGGGCCCCCCCCGAGCAGGCCGGCCGTTGCTATGTGCGACCAGTGCGGTCGCACAGGGCTCCGGCCACCAGCCTGTCAGGGGGGAGCGCCATGGATGGGTAATCTACTTACCCCTCCATGGCGCCCCCTGCAGGGCCCCCCCGTCCGCCGCTGCCCCCGTCCGCTGCTGCTGCGGCGCTTCAGCGCTGCAGCAGCAGCGACACTGACATTGAGATAGCCATTGGCTCCCTCCCTGTCAGTCACTCTTGTGGCCGCACTTCCTGTGGTCACAAGAGGCCGCACTCTCCCTCTAGCGCCCGACGCCACTGGAGCGTCGGCGCGAGGGTAAGGGGAGTGCAGCCTCTTGTGACCGCAGGAAGTGCGGCCACAGGAGGGAAGAGAAGAGGAACGCGTGGACCTAGGTGAGTAACAGTGTTTGTTTTTTTCAATGTTATATGGGAGGGGGAGCTATATACTATTGGGGAGCACAGGGGGCTATATACTATGGGGGAGAACAGGGGGCTATATACTATGGGGGAGAACGGGGGCTATATACTATTGGGGAGCACAGGGGGGCTATATACTATGGGGGAGAACGGGGGCTATATACTATTGGGGAGCACAGGGGGGCTATATACTATGGGGGAGAACGGGGGCTATATACTATTGGGGAGCACAGGGGGCTATATACTATGGGGGAGCACAGGGGGCTATATACTATGGGGGAGCACAGGGGGCTATATACTATGGGGGAGCACAGGGGGCTATATACTATGGGGGAGCACAGAGGAGCTATATACTATTGGGGAGCACAGGGGGCTATATACTATGGGGGAGAACGGGGGCTATATACTATTGGGGAGCACAGGGGGCTATATACTATGGGGGAGCACAGGGGGCTATATACTATGGGGGAGCACAGGGGAGCTATATACTATTGGGGAGCACAGGGGAGCTATATACTATGGGGGAGCACAGGGGGCTATACACTATGGGGGAGCACAGGGGAGCTATATACTATTGGGGAGCACAGGGGAGCTATATACTATTGGGAAGCACAGGGGGCTATATACTATTGGGGAGCACAGGGGAGCTATATACTATGGGGGAGCACAGGGGAGCTATATACTTTGGGGAGCACAGGGGGCTATATACTATGGGGGAGCACAGGGGGCTATATACTATGGGGGAGCACAGGGGGCTATATACTATGGGGGAGCACAGGGGAGCTATATACTATGGGGGAGCACAGGGGGCTATACACTATGGGGGAGAACGGGGGGCTATATACTATTGGGGAGCACAGGGGGCTATATACTATGGGGGAGCACAGGGGGCTATATACTATGGGGGAGCACAGGGGAGCTATATACTATGGGGGAGCACAGGGGGCTATACACTATGGGGGAGCACAGGGGAGCTATATACTATTGGGGAGCACAGGGGAGCTATATACTATTGGGAAGCACAGGGGGCTATATACTATTGGGGAGCACAGGGGAGCTATATACTATGGGGGAGCACAGGGGAGCTATATACTATGGGGAGCACAGGGGGCTATATACTACTGGGGAGCACAGGGGGCTATATACTATGGGGGAGCACAGGGGGCTATATACTATGGGGGAGCACAGGGGGTTATATACTATTGGGGAGCACAGGTTAGCTATATACTATTGGGGAGCACAGGGGAGCTATATACTATTGGGGAGCACAGGGGTCTATATACTATGGGGGAGAGCACAGGGGGCTATATATTATGGAGAGCACAGGGGGGCTATATACTATTGAGGGGGAGCACAGGGGGGCTATATACTATTGGGGGAGAGCACAGGGGGGCTATATACTATTGTGGGAGAGCACAGGGGGGCTATATACTATTGTGGGAGAGCACAGGGGGCTATATACTATTGTGGGAGAGCACAGGGGGCTATATACTATTGTGGGAGAGCACAGGGGGGCTATATACTATTGTGGGAGAGCATAGGGGGGCTATATACTATTGGGGGAGAGCACAGGGGGGCTATATACTATTGTGGGTGAGCACAGGGGGCTATATACTACTGGGGAGAGTGCACAGGGGGGCTATATACTAATGGGGGAGCGCACAGGAGGGCTGTATATAACTGGAGGAGCACATGAGGGTCTATATACTACAGGGACACCTTAAAACTATGGAGGCACAGAGGGGTGTAACTATGTAGGGGTACAGAGGGGTGTAACTACTGTATAGGGGTATAAGGGACCTAACTACTGTATGTGTTGGAGCCTAAAATATTTGTCTGGCAGATTCTGGAGAGAAGATTCACAGCCAGGAGAAGACTTCAAGGTGGCCCACGCTGGATGGAGAGAAAAAGAAAAGGTGACAGACTCTGATCGGAGAAGACGCCTCCGGTGAGTCACTGGATGTAACTTCACTCTGTTATAGGCTTGTACTGATAGGGGTCATGGTATGGCGGTATTATGTAATGGTATCAATGGTGATATCTTTCTGTTTTGTTTAGTGCAGTTTTTATGTAATATATAATCACTGAATGGTGGAAATAGTGTTATAAAGTAACTACTGTATGTATTGGGGCTCTTGATACAGTGTGGGGGCAAATTCAGTACATTATACAATGTGCAGAAAGGTAAGGGGGGGCCCACTCTTGAGGGCTGTGCACTGGGCCCACCAATGTATTAAAACGGCCCTGACTGTACCATGTACTGGAGCCCCCCCGCCCCCGGGCAGTATCTGTAATGAGATGCTGTGAGCGGGGGGGACTGTATTCATAAGCGCCGCGCTGTACTAAATCAGCCGCGCGGTGCTGATACTACAGCGCGGCGCTTATGAATACAGTCCCCCCCGCTCCCAGCATCTCATTACAGATACTTCCCGGGGGCGGGGGGGCTCCAGTACATGCATTCCACGTCCGTGATCCGTCAGGATCACGGAACGTGGGAATGCAGCCTTAGTCCCCCGGCTGATGTGCAGCTGCCCGGGGTGTCCCGTCCTGTCCCCGGCAGCGCGCGCATCAGAGAGCTCCCCGTGCGCCGGAAGTCACAGGCACAGGCGCACGGGGAGCTCTCTGATGCGCGCGCTGGCGGGGACAGGACGGGACACCCCGGGCAGCCGCACATCAGCCGGGACCAGACCAGAGAGGCTCGACGGGGGAACGGAGGGCAGGTGAGTTGTGTGCTGTTTTTTGTTTTTGTTTTATCTGCTGTGCAGGGGGGGGGGGGGGGGACCATCTATAAGGTAGGGGGGGGAAGGGGGCCATCTATAAGGGAGGGGGGAAAGAGGGGGACGATCTATAAGGGAGGGGGGAAAGAGGGGGACGATCTATAAGGGGGGGGACCATCTATAAGGGAGGGGGAGAGGGAAGAGGGGGACCATCTATAGGGGGGGGGCATCTATAAGGGAGGGGGGAAAGAGGGGGACCATCTATAAGGGGGGGGCCATCTATAAGGGAGGGGGGAAAGAGGGGGACCATCTATAAGGGGGGGACCATCTATAAGGGAGGGGCGGGAGGGGGACCGTCTATAAGGGGGGGGAAGAGGGGGACCATGTATAAGGGGGAGAGGGGGACCATCTATAAGGGAGGGGGAAAGAGGGGGACCATCTATAAGGGGGCATCTATAAGGGAGGGGGGAGAGGGGGACCATGTATAAGGGGGGGAGGGGGACCATCTATAAGGGAAAGGGGACCATCTATAAGGGAGGGGGAGAGAGGGAAGAGGGGGACCATCTATAAGGGGGGGGAAAGAGGGGGACCATCTATAAGGGGGGGGAGAGGGGGACCATCTATAAGGGGGGGAGAGAGGGAAGAGGGGGACCAACTATAAGGGGGGGGGGAAGAGGGGGACCATCTATAAGGGGGGAAGAGGGGGACCATCTATAAGGGAGGGGAAAGAGGGGGACCATCTATAAGGGAGGGGGGAGAGGGGGACCATCTATAAGGGAGGGGGGAGAGGGGGACCATCTATAAGGGGGGGAGAGGGGGACCATCTATAAGGGAGAGGGGACCATCTATAAGGGGAGGAAGAGGGGGACCATCTATAAGGGGGGGAAGAGGGGGACCATCTATAAGGGGGGAAGAGGGGGACCATCTATAAGGGGGGAAGAGGGGGACCATCTCCTAAAAGATCAGCACCCTCCTCTCCTGACATCCTCTGTGCTGCTGGGACTTCTCCTATAGGATTAGCACCCTCCTCTCCTGACATCCTCTGTGCTGCTGGGACCTCTCCTATAGGATTAGCACCCTCATCTCCTGACATCCTCTGTGCTGCTGGGACCTCTCCTATAGGATTAGCCCCCTCCTCTCGTGACATCCTCTGTGCTGCTGGGACCTCTCCTATAAAGTCAGCCTCCTCCTCTCCTGACATCCTCTGTGCAGCAAGGGACCAAACATTATGTTTATTGGGGACAGCAGTGGGGGGGGGGGGGGGGCAGTAGTGGATTATAATGTGGGCGGATTGACGGGGGGGGGGGGGGGGGGGGGCGTCATTCTATAGTTCGCCTCGGGCAGCAGAGAGGCTAGAATCACCCCTGACAGTATATGATATATGAGCAGTAAGTGTATGCATGTACAGTATATGATGTATGAGCAGTAACAGTAAGTGTATGCATGTACAGTATATGATATATGAGCAGTAAGTGTATGCATGTACAGTATATGATATATGAGCAGTAAGTGTATGCATGTACAGTATACGATATATGAGCAGTAAGTGTATGCATGTACAGTATACGATATATGAGCAGTAAGTGTATGCATGTACAGTATATGATATATGAGCAGTAAGTGTATGCATGTACAGTATATGATATATGAGCAGTAAGTGTATGCATGTACAGTATACGATATATGAGCAGTAAGTGTATGCATGTACAGTATACGATATATGAGCAGTAAGTGTATGCATGTACAGTATACGATATATGAGCAGTAAGTGTATGCATGTACAGTATATGATATATGAGCAGTAAGTGTATGCATGTACAGTATATGATATATGAGCAGTAAGTGTATGCATGTACAGTATACGATATATGAGCAGTAAGTGTATGCATGTACAGTATACGATATATGAGCAGTAAGTGTATGCATGTACAGTATATGATATATGAGCAGTAAGTGTATGCATGTACAGTATATGATATATGAGCAGTAAGTGTATGCATGTACAGTATACGATATATGAGCAGTAAGTGTATGCATGTACAGTATACGATATATGAGCAGTAAGTGTATGCATGTACAGTATATGATATATGAGCAGTAAGTGTATGCATGTACAGTATACGATATATGAGCAGTAAGTGTATGCATGTACAGTATACGATATATGAGCAGTAAGTGTATGCATGTACAGTATACGATATATGAGCAGTAAGTGTATGCATGTACAGTGTGTGCATATGGTGTATGCATATGTTTCCAGTATGTAAATATATGTGCAGTATGTGTATATGATGTATGTATATGGTGTATGTGTCTATATGATGTATAGAGTGTATGCATGTACAGTGTTGGTGTATATGATATATGTATATGGTGTATGCATGTATTGTATGTGATGTATGTGCAGTGTGTTTAGGGTGTGTGTGTATGCATATGCGGTGTATTAGATGTATACACAGGGGGACTAACAGCAGGGGATATTAAACCACCTTTGATGGCGGCTGGGGGGTGGGGTGGGGGGTGGGTTTGATGGGGGGCGGGGGTGGCCGCTAGGTGAGGTAATGTGTATGTGTGGAGGATGGCTGCCAGATGAGGTAGTGTGTGTGTGTATGGGTCAGGTGGGGTAGTGTGTGTGTGTATGGGTCAGGTGGGGTAGTGTGTGTGTGTATGGGTCAGGTGGGGTAGTGTGTGTGTGTATGGGTCAGGTGGGAGTAGTGTGTGTGTGTATGGGTCAGGTGGGAGTAGTGTGTGTGTATGGGTCAGGTGGGAGTAGTGTGTGTGTATGGGTCAGGTGGGAGTAGTGTGTGTGTATGTGTCAGGTGGGGTAGTGTGTGTGTGTGTGTATGGGTCAGGTGGGAGTAGTGTGTGTGTGTATGGGTCAGGTGGGGTAGTGTGTGTGTGTATGGGTCAGGTGGGAGTAGTGTGTGTGTGTATGGGTCAGGTGGGAGTAGTGTGTGTGTATGGGTCAGGTGGGAGTAGTGTGTGTGTATGGGTCAGGTGGGAGTAGTGTGTGTGTATGTGTGGGGGGGGGTTACTGCAGGCAGAGAGGGGGAAATGTATTACTATGGTGGATACAGCAGATGCATTATTACTATATAGGGGAAAAAGCAGGGGACATACTTCTTAGAAATGCTTTTACTTGGCAATTTTTCACCACTGGGGTGTACTGCTACTGGTGACAGTGACCCTGACAGGAGCCCAGGCCAGGTGGCTGCCTCTTTCTGCTTAGCCACAGTTGTTATGAGTGGCAGCAATAGAGCAGGGCTAATAGAGCGGTCATTGAGGTTACTAACTTCTGCACTGGGCTCCTTCGCTAACCATTTATGACGACACTCAGAGGGCCCGGGCCCCGGATGTTTTAGGACCCTAGCAACGCCCCTGATCTGGATACTAGGGGCTTGTATCTGGGTGATGGTCACTAGTGTGTACAGGCTATCTGGATACGAGGGGCTTGTATCTGGGTGATGGTCACTAGTGTGTACAGGGTATCTGGATACTGGGGGCTGGGATCTGGGTGATGGTCACTAGTGTGTACAGGCTATCTGGATACTAGGGGCTTGTATCTGGGTGATGGTCCTTAGTGTGTACAGGCCTGGGCATAGGAAGACGTATCTGGATACTGGGGGCTGTGATCTGGGTGATGGTCACTAGTGTGTACAGGCTATCTGGATACTGGGGGCTGTGATCTGGGTGATGGTCACTAGTGTGTACAGGCTATCTGGATACTGGGGGCTGTTATCTAGGTGATGGTCACTAGTGTGTACAGGCTATCTGGATACTGGGGGCTGTGATCTGGGTGATGGTCACTAGTGTGTATAGGCTATCTGGATACTGGGGGCTATCTGGGTGATGGTCACTAGTGTGTATAGGCTATCTGGATACTGGGGGCTGTGATCTGGGTGATGGTCACTAGTGTGTACAGGCTATCTGGATACTGGGGGCTGTGATCTGGGTGATGGTCACTAGTGTGTACCGCCTGGTTATCTGGATGCTGGGGGCTGTTATCTAGGTGATGGTCACTAGTGTGTACAGGCTATCTGGATACTGGGGGCTGTGATCTGGGTGATGGTCACTAGTGTGTACAGGCTATCTGGATACTGGGGGCTGTGATCTGGGTGATGGTCACTAGTGTGTACAGGCTATCTGGATACTGGGGGCTGTGATCTGGGTGATGGTCACTAGTGTGTACAGGCTATCTGGATACGAGGGGCTTGTATCTGGGTGATGGTCACTAGTGTGTACAGGCTATCTGGATACTGGGGGCTGTGATCTGGGTGATGGTCACTAGTGTGTACCGGCCTGGTTATCTGGATGCTAGAGCCAGGATCTGGGTGAAGGATACCAGTGTGTACAGTCCTGCCCACAGTAACTTATCTGGATACCAGAAGCTTTTATCTAGATGACAATCTGTTGTTTATCTCTTTATCCCCAGATACTTCTGGAAATCATTATAGTAGACTGCTGGAGGGAAATGTAAGGGTCAGGCTCAGCGATGACGGCCACATTGTTTACATTCTTTATATGGACAGAAGACACATGGGGGGGGGGGGAGATTTATCAAACATGGTGTAAAGTGAAACTGGCTCAGTCGCCCCTAGCAACCAATCAGATTCCACCTTTCATTTTCCAAAGAGTCTGTGAGGAATGAGAGGAGGAATCTGATTGGTTGCTAGGGGCAACTGAGCCAGTTTCACTTTACACCATGTTTGATAAATCTCTCCCATGGTATCTCCTTATTAGGTGTAAGCACCCAGCAGTGTCCCTGTGTTCGGGCAGCAGAGAGGCTAGTATCCATCAGCCCTGGAGGACCCCTTTATTAGCTGTAAGCACCCAGCAGTGTTTCTGTCTTCAGGCAGCAGAGAGGCTAGTATCTATCAGCCCTGGAGGACCCCTTTATTAGGTGTAAGCACCCAGCAGTATCCCTGTGTTCGGGCAGCAGAGAGGCTAGTATCCATCAGCCCTGGAGGAGCCCTTTATTAGCTGTAAGCACCCAGCAGTGTCCCTGTGTTCGGGCAGCAGAGAGGCTAGTATCTATCAGCCCTGGAGGACCCCTTTATTAGTTGTAAGCACCCAGCAGTA
Source organism: Dendropsophus ebraccatus (assembly GCF_027789765.1). NCBI lineage: Eukaryota > Metazoa > Chordata > Amphibia > Anura > Hylidae > Dendropsophus > Dendropsophus ebraccatus. The sequence continues at coordinate 63,506,307 of NC_091467.1, read as the reverse complement.
TCCCTGTGTTCGGGCAGCAGAGAGGCTAGTATCTATCAGCCCTGGAGGACCCCTTTATTAGGTGTAAGCACCCAGCAGTGTCCCTGTGTTCTGGCAGCAGAGAGGCTAGTATCTATCAGCCCTGGAGGACCCCTTTATTAGGTGTAAGCACCCAGCAGTGTCCCTGTGTTCTGGCAGCAGAGAGGCTAGTATCTATCAGCCCTGGAGGACCCCTTTATTAGGTGTAAGCACCCAGCAGTGTCCCTGTGTTCTGGCAGCAGAGAGGCTAGTATCTATCAGCCCTGGAGGACCCCTTTATTAGCTGTAAGCACCCAGCAGTATCCCTGTGTTCGGGCAGCAGAGAGGCTAGTATCTATCAGCCCTGGAGGACCCCTTTGTTAGGTGTAAGCACCCAGCAGTGTCCCTGTGTTCTGGCAGCAGAGAGGCTAGTATCTATCCGCCCTGGAGGACCCCTTTGTTAGGTGTAAGCACCCAGCAGTGTCCCTGTGTTCGGGCAGCAGAGAGGCTAGTATCTATCAGCCCTGGAGGAGCCCTTTGTTAGGTGTAAGCACCCAGCAGTATCCCTGTGTTCGGGCAGCAGAGAGGCTAGTATCTATCAGCCCTGGAGGACCCCTTTATTAGGTGTAAGCACCCAGCAGTATCCCTGTGATCGGGCAGCAGAGAGGCTAGCATCTATCAGCCCTGGAGGACCCCTTTATTAGGTGTAAGCACCCAGCAGTGTCCCTGTGTTCTGGCAGCAGAGAGGCTAGTATCTATCAGCCCTGGAGGACCCCTTTGTTAGGTGTAAGCACCCAGCAGTATCCCTGTGTTCGGGCAGCAGAGAGGCTAGTATCTATCAGCCCTGGAGGACCCCTTTATTAGCTGTAAGCACCCAGCAGTATCCTTGTGTTCGGGCAGCAGAGAGGCTAGTATCTATCAGCCCTGGAGGACCCCTTTATTAGGTGTAAGCACCCAGCAGTGTCCCTGTGTTCTGGCAGCAGAGAGGCTAGTATCTGTCAGCCCTGGAGGACCCCTTTGTTAGGTGTAAGCACCCAGCAGTGTCCCTGTGTTCTGGCAGCAGAGAGGCTAGTATCTATCAGCCCTGGAGGAGCCCTTTGTTAGGTGTAAGCACCCAGCAGTATCCCTGTGTTCGGGCAGCAGAGAGGCTAGTATCTATCAGCCCTGGAGGACCCCTTTATTAGGTGTAAGCACCCAGCAGTGTCCCTGTGTTCTGGCAGCAGAGAGGCTAGTATCTATCAGCCCTGGAGGACCCCTTTGTTAGGTGTAAGCACCCAGCAGTATCCCTGTGTTCGGGCAGCAGAGAGGCTAGTATCTATCAGCCCTGGAGGACCCCTTTGTTAGGTGTAAGCACCCAGAAATGTTCCTGAGTTCAGGCAGGAACTATGAGACTACGAGAGTCCAATTAATAGGACCAGACCCCCCCCAGTGCCCCCCAGTATCGCCCCCCGGGTCTCATATACACTCGTGTCATGATGGAGCTGATTACAGGACGGGAAATGGTTCAGATTTACTTCTAATCCCTCATCAGCAATCACCAAGTGACCTAATCCAGTATCCGAGCCCAGCTCAGATACCTGGCGACAGCTCCACAGTATCAGACTAATCATCTCCAGAGATACCACACTGCTGAGCCCGTATCTAATCTTGTCACTTGTGTACTTGTGTCACTTGGGACCTTGGTGTACCTAAGCTTACTAAGTGTGATACTTTCCAGTTTATCTAATCCTATAACATGTGATGTTTGTGTATCTAAGCCTACCATGTGTGATACTACTAAGCATTCTTTGTGATACTCCCTAGTCACATGACACTCCCAAGTATATTCAATTCTGTCACATGTGATACTATCCAGTGTATCTAAGCCTGTCATCTGTTATGCTACTCAGTGTATCTAAGCCTGTCATGCCTGTTACTGTCCAGTTTATCTAAGTCTTTTATGTTTGATACTCTTAAATTTATCTAATCCTATAACATATGAAAATGTTTGCGTATCTAAACCTACCATGTGTGGTACTTCTAAACATTTTGTAAGCCTGTCATTTGTGATACTTCATAGTGTATCTAAGCCTACCAGGTGTAATAATTCCAAAAATATTTAAGCCTATCATGTGTGATAATCTTTACTGTACCTAAGCCTATGAAGTGTGATAGTGACTGCTGATTACATGTATCTAAGCCTATCATATGTGATACATTACAATGTTTCTAAAATCAGACGTGATGCCATGTCTATAATATGTAATACTGTCCAGCGTATCTAAGCAAATACTGTGTGATACTGTCCTGTGTGATACTGCCAAATGTATCTAAGCCTGTCATGTGTGTGTGATACTGTCTTGTATAATACTGTCCAGTGTATCTAAGCTTATCATCTGTAACACTTCCCAATGTATCTAAGCTTATCATTTGTAATACTGTCCACTGTATCTAAGCCTATTATGTGTAATACTGTCCAGTGTATCTAAGCTTATCATGTATAATACTGTCCAGTGTATCTAAGCTTATCATCTGTAACACTGCCCAGTGTATCTAAGCTTATCATCTGTAACACTGCCCAGTGTATCTAAGCTTATCATCTGTAACACTGCCCAGTGTATCTAAGCTTATCATCTGTAACACTGCCCTCTAACACTCTAAGCTTATCATTTGTAATACTGTCCACTGTATCTAAGCCTATTATGTGTAATACTGTCCAGTGTATCTAAGCTTATCATGTATAATACTGTCCAGTGTATCTAAGCTTATCATCTGTAACACTGCCCAGTGTATCTAAGCTTATCATCTGTAACACTGCCCAGTGTATCTAAGCTTATCATCTGTAACACTGCCCTCTAACACTCTAAGCTTATCATTTGTAATACTGTCAACTGTATCTAAGCCTATTATGTGTAATACTGTCCAGTGTATCTAGGCTTATCATGTATAATACTGTCAACTGTATCTAAGCCTATTATGTGTAATACTGTCCAGTGTATCTAGGCTTATCATCTGTAACACTGCCCAGTGTATCTAAGCTTATCATGTATAATACTGTCAACTGTATCTAAGCCCATTATGTGTAATACTGTCCAGTGTATCTAGGCTTATCATCTGTAACACTGCCCAGTGTATCTAAGCTTATCATGTATAATACTGTCCAGTGTATCTAAGCTTATCATGTATAATACTGTCCAGTATATCTAAGCTTATCATGTGTAATACTGCCCAATGTATCTAAGCCTATCATGTATAATACTGTCCAGTGTATCTAAGCTTATCATGTATAATACTGTCCAGTATATCTAAGCTTATTATGTGTAACACTGCCCAGTGTATCTAGGCTTATCATCTGTAACACTGCCCAGTGTATCTAAGCTTATCATGTATAATACTGTCCAGTGTATCTAGGCTTATCATGTGTAATACTGTCCAATGTATCTAAGCGTATCATGTATAATACTGTCCAGTGTATCTAAGCTTATCATGTATAATACTGTCCAGTATATCTAAGCTTATTATGTGTAATACTGTCCAGTGTATCTAAGCCTATCATGTGTGATACACACTCAGAGAACCAGATGCTACTACACTCCCCATCATCCGGTGATCGCCGCCAGGAGTGAATGTTTTACCCATGATACATTGCACCATTTCGCGACGTGACTTTCCGTCCTGAGAACTGGATGTGTAATTAGCGCGGAGACGATGACATCACTATGTGCTGGGACGATGGAGCACAGGGGTCGTCATCCGTGATCTGCGGGTCAAAGGTCAGAAACGGGAATTCACTGCAGATTATTGGCAGAAAAAGTGTCAGGATCGGTATCTGGGAAAGCTGGGTGACAACCAGTATGGCTGCTAACTCCCACCCCGGTGTCATTCACCTGTCCCACAGTCCTGAATGGCAAATCTACCTAATTATGTAGTAACATGGCATTGAGGCAAATCTATCATTCAGGACCCTGGGAAAGCTGGGTGACAACCAAGAAGGCTGCTAACCAACACCCACCCTGGTGTCATTCACCCAGTGTCCTGAATGACAAGTCTACCTAATTATGTAGTGACATGGCATCTAGGCAGATCTGCCATTCAGGACCCTGGGAAAGTTGGGTGACAACCAATATAATCAGTCAACTCTTATACATTACTGAATGGCAAATATAAGTAGGTGCAAGACGTGATTCAAGATACTAGGAAAGCTGTGTGACAACCAATATTACAGAAATCACAGCAGCGGAGAGATGGCACTCAGCTTTCCTATCATTCTGATAGAAGACCAGGGGCATGTGGGGAAAAATTGCCATTCAGGTGCCTTGGAAAGTTGGGTGACACTATAAAATGCCGTCATCACTATTCCCACACAGGTGGCACCCAGCTTTCCCTTGGATGGTAAATGGACCTAACTATGCTGTGATATAGGAAAACTGTTAAGCAACTGATTAAATGTGCCGTTCAGAAGCCTGGGTGAGCTGGGTGACAACAAAGATGGCCGTCACGTCTCCCACAGGGGGGGGGGGTCGCTCATCTCATAGAGTCCTGTATAGAAACTGCACTTCAATCTGCAGAAATATCAGAATGCAATCAGGTTAATGGATTCATGAGGCCGTTCAGCAGCCGGGAAAAGTTGGATAATTATTGACACGGCTGATATCCCAGTCACTGCAAGGTTGTCACTCAGCTTTCCTAAAGTCCTGAATGGAAATTCTGCCTAGTTATGTAGAAATATGAGAGTACAATTGAGTAATAAGACTCAGTGTGCCCTTCAGGAGCCTGGGAATGTTAGGTGATTGATAAAACTCAGCTTTCCTACAGCCCTGAAGGAAAACTCTGCCTAGTTATATAATAAGAGCATGGATAGATAACTGCCTTTCAGGGGGCTGGGAAAGTCGGATGATTATTCATATGGCTCATATCACAGTTACTACAAGAGTGTAAGCTTTCCTATAACCCTGAAAGGAAACTCTACCAATTATTAAGAATAATAGGAGTAAGATTAGATAACTGGACTAATGCCTTTCAGGAGTCGGGGAATGTTGGGTGACCACTGATACAGACAACACATTCAGGAGCTTGGGAAAGCTGGGTGATGATTGCTACAACTCAACTTTCCCACAGCTCTGAATGGAAACTCTGCCTAGTAATATAAAATAATAGGAGCATGGATAGATAACTGCCTTTCAGGAGCCTGGGAATGTTGGTTGATGATTGATATGGCTGACATCATAGCCACTACAAGAGTGTCACTCACCTTTCCTGTAGCCCTGAATGGAACATTTTCCTAGTTAATAATAATAGGAGTAAGATTAGATAACTGCCTATCAGGGGGCTGGGAATGTTGGGTCATAATTGATACAGCTTTCCTACAGCCCTGAATGGAAACTCTGCCAATTATGAAGAATGTTAGGAGTAAGGTTAGATAACTGCCTTTCAGAAGCAGGGGAAGGTTGGGTAACCACTAATACAGTTGACACATTCAGAAGCCTGGGAAAGCTGGGTGATGATTGATATGACTCAGCTTTCCTACAGCCCTGAATGGAAACTCTGCCAATTATAATAGATGCAAGATTAGATAACTGGACTAATGCCTTTCAGGAGCCTCAGAATGTTGGGTGATGATTGATACAACTCAGCTTTCCTATAGCCCTAAATGGAAAATTTGCCAATTATAAAGAATAATAGGAGTAAGATTAAATAACTGGACTAATGCCTTTCAGGAGCCAGAAAATGTTGGGTGACCCCTAATATAGCCGACAGATTCAGGAGCTTGGGAAAGCTGGGTGATGATTGCTACAACTAATCTTTCCTACAGCCCTGAATGGAAACTCTGCCTAGTTACAAAGAATAATGGGAGCATGGATAGATAACTGCCTTTCAGGAGCCTGGGAATGTTGGGTCATAATGGATACAACTCAGCTTTCCTACAGCCCTGAATTGAAACTCTGCCAATTATAAAGAATATTAGCAGTAAGGTTAGATAACTGCCTTTCAGGAGCCTGGGAATGTTGGGTGGCCACTAATAAAGCCAACACATAACTATTCAGGAGCCGGGGAATGTTGGGTGGCCACTAATAGAGCCAACACATAACCATTCAGGAGCCGGGGAATGTTGAGTGATTTATACAACTCAGTTTTCCTACAGCCCTGAATGGAAACTCTGCCAATATGAAGAATAATCGGAGTAAGATTAGATAACTGTCTTTCAGGGGCCTTGGAATGTTGGGTGGCCACTAATATAGCCGACACATTCAGGTGCCTGGGAAAGCTGGGTGATAACCCAGTCCACATCAGGCGTCACAGCTTCTAAGAGGTTGTCATCCAGCTTTTCCAGAGTCCTGAAAGGCTTGTATCATAGGGCAGATGGGTGCAGTAACCTATTGGTAGCTCCTCAGCTGTTGGGAAACTACAACTCCCAGCACGCCTGGACAGCCAACGGCTATCCAGGCATGCTGGGAGTTGTAGTTTCCCAGCAGCTGGAGATGACTGTTTCGCACCTCCTGCCGGAATGGCGCAGATAGAGCGCAGACACCACCCGCCTGTCTCAAGGTGAAGCCTGGAAACCGTACGTCTTCTAAATGACATACACATCGTGTAAACTGTTTGGAAAGTTTTCCGAGAGAGATCCCAGCCCTCCAGACTTACCACAAGGAGAGCCGCACTCAGCCCTCCCCCCTCCGCCCCCAGTGTCACAAAGCCGAAAATATATATATATATACGTATCATTGTCCAGGAGGGAAAGACGAGTCAGAAAACGTCAAAACCAACCGCATCCGTACCGTCCCTTTAAGGACCTGTCTATAGGATTAAAGGGGGGGAGATAAATTAATTTTTTTGTTAACCAGAAAACTGTCAGATATATAATAATAATAATAGTGTCTGGAATGTGAGGAAAACGGCCAGGAGCGCGAATGGGATGTCTCAGCGGAGAACGGGAGAGGTGACAGCGCTATATCTCTTGTATACAGGGCGCGTGGCCGCCGGACGTGTGTACATTCCGAGGACCCTCTGAGTGCGACTTACATAAACTATCCTAATACTATGTATTGTACAGAGAGGACAATGTATACAGAGCACAGCACAGGACCGGGGACCTCACTACCCCCAGATTACCGCCACACGCTCCGCACACGACACCGCAACCTGCTCCACTCAAAGGCAGCAATATGGTTATATAATACATAGGAGGCAGTATTATAGTAGTTATATTCCTGTATATAGGAGCAGTATTATAGAAGTTATATTCTTGTATATAGGGGCAGTATTATAGTAGTTATATTCTTGTATATAGGAGCAGTATTATAGTAGTTATATTCCTGTATATAGGAGCAGTATTATAGCAGTTATATTCCTGTATATAGGAGCAGTATTATAGTAGTTATATTCCTGTATATAGGAGCAGTATTATAGAAGTTATATTCTTGTATATAGGGGCAGTATTATAGTTATATTCTTGTATATAGGAGCAGTATTATAGTAGTTATATTCTTGTATATAGGAGCAGTATTATAGTACTTATATTCTTGTATATAGGAGCAGTATTATAGTAGTTATATTCTTGTATATAGGAGCAGTATTATAGTACTTATATTCTTGTATATAGGAGCAGTATTATAGTAGTTATATTCTTGTATATAGGAGCAGTATTATAGTACTTATATTCTTGTATATAGGAGCACTATTATAGTAGTTATATTCTTGTATATAGGAGCAGTATTATAGAAGTTATATTCTTGTATATAGGAGCAGTATTATAGTAGTTATATTCTTGTATATAGGAGCAGTATTATAGTAGTAATATTCTTGTATATAGGAGCAGTATTATAGTAGTTATATTCCTGTATATAGGAGCAATATTATAGTAGTTATATTCTTGTATATAGGGGCAGTATTATAGTAGTTATATTCCTGTATATAGGAGCAGTATTATAGTAGTTATATTCCTGTATATAGGGGCAGTATTATAGTAGTTATATTCTTGTATATAGGAACAGTATTATAGTAGTTATATTCCTGTATATAGAAGCAGTATTATAGTAGTTATATTCCTGTATATATGAGCAGTATTATAGTAGTTATATTCTTGTATATAGGAGCAGTATTATAGTAGTTATATTCCTGTATACAGGAGCAGTATTATAGTAGTTATATTCTTGTATATAGGGAGCAGTATTATAGTAGATATATTCTTGTATATAGGGAGCAGTATTATAGTAGTTATATTCTTGTATATAGGGAGCAGTATTATAGTAGTTATATTCTTGTATATAGGGGGCGGTATTATAGTAGTTATATTCTTGTATATAGGAGCAGTATTATAGTAGTTATATTCTTGTATATTGGAGCGGTATTATAGTAGTTATATTCTTGTATATAGGAGGCGGTGATATAGTATTATATTCCTGTATATAGTAGCTATAGTTATAGTATTTATATTCCTGTATATAGGAGCAGTATTATAGTAGTTATATTCTTGTATATAGGAGCAGTATTATAGTAGTTATATTCTTGTACATAGGAGCAGTATTATAGTAGTTATATTCCTGTATATAGGGGCAGTATTATAGTAGTTATATTCTTGTATATAGGAGCAGTATTATAGTAGTTATATTCTTGTACATAGGAGCAGTATTATAGTAGTTATATTCCTGTATATAGTAGCAGCATTATAGTAGTTGAATTCTTGTATAAAGGGAGTAGTATTATATTCTGACATATAAGGGTAATCTTTCGCTTTATCAGACTGTAGCACAGATGACTAGAACTAATTCTTATGTAGTTAATCCCTATCTTCCATTAACCTCATGACTGCTGGGATGCCCTGCACGATGCTGCCTGCAGTTAGTTCGGCCTGTGTGCTCTGTAAGGGTTAATCCCTCCTGTTACAGATGAGATGCCTCTCTGCGCTGTTACATCACTAGTGGTGAAATTCTTGTGGTCACAGATTTCCCCATTCTGGTTTTAGAGTAAATTTGCCCACAAGTTCCTGACAAACACTATATTCATTCCAGGTCCCCTCGTCTCCCCCACATCTGGCTGCAGGTGTTGCCCCCCAGGCTTCCTTGTTGCCCTACAGATGACATATGGCGGGGGGGGCTCTAACACTGCAGACACATGGAGAAGTGTCAGGAGGCAGCAGCATAAGGCCACCTATCTCACTCCCAGCAGCTATGACACCAGGAGTATATAGCACACTCTTATCTATATAGACTGAGCAACATATATACTGCTGGGTCTCTCTACCACTGGGGTATCATATAGAAAGATATATTACTGTTAGTAAGCAGTGTACAGCACTACTACCTGAGCACTGTCTGGCGGTATTAAGCACAGTGTTGTATGGCTCTGTAATCAAGTGTTATTGGACAGTATATAGCATTAGTATCTGAGCACTGTCGGTATATATTGGGCGCTGTGTAGTGGAGTTATAGTGTAAAGCACAATATGGCTCTGCTATCCTGCAGCATATGGCATTATTATATCAGCACTGTATGGCGGTAATATGGTGGACAGGTGGACAGATACTATGGCGGTAACATGGTGGACAGGTACTACAATTAGAACTATATGGGGAACAGAGGGGTCAGGCACTGATATGAGAACCATATGGCGGTAAAATGTCAGGCACTGCTATGAGCACCGTATAGTGGTAACATGCCAGGCACTACTATGAGCTCGGTATGGCGGTAAGACGTATGGCACTGCTATGAGCACTGTATGGGGGTAACATGTCAGGCAGTGCTATGAGCACTGTATGGCGGTAACCTGTCAGGCACTGCTATGAGCACTGTATGGTGGAAACATGTCAGTCACTACTATGAGCTCGGTATGGCAGTAAGACGGTATATGGCAGTAACCCATCAGACAATGCTATGAGCACTGTATGGCGGTAACACGTCTGGCACTTCTATGAGCACTGTATGGCGGTAACCTGTCAGGCACTGCTATGAGCACTGTATGGCAGTAACCTGTCAGGCACTGCTATGCGCACTGTATGGCGGTAACCTGTCAGGCACTGCTATGAGCACTGTATGGCGGTAACCTGTCAGGCACTGCTATGAACACTGTATGGCGGTAACCTGTCAGGCACTGCTATGAGCACTGTATGGCGGTAACCTGTCAGGCACTGCTATGAGCACTGTATGGCGGTAACCTGTCAGGCACTGCTATGCGCACTGTATGGCGGTAACCTGTCAGGCACTGCTATGAACACTGTATGGCGGTAACCTGTCAGGCACTGCTATGAGCACTGTATGGCGGTAAACTGTCAGGAACTGCTATGAGCACTGTATGGCGGTAACCTGTCAGGCACTGCTATGAACACTGTATGGCGGTAACCTGTCAGGCACTGCTATGAGCACTGTATGGCGGTAACCTGTCAGGCACTGCTATGAATACTGTATGGCGAACACCTGTCAGGCACTGCTATGAGCACTGTATGGCGGTAACCTGTCAGGCACTGCTATGAACACTGTATGGCGGTAACCTGTCAGGCACTGCTATGAGCACTGTATGGCGGTAACCTGTCAGGCACTGCTATGAGCACTGTATGGCGGTAACCTGTCAGGCAGTGCTATGAGCACTGTATGGCGGTAACCTGTCAGGCACTGCTATGAACACTGTATGGCGGTAACCTGTCAGGCACTGCTATGAGCACTGTATGGCGGTAACCTGTCAGGCAGTGCTATGAGCACTGTATGGCGGTAACCTGTCAGGCACTGCTATGAGCACTGTATGGTGGAAACATGTCAGGCACTACTATGAGCTCGGTATGGCAGTAAGACGGTATATGGCAGTAACCCATCAGACAATGCTATGAGCACTGTATGGCGGTAACACGTCTGGCACTTCTATGAGCACTGTATGGCGGTAACCTGTCAGGCACTGCTATGAGCACTGTATGGCAGTAACCTGTCAGGCACTGCTATGCGCACTGTATGGCGGTAACCTGTCAGGCACTGCTATGAGCACTGTATGGCGGTAACCTGTCAGGCACTGCTATGAACACTGTATGGCGGTAACCTGTCAGGCACTGCTATGAGCACTGTATGGCGGTAAACTGTCAGGAACTGCTATGAGCACTGTATGGCGGTAACCTGTCAGGCACTGCTATGAGCACTGTATGGCGGTAACCTGTCAGGCACTGCTATGAACACTGTATGGCGGTAACCTGTCAGGCACTGCTATGAGCACTGTATGGCGGTAAACTGTCAGGAACTGCTATGAGCACTGTATGGCGGTAACCTGTCAGGCACTGCTATGAGCACTGTATGGCGGTAACCTGTCAGGCACTGCTATGAACACTGTATGGCGAACACCTGTCAGGCACTGCTATGAGCACTGTATGGCGGTAACCTGTCAGGCACTGCTATGAACACTGTATGGCGGTAACCTGTCAGGCACTGCTATGAGCACTGTATGGCGGTAACCTGTCAGGCACTGCTATGAGCACTGTATGGCGGTAACCTGTCAGGCACTGCTATGAGCACTGTATGGCGGTAACCTGTCAGGCAGTGCTATGAGCACTGTATGGCGGTAACCTGTCAGGCACTGCTATGAGCACTGTATGGCGGTAACCTGTCAGGCACTGCTATGAACACTGTATGGCGGTAACCTGTCAGGCACTGCTATGAGCACTGTATGGCGGTAACCTGTCAGGCACTGCTATAAGCACTGTATGGCGGTAACCTGTCAGGCACTGCTATGAGCACTGTATGGCGGTAACCTGTCAGGCACTGCTATGAGCACTGTATGACGGTAACCTGTCAGGCACTGCTATGAGCACTGTATGGCGGTAACCTGTCAGGCACTGCTATGAGCACTGTATGGCGGTAACCTGTCAGGCACTGCTATGAGCACTGTATGGCGGTAACCTGTCAGGCACTGCTATGAGTCTTTTTCAGCATGATGTAACAGATATTATGGTGTATTTCTGAGCTCTTCTCTATTTCTCTTCTTCTTTAAAAAAAAAAAAAAAAAAGGGGAAGGTGAAACCCACCATATTATCTCACTGTTTTAGTGTCGAGAACCTCCAGAAACATTTACAGACCGGCAGAGCAGAGTCTGTCACTTGGCACAACTCACCGTGATATCATTATCCGTCATCCAGGCTGCGGTATTATCAGCCAGCGCGCAGTAACGTGTCAGCCTCGGCTCTGCTACATCTGCCGCACATATGGGAGCAGCTCTAACGCTCGTCATTTCATATTGTTTTACACAGGACATCTGCAAACCCAGCTCTGCTACATCTGCGCACGTTCAGCTCTCCTCCGTCTCAGCAGGTAAAAATTGGTTAATTTCCTTGTGACGAAACGTTTTGGTTACACGAAGAGAAAGGAGAAGAAGCGTCAGACAGAGAAGAGGAGGAAGCTGAGAGAATAGTGGTGCTGCTGGGAGTGCAGCTCTGGAGGCTCTGACTGCTGCTGCTGAGGATGGGGATCACATATCCCGGCCGATGACATCATCAGGAGCCAGGACATCACTGAGGATGGGAGGGGAGGAGGATGGAGCTTAATTAATGCCGCTCAGCCCCACAACAAGCATTTGCCTCTTGTCTAAGGTCAGTGCTGGATGGGACCAAATCCTCGGAGACTTCCAGACTGACTCCAGAGGTAGCAGAGCCGGCCGGGCTCAGGGGCTACGCTTGGATGTTGGGCGCTCTCGCCTCCCCCATGGTGTTTTTCTCAAGGACTCATTTGTGATTTTTGGGAATTGCAATAAGAAGAACATCATGACTCTCCTGGGATGTGAGCAGTCCTTACTGATACGGAGCAAATTCAGATCAGGTAAAGTGGGGCAATGGGGGTGTCATTCATCATTACGTACAGATGTAGCAGAGCTGAGTTTGTCATTGACGGTACAGGACGACTGTATATGGCCCATATATCTTTGCTGCGGATGGCAAACTCAGCTCTGCTGCATCTGAAATTATAAAGTTTTAGCGTACTTGACTAACTCAGCTGCACTTGACACATTTCATATTCTACACATAGCACCGCTATATCCAACATTTAGCTATTTTACATCAGACAAATCCAGCTCTGCTACATTCAGAAAAATCAATGTACTCTATTAGCTCTGCTACATCGGACATATTCAGCGATTGTACATAGGACAAATCCGGCACTACTACATCCAGAATAGTCAGTGTACTACATCTGACAAATTCAGCTCTGCTACATCTAAACTATTCTGCTATTGTACAGCTGACAAGTCTGGCTCTGCTACATCTGACATATTCAGCCACTGCACATCTGACAAATTCAGCTCTGCTACATCTAAAACCTTCAGCCACTGTACATCTGACAAGTCCGGCTCTGCTACATCTAAAACCTTCAGCCACTGTACACCTGACAATTTCAGCTTTCATTCATTTGAAATCCAGCTATTGCCCATGTGACGGCTTTAGCTGACATATTCAGAACCGCTGACACGGTCAGCTCAGCTACATCTGACACGTTCCATAGTTTGACAGTCACTTGTACATAAACACATCGGTGACATTGCTGGCAAACTCGGCCCTGCTACAGCTGACACGTTCAGCTCTTCGAGGACTGACGAACTGTATTACGCTATAACAGCCAACTTTAATTCGGCTTCTTCTAACACGTTGGGCTCTGCTAAGCCTGATACACTCCATTATTCCAGGACTGATAAAGTCACTGTGACTACAGCAGGAACATACAGCTCTGCCGCAGCTGACAAACTCAGCTCTGCTACTGCCAATAAATTCTTATATTCTGGGACTGACAAACTCAGCTCTGCTACTGCCGATAAATTCTTATATTCTGGGACTGACAAACTCAGCTCTGCTACTGCCGATAAATTCTTATATTCTGGGACTGACAAACTCAGCTCTGCTACTGCCGATAAATTCTTATATTCTGGGACTGACAAACTCAGCTCTGCTACTGCCGATAAATTCTTATATTCTGGGACTGACAAACTCAGCTCTGCTACTGCTGACTAAATCAGTTATTTCAGGACTAACAAACTGCACAACCACATGTCATACTCAGTTCTGCTACATTTAACTCTGCTATAGGTGACATAGCGCTGATGACAAATGACTCAGCTCTGCTACACAGAGGATATTCGTACCACATGTCTCGCTTTACGGTATTTGACAACACAGCTGAAACCTCCACCCCTGTAACTGCGGCTCTGCAACTGCTGACAACCTCATTTATACCACAGCTGACAACCTCCTCTCTGCTGCATACAGCAGACTGTTTTGTTATATCTGATAAATGTTGCTGCTCTGTAGCTGATCCCCTGATCTCTGCTGATCCCCTGATCTCTGCTGATCCCCTGATGCGATGACTGCTGCAGGATCCGGAACCCTCCGCTCCTCTGGTGTCAGCTGTGTCCCTGCAGTCTGCTCAGTCTCTCTGCAGCTGCAGGGTAATTAGTCTGTCTAATGGTGCGTTTACATGTAACGATTATCGTGCAGATTTGCGCAATAATGATAAAATTCGAGCGATAATCGTACGTGTAAACGCAGCGAACGATGAAACGCCGAGCGAGAAATCGTTCATTTTGATCTTTCAACAGGTTCTCAAATCGTCGTTCGTCGTTCACAAAGAATTCGCAGATCGTTCCGTGTAAACAGTCGTTCGCCGATTTAACCAATGTGTGAGATAGGCTTAAGCGATCGCAAAACGATTGCAAAACGATTTTCCGTACGATATAATGTACCGTCTAAACGCTGATCGTTATGGAAAAAAAAAACGTTACTCCGACATCGTTAATCGTATGATCGGGCCAATTATCGTTTCGTGTAAACTCAGTGCTGTAGCGGTGGTGCCGTCACTGTCCCCTGTAGCGGTGGTGCAGTCAGTGCCCCCCTGTAGCTGTGGTGCGGTCAGTGCCCCCCTGTAGCTGTGGTGCAGTCAGTGTCCCCTGTAGCTGTCGTCAGTGCCCCCCTGTAGCTGTGGTGCAGTCAGTGTCCCCTGTAGCTGTCGTCAATGCCCCCCTGTAGCGGTGGTGCAGTCAGTGCCCCCCTGTAGCGGTGGTGCAGTCAGTGCCCCCCTGTAGCGGTGGTGCGGTCACTGTCCCCTTTAGCTGTCGTCAGTGCCCCCTGTAGCGGTGGTGCGGTCAGTGCCCCCCTGTAGCTGTGGTGCGGTCAGTGCCCCCCTGTAGCTGTGGTGCGGTCAGTGCCCCCCTGTAGCTGTGGTGCGGTCAGTGCCCCCCTGTACCTGTGGTGTCGTCAGTGCCCCCTGTAGCGGTGGTGCGGTCAGTGCCCCCCTGTAGCTGTGGTGCGGTCAGTGCCCCCCTGTAGCTGTGGTGCGGTCAGTGCCCCCCTGCAGCGGTGGTGCGGTCAGTGCCCCCCTGTAGCTGTGGTGCGGTCAGTGCCCCCCTGTAGCAGTGGTGCGGTCAGTGCCCCCCTGTAGCTGTGGTGCGGTCAGTGCCCCCCTGTAGCGGTGGTGCAGTCAGTGCCCCCCTGTAGCTGTGGTGCAGTCAGTGTCCCCTGTAGCGGTGGTGCGGTCACTGTTCCCTGTAGCTGTCGTCAGTGCCCCCTGTAGCTGTGGTGCGGTCAGTGCCCCCCTGTAGCTGTGGTGCGGTCAGTGTCCCCCTGTAGCGGTGGTGTGGTCAGTGCCCCCCTGTAGCGGTGGTGTGGTCAGTGCCCCCCTGTAGCGGTGGTGTGGTCAGTGCCCCCCTGTAGCGGTGGTGCGGTCAGTGCCCCCCTGTAGCGGTGGTGCAGCCAGTGCCCTCCTGTAGCTGTGGTGCAGTCAGTGCCCCCCTGTAGCTGTGGTGCGGCCAGTGCCCCCTGTACCTGTGGTGCAGCCAGTGCCCTCCTGTAGCGGTGGTGCGGTCAGTGCCCCGTGCAGCAGTGGTGCAATCAGTGCTCCCCTGTACCTGTGGTGCGGTCAGTGCTCCCTGTACCTGTGGTGCGGTCAGTGCTCCCTGTACCTGTGGTGCGGTCAGTGCCCCCCTGTAGCAGTGGTGCGGTCAGTGCCCCCCTGTAGCTGTGGTGCAGTCAGTGCCCCCCTGTAGCTGTGGTGCAGTCAGTGCCCCCCTGTAGCTGTGGTGCAGTCAGGGCCCCCTGTAGCTGTGGTGCAGTCAGTGTCCCCCTGTAGCGGTGGTGCGGTAAGTGCTCCTGTAGTGGTGGTGCGGTCAGTGCCCCCCTGTACTTGTGGTGCGGTCAGTGTCCCCCTGTACCTGTGGTGCGGTCAGTGTCCCCCTGTACCTGTGGTGCGGTCTGTGTCCCCCTGTACCTGTGGTGCGGTCAGTGTCCCCCTGTACCTGTGGTGCGGTCAGTGTCCCCCTGTACCTGTGGTGCGGTCAGTGTCCCCCTGTACCTGTGGTGCGGTCAGTGTCCCCCTGTAGCGGTGGTGCGGTCAGTGTCCCCCTGTACCTGTGGTGCGGTCTGTGCCCCCCTGTACCTGTGGTGCGGTTAGTGCCCCCCTGTAGCTGTGGTACGGTCTGTGCCCCCCTGTACCTGTGGTGCGGTCAGTGTCCCCCTGTACCTGTAGTGCGGTCAGTGCCCCCCTGTAGCGGTGGTGCGGTCAGTGCCCCCCTGTAGCGGTGGTGCGGTCAGTGTCGCCCTGTACCTGTGGTCCGGTCAGTGTCCCCTGTACCTGTGGTGCGGTCGGGGCCCCCCTGTAGCGGTGGTGCGGTCAGTGTCCCCCTGTACCTGTGGTGCGGTTAGTGTCCTCCTGTACCTGTGGTGCGGTCAGTGCCCTCCTGTAGCGGTGGTGCGGTCAGTGTCCCCCTGTACCTTTGGTGTGGTCAGTGCCCCCCTGTACCTGTGGTGCGGTCAGTGTCCCCCTGTACCTGTGGTGCGGTCAGTGTCGCCCTTTACCTGTGGTGCGGTCAGTGTCCCCCTGTACCTGTGGTGCGGTCAGTGCCCCCCTGTAGCGGTGGTGCGGTCAGTGTCCCCCTGTACCTGTGGTGCGGTCAGTGCCCCCCTGTAGCGGTGGTGCGGTCAGTGTCCCCCTGTACCTGTGGTACGGTCAGTGTCCTCCTGTACCTGTGGTGTGGTCAGTGCCCCCTGTACCTGTAGTGCAGTCAGTGCCCCCTGTAGCTGTGGTGCGGTCAGTGCCCCCCTGTACCTGTCGTGCGGTCAGTGCTCCCTGTACCTGTAGTGCGATCAGTGCCCCCCTGTACCTGTGGTGCGGCCAGTGCCTCCCAGGAGCAGTGGTGCAGTCAGTGCCCCCCTATAGCTATGGTGTCATCAGTACCACCCTGTAGCTATGGTCAGTGCCCCCTGTAGCAGTTGTGTGGTCAGTGCCCCCTGCACCTGTACTGCAGTCAGTGCCCTCTGTACCTGTAGTGCAGTCAGTGCCCCCTGTAGCTGTGGTGCGGTCAGTGCCCCCCTGTACCTGTAGTGCGGTCAGTGCTCCCTGTACATGTGGTGCGATCAGTGCCCCCCTGTACCTTTGGTGCGGCCAGTGCCTCCCAGGAGCAGTGGTGCAGTCAGTGCCCCCCTATAGCTATGGTGTGATCAGTACCACCCTGTAGCTATGGTCAGTGCCCCCCTGTAGCAGTTGTGCGGTCAGTGCTCCCTGCAGGTGCAGTCAGTGTCCTCTTCAGTTGCTTCCACCATTGCGCACAGACATACTTTTTTCTAAACAAGCTGATACATCAGCCGTGCTTAGATACATTACATACACAGTAGAGATGATGTAGCAGAGCTCGGTTTGTCAGTAACAGTAACATTGTTATTTGAGGACAAACCACAGTATATTATATCATGGCGGCAATAACAAACACACGACAAGTTCATCTCTGCTACATCTGCAGCTTCCTCCAGTCCATAACGTCTGTCAGCCATCGGATAATAGATAACCTACAGCTTATATCTGGGTGACCCGTCATCTGGATGTAGCAGAGCTGACACCCTCACAGTCCTATGTGACCTCACAGATAATACAACTTGACAAACTCAGCTCTGCTACCTGATATCCATATACGTGTTTATGTTACTTGGGTATTGACCGTGCGGTGTCCAGTGACTGTGCGCTGCCCGTAACCCCGACACTATGACATGTCAGGGGTCAAATGTGTAACTTTATGAACTAATCCTTAAAGGGGTTTTCCGATCCAGTAAAAAAAAAACTGTGAATGAGCCCCAGGTGATGCGGCCTGCTCCGCTAGTAGTTATTTTCCAATGTCTGTGCTGCACCCTTGTTTTGATGCTGACGGGGCTTACAAAGAACTAGACTTCCCATGATTCCTGTTCCCTCTCACAGACATTGCCGCCTGCATTCTCATCTATTATAAGGTATACGGTAAGATGCTATAATTCCTCACAGTGCAGTTCTGTTGTCCTCTAGATCTCTAGAACCACTGCCCAGCATGTGAAACACAATCCCTCCAGACAGCAAAGGATACGAGTCATGTGATGTGTGATGTCATACCAGCAGGGGCACGCTCAGCGACCACATTAGTCAGTGACTGAGACTATAAAATCTATAAAATTTGCTCATATTTTGTAAAATCGGGAAACCCCTTTAATCTACACCAGGGAATCCATGTTGACTCTTAGCGGCTCTGCTGCCTGCAGACTACAACTCCCATCAGCCTCTGCAGGTGGCAGACCACCAACCTAACGGAATAACAAACTCACACCGCGATCCTGTTTGCCGTTTTGTGGTTTTACTGAATATTAATTACTAATAATTTAATATCCGTTATAATTAAAGTTAATAAAATCGACTAATTTGAATAAAAATATGGCGTCCGCCCCGATGCCCGGTAAGCGTAGAGATGGCGAAATGTATCTGTCAGTGGATTGTTTTAGGTCTGGAATGTTCTGGAAGGTGGAGAGGCTTCTTATCAGGTACTGGGGGTCAGTGACAACCATTAAGGTAACACTCAGATAAGGCGACACTGTTTCCTGTCACTCTGGCTGCCTGCGCTATCAGCTGTGCCTGCAACATTAACCATGAACCAGGATTCAGAGTCTCCCAGAGCAACACTGACCCCTAGTGGAGGAAGCGCATATGACAGCCATGGTTACTATGACTTTATATACTATAAAATTCTCATTTCCGATGCTCTGGCTTCTTGCATTGTTCTCTTCTTGTCTAGTGTTACAGACATTGGGGTCAGAGATTTTGGTGATCAATCATTACGCCAGGAATGAGGAGTGCAAAAGTGGACATTCCCTTTAAATTTACAATGATTTCATAATTTAAAGGGTAACACCACACAAAGCCTAACCTCAATATCTCTCTTTACGCCATGTCAAACATAGAGTAGTCCTGGAACCTGAGATTTGGGAGCTGTTTGTTGTTGTGTTACTTCGGTGAAAATCTTTTTCTTTTAAATCAACTGGTGTCAGAAAGTTATATAGATTTGTAATTTACTTTTATTTAAAAAATCTCAAGTCTTCCAGTACTTATCAGCTGCTGGATGTCCTGCAGGAAGTGAGGCGTTCCTTACAGTCTGGTATAGTACTCTCTGCTGCCACCTCTGTCCATGTCAGGAACTGTCCAGAGCAGCAGCAAATCCCCATAGAAAACCTCTCCTGCTCTGGACAGTTCTTGTCTCGGCCAGATATGTCAGCAGAGAGCACTGTGTCAGAATGAAAATAAAACACCACTTCCTGCAGGACATACAGCAGCTAGATAGAAGACTAGAGATTTTTAATTAGAAGATCTGTACAACTTTCTAAAAAAAACTGTTGATTTGAAAGAAAAAGATTTTCCCCGGAGTACCCCTTTAATGCAGTAAAATATTAGTAATAAATCTATATAGAACCTGCACATATGTATGAAAAAAACATAAGAAATCAGTACTACAGGATCGACTGGTCATGTCTGAACAGTTTACAATAGGATTACATCCTATATAAAGATGAGTGAAACTGGAGCATGCTTGAGTCCGATCGTTAAGTATTTGAATACCAGCGGCTGAAGAAGTTGGATGCCGCCCTATGGATCCAACTTCTTCAGCCTCTAGTATTCAAATGCCGAACAATCGGACTCGAGCATGCTCCAGTTGCGCTCATCCCTAGTTCTGACATGAAAAATCAATCCTACAGGACTTAGTGCGGAATTGATTGCTTCTGTCTACCCTCTACGACCATAGGAAAAAGCAAGATTCAGACATGAACAATCAATCATACAGGACATAGACAGCGCAGTGCGGGATTGATTGCTTCTGTCTGCCTTCTACGACCATAGGAAAAAGCAAGATTCAGACATGATCATTCCATCCAGCGCAGAATAAATGTTAAAATCCAGTCTCCGCCCTACTGTAGCGGTCCCAGGGACCACTGTTCAGGGTCCACACTACTCGATCAGTGCATCGGGTCACAGACTTTAGAGTCCCGGAAAATCGCTTTAAAGGGATGAAATCATCTCTCAAGTCTATGAAAACCCAACGTTTTTATAGTTTTCTTATTGCAAAATGTTTAAATGTTTTCTCATCATCTTCTATAGAAAACACCGACTGGGAACAATATGTTCTGGGGTCTTGTAAAAAATGTCATCAGAAGTAGCACCCCTCCCCCCCCCAATATGATTAGATCCTGGTAAGGATATTCCTTCATATTGGGCAATAGGTATCTGTAGTCTGTAGCTGACAGTGATGTCACTTCGTAATCAGTGTACTCTGTACCTCACGCCTCAGTGATGTCCCTCAGGTATATGTAGTCAGTGTACTCTGTACCTCACGCCTCAGTGTCACTCAGGTATATGTAGTCAGTGTACTCTGTACCTCACGCCTCAGTGTCACTCAGGTATATGTAGTCAGTGTACTCTGTACCTCACGCCTCAGTGTCACTCAGGTATATGTAGTCAGTGTACTCTTTACCTCATGCCTCAGTGTCACTCAAGTATATGTAGTCCGTGTACTCTTTACCTATTGCCTCAGTGATATCACTTAGGTATATGTAGTCTGTGTACTCTTTACCTCAGTGATGTCAGTCAGGTATATGTAGTCCGTGTACTCTGTACCTCACGCCTCAGTGATGTCAGTCAGGTATATGTAGTCCGTGTAATCTGTACCTCAGTGATGTCAGTCAGGTATATGTAGTCCGTGTACTCTGTACCTCACGCCTCAGTGTCACTCAGGTATATGTAGTCAGTGTACTCTGTACCTCACGCCTCAGTGTCACTCAGGTATATGTAGTCAGTGTACTCTTTACCTCATGCCTCAGTGTCACTCAGGTATATGTAGTCTGTGTACTCTTTACCTATTGCCTCAGTGATATCACTTAGGTATATGTAGTCTGTGTACTCTTTACCTCAGTGATGTCAGTCAGGTATATGTAGTCCGTGTACTCTGTACCTCACGCCTCAGTGATGTCAGTCAGGTATATGTAGTCCGTGTAATCTGTACCTCAGTGATGTCAGTCAGGTATATGTAGTCCGTGTACTCTGTACCTCACGCCTCAGTGTCACTCAGGTATATGTAGTCAGTGTACTCTGTACCTCACGCCTCAGTGTCACTCAGGTATATGTAGTCAGTGTACTCTTTACCTCATGCCTCAGTGTCACTCAGGTATATGTAGTCTGTGTACTCTTTACCTATTGCCTCAGTGATATCACTTAGGTATATGTAGTCTGTGTACTCTTTACCTCAGTGATGTCAGTCAGGTATATGTAGTCCGTGTAATCTGTACCTCAGTGATGTCAGTCAGGTATATGTAGTCCGTGTACTCTGTACCTCAGTGATGTCAGTCAGGTATATGTAGTCAGTGTACTCTTTACCTCATGCCTCAGTGATATCACTCAGATGTATGTAGTCCGTGTACCTCACGCCACCTAGCATATGTGATGCAGATACTAGAGACAATACTATACAGGGAGGGCGGTGGATTTGATTGTCAGCTCTGTTGGTTACTTTTGATTCCTCTGAGTAATTTCCTTCCATGCAATGAGCACCGTTACATTGTGTAATGAGCTGGGACACTGTTACGACACCGCCCCGCAGCTGTCAGCTCGGCCCATACACCTATTTCTCCATCATCCTCACTGCTTGCTCAACAGCTGAGTGCAGGTCAGGCAGTGAGACCCCAGGGTCCTGCACACACACCGCCACTGCCGCTGCTGGTGCCACCGTCATATGGTTCCAACTTACATCAAACAGAAAAAGACAGGAAGAAAGGCCCTGAAATACTGTGCCAGACCCATTAACCCTTCCCACAGCCCACCATGTGACTACAGCAGCTGCCGCCTGTACGCCACACGTTCTCTGTATATACCATGAATGGGGGAGGGGGCCAGCTGCAGGATGATACACTGGAGTCTGCTCAATAGTCATTGTAACATTATAAAAGATATTATTATAGTGGTTATACATAGAGAGCAGTATTATAGTAGTTATATTCCTGTATATAGGGGCAGTATTATAGTAGTTACAGTATATTCTTGTATATAGGAGCAGTATTACAGTAGTTATATTCTTGTATATAGGAGCAGTATTATAGTAGTTATATTCTTGTATATAGGGGGCAGTATTATAGTAGTTTTATTCTTGTATATAGAGGGCAGTATTATAGTAGTATATTCCTGTATATAGGAGCAGTATTATAGTAGTTATATTCCTGTATATAGGAGCAGTATTATAGTAGTATATTCCTATATACAGGAGCAGTATTATAGTAGTTATATTCTTGCATATAGGAGCAGTATTATAGTAGTTATATTCTTGTATATAGGAGCAGTATTATAGTAGTTATATTCTTGTATATAGGGGGCAGTATTATAGTAGTTATATTCCTGTATATAGGGAGCAGTATTATAGTAGTTATATTCTTGTATATAGGAGCAGTATTATAGTAGTTATATTCTTGTATATAGGAGCAGTATTATAGTAGTTATAATCTTGTATATAGGAACAGTATTATAGTAGTTATATTCCTGTATATAGAAGCAGTATTATAGTAGTTATATCCCTGTATGTAGGAGCAGTATTATAGGAGTTATATTCTTGTATATAGGAGCAGTATTATAGCAGTTATATTCTTGTATATAGGAGCAGTATTATAGTAGTTATATTCCTGTATATAGGAGCAGTATTATAGTAGTTATATACTTGTATATAGGAGCAGTATTATAGTAGTTATATTCCTGTATATAGGAGCAGTATTATAGTAGTTATATTCTTGTATATAGGGGAAGTATTATAGTAGTTATATTCTTGTATATAGGAGCAGTATTATAGTAGTTATATTCTTGTATATAGGAGCAGTATTATAGTAGTTATATTCCTGTATATTGGAGCAGTATTATAGTAGTTATATTCCTGTATATAGGAGCAGTATTATAGTAGTTATATTCTTGTACATAGGAGCAGTATTATAGTAGTTATATTCCTGTATATAGGAGCAGTATTATAGTAGTTATATTCCTGTATATAGGAGCAGTATTATAGTAGTTATATTCTTGTACATAGGAGGCAGTGATATAGTAAATATATTCTTGTACGTAGGATCAGTATTATAGGAACTAGGAGCATAGTAGTTATACACCTGCCCAAACCAGGAAGCCAGTAAACAGGTGGCTATCACCATGCAGAATAGTTGCTGCTTTATTTTTTAACCCAAATTCAATCCACACAATAGTGTGCTTGGGGCAGGGGGAGACAGGTCTCTTGGTGCTGTACACACAGGCTACAGCTGTTTCGCAGCCAATATCCTGCTTCCTCTGGCCACGTGAAAGCCCTGTAGCCTGTGTGTACAGCATCAAGAGACCTGTCTCTCCCTGCCCCAAGCACACTATTGTGTGGATTGAATTTGGGTTAAAAAATAAAGCAGCAACTATTCTGGATGGTGATAGCCACCTGTTTACTGTATTACTGGCTTGTGCATATTCTATGAAAGTATTCTGTCCCTCTGTGACAGGTGTTGGAGTTTGTGGTATCCGCAGTATGGTGACACCCTCTACCATTATAGAAGTCTGTAGAAGAAACATAAGGATATAAGAACACAGTAGAGTAGGTAGGACCAGAGCGTCTTATCTCTGGTCACATTCCATATGGATGAGTCCCTCCTCATCCGACCACCATGTCACTCCAGAAATATCCTCATATCGGGGTCACTCTGACACATGGAAGGGGTGAGATCACTGTGTATACAATCCCATCACCGTCCCCGAGATTATATGTGATCTACTGCTGTAAATAAACCATTATCTCTCGGGAGAAGAATCTAAGATTCACTAGCTCGTCACTGTGCCGCCATCCTGGAGTCGATCTCTCGATAACTGAGGCGTCCATCACACGTCCTCCATATAAAGCATTGTATATAATTATGTATGTACAGCTGGTATAAGTTATATTTCTCCTGTATACAGTGATATGGAGCATGCTGATATAACCTGGGTATATCCAGTATACAATTATATATGTACAGCTGGTATAACCTGGGTATCTCCTGTATATAATTATGTATGTACAGCTGGTATAAGTTATATATCTCCTGTATACAGTTATATGGAGCATGCTGATATAACCTGGGTATATCCAGTATACAGTGAAATATGTACAGCTGGTATAACCTGGGTATCTCCTGTTTATAATTATATATGTACAGCTGGTATAACCTGGGTATATACTGTATATAATTATATATGTACAGCTGGTATAACCTGGGTATCTCCTATATATAATTATATATGTACAGCTGGTATAACCTATGTATCTCCTGTCTATAATTATATATGTACAGCTGGTATAACCTGGGTATCTCCTATATATATGTACAGCTGGTATAACCTGGGTATATACTGTATATAATTATATATGTACAGCTGGTATAACTTGGGTATCTCCTGTATATAATGATATATGTACAGCTGGTATAACCTGGGGATCTCCTGTATATAACTATATATGTACAGCTGGTATAACCTGTGGATCTCCTGTAAATAATTATACATGTACAGCAAGTATAACCTGGGTATCTCCTGTATATAATTATATACAGTATGTACAGCTGTTATAAGCTGGGTATCTCCTGTATATAATTATATATGTACAGTTGGAATAACCTGCGGATCTCTCTTGTATATAACTATATTTGGACAGCTGCTATAACCTGGGTATCTCCTGTATATATTTATATATGTACAGCTGGTATAACCTGGGTATCTCCTGTATATAATTATATATGGACAGCTGGAAAAATCTGCAGATCTCTTGTATATAATTATATTTGGACAGCTGGTATAACCTGGGGATCTCTTGTATATAGTGATCTGTACCCGGCTGGAATAACCTATCTTTTGGTGTATATACCTACAGCTGCTATACCCTTGGTATTGTCTACTCTTGTTTAGTGTTGTATTCGTGTTTGTTTGAGGTTCTACATCACATCTGGCAGGTGGTCACCATACGCCTGTAGAAAGTAACGGAAATCTGCCTCATCTGTAGGACAAATACTGTAATGCCCTTGATCAATATCTCTGTAATAGGCTTCTGGTAACATCTGGTCCTGGCCGTCAGCAGAAGACTTCTCTTTGATAACGTAGCATGGACAATAGGTCCTGACACTGCCGGCAGACGTGCCTGATCCATCATCCACAGTTGGCCCAACTACTGTTTCTTGGTCCAGTTACACTTTGGACTTACTAAGAATAACGTTGTCCGGCTCGACACAAGCCTTCTGCCCACCCCCCTGTAGAGCCTCGTGTTCTCTGTCATTATTAAACCCTTTATTTATAACGTATGACTTTTGCTGCGTTCCATGTTCAGTTCCTGCAGCTGTCACCACTTTACGTTCATCTGTTACTAGTTAGATATGAAGAACGTTTCCTTCCAAGACACAGAAGGCAACGCAAAGCCTTGAAATTGAAGCATACACCCCGCGCGTGCCTACCTGCCCTGTTACTTCTGTATCGTGGGCTTTGGTAACTTTATCCCTAAGTAGAGTTAAGTCAGGTGAAGGTGGTTGACCACCCACCGACTTAGGGGGTTCAGGAGAACCTACTAAGATAAAGTTGAATTTGGAACTGATGATCTGAATCTATGTTGGATAAAAAAACAGTCCAAGATTACCCTGGTTCCAAAAGTCCAGACATAAGTGGTCTACAATGATCCAGAAATCTTTGGTCTACATCAGCTTAGTTTCTTCACGATAAGGACAAGATACATTTCGCATTCATGTGTCTACTCAAACCAACCATGTTCCCCATCTTGGTGTGATCCTTGATGATTTTCTTCTGCATGAGGTTTGACCCCCAACATTAACTCCGTTAACCAACCATTATGTGATGTCTAACCCTACTATGTCAATGAGAGGCATCGAAGGTAGAAAAGAGGGTGCATGAGTTCTCACTGGAGACATGTGGTCTTCCACCACCAAGGACAACTTCATTGTTGATGTTCTTCTTCTGACAGTTTTACAGTTACGACTTCAGCAGAGAAGGAACCGACAGCATCTGGTGGATCATGGCCTCATGCCTCGTGAGTATACTAGGCATTTATCACCATAATGGACACCATGTGAGAAGACAAAGACCCCTTATATGAAGAAGTTGGCATTGCCTCAAATACTTTTGACTTTTCACACTGCTTTTGTCTTAGGACCTTGTTAGTTCTATCTTTTCATCCTATACTGCGGAAATGACAAATGACATTTTACAGTTTCGTTTGTAAAACCTTCATAGGCTAAATTACTGATGTCGGTAAAGACACGTATCTTGCAGATGTGACTTCTCGTAGAATTTCTGTGGAAAGCGGAGGGAAACCACTGAGGAAGTAGTTTGATTACAGGTACTAGGGCGTTCCCGGTGGGAGGAACATTTGGACAAAATCCGCTTTAAACAGGTCAAGAAAAGTGTAGGGGCAGGAGGTGTTTGTCAAGAGTTCATTCCAGGATCATACATGTTTTTTAACCTCTTAACCACTTATGACATACATATATGTCCTGGTACATCATTTGTGGTTAAATAGAAAAGCTACTAAGAAATATTTTTTTTTATTTTGCGTCAACATCTATGATAGAGGGACATACAAAGCAGCTCTCTGACGTCACCTTTTGGCAGCAGCTTTCCATTTAAGTCAGTGTTTGACTCCAAATAGGAGCCTTAGTCCAAATCAGAAATCTCTCCTGAAGAACGTATAGACAGCTGTGTCAGGGTTTTCGCTCCTCTTTAGTACAAAGCAGACAGAGCAGGGGTTTGTTTGGCTGCAGAGACCCCCAGTCATGTCCTAAATCTTAGAAATCTACCTCCAAAAGTGGTGTCCAAGAGCTGCTTTGCAAAGCTGGTCTACCAGAATTTCCACATGAGCATGAATGGTCTCCACACATCTTTATGTCGCTCTCTTCAAGGTTAAACATTACTAATTTTTTTCAATATTATATCTATTGCAAGGCTTAACTGTGGTTTAGACCCCAAATCCTGTAAACTAAGCTGTATGCATAACGTTAAGTAAAGGCCTCCAACTTTTGGTGCACCGGCTAGCTTACGCAATTTGTCCAACATTTCCAGATGACCAATATCGTTTGATTTGTTATGAGACCTAATTTTAGATATTGTCCAACCCTGGTGTGACTCCACTGCATCTCCTTCAATGACACTGTATAGTCCTTTTAATCTGGAACCCAATGGTTTGGCGCTCCTAGTAATGTTGACGTTCACCAAATATGGTCCCAATGATGGAATACCAGAAAATCCATCTAATGGTCAAGTAAATCCAAACCATATTGTTCAGAACCATAGAAGGTAGTAGGAGAATAAAATGTCTCCCTCCGGGCAGGCATCTGTGAGTCTCCTAGGCTTTGCTGTGGATGGAGGTGGGGAAGGTCAGAAGATTCATAAGTATGTGTTTTATATGTATGCCGGTGATGGTCTAATAAATCTTCAGGGTTGCTTGTGAAGACTTGTGCTTACTTCAGTGAGAATAAGGCATTGGAGGTCTCGGCAAATAAACACAGTGTGGACCAATCTTCTATTCAGGATTCAAAAATACTTTAAGGAACCATCAGGTGGTTTCTAAGACATAATAAGAATTGATTGCTAGATAACTGAAGGTTCTAGGCAATAAGAGAAGAGGGGTTCCGCCTTATACATGAGCTTGTCATGGATAATATTTGCCATGATCATCAGTCTTCAGGCATCACAGATGGTCCATGACCCTAGCCGTCAACCATAAGCCAATGACTACTTCAGTAGCGCAGATGTACAATTTTTACATCACAGTTGTGTTTTTTTTTTTTTTTTTACTAATCATCTTCTTTTTTTGGTTTTTGTTGTAGCCCTCAAAAGTCCAGCTGCATTCCAGGAGCAGAGGAAAAACTTGGAACGAGCCAAGGTAGAAGATCCTGACCTAATAAATCAGCTCTAAATACTCAACCTTCTGATAATGGCAAATTCACATGGGTTCAACTCTGTGCGGATTTTGACTAAATGTGCTCTGAATCTTCTTAACAACTGCTGCTGTTCCCACTGAGAATTTGAAGCAGAGATCACGTTGGGTAACGTGAATGAAGGTTGACCCATTAAATCCACAACTACATGCAAAGCAATAAGCATACTTTGACTTCTAGGTAGATCTTTTTAAGGTTTACTGTTCTAAATAGTAGA
Organism: Dendropsophus ebraccatus; assembly: GCF_027789765.1. Taxonomy (NCBI): domain Eukaryota; kingdom Metazoa; phylum Chordata; class Amphibia; order Anura; family Hylidae; genus Dendropsophus; species Dendropsophus ebraccatus. The sequence goes on along the minus strand of NC_091467.1, from coordinate 63,477,853 downwards.
TCAATAATAGTCAAGATGCCATGGCCTTAGATGTACCCCGTAAGTGTCTGCTAAAGTGGGGACGTCTATTGTTTCACGGGAGGGTAGATGGGGGAGTGGGGGCTCCACAAAAGTCTATAGTCTGAGATTAGAGGAAAATATGATCATTGATGTATCCCAAAACCTATAGGAAGACATCTATGACCTTGGAAATGCTTGACATTCTACCTGTCCTTTAGAACTTTTCACACATGTCCTTTAGGGTGAGTCACACATCCACACTATACAGTCCTTACACGGACCATGTATTGTAAACCAGACCTCAGAAGTCCTGGCATCATCATTCATTATCATTGCCGGGATGTCAAAAACGGTTTAAATATTCACGCTAGTGCACCGACAAATGGAGGACTCAAAAAGACTCCACAACTAACCATAATAGACCCACAGCCCTATTCACATCACATTTTGGAGGTACATCGAGCACATTTAGTCTGAACCCTTACATACAACGGCATCCTGAAAATGCAAATATTCCGAATGTCTTGTGTCCACAATGCTCCTTGATTATGCTAGTGATGTTCTCCACCATAAATGTGTAAACACTTTACATATTTGATGACTCTTTTGTAGAGTGAAGAATATTTGAAGCACAAGGTCAGAAGCAGGCCAGAGAAGTCCGATCCTCTTAATATGCACATTTTACAAGGTAAGCTTCCAGTTCATTTGGACCGTTTATGGAATACTCCCCTTATTTGATCCATGTAAACCTAGACATTGTTCAAATGAAAGCAAAAATGTATAGTCCACATGACAACCTTTTTACCCTAAACCTCATGGCAATTACCAACTTGCAGTACCAATTTCCACCACTACTGTCAGTGACAGCTAGTTTTCATAAGCTTAAGTGCAACAGCAACCCCAACACTATCCAGTTAAAAAATATTTAACAAAAATTCAGACTAGACATTGGGATCTGTTGAACACACAGTGATACATAACTGAGCTTTGCTAAATTTATCCTTCTAGAATCATCTGCTGAGTGTTCGGCTCAGATGAAACTGAAAAGGGCGCGACTTGCAGATGACCTCAATGAAAGGATTGCCCTCAGACCAGGCCCTTTAGAACTTGTGGAAAAAAATATAATTCCCCTTGAATCTACTGTGAAAGAAGCAATGAAAGGTGAGCACGTTCATCATGACATGAGTTGACCCCATAGTCGTCACTTTCTTGACCAGACTTTCCCGAAGCCCTTGGGCCCTGAGGAACCTAGTTGGGGAGCTAGTTTTAGGAGTTAGTTTTAGTTTATGTTACACCTATGTAATTAGGTCAACTTATAAGTTCCCCCCAAAAAATAAGCATATTTTCACATTCCAAAGACCTTATTTTAAAGGTGGACAGGCACATTTATTTGGCTGACAACTATCTCTCCAGATCCCACATAAGTGATCACATTGGCCAAGTATGCATGTGTTCTAGCTCCCCAAAAACTAATGGATTGGGCAGGGGAAATTGGACATGCCTGACATCTTCTGTCAAGGAAGATTGAACCCGATACACGTTAGATGGTCAGTCAGCCCTTCCGAATTCTTAAGGTTCTTTCTACACATATCTGTTGCGTATGGTAAGCTGTAGTCCAATTTCTTCATCCCGGTACTTGATATTATGGAATCAAGGTGTCTTGCTAATGAACAATAGACATTACAAGTCCACTGGGCTTTTTGAGGGATCAGGTATCCTGGTGTTTTTTAGTTACCAAGTCTTGTGAGGAGTACTTTGGAGTCTAGGGGTGCTCTATACAGGCACAACTGTTCTGGTGTTGAGTAGTAGAGATGTTTGGCTTTAGGTCATAGATTTCTTCATGACGATAAGTCTCAGCAATCAAGATGTTTGGACTGTTAACAGCATTTCTCTTAGAATAATGATTTACAAGCCTCCCAGTGGTATTAAATCTTTACTGGTCCAAACCTATAAAGCAGGATCAGCTGGCTTTAACCTCTTGCAGATAAAATGTTTAGACACTGCAAAGTGCAGTCAAGTCATTTACGTAATCTCTCCGACTTTAGTGAAGAGGAAGAAGCCAAAACCTTAATAATTTCCAAACCGAGGGCAGCTTTGTCTGCATTCTCGGCTGGCACATAGCTAAGGGCTGATATCATAGCCCCCATTTACCAGCTTCCTGTCAGCGCTCAAAACTATCCATTGAGGAGGAGCAGCAGGCTGTGGGTCACGTTACTAACTGACTTGGTGGTCTACACGGGCAGACAAACTAACAAAGTTTTATGTTAAAAACTAAGAAACCTGCCTGTAATTGATTGTACTTCCTGGAGGGAACCTGGATTGGTTTCAAGGTGGTCTCTTGGCATTTGGGACCCTTATATAACACAAATATAGTGATGGTAATGAGTAGATTCACAAGTATCTGATTACAACATTCAAACTATGGGTCAACAGTGTCTTCTCTTCTTACAAGAGATGAGGTGTTATTCACTATACAAGAGAATTAACTAGGATTGGTTACACCAGGATTCATGGTTTCCTGGAGGGATGTTATCAGACTGAAGAAGGTTTACACGGTCGAGACTGTGAGATCTTCTTTTATTATAATTTAGTGAGACTGGAGGATTTTAGGATCCTTTACTTTTTTATGGTGCCCACCTTGGTACTTGCTCCAGAACATGTCATGTAAAGGGTGACCGAGAACCAAACTTGACGACCCCCATGACAAAAATAACTTCCACCAATTTGTCAGACAATGGCCTGAGTATCAAGTGTCACTTACAAGAAGTTTATCTGGGTTGCTGGCACCTGCTTGTAGATTAGACCTCTGGTTAGTATCCACAGTTATCACATGTTATCGAGTCTCTGGAGGGAAATGATTGAGGCCAGAGGTTTCTTATCCCAGCAGTAGTAACTTTTGTCTATGTTCAGTCATCAGATTCCATAATGATAACATCTAGTGTTACTTTTACCCCAACACCGGGGACTTAAGTGCTTAAAAGGGTTTATCCTGATTATAATGTTATTCTTTAGCAGGCAATTCATCCAATTACTCCAAGCCTGTGGACGCCTTTGCTTTCGAAGAGGACAGCAGCAATGACGAGTCCCCTGATCAAGAAAGAAGCAATGACTCTCAGGGAATTTCATCTTCATCTCCACAAGAGACCAAAAATATGGATGCCACAAGTTCACCAGACTCTGGTCCAGTACAGGTAGGAATTCTGTCCAATCTTAAACATATCTTGTACAAATATAATGGTGGTTGTAGGCATCAAAGAAAGGTCGGCCATTAATAACTTAAAGTGAAGCTCAACTTAACCATCTATAGACGCCATACTCCAGCATTGTACACAAATGCACCATGTGCAGTCTAAGGCATTCTTGGGGTTTGGGGCCTAAACACTGACTATAGGTTGCATGTTATCTTTCCAGTGACTATTTGGATTCGCCTATACCTTTCAGAGGATTTATTATTCTCAAACACCATAGGCCACTTTCAGTGGATGATAGTTTGCTCTACAATACCAATTACCGGTTTTCCATATGGTTGAGGGACCACTGAATAATATACTAATGAGGTTGTTGGCCATCACACAGATGTGTTCTTGAGGTTGTTGGCCAATACATGGACACGTTCTTGATGTTGTTGACCATCATATGGATACATTGTAGGTTGTTTCATGGATATCTTTTTGAGGTTGGTGGCCGATGCATGTAGCTTATTACATGAATATGTTATTGAGCTTGTTAGTAGACATATGGATATGTTCTTAAGGGTTGTAAGTCATTACATAGATATGTGCCAACTTCTTCAGCCACCAGTATTCAAATGCCTAACAATTGGACTTGATCATGCTGGAGTTGCGTTCCTGCGTTCGTTGTAGGTCATTACACAGTTATGTTCTTGAGGCTGTTGGCCAATACCTGAATAAGTTCTTGGGGTAGCTGGCTGAAATGCTAGTTGGAGCTAGTTGTGGTGCATTGTTAGCAGAGGATAATTTGAGAGTTGACCTTTCATATGGTGGAACCTATTAATTTGTCATGTCACTTGACTCTAAAGACACAATCTCTAAGGCTTTACCTGATGTTGTTTAGAACGTCCACCTGACATTACACAGGGCTGGTAAACGTCCCATCTTGTAATCTTTTTTCAAAAGATAGTTATGTTCTGCATTGGGTTATACGGAGGGATTGTTAACCCAAGATACGACAGAACTTTGGCATGGGCCGTCTTACTCCTCATTCCTCTGTCTTTGTAACACTGTGTACTTGGCATCGCAGCCCTCAATTTTCCAGGCTCTGAGGGCAGACGGCCAAGGTATTGTCTGCATGCTGCATCTAATTACAGATTGCTAATAAAATATGATTGGTCTCGGAGGCTCGCTGGTTGTAGCGCGGGCATCACGCTCACAGTGCAAGCTATCAAGGCTTTTAGGTGGAAAAAAAAGGCCTACATCATGTCGAAGGATTTAGAGGACCTTAAAAAAAATATGATTAACTGTTTCTTTTTCAGAATAACTTTCTTTTATATATAAACTTATCATTGTATAAAAATCTCTTTAGGTATTTGTAAAGCTTTTTTTATAGTGTAATATTTATATAATATTTAAAATGTTTATTATGTTATTAACTTAATTTTATTATATTTAACAAATTTCCTATTTTATAAAATAAGGGTAAAGATTTTATAACATTTCATTCAGTTATTTTTTAATTTTTTTCTATGAGTTTAAAGGAGACATTTAAAATGTTATAATGTTAATTTTATTATTTTTTAATTGATTTATTTTATCAATTTATTTAATGAAATTAAAGGTTTGATTTAATTTAATTCCACCTATTTAAATTGAACATTTTATAGAATGAAATACATTTTTTATCTGTTCATCAGTTTTAGTAATTATGATTTAATTCAATTATTTACCGCTTTTAATTTTTGTTTTGTTTGTTTCACAAGACTTTGTAAATTACCCCACAGTAGCTACAAAGAATTTCCGGAGTATTTTACATCCTAAAAATAATTCAAAATTTTATAGTTAGATCATTTAGAAATGTAAATATTATTTTTTGTTATATGGCCTTTGGGAATTTTTTTTTTTAACTACAGAAATTTAGGTTATAAATTTCCTTGAAGAAATATGCTGTCAGTAACCGGAGCGAGACCATATTTCCAGATATCCTGATGTAAATGAAATGTCCCCCAGGGATTTAACATTCGGAGCCTGCCAACCTCAGGTTTACAGCGCGCTCGCTCAAACTTGGAATCTTAATACTCGTGTCATTTTCCAGACACTGAATGGATTAAAGAATTGTCGCCTCTGTCATTCTGGTATCCAAATCATATTTTAACAACTCGCGTGGATTATTTTATTACAACTTTACAGCGTTGGGGAATAGATATTAGGCCTGGACTAAAATTTCACAACATTTCGTAATGAATATCAGCTCAGTTATTAGACTTTGACTAGCTTACTTAAAAAAAAAAATCTTTTTTTTCTAATTTTACCTACATATAGATAAATAATAAAGGAAAATTAGCTGCACAATGCAACAAACACTCCCATCTATAAATTCCATTTTATAATCTGCGAAGAACAATTTACAAATAAGTTCATATTAAAATGAATATGGATATTTGAAATTTCAATATTCTTTAAATATCGTAAAAAACATAAAAATAATTAAATATTCCTTTCAATAGAATTTCAATAATATTCCAATAGTAATAGAGGTAAATATTAATTATTCTAAATTCAAAGAATGAAAATAAAAAAAAAATATATATATATATATATATACCACTGCTGACAGTCATTTTTATATCTATAGGCTGGTTCTCTTATATCTTTAAGCGTTTATCATTGATGGTGAAGACCAGGATATTTTTTACAACCTTTTATACCTTTATGTCACTAAATATTTTGTGTAATACAGGACACTATCCACCACAGGCTTGACAATATGAATATAAATTTATCGTCATAAATCTCTAGCCTGTTAGACTGTCATCTTAGACTTTCCGTCCTTAATCCTGGTGTGGTGTCTGAGAGCTCTGGAACGTCTGGAGTCTCGATGAAAGGGAGGAAGTGTATCACAGTTTAAATATGTACCTTTTTCCTCATTCATTCTAGAATCATACACAAGAAACTGAAAATGACCCACAGGACAATAGCTCCCACCAGGGTCATCCATGTTCCCTGCACCCAGAAGACCAGTTGTCTACAACAGGGCATGTGGCCCCTGGTTCTGCAGCTGTAAAGGTGAATAGTTAACCATTAGAAAAAAATCTTATTTTTGGAAAGGTCTTCCGGTTGACCTCTTGTAATGATTTGTGGTGGGCTTTTATAAAATGCTATAGGCCTCAGTTGAACATGTGATGTTTAATAAGCTTCTAAATAGCAATCTGTCAATGGTGCCACCAGAAGGACAGAAGGGCTCTTTCAAGACCCTTTGGCCAATAGCCCACTCCTTTGTTAACTAAAATGCAGTTACTCTGGAGAGTCCTGGTGCAGGTTCTCAATACTCTGTAGCAATTGGGCTGAGACCAACCAGGACTACCTCGCACCAACAAGGTGCCCCATAGCAGCCACATTATATCTGGGTGAATTTAGCTGGTAGGGTATATAAATTACTCAACAGTTTTATAACACTAACTTCTGCTCTTATTTGGACTCTACAGACCAAGTCAACCACAGATTCCAAAAACCGTCACAAGAAACCTAAAGACATCAAGCCAAAGGTGAAAAAGCTAAAGTATCACCAGTACATTCCTCCGGACCAAAAGGCTGAGAAGTCTCCTCCACCCATGGACTCTGCTTATGCCAGGCTCCTACAACAGCAGCAACTATTTCTTCAGCTGCAGATACTAAGCCAGCAACAACAGCAACACTTTAACTACCAAGGCATGCACCACTCACATCTCAAGTACGTATTGCCTCTGTGCCAGGGAACGTCTGTATGGATATATGTATCTTGGAACAAAGTAGTGGTGCTACAAATAGTTACTACTTGGTGGTTTAGAATGTTAGTGGTCCATTTGGATCCTACTCCTAGGACACTTTACAAATTATGGTTCTTGTATTTATACATTTAGACACGAGAATGCAAATTTTGTTGTCCATCATAGTGTTTACTGTTGAGTAAAAAAAAAAACTTTTATTCGGTCAATTGAGATAACGTTTTGTAATTTCTTTGTATTGCTTTGTGGTTTTAAGGCAGCCAAATGAGCAAATGACTCGAAATCCTAACACGACAATGGTTAACAGTCCATCACTGTCTCCAGTAAAGACCACATTCTCCGGCCAAGCAAATATGTCCTCCTTGAAACCAGGTCTACTCCCCTCCAACTTGGATGATTTGAAGGTGGGTTCTGGGTTTGCTAAATCAGTTAACTATTTGGGCACTTATATGCGTTGACTTTTTCCCAACAATTATACTTTATGGTTCAATTTTTTAAAAATGAATTCATACTTTGGAAGTATCTATAGATCATAACATCATTCATATAGAATGGCTTCTTGTTCTTTTTTTAAGGTATCTGAGTTGAGGCAACAGCTAAGGATACGTGGCCTGCCAGTATCGGGTACAAAGACCTCACTGATGGAGCGACTACGACCCTTCCAGGAGTGTGGCGGGAATACTGTCCCAACATTTAATGAAATCACAACTGTCACTTTTCCTGTTACACCAAATAACTCGAGCTTCCAAACCCACCCATCCGGAGGAGTCATTTCAAATGGTTTCTATCAGTTTGGTAGCACCAGCTCCACACCACCAATATCTCCAGCCTCTTCAGACCTTTCTGTTAATGGATCCCTACCTGATACCTTCAGTGATGGACCAATGTCTTCTCCTCAGTTTGGTCTACACCCTTCTCCTATCCACCTAAGTGCCGAGGAAAGCCTTATGAGCAGCATCAACAGTGGTAGCTACCAAGTAGAACTGGAAGGCATGGATGCTGAAAAAGACAAAATGTTGGTAGAGAAGCAGAAGGTCATCAATGAGTTGACCTGGAAGCTACAGCAAGAGCAAAGACAAGTTGAGGAACTTAGGCTGCAACTGCAAAAGCAAAAAGGGAATTGTGGACCTCTCGACAAGACTCTTCCATCTCAACACTTTTTTGGAGTGCCTATCAAGCAAGAAAATGTATCCAGCTGCCCCTTTGCATCTAAACCAATGACTTTGAAAGCCCAGGTAAACAATGTGTCTGAAAAACATGGATCATGTACAACACAACCGATGCCCTGCCTAATGAACAACCATTGCATGGAGGCTCCCAACCCTAATTCCGTCATGTCCTCCACTTTCTTGAGCCCTCAGTGTTCCCCACAACATTCTCCCATTGGAACTACAAATAGTCCACAGCACATCAGTTTACCCCCATCTCCCAATAACCACTACCTGTTGTCTGTGTCTCCAAGCTCACAAGGGGACACCCGTAGTGTGTCACCACAAGTCAACCACCGGATTCACACAACCCAGGTACAGCACCATCAAGAAATGTTCTCCCATGTGGGAGTCAATGTCTTCCATAGTGGGTATTAGAGTATAATAAATCTTTTGACTTTGCACTTACAGAATACTGGAAGTTCCGTCTGCTATTCACCAAACCAGAACACTCTACAGCCACCCTACATTAATCAGTCAGAAAACAAGCAAAATATCAAAGATCGAGTCCCACCAAAAAGTCCATCTGTGCTAGGGAAGGTAAGGAGTTGCATGATGTATTTGTTCTTGTTAAAGCTGAACATTTGTACATTGGCACCATTAAGTTAACGTAATGTTATAAAGTTTTTCAATCCATGGTTAGAAAATTCAAAAGTCTTTCGAAAAATGTTTGAGCGTTCGATGACACATGGATGTTGCCATGGTGATCATTCTGGAGTTTGGACCTTTTTAACTTAATTTGAGTATAAAATGTCCCAATTCCCATTAATGAACCTGGGTGGCTTCTTGGTATATTAGGATGATGTCAACTCTGTAGGCAAGGTCTTCACTAAGGCATGTGAACATGCTTCTGTGGGCCCACGAGAGTTCCAATAACTACTATAATGGGGCAAACACTTGGAGCAGCATGTACATCTAGGCTTATAGCATGGATGTTTTGTTGCTTTACCTTTGGAATATATGGATAAAAAACACTGACATCCATGTACCTTAAAAGACCTCTATATTATGGCTGGAAATAAGAGATTTTTAGTCCAAAAAGGACCGTTCTTCTCTAATCCATATTTCCTATAATCTATTTACTTGCAGATAAGTGCTTTACAGCCATCTCCCCAGGCAGGTCAAAAGCTTCCCACTCCCGGCACGAATTTCTCTAATGCAACCTCTTCAGTTTCCAAGCAGCTTCCCTCCTATGAGGATGCAGTCAGACAGGTAATAAGAAGGGCCAATTTTTCATAACATTTTTGCAGTTTCCAAAAAAAACCTCCCACCCACCAAAAAAAGTTAAGGTTTGTGCTAAATTTATCAACGAGAGCTTAATTACTCCATGACGTGTGGAAAGATATTATTTACCCATGTGAACGTCAATATTTTTGGCATAGAAACCTATTCAACTGGTCCAAAAATGTCACCATGGAATCCAATGATGTCATCTCTAGACAGATCCCTATGGAACTGTAATGGTTTAGCTTCAGTCTTTTCAATTTAGCAGCTCCTAATATGTGTTAAAACTCAAAATTGTTAGTATTGTTAGTATTGGATAGTATGATCTGTTTATATGTGTAAGTCATCAGGAACGCTCATAGTATTTGCAAAAGTTCATCTTCCATTGAAACTCAGAAGACATTGACTATGTAAGCCATAATTACTCTTTTGGGCTCTTGTGCCCTCAACCTACTTGTAGACAATTTTACTTTTTTATTCTTCTAGACATAATTTTACACCTCTTAATGCTCATCATGATGTTTTACTCCTACAGCAAATCACAAGGAGTCAACAGATGGATGAACTTCTTGATGTTCTGATAGAAAGTGGAGGTAAGAACCAACCAACAAAAAAATTTAGAAGAAAAATCTGATATTTATAGAGAATACATGATCAATGGAGGAACAAAGTATGGGACCCTACTAGGGTATCCATATGGATAGATCTCCTCCAACCATACTCTTATCTGTTTTTTGTTGGGTTGGGATAATCATGTCTTAAGTTGTATAGTAACTTTCTGTTTATATAGATGGAGACAGTTTAACAAGTTTACTAATCGGTATTCAACCTTATAAGTAATCCAAGTTATATTATTTTGGGGACACATTATGGCCACCATACCTCTGTGGGCCTTATATTTCTTCTGGATTGTCGTTTGTTGATGAAGCTATATGAACATTTACAAAGTGCTAGTATTAAAGATTTTCTACTCTATACTGTTCCAGAAATGCCAGCCAATGCCAAAGATGAGAGGTCATGTGGGCAGAAACTCAATCAGCTGAATGTGTCAACTGGAAACCCAAGTGTGACCACCTCAAACTCTCATCTTCCATATGAAAATTGCTCGAACAATGATGGCCACCTTGAAGTCTTACTCAACACTCATAGCCCTATGGGAAGACCTAATGAAATACCACTGCTTAAAATTGGAAATGACGATCCACACTTTGAGCGAGTGATAGAAGGTTTTCCTGCAAAAGCTTCTGAGGAAATTTTGGAAACTTCTTTATCATCTATGGAGACCCAGTTGTCTCCTTCATCTGTGGAAAGCAATGGCCTTCAACATCTGAGCTTTACCGAATCTCCTTGGGAGACCATGGAATGGTTGGACTTGACTCCACCAAGCTCAGCCACAGGTTTGGGGTCACTCACCACTACTGGTCCCAGTATCTTCAACACTGATTTCCTTGATGTTACAGATCTCAACTTAAATAATGCAATGGACCTGCACTTAGAACAGTGGTAAAATCCAGTCTGAGACCGCTGAAAACTGTTAGAAGTGACCTTACTAATATCCAGCTCAGACATTCTGGGAGATTAAGTACCTTGAGCCTTAATTGTTGCCAAAAATAACCAAAATATCCTCTAGACTTGCCAAAAAGTCCACACAACTTGTGGAGTAGAGCAAATGAGCTACATTCTGCTCCCCTGTTTGCATATCCAAGGCCAGGCTAAAAACAACTACAAAGATTTTGGAGTTCACTGTATCCAAGGACTACAACAGTGACTTCAACAGCCCCAGGGATGTTCTATACATGGAGGCATCCAAGAGGATAGATAGACCAGGCTATCTCCATATTCTTATTCATTCCTTGAGATCTACCCTTTTCCTGGTGAAAATCCAAAAAGTCAAATTATGAGTACAAAATATATATCCATATATTTTTAAATTATATATGCCAATCAAACTTTTAAAGTAGTCACTGTTAGACATATTTAAAGGGTTGTACCACTTCTTTTCTGGACTATCGTCAAGTACCAGGACTTTTTATGGTTGTTACTGGGCTTCAAAAATTAGAGGTTTGGTTGCCATTTTTTTTTATTTATACTGGGGGCGCTGTTGCATTAGTAAAAGTTGGGCTGCACTTTTTTAAAGGTATAACTATCAACAAAAAAGAACTAATAGACCTCTCCAAAAAATATGTATATCCCAACAGCTTAGTTTATAAGGGTAGATATATTTAGGAAGTTGGAACCACATGAGGTGGTCCTATACCATTGGACAAATCCAGATATTGTCTCTTAAAGTAAATGGTAATCTCATTGGAGCGGCAGAGGTGACAGTTTCCATTCACATCGGATGCTGCTTATCTCAAGGTGGAACAACAGTCCATGTGTCCAGTGGACATTGGCGGTCTATCCAGAACTTGTATAAACAGTAGACCGGTAGGATCCACAAACTAAAATCTGGTGTCTATGGAAAGCTTACCAGATCCAGAGTTATGCCTTGCTTCGCAAAGCTACCATTGGTCCATACCTTCTGACCACCAAACAATCCAGTGATTTTTGTCTCTGTTATGAGATACCACTTCTGTGAGGTCAAAAGTTGTCGTGCATCTGTCGTACACAGATTTTAACTGTACATGTAAATTTTATGAAATATTTAAGCCTCTATACATGCAAAACCCATGTATAGTTCTTTGTACATATGTGTGTCTTATAGACTGTATATACACAAAGTATCCAAGACTGGTACTATACAGACGTCATTCCTGTTACATGTTACAGGGATTGATAAGGATGTCGAAACTCACTTTTTATTTTGCTACTGGAAGATTTCAAATAAAAATGTAAAAAAATAAATAAAAAAAAAACACTAAATATTTTTTTCTTGACCGTTCAGCTCTATTTTTGAATTTTATAAGTGGGCGAACAGAACAAGCAAAAATGTATAATACCAAAAAATCTGCACATTGTTGTAACATTTCCACTGTATATATGAGAATTTTTTTTTGTATGTTTTTGTTTTTTTTAACCTACAAGAAGATGCATTTCTACCATGTAAGTTGTGATAAGTTCACTGAATTAGAGGGACAACGTGGCTGCATGCTGTAAATACGTAGAAGTAGCTGAAGTGGGAAGCACCTTTTTTTCCCTTCAATGTACATAAACATTCACTGAGCACTGATACTATAGAGGATGATCACTGATTGTGTCTAAAATGTTTATTTTTAAAGAAATACTTAAACGCCATTCCATATTGATCATATTGAGCACTTTATAGAGGCAAAGTATGAGGAAATCACACAAAAAAAAATCCCTTTTTTTTTAACCCCCCAAAAAAATAATTAAAAGGAAACCATATTACAAAAGTGCAAGCACCAGGTCTTATCAATTTACTTTCTCTGAATTTCTATTATTTCCCCAAAACTTTAATTACATTTAAAAAAAAAAAAAAAAAAAGATCAAATAAGCCTTATTTTACTCAGCTTTTTGGTCTATTTTAAAATTACAGTTAACATTTGAGATCCTGGGAAATAAAAAAGAAAAAAAATATATATATTTTACTACAAATAAAAAAAATTGACAATCGGAATCTTTTATTTTTTTCATTTTAAGCATCTTGTCGGCCTTTATTCATACATAGGGTTGTGTTTATGTTTGTTTTTACAGTTTTCAGCCCCATTTTAATGTAGTTTTTTTTTTTATAAAAACTTTTAAATAATTGTATATTATAATAATAGTTGTGTACTAAAATATTGCCATATAGTTGGAGAAAAAAAAATCCAAATTTCCCACCAGCACTATGTAAAGATATAAAAGATATAAAATGATTACCTGTCTTACAGTGTGCCTTTTCTTTAATGTTTAAAACTATACACTATCTGCGTGTACATATCCAGTAATTCCCAATCCAAAAATAATTTTAACCACCAAGGGGACAAAACATAAATTCTAGCTATTAGGGTATTACTGGAATATATGCTGGGAATGCTATGTGTTAGGGGACCAAGTCCTTCTTGGATGAGAAGTGTTAGTCAAATTGAACGCTATATAGGTTTTAGGACCACGCCAGGACAATGGATGTTTTTGAATCAAAGAGATCAAAAAATTTCCTGTTTCCCGTTTAAAGTTTTCCAAAATTAAACCACAAATTTATATAAAGTCATGCGTATGCATTATATTTGCATAAATATATATATATATATATATATAAACTTCCACCCAATTTTGTAAACTTCTATTTTTAATTTATTAAAATATTTTCAATGCTTAATGAATTTTTTTAAAACTAAAATTTAACATTCAAAAATGTTATGAGGTAATCAGCCACCTTACACTTTACTTTCAGAAATTCAAAACTTTATTTAAAATGTATCATTTCAAAATTGAACAGTAAGCAGTACACACATTTCTCTATATTTATTGATGATTTTATTTTTATATTGCAACTAGAGATGAGCGAGATTATAGTAATAACGAAGTGAAGGACTTCATTATCTCTGCAATCCACTCATCAGCCGGATGCCTTTTAACTGACTGCCACTCCTCCCCGGGTGCTGGGAAAAGCTGGATCCAGTCCTGGGAAACTTCTCCCAGTGCTTTGCTTCGTTATAGCTGTAATTTCGATCATCTCTAATAGCAGCCTTAATTTTTACTTCCCTATCACTTTCCGGCCAACTGAGGTGGAAGTGTCTTGTATGAATTATACCAAATACATTTTCTGGTTCTTCCTAGTTTCTGCCTTACCCTGTAAAAAAAATAAAAATATGTATTTTATGTAACTTTCTAACAAGAAAAAGTCTTTGTATATTTTTTTCCAAAAATTTTGTGTAAAATGCGTTATGCCCTTTTGTGCAAAAATAAGCAATTTTTTGTTTTTGAATAAAAGAAAACCAAAAAAAATTTACCTCTGTTCTTTTACTCTTCATTAATTCCGTTAATGTTTTTTTTAATGAGATCTTTACTATATTACTTTATATTACTAATATTGTGCTGATTAAGCTCCCAGCAAAGCTGCATTGTATCCCGGTAAAACATTGTTTAATCCGGCATGCTGTGGAGAGGGAGAGCCGGAAACAAATCATCAATGGAGCCGCGTCATGGAGGGGCAGGGGATTCCTCTCACTGGGGGCGGGCCGGCCCGCCTCCAGTGCTTCACCCCCAGCCTGGTAACCATGAATTGAATGGCGCCGTATGCGAGAACCGGGCCGCAGTTCAAAAAAAGTACCGCGGCACCGGCTTCCCCGTGCTAAGGGCCGTTCTATTCATTTGTAATTTTAAAGAGAGTGAACCTGATAGTTCATTCTCTTTAAGGTGGACAGTTATAAGCAATGGCTTTAGGAGCTGGGAGAGCATGGTGAGCACCCCTTACGGACAGCACTGGACATAGAGGGCAGAAAAAGTAGTGTAAGGAGGAAGGAGGACACAAGAACCGGTCAGAGACGGGTAACCAGGAGTCCACCAGGGGGAACAAAAGAACAGAGACAGGAACCAGTAAATGTGGGAGGAAACCACCAGCGTTACACCGGGCAACAGATAATCTCAATTATGTTAACAGAACACTGCTTAACCGGGGGAGGGAGACTCCACCCCCTGTCCAACCACTTGCCATAATAAGTAGCAACGCTGGCTTCTAAGGTGTTAAATGTGCTTCCATACCTTTTAAATTGACAACGGATACTCAGTAAAGTCCATCAGTATCTGATTGGTTAGAGTCCAGCACCCAGCGCCCCCACTCATCAACTGCCAGAGTGAACCAAGACGGAAGCAGACAGCTCGGTATATTGAGTAGTGGCCATGCAGGGTTACTGCAATAGTTCAGAATGGCCACCACACAATGTACATAGCTTCCCCCTTCTGGCTCTGTTTACTGTGTACATTGTTGCCATGGCTCTAGCACACATCTAATTGGCATGGGGGTTGGACCCCTACCAGTCAGGGACAGACCAAAACCATTGTTGAAAACCCATTTAAATGGCTGGTAGTGAGTTCTGTCTTATCCTCTCCATTACAGCTGTAGTGTGCGGGTGTCTAACAGTGAGGTGAGGACATAGCTTCTGAGTCCGTGCGACCACCATCATGTATTTGTAAGTCAAGGTACAGAAACTACCTTATTTTTACAAATTCTGCATTGGGAGACCCCCTACACTTTAAAATAATTTTTCTGAGGTTTAATATACCGCATTGATATATTTAAAAAAAAAAACAAAATCGGTTGTTATTAATAATGAAAACAGTCAGTTCTATTCCTCCAGGCCACCAGGCATGGATATTATCAGTGTGATTATATTGTTCTACTGCGTGTACACACCATGACATAAATGACTCAGGAGCCTGGCATCACCTGGCAGAGCGCAAGGAAAGTCTACGTAGGGCGCAAAGTGCCAGTATCCAAAGCCTGCAAATCATCATCTACAGCATCCTCATTACACATGTGATTCACAAATGTGGAAACTACTCTCTAAAGTGACAACCTGACAGCAAAGTAGTAATAGTTATTCACTTCAGTATACTTACACACAGGGAGCAGTATTATAGTAGTTATATTCTTGTATATAGGAGCAGTATTATAGTAGTTATATTCTTGTATATAGGAGCAGTATTATAGTAGTTATATTCTTGTATATAGGAGCAGTATTATAGTAGTTATATTCCTGTATATAGGAGCAGTATTATAGTAGTTATATTCTTGTATATAGGGGCAGTATTATAGTAGTTATATTCTTGTATATAGGAGCAGTATTATAGTAGTTATATTCTTGTATATAGGAGCAGTATTATAGTAGTTATATTCCTGTGTATAGGAGCAGTATTATAGTAGTTATATTCTTGTATATAGGAGGCAGTATTATAGTAGTTATATTCTTGTATATAGGAGCAGTATTATAGTAGTTATGGTCCAGGAGAGAAAGAAGCGCTGCACCTCACACCTATGGCTGACACTAATGCCTCTCGGCTGCATATAAAAAAACATCAGAAGTTTGTGTGTAAATTGATCAAGCCACACTGCCCCATGTACCAACGTGCAGGTCTCTGATACACATGGATCCCTACACTAAGTCCACACTGTGTCAGTCAGTGAACACCACCCCCGCCAGGCGTGCACAGGCAGGGAAGGGAGGCCATGGAACTGCCCTGCAATCCCCATGTCACAGGACCAGACCCAAAAAGGCCTCCCAAAAACCTCCAGCCGCCACCACCGGCGGAAGAGGTTGCCCCCAAACAGCACAAGTCTGGATGAGGTATTGCGCTCACCATAGCTGCAGCAGACAGAATGGGAAAGACAGGCGCCTGGTGGTCTAGTGGGGGGATTGCTCACCACCACCACCACCACGCGATCGCGGAGGAGCGGTCCTCGCATCAGAGCCGGCCGGGGGTCTGTGCTGTAATGGAGCGGATCCCGGCTTGGCAATCTATTGTTCCTGGCTGCAGCAAGCCAGAGCAATACATCACAGATCTCATGGATCTATGCAGTATATCTATACTGCATAGATCTCAATGAGAGATCAGAGTAGTGATACTAGAGGTCCCCCAAGGGGAATAACCCTAACCCCAGGGGGACTTCTAGTATGTGTGTAAAAATAAAAAAATATATTTTTTTTATTAATAAAAAAAATCCTGTCCCCTAATAAAATTTTGGATCACCCGCTTCCCTCATTTTATAAATAAAAATAAATAAATAAACAAACATATTTGGTATCGCTGCGTGTGTAATCGCCCGAGCTAATAAATTATCCCATTCCTGATCTCCCTCAGTAAACAGCGAAAGCGCAAAAACCACCAAAGTGCAAAATTGTGCTTTTTTTTTGTCACATCAAATCCAGAAAAATTGTAATAAAAAGCGATCAAAAAGTCGCATATACGCAATCAAGGTACCGATAGATTATGGCGCAAAAAATGACATCTAACACAGCCCCATAGACCAAAGGATAAAAGCGCTATAAGCCTGGGAATAGAGCAATTTTAAGGAATATTTATTTTTTAAAAAGGTTTTAATTATTTACAAGCCATCAAATAAAATAAAAGTTACATAAGTTACATATCGTTGTGGCTGGGTTCACACTACGTATATAACTCAGTCAGTATTGTGGTCCTCATATTGCAGCCAAAACCAGGAGTGGATTAAAAACACAGAAAGGATCTGTTCACATAATGTTGTAATTGAGTGGATGGCCGCCATATAACAGTAAATAACGGCCATTATTTCAATATAACAGCCGTTGTTCTAAAATAACAGCAAATATTTGCCATTAAATGATGGCCATCCACTCAATTTCAACATTATGTGAACAGAGCCTTTCTGTGTTTTCCATTCACTCCTGGTTTTGGTTGCAATATGAGGACCGCAATACTGACTGAAATATACGTAGTGTGAACCCAGCCTGTAATTGAACTGACTTAAGGAACATGTATAACAAGTCAGTTTTACCCCAGGGCGTAAACACAAAACCTCCCCAAATGCAAGTGCTATGGCCTTTTAAGCCCAAGGAGGAAAAAACGAAATCACAAAAATTTAAATTGGCCCGGGCCTTAAGGGTTTAAGAGCTCAGTGCACTGGGTGGGAGGGGAAGTGGGGGAGGGGCATGGTCTGCATAGTGTGGTCTACAGCCCTGTACTCTGACCCAGAAAGTCTCCCTCACCTTCCAAATCATAGCAGATCCACTTCAGGCTGGGGCTTGCATCAGGGGACAGGACTGAGGAGGTAATCTCTTCATAGCTGTAACCCCTCTATGAACCCACATATGCCCTGCTCTTTTCCTTATGCTGCCTGCAGTCTCTGTCAGCCCTTGTGTTTCACATCCTCTCCATTCCTGCTATAATGTGTCTGTACTTACACTCAGTTATACACACTGCTGCTATAATGTGCCTGCACTTACACTCAGCTATATACACTGCTGCCATAATGTGGCTGGACTTACACTCAGCTATACACACTGCTGCTATACTGTGCCTGCACTTACACTCAGCCAGTCACACTGCTGTATAAAAAAGTTTCTGTCACTGTCCTCCTGCACAGCTCTGTGATTCTCACTTCCTGATTGGTTCATGCTGAGCACACACCCCTTCCCCATTGCTGTCATGTGACCATACAGACCTCTGACAGCATCCCTGCTTCTCTATTCTAGCCTATTGTACTACGCTACGCTGTTTTTCAGGTTTATGCTCTTTATGCTCTTATGCTATACTGTACAGTAACTTATAATATCACATATTCTGCTGTTTCTAAATGTTTGTTTAATTAGTTTTACATGTTTTTCAGAATAAAAAATGATTGGATGTGGAACCAATTCTCTGCATTTCTATGATTTCTTATGGGAAAATTTGCTTTCGTTTTAGAGTGGATTTGGATTACAAGCACAGTCTCGAAACGAATTATGCTCATAATCCAAGGCACCACTGTATATATATATATATATATATATATATATATATCCTTGCACATAGCAGTTATTTAGTATATAGAGTTTATACTGTTGTAGCTGTCGGTCTCTGTGTCTCGGGGCCGATCACTGGCCATCCATGGATTGTTGACGTCTCGTGTCTATAACAGGCGGCTTCCATAGCTGTCACTGGATGGCAGCGCTCATTCGGCTGTATATTATACCCGCTGCCTGCACTTCTTCAGCTTTCTATGTTTTGTTTAAGCAGTGACAGGGTTGGGCTGGGGGCACGGCAGCCATTATAACCGTCATTTTGTGTGTTCTTTCTGCTGTTTTATGATGTATCATATTGGGAGACATTAGAGGAGACCACACAGACACATGTCCTGCACATTAGGACGCCGCCATCTGCTTAATACAGAGGTAATGACCTGGTTCTGGGCATTCCTCTTTTATAGTCAGGGCGGTAGTATTTATCTCTATTACACAGGGCGAGGTGACAAAACAGATTGCCTTCTCACAGCTGTGGCTTTGTTACAGTATATCCAGTTTATACAATGATCTGTGAGCCAGATCTGTAGTCAGCTCCAATATTCTGCACACTGCTCCTCACTGATCAATATAGCGGTGAGTTATTGCTGTATATGCAGTATTGTAGGGACACAGTATATATTCATGTATTGGATGACATTATTATTTGGACACTTTGTTACTTGGGCATTGTATGGCTATATTTGTTTAGAGGTAATACTGGATACTATATAGCAGTATTAAACCATTTGTGTATGCAAGTTCCTACGTATGTATTGCCTGGTGAAATTATGAGGATATTGTATGCAGTCGTTTCCATGTATTATATGGCGGTATTTGGAGGATATTATGTGCAGTAGTATCCATGTATTATATGGCGGTATTTTGAGGATATTATGTGCAGTAGTATCCATGTATTATATGGCTGTATATTAAGGATATTATGTGCAGTAGTATCCATGTATTATATGGCTGTATATTAAGGATATTATGTGCAGTAGTATCCATGTATTATATGGCAGAATTATGAGGATATTGTGTGCAGTAGTATCAAAGTATTATATGGCGGTATTGTGAGGATATTATGTGCAGTAGTATCCATGTATTATATGGCGGTATTTTGAGGATATTATGTGCAGTAGTATCGATGTATTATATGGCGTTATTTTGAGGATATAGTATGCAGTCATTTCCATATATTACATGGCGGAATTTTGAGGATATTATGTGCAGTAGTATCCATGTATTATATGGCGGTATTTTGAGGATATTATGTGAAGGAGTATCCATGTATTATATGGCGTTATTTTGAGGATGTCATGTGCAGTAGTATCCATGTATTATATGGCGGTATTTTGAGGATATTATGTGCAGTAGTATCCATGTATTATATGGCGGTATTTTGAGGATATTATGTGCAGTATTATCCAAGTATTATATGGCGGTATTTTGAGGATATTATGTGCAGTAGTATCCATGTATTATATGGCAGAATTATGAGGATATTGTGTGCAGTAGTATCCAAGTATTATATGGCGGTATTTTGAGGATATTGTGTGCAGTATAAGGCCATGTTCCCACTCCGTAAGTTCTGTAGTAATCACTGCCATTGTAACAACAGCCGCGACTACTATGGAACTTACGTAGTACTGCCTTCAAAGGAATCCCAGTCTCAGTGTATACACATACGCTCTGGCTGGGATCCCTCGCGGCACCGCAAAGAACTGACATGTCAGTTTTCTGCAGCCGTTATTCACTGAATAGCGGCCGCAGAAAGCCATGTCAGTGCACACTATGAAGCGAGCGGCTGCGAACGCAAGCTTCAAAGTGTGCTGTGAGGAGTTCTGATGGGGGAGCGCTCAGATGCGGCCGCAGCCGCTCGCTTTATAGTGTGGCTTTCTGCGGCCGCTATTCAGAGAATATACTGTATATGGCTGTACTCTGGGGCACTGGCTGGTATTGGTATGGGGGGGGGGGTGTATACTATTATACATATGTGGTGTCCCACCACGGGTGTTGATATTGGTTACACCCTTCATAAAAGCCTGTACTTTTTCTGTGTGTTGATGTAGTAGTACCAAAGTTTCACCACAAGATGTTGCTATTGCAAGTGTGTGTATTCAGGTATTGCACGGCTGAAGTACTTTAGGGGTTATTATTTATTTGTATGTCACATGTATCTGTAGGCCAATGAGAGTACTTTCTTCTTCTGTCCTATCATCTCTCGCACTTTACTTCACACATGCACTCTCCTCACCCCCTCACAACGCACTTTACAGGGGCTGTAGGAAGGAAGTCACATGGGTAAAGGAAGTGTAGGGTCTTTTGTCATTAGACTCTGAAGAGGAAGGACACAAGCCAGAACGCTCTGTACAGCGGTCCAGTTGGGCCCTGGGCCCTGCCAGGTCCCCAGTCTCAGTGTGCAGCCTAGAAGCAGACCTAAGCACATGCAACCTACAGTTTCTTCTCAAGTAACTCCACTCAACACTATGCAGTGTCAAGCTTTTACTAGAGAGGACAAGTCAGGGATCATCCTAACCCATGCCGTGGACCAGGAGAGACACAGTGCAGGACAGTATCCATAAGTAAGTAAAGGAACTGATCCGGATAGAGTAAAGTTGCTAGAAGTCAATGAACTCTATCTCGCAGCATGGGTGTAGGCGGGGAACCCTAAACATTTCGCTCATCCCAGGTAACAAGGTCTGGGGCTTGTGTCACCCTCTAGGACGGATCACTCGACACTGGTGGGCAATAGGTGGTGCAAAGACCAAGAAGTCAAAACACAGGCATAGGTATTCTCTCTCTCTTCTCCTAGTATTCTTCTATTTCTACCTCTGAAGTTCCGGCAGAGCACAGTTCTACTTGGCTTATGACATCCTCCTCTCTACTCTTCTGATCCTCTTTCATACCTCTCAGCACAAAACCCAGTCAGCACGACTGTACCACTCTCTATATTCTCACTCCAGATCTGGATCCTAAAGTAACAAGTGTCTTAACTGTAAAGTATTCTATCACTGCAAAGCTGTATGATCTGCTGCATACAAGTATCTTCAGAGAAAACCAGATTTTATTCGTGATAAAGAGACTCTGTGATTCCTCGTCAAGCACCGACACACTACACACACACTCCTTGGGTCATCTCCCCTGTCTGTGGGGGGCAGTGCCAATAGTCCGGGTGGGTCACTACTCCACTCCGGACCACCTTGATAAGTACCCAAGGGACCCCACGAAAACCCGGCAGGTCACTGTCCACAGGGGAACAAGGTATAGCCAGCCCTTTAAAATAAAAGCAGGTGTGCCACCATACCTGTGTGCCCAACCAGCACTGGCGTCACAACATAACATCACTGGGCCCAGCCAACCACCATAGAACTGGCGTCACACTTCACCATTTCGCAAGTGACCGGCCGTGTTGCCTTCACACCGGAGGTGTACCACACCACACATATACTGTATATGGCTGTACTCTGGGGCACTGGCTGGTATGAGGGGTGTACACTATTATACATATACTGTGGCTGGGATGAGGGGTGTATACTATTATACATATACTGTATATGGCTGTACTCTGGGGCACTGGCTGGTATGAGTGGTGTATACTATTATACATATACTGTATATGGCTGTACTCTGGGGCACTGGCTGGTATGAGGGGTGTATACTATTATACATATACTGTATATCAGCGTTTCCCAACCGGGGTGCCGCGGCACACTGGTGTGCCGTGAGAACCCGCCAGCTGTGCCGCGGGATCCCGGTCGGAAATTAGAAACTGTCCCTTTAATATCCCTAGAAGCTGCGGCCGCGCAGCTTCTAGGGATATGCCGATGGATTGATGTTCCGCCCGCTCACACAGTGAGCGGGCGAAACATTCAATCGCGCACAATGTCAGAGCAGGACCTGTCAGCGTCCTGCTCTGACATTGACTCCCATAGGCCGCGGCACTTCATGCCAGCAGCCTATGGGAGGCCGGGACGTGACCTCTCCGGCAGGCGTGATGATGTGACGTCATCACGCCTGCCGGAGGTTCAGTCGCCGCGGCTCACAGGACGGAGCCTGAAGAGGAGGGAGAACACACAGCGCCGATTAGGTGAGTATGATGGTTTGTTGTTTTGTTTTTTTTAAAACTATTGGTGCATATTCTCATACTGCAGGGGGCATTATATGGGGGCATACTGCAGGGGGCATTATAAGGGGGCATACTGCAGGGGACATTAATATATGGGGGCATACTGCAGGGGGCATTAATATATGGGGGCATACTGCAGGGGGCATTATATGGGGGCATACTGCAGGGGACATTAATATATGGGGGCATACTGCAGGGGGCATTAATATATGGGGGCATACTGCAGGGGGCATTATATGGGGGCATACTGCAGGGGGCATTATATGGGGGCATACTGCAGGGGGCATTAATATATGGGGGCATACTGCAGGGGGCATTATATGGGGGCATACTGCAGGGGGCATTATATGGGGGCATACTGCAGGGGGCATTATATGGGGGCATACTGCAGGGGGCATTAATATATGGGGGCATACTGCAGGGGGCATTATATGGGGGCATACTGCAGGGGGCATTATATGGGGGCATAATGCAGGGGGCATTAATATATGGGGGCATACTGCAGGGGGCATTATATGGGGGCATACTGCAGGGGGCATTATATGGGGCATACTGCAGGGGGCATTAATATATGGGGGCATACTGCAGAGGGCATTATATGGGGGCATACTGCAGGGGGCATTATATGGGGGCATACTGCAGGGGGCATAATATGGGGGCATACTGCAGGGGGCATTAATATATGGGGGCATACTGCAGGGGGCATTATATGGGGGCATACTGCAGGGGGCATTAATATATGGGGGCATACTGCAGGGGGCATTATATGGGGGCATACTGCAGGGGGCATTATATGGGGCATACTGCAGGGGGCATTAATATATGGGGGCATACTGCAGAGGGCATTATTAATATATGGGGGCATACTGCAGAGGGCATTATTAATATATGGGGGCATACTGCAGAGGGCATTATTAATATATGGGGGCATACTGCAGGGGGCATTATTATTATATGGGGGCATACTGCAGAGGGCATTATTAATATATGGGGGCATACTGCAGGGGGCATTATTATTATATGGGGGCATACTGCAGGGGGCATTATTATTATATGGAGGCATACTGCAGGGGGCATTATTATTATATGGGGCATACTGCAGGGGGCATTATTATTATTATATGGGGGCATACTGCAGGGGGCATTATTATTATATGGGGGCATACTGCAGGGGGCATTATTATTATATGGGGGCATACTGCAGGGGGCATTATTATTATATGGGGCATACTGCAGGGGGCATTATTATTATTATATGGGGGCATACTGCAGGGGGCATTATTATTATATGGGGGCATACTGCAGGGGGCATTATTATTATATGGGGCATACTGCAGGGGGCATTATTACTGTATGAGGGCAAAGCAGGGGGCACTTGTACTCTGGCCTCATGGCCATAGTACTTCTCATTGTACCCCTTTATACTGCAGTTATATGAGCCACATAATTATCAGCACCATATACTGTGGCTATACAGTGCACATCACCACAGTATATGGTGCTGATAATTATGTGCTCATATACGTGGGACTGTATGTATGAGTTTTCATGGGACTGTTATATATATATATATATATATATATATATATATATATATATATATATATGGGAATACATGGCACTGTATGTATGAGGTTACATGGGATTGTATATATGAGGGGGTTATCCTTTTTTATTTCACTTTTTTTAAAATGAATAATTTATTGAAAGGATCTCTGCCCGGCATATGTCACTCTTGAGGGCTTAAAAAGCAGCTCTTGTGGTGATAAGAAGCTGATTTAAAACCCCCAAGAGTGAACTCCGTGAACTATATGTATAATATGTACTGTTTTAGTGTCATTTTGTGCCATTTTGGTTGGTGGTGTGCCCGGGATTTTTTAAGTATAAAAAGTGTGCCGCGGCTCAAAAAAGGTTGAAAATCACTGCTGTATATGGCTGTACTCTGGGGCACTGGCTGGGATGAGGGGTGTATACTATTATACATATACTGTATATGGCTGTACTCTGGGGCACTGGCTGGGATGAGGGGTGTACACTATTATACATATACTGTATATGGCTGTACTCTGGGGCACTGGCTGGGATGAGGGGTGTATACTATTATACATATACTGTATATGGCTGTACTCTGGGGCACTGGCTGGGATGAGGGGTGTATACTATTATACATATACTGTATATGGCTGTACTCTGGGGCACTGGCTGGGATGAGGGGTGTATACTATTATACATATACTGTATATGGCTGTACTCTGGGGCACTGGCTGGTATTGTTAGTGGGTATGTGCTGATCTTGCCCGCCCCCCCACACAGAGCCCACATAGACAGGAATCACCTGTAATCTGCTTTATTTTATGGGATTCATCAGTTATTCAAAAATAAATCTTTAGAAGAAAGAAGGAATCGGGTTGGCAATAAGGAGAATGGACGGTGCACTATATCTACCCATAGACCCGTCAGCGTTAATATTATGACTTTAGCGCCATCTGCTGTCCATGTGCCGTTATGTGCAGCCCGTATATACTGTACAGTGTTAGGTGCCATATCTATATACAGCATTGTGTGCCATATCTATATACAGCATTGTGGGCCATATCTATATACAGCATTGTGTGCCATATCTATATACAGCATTATGTGCCATATCTATATACAGCATTGTGTGTTATATCTATATACAGCATTGTGTGCCATATCTATATACAGCATTGTGTGCCATATCTATATACAGCATTGTGTGTTATATCTATATACAGCATTGTGTGCCATATCTATATACAGCGTTGTGTGCCATCCCTATAAACAGCGTGGTGTGCCATCCCTATATACAGCGTTATGTGCCATCCCTATATACAGTGTTATGTGCCATCCCTATATACAGTGTTATGTGCCATCCCTATATACAGTGTTATGTGCCATCCCTATATACAGTGTTATGTGCCATCCCTATATACAGCGCTGTGTACCCTCCCTGGGGAGTGGGGGATCCTGCAGTGAATATAAGGTATCTGTCACACTATAATGTACAGTAACGTTATAACTTCCTTTATGATGGCTGCAGGATCTGTATACAGTATAGCTGCGCCCCTCCCCCTCAGCACTCGTGGTCATGGGCTCCGCTCATCCGCACGGCACGTCGGCAGCACGTTGCCTTCACCTATGGAACCCTTTCTTGTCATGCCAAGTTGTTTGGGACATCGACCGTCGCCCACCCACCCAATAATGCTAAACAGTCTATAGACTCGCGGCCGATCTGGCCGCCAACTTGTTTATAGGATCATGAGACACATCATTAGGATTCTGCAGAAGGAAAACTGCTGATTCGGTTGTGGAGCTGGCGGAGGAGAAGACACACATGGCCACACCGCGGCTACCTGACACACATGGCCACACCGCGGCTACCTGACGCACGGGCCACACCGCGGCTACCTGACACACATGGTCACACCGCGGCTACCTGACACACATGGCCACACCGCGGCTACCTGACGCACGGGCCACACCGCGGCTACCTGACACACATGGTCACACCGCGGCTACCTGACACACATGGCCACACCGCGGCTACCTGACGCACGGGCCACACCGCGGCTACCTGACACACATGGCCACACCGCGGCTACCTGACGCACGGGCCACACCGCGGCTACCTGACACACGGGACACACCGCGGTTACCTGACACACGGGACACACCGCGGCTACCTGACACACATGGCCACACCACGGCTACCTGACGCACGGAACACACCGCGGCTACCTGACACACATGGCCACACCGCGGTTACCTGACGCACGGAACACACAGCGGCTACCTGACACACATGGCCACACCACGGCTACCTGACGCACGGAACACACCGCGGCTACCTGACGCACAGAACACACCGCGGCTACCTGACACACATGGCCACACCGTGGCTACCTGACGCACGGAATACACCGCGGCTACCTGACACACTTGGCCACACCGCGGCTACCTGCCACGCATGAACACACCTGGCCACACCGCTGTTACCTGATACACGGGACACACCGCGGCTACCTGACACACATGGCCACACCGCGGCTACCTGACACACGGGACACACCGCAGCTACCTGACACACATGGCCACACCACGGCTACCTGACGCACGGAACACACCGCGGCTACCTGACACACATGGCCACACCACGGCTACCTGACACACATGGCCACACCGCGGTTACCTGACGCATGGAACATACCGCGGCTTCCTGACACACATGGCCACACTGCGGCTACCTGACGCACGGAACACACCGCGGCTACCTGACGCACAGAACACACCGCGGCTACCTGACACACATGGCCACACCGCGGCTACCTGACACACATGGCCACACCGTGGCTACCTGACGCACGGAATACACCGCGGCTACCTGACACACTTGGCCACACCGCGGCTACCTGCCACGCATGAACACACCTGGCCACACCGCTGTTACCTGATACACGGGACACACCGCGGCTACCTGACACACATGGCCACACCGCGGCTACCTGACACACGGGACACACCGCAGCTACCTGACACACATGGCCCCACAGCGGCTACCTGACACACATGGCCACACCGCGGTTACCTGACGCATGGAACATACCGCGGCTGAACACACCTGGCCACACCTCTGTTACCTGATACACGGGACACACCGCGGCTACCTGACACACATGGCCACACTGCGGCTACCTGACACACGGGACACACCGCGGCTACCTGACACACATGGCCACACCGCGGCTACCTGACACACATGGCCACACCGCTGCTACCTGACACACATGGCCACACTGCGGCTACCTGACACACGGAACACACCGCGGCTACCTGACACACATGGCCACACCGCGGCTACCTGACACACATGGCCACACCGCGGCTACCTGACACACATGGCCACACCGCGGCTACCTGACACACATGGCCACACCGCGGCTACCTGACACACATGGCCACACCGCTGCTACCTGACACACATGGCCACACTGCGGCTACCTGACACACGGGACACACCGCGGCTACCTGACACACATGGCCACACCGCGGCTACCTGACGCACGGGACACACCGCGGCTACCTGACACACATGGTCACACCGCGGCTACCTGACACACATGGTCACACCGCGGCTACCTGACACACATGGTCACACCGTGGCTACCTGACACGCATGGCCACACCGCGGCTACCTGACACACATGGCCACACTGCGGCTACCTGACACACATGGCCACATCACGGCTACCTGACACAAATGGCCACATCGCGGCTACCTGACACACATGGCCACACCCTGGCTACCTGACACACAGGAACACACCTGGCCACACTGCGGCTACCTGACACACATAAACACACCTGGCCACACTGCGGCTACCTGACACACATGAACACACCTGGCCACACTGCGGCTACCTGACACACATGAACACACCTGGCCACACTGCGGCTACCTGACACACATGGGCCACACCCCGGCTACCTGACACACGGCACACACCGCAGCTACCTGATCCATGATATCTACCTATACCTATGCTGGTAGCCATCATTGGGGGGGGGGGAGGGTTTGCAGTATTTCACCACTAATGGTTGGTCAGATAGAGCACAAAGGTAGCCCGCTTAGCCAATCACTGACTGACAGATGGGACAGTGCCGCGGTCAGTGATTGGCTGAGCGGGCTGTCACTCTTGTCTCGGAAGTAACAGTCTGCTGGGACTGAACAAAACTTTTTTGCAAAGTTCATAATAATTTGTAAGATTTGGTTACTTAGCTCTAATTATTATCCCTTGTGTAGTAATAATATTGGTGATATACTGCCATATTCAGACCACTTACCACTGTCTAATGAGGGAAAAATACCATCAGCACTGCTACTGAATAAAACTGTACACTGACAATATTATGATCATCAGTGCAGCTACATCCAGTGACTTCTTCTAGCCATGACTTGTCCCCACATCTATCAGACAAATGTAGTAACAATGTCCCCTTCTATGCCCCCAAGTGGTATAGTACCGCCTTATGTGCTTTCAAGTAGTAATATTGCACCATCTGTACTCACAACTAATGATGTCCCTTCTGTAGTATAATGCCCCTTCTGTACCCCCAGATAGTAACAATGCCTCACTCTTTGCCCCTGAGCATTATTACTGACTCCTCTGTGCCCCCAAGTATTATTACTGACTCCTCTGTGCCCCCGAGTATTATTACTGACTCCTCTGTGCCCCCAAGTATTATTACTGACTCCTCTGTGCCCCCGAGTATTATTACTGACTCCTCTGTGCCCCCAAGTATTATTACTGACTCCTCTGTGCCCCCAAGTATTATTACTGACTCCTCTGTGCCACCATGTATTATTACTGACTCCTCTGTGCCCCTAAGAATTATTACTGATTCCTCTGTGCCCCCGAGTATTATTACTGACTCCTCTGTGCCCCCAAGTATTATTACTGACTCCTCTGTGCCCCCGAGTATTATTACTGACTCCTCTGTGCCCCCAAGTATTATTACTGACTCCTCTGTGCCACCATGTATTATTACTGACTCCTCTGTGCCCCTAAGAATTATTACTGATTCCTCTGTGCCCCCGAGTATTATTACTGACTCCTCTGTGCCCCCAAGTATTATTACTGACTCCTCTGTGCCCCCGAGTATTATTACTGACTCCTCTGTGCCCCCAAGTATTATTACTGACTCCTCTGTGCCACCATGTGTTATTACTGACTCCTCTGTGCCCCTAAGAATTATTACTGACTCCTCTGTGCCCCAAAGTGGTATTACTGACTCCTCTGTGCCCCCAAGTAGTCATAATGCCCTTTCTGTGCTTTCAAGTAATAATAATGCTCAATCCTGTGCCTCAAAGTAGTATAAAGCCCCCTCTGTATCCCAAAATAGTAACAATGCCTCATTCTGGGCCTCCCAAGTATTATTACCGACTCCTCTGTGCCCCCAAGTAGTAATAATGCTCCTTATGTGCTCTCAAGAACTAATAATGCCTCCTTCTGTTGTTCCTAAGTAGTAATATCCTCCCTTCTGTACCCCCCTGTAGTAATAGTAGTAGCAATATGTTCCCTTGCTGAGCTCCCTACCCTTGTCCTTTAGTGAGTGGCCATACATATAATATATGCATGTAAATGTGGCCGATGCCACTTCCTCAAAGGCAGTTTACTGCTTATGTCACCTTGTGGTGTCCAACTAGGGGTGTTGCTGTTGTTGACACCCTTCGCAAAAAGTCTGTACTTTTTGTGGTCTTGTGGTAACTTTAAGTTTCCATTGTGTCTTAATTTCCATTCTCTAGAAACAAAATATTTGGTTATCTCCGCAGTTGGGAGCAGTCATTCTCCAAGAAGTCAGACAAAACACTGTTCCCTGCCAATGATGAGTAGGATGTGTAGACACCATGGGACGCGCTGACCTCCCACCCCAGCCTGGAGAGATAAGAGACTAGGAAGGATGACCACCCAACATGCTTCACTGGACCAGGTCACCGTCCTGTCTTCATCAGTGATTTGTGTTGAGACAACCACCGCAGAAGGTCACTGTCTCACTGTCGGGATGATCTCCTATGTAGATAAGGAAGGATATTCTCTGGTTGTTACTAAACGAAAAATAAATGACTGTTTCCTTGCCACTGGGGAGTGCAGTCATCACTCTGCAGCCATGATGAGCATCCAACCTCAACAGGGCCACCTCCTGGAACACAAAAGTGGCCACTCACTTTCAATAGTTGTCGACCAACCTCTTGTTACAAAGTCCTCCTGTTGGTTCGCCCAAGCCAACTGGTTCTCTGTAGTGAGAAAGGAATAAGCCGCTGCCAGACACCTCTGGTGGCTTATCTCCCTTGAGATCCAAGTGCCAGGTCCAACATATGCTTAACAAACATCAGCATCTAGGGTAGACTGGTCCCACCAAAATCGAATAAATGACCCCCACACCAAATTCTAATGTGTTAGCAATGGATATTTTTCATTACTAATTTAGTCGGAGCAAAATTCCCCCATCCGCACCCGATAGTAGGGCCGACAAATGTGCGATAAATGTGTGTTGCCAGGACTGAGAGGGTTAAACATGAAGGTACAAATGTGAATAGAACACATAATAAAGGAAATCCTGGAGTAAAACAAATACCAGTCACATCACATGAAGTCTGTCACCGAGACCAGAGCCATCTTCTCCTGGGGTGTCTGACAACGACATTGACCCCATTGCCGTCCCTAGAAGTACAGCTCATGTTTATAAGTCTCACCCGTCATCCTTCATGGTCCCGGGCCTAAGATTTCCATGTTTTGGGATTCCCATAAACTCTGTTTATTCTCCTGAGATCTCTGAGGTTTCTTGGCAAAAGTTTAAAGGAGAGAAGAAAAAGTCTGATAAGAGAAACCGGCTCCAACAACAGCAGGAGAGAACACAAACTACAACAAGCTGTAAACTGTCAGCACAAGAGTAAACAGCAGCGTGACATCAGCTATCATCTCACCCGCAACTGCAACCAGATCACAGACAGTATATAGCGTTATAGTACGAGTATCCTTATTCTTGTATATAGGAGCAGTATTATAGTAGTTATATTCTTGTATATAGGAGCAGTATTATAGTAGTTATATTCTTGAATATAGGAGCAGTATTATAGTAGTTATATTCTTGTATATAGAGGCAGTATAATAGTAGTTATATTTCTGTATATAGGAGTAGTAATATAGTAGGTATATTCTTGTATATAGGAGCAGTATTATAGCAGTTATAGTCTTGTATTTAGGGGGCAGTATTATAGTTGTTATATTCTTGTATATAGGGAGCAATATTATAGTAGTTATATTCCTGTATATAGGAGCAGTATTATAGTAGTATATTCCTGTATATAGGAGCAGTATTATAGTAGTTATATTCCTGTATATAGGAGCAGTATTATAGTAGTTATATTCTTGTACATAGGAGCAGTATTATAGTAGTTATATTCCTGTATATAGGAGGCAATTTTTATTTGTATAAAACAAACATAAATACAGAAATACTTTTCCATCAGAATAAATAAATAAATGATCATACAGTATAACTTATACTTGTGCAAAGGAAAATAAATTTATACTAATTGTACCTTAAGTGCATTTTAACTAAAGGGGAAAAGAAAAAGAAGTAAATAATAGCCTCCATGACAATATACAATACAATACAATACATCAGTCCAGATGGACGTTCCTCCATAATCTGATGTTCTCCCCTTTTTTCCTGACCTCTAGTGCCTGGATCCACCTGAGCTCTGACAGAATGAGGGATATGGCTTTGCTGTGATTGAATGGCTCA
Source organism: Dendropsophus ebraccatus (assembly GCF_027789765.1). Classification (NCBI taxonomy): domain Eukaryota; kingdom Metazoa; phylum Chordata; class Amphibia; order Anura; family Hylidae; genus Dendropsophus; species Dendropsophus ebraccatus. Next base: position 63,445,633 of record NC_091467.1, on the reverse strand, counting down.
CTATGTATGGAGACTCTTGTTCTAGTGTGCCAGTGGTAATACTTGGTCACCGAGATGATCAGATACAGGGTCCCCTGGTTGATGTTATACCCATTAGATGTGACCCCATAGATGATTTCTGGGTATTTCAGGGACTGTAATGTGGGGATCTGTAGCTTGGCTGATATGTCACACCAGATTTTCCGTCCACCCCAACAATCTGAGAAGAAGTGAACCATAGTCTCCTCCTGCTGACAACCCAAGGGACACATGCGATCTGACACACTGAGGAACTTTAGATTTCCCCTGACAAAAAGCTTCCCCTGTAATGACAGCCAGGCAATATCCCAGAACTTAGGGGGGAGCCGCGGATCATTGAGAAGCCTCAGACTATCCTGCAGGGTTGTGGTTGGACAGTCCCTAAGTACAGGCTGTACACTGTAGAAGGTCTTACACACTCTGGAGTATAGATCTTTCCTGGTTTTACTCTCTATGAAAGATTTATCAATACCCCATTTCTTGAGACATCGTATTCCATACTCCAGATACTGGGGAAGGTGTCCAGGAGTCATCTCCCCCTCTTGAGACTGCCGCCTCGCATCCAAGGTTCTGCAAAAGGCAATATCCAGTCCCTGACACTATTCACCCACAGAGGACTGTTGTTTGAGTCCAGGCAACCAAAATTGACTTTAAGAAACATGGAGTCAAAGAACACCCTTGGATTTAACATATCTAGCCCACCCTCTCTCCTCTGCAGGTAAGTTATCCCTCTTTTAACTGGGTTCAACCTGTTCCCCCATAAAAGCTGGAAGAACAGGCTAAAGAGCCTAGCCGAGAAAGTTTCTGGCAAAGGAAAGACGACAGAGACGTACAAGAAGACGGGGACCAGGTAAGTCTTCAACATTGAGATCCGCTCTCTATAGGTCAGCCTCCAGTTCTTCCATCGCTGAACCTTTACATTTCCGGCTTCCAACTTTTCCTCCCAATTTAGCCTGGCATTGTCATCCCTCCCAAATTTAACCCCTAAGATCTTAATATGGGTGGAGGCCTTGGCAAACTGCGGCAGATCAAAATCTGGGTCTGTATTCAATGTCCAGAAAGCTTGACTCTTCTCAAGGTTGACCAGAGACCCTGAGGCCTCCGAGTAGCTTCTGATGGCTGCAGACAACATCTCCACCTCACGAGGCTCAGATATTACTACAGTCACATCATCCGCGTAAGCAACAACATCCAGGGGCAAGCAATGGGGGACTGGTACCCCCTGAAAACCCCACCGCTGCAGTGATCTCAGGAACGGATCGATAGCAAACACATACAGCAGTGGACTCAGTGGGCAACCCTGTCGCACCCCTGCCTCTACCCTGAACGTGCCACCCTGCCAACCATTGATCAGAGGAAAGCTCTCAGCCTCACAATACAAAGTTCTCAGCCAATCTATGAATTGTCCCGGAATACCGTACTTTGATAAAGTGGCCCATAGATAAACATGATCTACTCTGTCAAAGGCTTTAGCCTGGTCAAGACCTACAACATATCTCCCACACCCAAGGGCTTTACATCTCTCAAACATCTCCCTGATAGAGAGCACCGCTCCAGAGATGTTCCGCCCTTTTACCGTGCCATACTGACAGCCTGCCAACAGTGCCGGGGACAAACAAACTAATCTAGAGAACAGAATTTTTGCCAGAATCTTCCTGTCGACATTCAAGAGGGCAATTGGCCTCCAGTTCTTGATGTCGCTAGGGTCTTTACCTTTAGACAGCAGAATCAACGATGAGACCCTCATGGATGGAGGCATCAGGTGATTTTCTAGACAATTCCTATATACATCCACAAGGATTGGAGCCAAGAGGTCTCTGAATTTCTTATAGAATTCTGCTGTTATCCCATCTGGACCTGGTGCCTTCTTCAGATGTAACTTATCAATGGCCTCTTTGACCTCCTCCACCGTTAACTCTGCTGTCAAAGGAGAAAAGTCCAAATTATTAGTATCAGGCACTGGAGTTGCCTCCAAGAATTGGGTCACTTTTTCCTTATCCAAAGCCTTCCTCCGAAACAAGTCAGTATAGTAGGATCTCACGACCCCCAAGATACCCTCCCGCGATTCCTGCAAAACACCCTGGGAGTCAGTGAGACCTGAGATTAATTTCTTTGCCACCCGCTCCCGGCAATTCTCAAAGGGATCAGGAGACCCTAAGGACCCATAATCCCGTTCAACCACCAGGGAGGTATACCTACTGTACTGATACTGCCTTATCTCAGATTTCAGCCGGTCAATCCTTTGTTGGTCACCCTCACCCGCCGAATAGAGTGACTCCAATTCTTTACGCAGTCTTAGATACTGGCCATACTTACTCTTCCCTTTCTTAATAGACAGTTTCTTCAAGAGGGAGCGGATCTCCTCCTTGACATCCTCCCACCAGTCAGCCATACTGTTATAAAAATCCACTCTCTCAAGTTGGTTCTGAAGGAGGGAGTGAACACAACGCTGGACATGAACGTCATCCAGGAGGCTGGAATTAAGTTTCCATAACCCCCTACCAAGATCTGGACGTTTAGCGACTCCCAGACAGAAACACAAGGCCAGGTGATCGGAGTATGGGACGGCTTTCTCATTTATACCACTAATAGTTTCTGTGGGATTCACAAACGCCAGATCTATTCTACTCCTCCTGTTACCACAGCAGTATGTGAATTTTGGCCTCCTTCCACCCTGAGTAAACACATCACTCAGACCAGCCTGCAAAATGATATTATTAAGGACTGTAGAGTCCCTGACCACAGCTCTGCCGGAGGACCTGTCACCTGATGACCGGGCAACGTTAAAGTCTCCAGCTAATACATCGGGCATAGAGGTAAACAGGTATGGCTTCACCTCATTAAACACATGGATCCTTTCGGTCACTGTCTGTGGGCCATAGATGTTAATAAATCTAAGCCGTCTGCCGTGGACAGTGACCTCAAGGACCAGACACCTTCCCATAACAACCTCAGTCATCCTATGTACAGTCACGTCAGTGGTGGTAAAAAGTATGGCTACTCCCGCATAAGGCTCTACAGCCAGAGACCAAAAGGACGGACCAGATGTCCAATCTCTCTGGGCCTCAGACAACAGTCCAGATGACGTCAGACGTGTCTCTTGTAAGAAGATGACATCAGCATTAAGGTGTCTCAGATGGTCGTATACTGCATGTCTTGTTCTTCTTACTTTTATACTGTTGGCATTACTGGAGATGATGTTTAATGAGAACCCAGCCATGAGAAGACAATAGAGGAATACCATATACGTGACTGCCATCATTATATGTCAGAGTCGCTGTCTCTACCCCCAGTCTCCATATCTGACTGTGTTGGAGTCTCTACAGTAGGTGTTTTCTTTTTTGTGCGGGGGAGCCCTGTGTCCTCTTCACACTCTTTATCTATCCTTCCTAGCTCTTTCTCATAGTCACCATCTGATTCTGAGAGGACATCATATCTATTAGATAAGACCATGACTCCATCAATGGTAGTGACTGGTTTCTTGGCCCTCTGGCCTGCGCTGGGACTCTCCTCAGGTTTTCGGGTGGACGGGTCTTTTTTCTTCCTCTTATTGCACTTAATTTCCTCAGATACAGATGGTGACCTAGAGGAGACTGTCTGTGACTGCTGTTGGTCTGAGGTGGCCTCTATGGGTGCTTGTACCCCCTCTGTGCGTCTCTGTACCCCCTGTGTGTGTGCTTGCACCCCCTCTGATGATGGACCTGGTTCTACATTGTCTGACCCCTGCAGGACCTCCTGTCTGGTCAGTACTGTCCCTGATATTAAAGCCTCCTCCTCTAAGACATCTGTCGCTGTCAGCAAGTCCTGGTCAGGGAGGTCTCCACATATATTGTGCCAGGCATCTGGGCATTCCCTGTGCGGGTGGCCGATCCTACCACATAGGTTACAGCGGATGTTCTTGCAGATGGAACTGACATGGCCGACCTCCCCACACAGGTTGCACCTCAGCACCGTGCACACACTCGCCACATGACCAAGTTTACCGCACTTAAAGCATTTCCTGGGCTGACCGGGGTAGAAACAGACCCCCTTCTCTCTCCCAATGAAGAAGGAATTGGGGAGATGCAGCGTGATGTTATTATGCTGCCGTAGTTTCACCAGTGCCCGCCACCCTCCAGTCCAGATACCATCATCGTCACGGGCTTTGGTGAGGTCAGACATGAGGTCACAGTGTCGTCTGAGCCATACCACTATATCCTGGGGGGGAACAGACTCATTCCAGAAGATGATATTTACCGTGGCCGTATCGGGCTTAGAAATGGGAATGAGGATGAAATTACTCCAGCCCTCTGTGTCCCTAAACCTGGGAAACTGCGCCCAAAACCGATCCAGACTGGACATGAGCTTAAAGCTAACGTCATAGCCCTGTCTGTCTGGAAGGTTTATTACGGCCAGGATGTCGGCTGGTGTAAACCCCATCTGGTGGCACAGGAGCTCCCGGATCACCAGTCTCCTGGCAGGAAGGTCTTCCTTGTTGCCCTTATGTTTGAACCTCACCACGTTCCTCCTCTTAAACGCCTGGCCGGTATAATGGGCACTGGGGGTGAATGATGGAGCCCCCCGACTCCAGGCGTTTCTGGGGGGTTCCTGACGGGGGGCACTCTCAGGGGGTTTAGGGTGAGGATCTGTACTAGAGGGGGCAGCCTCAACATGTGGGGGGCTTAATGGGGGGAAATCACATGCAACATTATTTTTAACCTCCTCCACCCCATCAACCATGGCATCATCAGATGGTTCCATGTCCCACACAGACTGCGTATCCCCTCCAACCCCTGACACCTCAGGTACACCATGACCACCACTACTGTCCACAGTCTGACACCCAGATAATTGTCCACTGTCCTGCTGCTGGGCAGTGTTGGCTGGGACTTGTGGTGCCGATGTTGCTTCTCCTGGGACTTGTAGTCCATGTGCTGCTACCTGAGGGTTATGTACACCAGGATTAACATTACTGTCCACAGTCTCACACACAGATGACTCTCCACACTCTCCAATGTCCTGCTGTTGTACAGTGTTGGCTGGGACTTGTAGTGCATGTGGTTGTCCCAGCTGGTCTTTTTTCTCCTTCTGGAATACAAAACTTGGGGCCTGCAGGATGACACGTGGCCCTCGCTGGGACATAGACGCAGCGTCTGAGGGTCTAGACTGGGATGATACAGTCTGAGCTTGGGCAGCAAAGCGTTCCTGGTTGTGGTAAGTCTCAGCCAGAGGCCCCATCCTCTCCAGGACACAGTCCATCTCCCTCACCACATCAGCCAGCTCAATGCTCAGTGAGTGCAGCTTAGCATCATACAGGGTGTTACTCTCTGGTTGCACAGTTTTTAGATTGTAAATACAGTCAATCTGCATTTGCAGCAGTTGCTTATGGTGTTTTAGCTCCCCCATCCTCCTTACCAGACCTGGGATCTCCTCCGCCATCTGCAGCTCAGGTGCTCTCTCTGGCTCCTTCTCTGGTGCTGCTGGTCTCTCTGGCTCTTTCTCCTCAGGTGTAGGCCTCTGTGCTCTCTCAGGCTGTTTGCAATCACCTGGTTCCAGCTTTCCTTCCAGCTTTGTTGCAGATCTGGTCTTGCCGTGACCCACCATCCTGGAGACCATCACCTGCTGCCTGATGTTCTCCTGCAGAGTCTGTCTCTCCAGAGATGTCCTCTTCTGCCTGGGTGCAGGAGTGGGGGGCTGTGCACCTGCTGCTTCTCCTGCTTGTTTGACCATGTGCTCACCTTGCTGGCTTTGCCTTGGGCTTCCTGCTGCTGCTGCTGCTGTTTTCTCACTGACTTCCATCTTGTTATCTTTCAGTTTACTTGTGCTGCTTACGTTCTTTTGATTACTAGAAACTTTGGGATTTTCATCCACCTTAGAATGCTGGGAGTTGTCTCCCAGTGTAGGCCTTGGAGCCTGGGCCTCGCTTGGGGAGATTCCCCACCCAGGGTGGCCCCGCCCTGGGCTTTCTCCAGGCATCAGAGCTATGCAGGAGAGCTACAAACACACCTCCTCACAGGTAGGAGGCAGTATTATAGTAGTTATATTCCTGTATATAGGAGCAGTATTATAGTAGTTATAGTCTTGTATATAGGAGCAGTATTATAGTAGTTATATTCCTGTATATAGGAGCAGTATTATAGTAGTTATATTCTTGTATATAGCGGGTAGTATTATAGTAGTTATATTCTTGTATATAGGGAGCAATATTATAGTAGTTATATTCCTGTATATAGGAGCAGTATTATAGTAGTATATTCCTGTATATAGGAGCAGTATTATAGTAGTTATATTCCTGTATATAGGAGCAGTATTATAGTAGTGATATTCTTGTATATAGGGGGGGCAGTATTATAGTAGTTATATTCTTGTATATAGGAGCAGTATTATAGTAGTTATATTCCTGTATATAGAAGCAGTATTATAGTAGTTATAGTCTTGTATATAGGAGCAGTATTATAGTAGTTATATTCCTGTATATAGGAGCAGTATTATAGTAGTTATATTCCTTTATATAGGAGCAGTATTATAGTAGTTATATTCTTGTATATAGGGGGCAGTATTATAGTAGTTATATTCTTGTATATAGGGGCAGTATTATAGTAGTTATATTCTTGTATATAGGAGCAGTATTATAGTAGTTATATTCTTGTATTTAGGGGACAGTTCACAGTAGTTATATTCCTAACCATGTGCATCTGATATCATTTTACATTTATCATGGGCTTTGAGGTGACTTCCGTAATACACGATAATGAGATATACACACACACACACACAAACACACGCACACACACACACACATATATATATATACACATACAGTGGTACCTTGGTTTAAGAGTAACTTGGTTTAAGAGCTCACAGTTTTTCAAAATTGTGACTTGGTTTAAGAGCATTGCTTTGGTTTAAGAGCTCCCTGTACTGGGTGGGAGGGGGAGGGGGGAGGGGCATGGTCTGCATAGCGGGGTCTACAGCCCTGTACTCTGACCCAGGAAGTCTCCCTCACTTTCCAAATCATAGCAGATCCACTTTAGGCTGGGGCTTGCATCAGGGGACAGGACTGTGGAGGTAATCTCTGCATAGCTGTAACCCCTCTCTTCCCGGACAGAGAGCGCTGCTATACTGTGCCCATATCTGCCCTGCTCATTCCTTCATACTCCCTGCAGTCTCTGTCCGCCCTTGTGTTTCCCATCCTCTCCATTACTGTACAGTAACTTATAATATCACATATTCTGCTGTTTCTGAATGTTTGTTTCATTTGTTTTACATGTTATTCAGAATAATAAATCATTATTTTTGGGGTGTGGAACCAATTGTCTGCATTTCAATGAATTCTTATGGGAAAATTTGCTTTGGTTTAAGAGTGGATTTGGATTACAAGCACAGTCCCGGAACGAATTATGCTCGTAATCCAAGGCACCACTGTATATATATATATATATATATATATATATATACATATACACACATATACACACACACGTCCGCTCAGACATACATACTCGGTAATGGTTATCTTTGTTCTGCAGTCGTTGTTCCCCTCATCTTACCCCTGGTCTCTGTAAACTTTCTCCTTTATCTTTCGGACACAGAACCTCACATATTAACCCCCTGATGTATATTCAGAGACACATGTCCCTTCTGAGATGTCTACAGTCTTGGCGATACATCCAGTGGGTGTGACGCTTATGCTTCCTCCGGGCACTTTAGAGTTACCTCAGTTTGCCATGTCATAACATCTACTACGTGTGTCCACACGAGACTTTCAGTATCAGTCATGGCCTCTGCCGACGTAAGGGACGAGCTGAGCTGCTCCATCTGCCTGAGCATCTATACAGACCCCGTAACTCTGAGATGTGGGCACAACTTCTGCCGAGGGTGCATTGATCGCGCACTGGATACCCAGGTGGGATCTAGAGTTTATACTTGTCCAGAATGCAGAGAAGAATTTCGAGAACGTCCATTGCTTTATACATCCATCGCATTGAGAAACATTGCTGAGCGTTTCCAGACCATCCAACCAGAGACTTCCATCTACTGCACCTACTGTAGTCACTCTCCGGTACCTGCTTCAAAGTCTTGTCTGTCGTGCAAAGTGTCCTTATGTGAGAGACATCTGAGAGTCCATAGTAAGTCAAGAGAACATGTCCTCACTGAGCCTACTGCTTTCATGGAGGACGGCAAATGCTCTATCCACAAAAAGACCCTGGAATATTACTGCTCAGAAGATGCAGCTTTTATATGTGTCACCTGTTGTCTAGCCCCTGAGCACCAAGGCCACCAGGTGGATCTCCTCGAAGTAGCCGCCAAGAAGAAGAAGGATAAGATGAACATTCACCTGAAGAACCTCAACTCCAAGAAGGCCGAAAATGAAAAAAGAGTCCAAGATCTTCAGGAGCGCAGGAGGGGAGTACAAGAGAAGGCGGCCGGTGTAAGAAAGAGGGTAATCGCCCTCTTTCAAGACATCCGGAGACAGCTGGAGGACCTGGAAATGAAGGTCCTCAGTGATATCCTCAAACAGAAAGACCTGGTGACCTCCATGGCCTCCGACCTGATCCAGAAGCTGGAAGTCCAGAAAGATGAGATATACAGTAAAATATTGTATGTCAATGAGTTGTGTAACATGATCGAGCCAGTTGCCATTCTGCAAGAGTCAGACAGAGACCATTTCAGTGGTGTCTTCACGGACGAGGAGAGGAATAAGGTGGACTCTGTAGACGATATAGATGAAGGTTCCATCTCAGAGGCCTTGATACAAGGCATATCCGAAATAGTGAAAAATGTGAAGAAGGGAATCAACGTCCAAGCCCCCACTGACATTGTCCTGGACGTGAACACTGCCTGTAAGAATGTCAAAATATCACATGACCTGAAGACGGCATCTTGGTCCCAAGTGAAGCTGAACCGTCCAGAAACAACCAGAAGGTTTCAGGATCCCCAAGTGCTGAGTTTCAGGAGCTTCTCCAGCGGACGCCATTACTTCGAGGTGGAGACTAGTAAGACTGGAAACTGGAGGGTGGGATTGTGTTATGCCAGTATAGAGCGGAGTGGGCACCAGGCTTGGATCGGGGATAATAAGAAGTCGTGGTGCTTACGTAAGGTCTACTACAATAACAGTAACCAGTATTCAGTCATGCACGACAGCAAAGTCATTCAGTTACCTCAGCAATTGTCTTCTCACAAGTTCAGGGTTTATCTGGACTACGATGCTGGGCAGATGTCTTTCTACGAGCTCAGCGACCCCATCAGGCACCTCCACACTTTCACCGCAACTTTCACCGAGCCCCTTTATGCTGCCTTCTGTGTCCTGAAGGATGGGTGCCTGAAGATCTGTAGCTGAGGTCGTTATGGACAAGTATGATGGAGAAGGTTGTAGAAGATGGCTGCCCTCTTCCATGGATGTTACCAATCATGGACATTCATAACAGAGTAAATGGTTCTTCTTCAGGAGTCGGTTCTGCCAAGATGTCTACTATTGTTTTCCAGTGAGTAAACAACCAATATGGCCGCCTTCCTAGGATTGCCGTTAAAGCTTTCAAGCCTTCTGAATGGATAATATATGTAAATGTATAGTATATGGAGGACTCAAGAGTCTTAGACAGTGAGGAGGTCACCGGCCATATTGGACATATTAGGCCCCATATGATCATGGACACACCAGTGGGTCGCCCCCATATTGTTACATTATTTGTGGGCCCCTATTACCTCCAGCACTGCCCTTAGGCTGGCACTGGATGCCCATCTCTTAAAGTGATAGTGTGTCTTCTCTTATTTGCTTATATTATATCTAGATGTATTGTCCTAATTTGTAATAAGTGATTGATCATCTCAGGGGTCTTAAAGGGGTTTTCCATTAACACATGAATGACCTATCAATTTATAATTGCTCATTTCCATTTACTGACAGTAAGCAGAGTTCTTGATATTGATGAAGAACTGAAAGATTGATTTACACAAAACTGGAAACCCCCTTCAGGCTATGTTCACACACCATCAAAATTATAATGAATTACTATAACGGCCGTTATTTGCCAGTAAATGATGCTGTCCAATAAAAATGCCTGCCATTTTTACCAAGCGGGAACATAGCCTTAAGCAGATGTAGTAACAGTGGACGTGTAAGGGGCATTGCTTCCTAACTTACCTCCCAGGTAAATTCTGATTATATGATGAGTTCAGGATGAACAGCGCCCCACTTATCCTCAGGTTGTGTGTGGTATTGCAGCCCCATTTACTTCAGTGGAGCTGCAGAGGTAATCAGAGGACAGGGGTGTTTGGATGAAAGCAGCCATGTATTCCTAATTTAAAAAAAAAATTAAAAAAAATTGTTTGCATAATAAAAAGTTTGAACCAATTTTTTATTTTTATTTTTTTTCCATTTCTGGTTTCAAAATGAAAAATTCTCACTCATTCCCTGATGTGGAATCAGGTCACTAGTTGGGCTCCTAACTACTACTCCTACCATGTATCAGAGAGATGCCATTGGGTGTCTGAGAGTACGTCCCATACCGATGCCCTCATACCCCCTTGGTATAAACAACCCTTCATGCTTCCTACCCCATACCCTATACATAGAGGCCACTGGGCCTGTACCTTCATATAGCACACATGACAGGAAGACTCAATGGTTCCTTCCTTCTTGAAGCTCCAGCTCCTTCACTCTGCAGGATCAGGTATGGAAATGATGATGAACATGTCTACTCCATGAACATACTACTACAGGCCGATGCCAGAGGTAAGCAGGTGACGCTGAGATACTCATCTGAGGAAGACATGGTGGCTTTCTTCAGAACAGCGCCACTCCTGTCCATAGGCCATGTCTGGTATCGTGTCTAAGCATCATTTACTGAGTTGGAATGAGCAATACCAGTCATGCCCATAGACACGTGTGGCACTGTTCCCAGAAAAAAAGCAGCCTTATATAACTTGTATCACTAATGCCACTGTATCTAATCCTAACATTTATTATACTGACTGCTGAGCCATTGTAGTTAATCCTATCACGTTTAATATAGACAGCTGAGCCAGTGTATCTAATCCTATCATGTGTGATACTGACTTCTGAGCAGGGCCGGACTGGGAATAAAACTCAGCCCTGGCATTGGAGAGCATAGGGGTCCACTTTTTGTCTGGTTTATGTTAAACATGTTTAAAGGGTTTTTTTTATTTAACCTTACTTGTCCCCCATCCACAGGATCTCTAGATTGTCATCCCGGCTCCTTTGCTATGAATGGAGCTGCGGGTTGATGCGTGATCTGCAGCTCTATTCATTGTCTATGAAGCTGCTGGAAAGAGTTGAGTGCTGTGCTTGGCTTTCTCCGGCGGCTCCATAGAGAATGAATGGAGCTGCAGGTCACGAAGCATACCCAAGCTCCAATTATAACAAAGGAGCTGGGACACCGATCTAGAGATCCCCGGAAGGTACAGAGGTCAGACCCCCGCAATCTTATACTTGTCCCCTATTCTACAGATAGAGGAGAAGTAAGTTTGAATCGGAAAACCTCTTTAGGCACCCTTTAGTTCACACTTAGCGAGTTTTGTCATAGTCTATGGCCCTCCATTTTCACTGTGGATTTTCATTCTGCTGCGGGAATGTAGTAACAGCCATGTTTAACTATTTATCTGCTGTGGCAGTAAAAATATTAAACAGTCAATGCTTACCCTCCTGCGTTCCTCCTGGCGCGCTCCTGCTCAAGTCTCTGGGTCCCCGCTCACTGATGGCCTGCTCAGCCAATCAGAGGCTGTTGCAGGCCAGCGCACTGATTGACTGAGCCTTGAGCAGGAATACACCAGGGGGAACACAGGTGTGTAAGCATTGGCTGTTTCTTATTGTTACAGGCACGGCAGATACATAGTTAACGATGGCTGTTACTACATTCTCGCAGTGGAATAAAAATCTGCAGCGAGAATGAAGGGCCATAGACTATAATGGTACTGAATATTGCAGCGGATTTCATTGCAAAAATCCCTACGTCTGAACGTCCCCTTACGTCATCAATCACTAATTAGTTCCTGTTAACTTAAATGGGAGCTTGGCATTTGAATACTGGTGGCTAAAGAATTTGGATGCCGCCCTAGGGAGTCCTGGAAAACATGGATACAGCTTATGGCTGTATGATATGAAATGCTATCATATTTTGTAATAGATTTGTTGGGTCCATGATGTTTTTTTTTAAATGCAGCGTGCTGTTAGTATATGGTATATTGTGAATTTTTCTTTTACTATATATAAGCCTGTGGGGAAAAATGCATGTTTAATATGTTAGTGGCACATGCATGCGAAGGGTGGGTTTACACGTAACGTCGTGGATTTCACGCAGCGAGTTTTCAATGGACATATACTATCTACTATACATCTAGCACTTTCACTACACATATCACTCAGCAGGACACATCACACACATTGCTATTCTCATCTGCTATTGTTTTTGTTGACTGATGAACCTTGTATTAGTCAATCAGGAGATGGCAGGACCCCTGCACCTAAGATTCCTGTCCACCACTAAGCTTTGTCTTACCCCTTTGATAACGCCTGCTGATCTGCTGTATCCAATCCTATGCTGTGTGATGCTGTCTTGTGGTAGTGGGTTGGAAGCATAGTACCTAATGTAGGGCCTAAAGAGTCACAACGTTTGTCGGCTGGGGGCGCTGGGGGGGGTCTGTCCTAAGTAGTTCCAGGATGTCCGATAGGAGGGAGCCAAAAGCTAAAACACTGACCACAGAGGACCCTGTAATGGTGCTACTGACCATAGAGGACTCTTTGACATTAACTGACCATAGAGGGCGCTGTGACATTAACACTGACCATAGAAGACTCTTTGACATTAACTGACCATAGAGGGCGCTGTAAAGTTAGCACTTACCATAGAGGACACTGTGACGTTAACACTGACCATAGAGGACGCTGTGACGTTATCAGTGACCTGAGTGAGAATGATAATGGTTATATTCTAGTGTTGTAAAACATTCAAGCATCAGCGTCACCTAGAGTAAAACATAGCCATTAGGCCTGATCGTGAGCTATAACCACCAAGCATAGTGTGCCTCTCTGTGTGTAATAGTTTTGCCTATCCACAGGAATAACCCTCAACCACATCTTTTCATTTTCAGTTTATTTCCAGTGATTCTAGATTAAGTTTGTCAGATAAAAGCAAAAAAAAAAAAAGGTGTGCAGTTGATGTTCTTTTACTCCAAAAGCAGTAAGATTGGCGGGCCACCATGTGTAGTGCAGTCATTTTGTAGAGGGTCCAAGGGTGGTGCCAATATCATCACCTGACTGGGGTTCCTTCAGCTAACCTTTATATGTAATACATGTGGTGGACCCTGTGGTTCAGTCAGTAGAAGATGAGGTTGTCCTCTCCGAGACCTCTCGAGTCTCATGCATCAGAACGCGGCCCAACAATGGTGGGTCAGTTTAAGGCCAATAGCTAGTTCTGGATTAACATAGAGTCTTAGCAGAGTTATCAGAACACTAAAGGCCAATGAGGGTCTGGAGACATCTTAGGGGCCATAAGCTGTATAGAGGAACTCTGAAGGCACTACGATATGGAGAAGCTAGAGTCATCTCAGTGAGGGGGGGTTGAAATTCTTATCTTCTAGTCTAGTCTAGAGAACATATATGTAGAGCAAATACCACATTGGGCCCCTCCACAAGGCAGTAGGGGAACCATCAATCACCTACCATCATACGTACATATCAGCCATTGATAACCTTGATAGCGCCCCCTCATGTTTTTCAGGACTGATAATCTTAACCCATGACTTATGTAACCGAAAACCAACATGGAGTGGCTCAGTGAAGGTAACAGTGAAGGTGTGTAAGTGTCTGGTGGGGTCACTAGCCTCATAAAATGACAGCTGCCCAGCCTCATAGTCCAGGCACATCCTATACCTATGGCACAAAGGCTCCAATAACATGGTCTCCACATTGTCATGGAGGATGGAGTACTGATTTTTCTGCCACCTCAAGCACCAAGACTTCTTGTTGTCCCCAATGAGGGACTGGTCTCCTGTGCGGTCTATACTGGGGTAACACATCCCGACCCTCCAGCCTCCAGTGTCACTGGTCTCCACCTCCCAGGAATGTTGGCCTGTATGGAAGCTATCAATGCTCAGTATCTGGGGGTACTGGAATCTCTCTAGGGTTGCTGGATAGGTCAGGTTTTCTTTGGACCAGGTCACGGTTTTTGAGTCAACCGATAGTAGAACATGGTTTCCAGCAGTGTTAATATCCATCAGGAGACTTGTCCGCCCCGGCCCTTGGATCCCTATCTTTACTCCACTCATAATCCTACATAGAGCTTCTTCACACATCTCAGAGATCAGACCTTCATCTAGGTCACCTCCTCCACAAAGTTTGTCTTCCCACCTATGTCCTGTCACCTGGATATCCCAAAAGTCCTCATCCTGTGTTTCCCTTAGTACAGTTATAGGATCCTCAGTGTCACACAGTTCCTTCAGTTGGGACATCTTCCCAGTCAACTCCTTCTTCTTGGCTTCTAGCTCTTGGATCTGATCGAGGATGGAGTGTGTCGCCTGTTCTTTCTGCTTGGAGATCTCACTCACAAGCCTCTTTTCAAGGACTTCTAGTTGCCTCCTTAGGTCCCCAAACATGGTTTGGGTCCTCTTGGTTAGGCCATTTGCTTTTTCTTGAATGTCTAGCTCTCTGTTCTGCAGACTCTGGACTCTCTTCTTAGTCTCTTCTATGTTTGTCGTAAGTTTCTCCAGAACATTTTTCATATTCTCCTTCCTCTTCTGTAGAGCATCGTCTAGTAATTCCACCTGATGTCCACCATGTCCAGAAGACACGCACCTTGCACAGATACAGGTGGAGTCCTGGCAGCAGTAATATTCCAAGGTCTTGTTATGTAGGTCACACTTTCTACACCCCGGGGAAGCATTGGGTGGAACTAAGGTATGTTCTACGGAGCGGTCATGCTTGATCAGGTGATGGTGGCACATGGAGGTCTCACATTGCACACAGGACCTAACAGCTGGGATCGGGAGGTCACAGAAGGTGCAGAGGATCCCAGAGGCCTCATATTCTGGAGGAGAGAGGAAGCCCAGAGCAATGTTACTCAGAGTTGTGTTTCTCCTCAGTGCCGGACGCTCCAGGAAGTCTTCTCTACAATCAGGACAAGTGTAGACTCCAGACGACTCCTGAGAGTCCAGCACCTGGTCAATACAGTCCCGGCAAAAGTTGTGTCCACATCTCAGGGTGACGGGATCCCTATAGATCTCCAGGCAGATGGAGCAGCTCAGCTCTTCCCTCAGATCAGCGGACGCCATTGCTGGCAGCAGGAAGACGACGGCGTTATGAGACGCGATTGAGTCACAGGGATCCGGACTGTTAACACTTTCAGGACATGAAGCAACTACGGCAGCAGAATACACAGGAGAGACTGCTGCTGTGATACTGTATCTAAGCCTGTGATACATAATACTTTCAGCTGAACTGCTGTATTTAATCGATATATATATATAGTAACTGTTTCATACACAACAGGCTTAGATACAGCAGCTCAGAAGACCGTATTAATCAGGATAGGCTTAGATATATGGCTCAGCAAACACTGTAACGTGATATTGAGGCTCAATAGACTGTATCACATAAGACAGGATTAGATACAGCAGTGCAGTACACAGAATCATATATCACACATAAGCTTAGATACAGTAGCTTAGTAGATAGTACTAATGGCTAAATAGACGCTAACATATAGTGGGTTAAAATATTGCAGCTGAGCACACAGTATCATAAATTTCAGGATTAGATACATTATCACACACGTATACCACAGTTAGATACACCAGTGAAGAAAAAAGTATAACATATTGGACTTTGATACAGCAGCTTAGCACATAGTATCATACATGACAAGGTTAGATACGCCAGCTGAGAAGACAGTATCTCATATAACAGATTTAGGGCCCTATTCCACTGGACGATTATCGTTCAGATTATCGTTAAATCGTTCGAATCTAAACGATAATCGTTCGGTTGAAATGCAGTTAACGATTAACAACCGAACGAGAAATCGTTGATCGCTTTATAAGACCTGGACCTATTTTTATTGTTGCTCATTCGCAAAATGTTCGCATTGAATAAGACATCGTTCAGTTATTCGCAATAGATACGAACGCAATAGCGAATAAATAGCGAAGAAAAACGATCGCAATTACGATCATAAGTAATGATTATCGTTCCATGGAAATGAGTGAACGTTTTCAGGTCTTTCGCAATAGCGGTCGTTCGAGATCGTTAATCGTTAACGATTATGCAAACGATAATTGTCCGGTGGAATAGGGCCCTTTGATACAACAGCGCAGCAGACAGTATAACACAATGGGATTAGATACATGGTTTAACATACAAACTGCTGTCCGTTTTGGGAGTAAATCGTGAGCCCCCTCTGCTCGCCTATCCATCAAGCAAGCCAGGCAAACTATTGATAAATTCCCGTGTGGTATTGTTCGCTGTCTACTGAGCTTTGTATCTAAGCCAGTCATAAGAGATACCATCAGCTGAGCCTGTGTATTTAAGTTAATCATGTATGATACAGTCTCAGATACAGCATCATGTAAACCCCCTTTAAACCCATTTGTGTCTTTAAAAATGTGCCCGGTGCCTTGGTTAGGCTAAAAAATTATCTTTTAATCTGCAGCAGCTGAGTCAATGTGGCGTGGCCTAGAGTGTCTGTGCCCTGGGCCTGCAATGCCTCATCCTTAACAGTGTGCATGTGCCTTAACAATCCGGAGCAGCACATGTGCACTGTTAGATGAATAGGAGAAATCCTGCAAGGGACTTTCCTAATGATGAGGAGGGCGGGGAGGGAGAAAGGAGAGGCGTTGCCGGCCTAGGGCACAGACACTTTAGGTCACACATTAAAGTGGTTATCCAGCAAAAATCTTTATCAACTGGTGTCAGAAAGTTATATAGATTTGTAATTCACTTCTATTAAAAAATCTCAAGTCTTCTCATACTTAACAGCTGCTGTATGTCCTGCAGGAAGTGTTTTATTTTCAGTCTGACACCGTGCTCTCTGAAATCTCTGGCAGAGACAGGAACTCTTTCTCGGTTTTCTATGAATCCCCATAGAAAACGTCTCCTGCTCTGGACAGTTCCTGTCTCGGCCAGAGATGTCAGCAGAAAGCACGGTGTCAGACTGGAAATAAAAGAACATTTCCTGCAGGACATACAGCAGCTGATAAGTATGGGAAGACTTAAGATTTTTTTAATAGAAGTAAATTACAAAATCTACAAAACTTTCTGACACCAGTTGATTTGAAAAAAAGATTTTCGCTGGAGTACCCCTTTAACTCGGCTGTTGCAGATTAAATTATTTTTTTTTTTACCCAAACCAAGGCACGGGCGCATTTTGAAAGACACGGCCTGGAAGCAGTGGCGGATTAAATGTACCCTGGGCTGTCCACCCAACCTGCCCCCCCCCCCCCCCAGTCAATCTGCCCACATTATGATCCACTACTGCCCCCCCACGCTGTCCCCAAAAAACACTGCCTGCCTCCCCTCCCTGCTGACCCCAATAAACATAATGTTTGGTCCCTTGCTGCTACCCCCAGTAAGCATTGCCCACCCCACTTCCGCTGCCCCTAATAAACATATTGCCAACTCACCCTGATGGTCACAGCAGCACAGAGGATGTCAGGAGAGGAGGGGGCTGATCTTATAGGGGAGGTCACAGCAGCACAGAGGATGTCAGGAGAGGAGGGTGCTGATCTCATAGGGGAGGTCACAGCAGCACAGAGGATGTCAGGAGAGGAGGGTGCTGATCTTATAGGGCGGACATCCCACTACGAATTTGTCAGCAGCCTGCCCCATTAACCCCCCCGCCGCTGGAGCCTATACTTTACCTGGTCCCCGCTCCGGCTTGCTTCGGAGGTTCCCGGCACGTACCGCTCAGCCAATCAGTGCGCTGCCTCGCCGAAGATGCTGAGAGCCCTGAAGCAAGCCGGAGTGGTGAGCAGGTTATGTATACACTCCGGCGGCAGGGGGTTAACGGGGCCGGCTGCTGACAAACTTGCAGCGGGATGTGCATCCTGCTGCGAGTTTGTCTGCCCATAGAGTGTACAGGGCAGGGATCTCTGCAAATTCGCAGCGGGAAATACAGTGTGTTTGTACCCTAAAGAATAATCTAAGACTCCACACACAGCATAATGCCCTCAACTAGAGATGAGCGAACCTGGAGCAAGCTGGAATCCATCCGAACCCGATCGATCGGTATTTGATTAGCGGGGGCTGCTGAACTTGGATAAAGCTCTAAGGTTGTCTGGAAAACATGGATACAGCCAATGACTATATCCATGATTTCCACATAGCCTTAGGGCTTTATCCAAGTTCAGCAGCCACCGCTAATCAAATGCCGAAAGTTCGGGTTCGGATCAACTCAAGCATGCTCCAGGTTCACTCATCTCTACCCTCAACCCTTTATCCTATATCAACTGCCATAATAAATACATAGTTATCTTATAACATTATTCCTGATAAATATTACCACTGATTCCATATTGCATCAATACTGCTCCTGAACAAAACAGAGTGATATTACCAATGATACCACAACATAATACTGCCACACCATGACCACTATCACTACAGACTAGAGATGAGCGAACCTGGAGCATGCTTAAATCGATCCGAACGCGAACTTTCGGCATTTGATTATCGGTGGCTTCTGAAATTGGATAAAGCCCTGAGGATATGTGGAAATCATGGATATAGTCATTGGCTGTATCCGTGTTTTCCAGACAACCTTAGAGCTTTATCCAAGTTCAGCAGCCCCAGCTAATCAAATGCCGAACGTTCAGGTTCAGATGGACTCGAACCCGAACCCGGTTCGCTCATCTCTACTACAGACCCTATAAGAGAGTGCAGTTACATCCAGTGTCTCACAGGGGGCATCTTGACTGACTAGTCATTCATTTTTTCTTTTTTTTCTCCATCCAGTCAGGGCCATCTTAGAGTATTCTTCTGACCATCTCATGAAACATTTTAAGCTTCTTGTTCCAGCACATGTAGTAGTTAGGTCCCATGTGCCCCTATATAGTAGTTAGTTAGGCCCCCTGTGCCCCCCATATATATGCTCTGTGCAGCCAATAGCTTCTGTCAATCAGGGTCATTAGACATGCTTATAGTTAAAGTGGTCAGTGCAGTAGCTGCCCTGGCACTGGTGCCCCCTTTTGATTGATAGGGTTATAGAGTACATTTTCTATACAGTGGTACCTTGGTTTAAGAGTAACTTGGTTTAAGAGCGTTTTAGTTTAAGAGCTCACAGTTTTTCAAAATTGTGACATGGTTTAAGAGCATTGCTTTGGTTTAAGAGCTCCCTGTACTGGGTGGGAGCGGGAGTGGGGGAGGGGCATGGTCTGCATAGCGGGGTCTACAGCTCTGTACTCTGACCCAGGAAGTCTCCCTCACCTTCCAAATCATAGCAGATCCACTTCAGGCTGGGGCTTGCATCAGGGGACAGGACTGTGGAGGTAATCTCTCCATAGCTGTAACCCCTCTCTCCCCGGACAGACAATGCTGCTATACTGTGACCACATCTGCCCTGCTCATTTCTTCCTGCTCCCTGCAGTCTCTTGTCAGCCCTTGTGTTTCCCATCCTCTCCATTACTGTACAGTAACTTATAATATGACATTCTACTGTTTCTGATGTTTGTTTCATAATTTTAACATGTTATTCAGAATAATAAATCATTATTTTTCGGGTGCGGAACCAATTGTCTGCATTTCTATCATTTCTTATGGGAAAATTTGCTTTGGTTTAAGAGTGGATTTGGATTACAAGCACGGTGTCGGAACAAATTATGCTCGTAATCCAAGGCACCACTGTATTTGTATTTCATGCCTATTTGTGCCCAACTTTAGATTGTGAAATTCTTAACAACTGGCGATCCAGGCGGGATGTTGGAGCACCAGTGGGTATAACATTCACAACTGCCCACGGAGCAAGTCTTTACTTGGGATATAAAATCAAAAATCCTAAGTAGCTTGTAAATTATTTGGAATACTATCAGGTGATATTAGGGTCCATTTACACAGAAAGATTATCTGCCAAAGATTTGAAGCCAAAGCCGGGAATGGATTTGAAAAGAGAAGAAATCTTATGCTTTCCTTTATTACCTGACCTCTGTTTATGGTCTGTTTCTGGTTTTGGCTTCAAATCTTTCGCAGATAATCTTTCTGTGTAAATGGACCCTTAGTCCCCAATCTGTGCCAGCCAAAGAGATGATGATTCATAGATTTAATCTGTTTCGGGAGTTCCACATTCCGGTCTGTAACACATCTTCAGTGCATGGACTGTAATCCCGGAATGTGTGAATACCCCCTAAAGCTGAACATAGCCTCCCCCCTCTTAGATGAGTGTGCACTAACTCTGCTTGGTGAGAGAACGCTCCTCTTACAACGGCCATCAGGAAAGAGTCATTAGACCCCATTGACGTTAGATGGTGGCTATTCCCACTGAATTCACCAGCTGACACGACTAATGCTTATATCCAGCCTTAAAGAAGCACTACAGGGTAATTTTTTTTTTTTTTGCCCATATCATGCACACTCCCCATCACTGGCTCTACAGCGCCATCTGTTTCACCCCAGCACAGCGGCATCCACGAGCTTCATTGCTATAAATGGGTTATGTGATCATCTGCCTGACTCACAGAAAATGACAGAGGAAGTGGTCTGTGCTGGGTCAGCTGACTTCCTGTAAACACAAGATGACATCACTACCTATCCAATGCCTCCCGCCTGTTCAAAATAAATGTATATATGTAGCGAATTAATATGGCAGCCGCACATTAGCTTACAGAACTGTAATCCCTTGCGCCTTTCAGCTGCAACGCCCCTAGATATAAGGTGATTGGCTTCCTGGAGGCGGCCAGTCGGCTGTGTATATTGGAGAGAAGGTGGCGGCAAGCAGTTAGAGCAGGAAGAGAAATAGAGAGAGACAGAGCATAGGAGGGTGGATTGTGGGGGGTTTATGTGGGAGCCGTGAACCCATTGTCCAGTATACCAAGTAACTGGGTGACTGGTGTTCATTATACCAAGGTGCTGGATGGGCATTATAGGAAGTCACTGGATGCTGGGTGTGCATTGTAGGAAGTCACAGGGACCGCAGTGTCCATCTTAATACCTCACTAAGTACTTATTTATGAATGTCCACTGCTGTCCTGGGAGAACATTGCTATTACGCCACTGATCCACCAACGTCCACCACTGTCTATGTTCATGACCAATTGAATAATTGACATATTCCGATTTTATCACTGTCACAGCAACAGCTATTGAAAAAAAATTGCTACTCTGTAATAGTCCCTCTATCGGAGCTAAGAGTTTGCCTGTTTTAATGAGAAAAATTTGTATGCGATTTGCGAAACGAACGAGTGATTCGCTCATCTCTAAATATATATATATATATATATATATATATATATATATATATATAATAAAAAAAATTACACACATGCATACACACCAAAACTACATGTAAATTGAGCACAAGCCACCTATGAGACTTACCTTGCAGGACTGCAGAAGCTTCTATTTTATTTCCTTAGAGTGATGAGACTCTGCTGCCTAAAAGCAAAGCCAGGGGTATCATGGGAAATCTAGGCTGCATTAGGAAATCATTTCAGTGTGGAAATACCAATTAATATGGTTGAAAATACATCTGCCACATCAGCCCAAACAGTTTCTACAGAACAAGAAGGAACAAGCATTATACTCCATCTCTTATTTAATGTTAGATTTCTCCAATGCAACATAATTATTTATTTTGTGTGTTTTTGGTAGAGGTTTTTTTTGTTGTTTCTTTTTAAAACCATTTATGATTCTTTTAAAAAAAAAAAAAAAAAGAAAAAAAGGGAAAAAAAAAAAAAGAAAATTCAACCGACACTCGCAATAACATAAAATTATAGCAGAATAGGATTCATTTTAAAAAAATTAAAAAAAAAAAAATCATCTTTAACTCCATTCTCTGCCAGAGGGGGCAAAAAAAAAAAAAAAAAAAAAATTAGGATAAAAATAAAGTGTGTCCAGATTTGACCCGTCACGGGACCACCTGGCGGAGAATCGGTTAACCTATTGCACTTTGTGAAGAAAATTTTTTTTTTTGTTTTTTTATTCAAAAATAATAAAAAATATATATATTTATATATAATTCATATTCTTTGCCTTGCCCCGCCTCTAGGAGAGTGGGAGTGGGGAAAGGTTCCATGACGGTCTCTTTCTCTCGACTCCTCAGTACACAGGCGAACCTCGGGGGTGGACCCTTACGGCGCCTCCTTTAGATTTGGGCAGCAGCGGAGATGGTTTTGTTCCAGTCTCGCCGGTTTCCACTGACCCGTTCCGGACAGAAAGACGACGTGTTTCAGTCCCCGGATGAGCTTGGTGTGACCGGCAGATTAACGGGATGCGATTTACAAGTGACTTTAGCATACAGACACAATGGAAAGATAGGAAACAAACACGGATCTTATTGCACTTGGTGCCGGAGCGAGAGAGAGAGAGAGAAAAAAAAAGTCACGAGTGGTCGTGCAGGTTGCGTCTCTGTCTGTGTGTGGTTTGCTCCCAGCCCTTTCTTGCTCTTGTTTTTGTTTTTTTCGTTGCCGTTTGCTAGAGTTTTAGGTGGCAGCAAGGTCAATCGACGTACATCGGGGAGCTGGGGGTGGCTGGCATCTGATCCAGGATCTTTATGACGTAAGTGGCGACGTCCACATATCGCTCTTCATACATCACAATGAAAGGATGTTTCTGGGGGGAGGGGGGGGGGGGAGATAAAAGAAAATGAAATAGCAAAACAAACTGACCTCACTGCTGCCCCTATGACAGCTGTATACACTTGAGGACACCATTTAGATAAACATGGGCCATGCCCATCTACCAGTTGGCATCAGCTTTACAGGCAGCAGATACCTGCCCCAGAATTCCCACTATGATCAATCACGCATCCCCCAGCAAATGCGATCAGTTACATAGGATTAGTCATAGCTAGCGCCACCTATGGCACGTTATATGCACTGCAATATCTAAAAAGATTAGTTATGGCTGTGCTGTACGTTTGGGGGATTTTTCTGCCTTAAAGTTACTCACCAGAAGCTCTCTGTACTTTGGCCTCTTAGACTCGTCCTTTGTAAGGCTGTAAAGTAAAAAAATAAATAAATAAATTTCAAGCCATGGCAATCTTTCAGAAAAAAAATAAAAATAAAATGTGGACCTAAAAAGGGGTTAATGACACTAGAAATTGATTTACAGCTTTTCACCAGAAGGTGGCAGCAACAGCTGTATTAAAAAAATAAATAAATGAAAATATGCAATGTACCAACTGGCCAGAAGGTGGCAGTGAAGTCACATGTAAAAAAAATATATATATATATCATCATCTATCTTTTGCAGCATAAAACCCTTTAATGGGACTAATTACTTGTAGGAAGCTTCTGTTATTTATTTTCTAAACCTATAGGGGAACCTGTCACTATGAAAATGGTACCTAAGCTATCAGTATGTTATAGATCAGGGGTAGGGAACTTTGGCTCTCCAGCTCCCATCATGCCTGGACAGCCAAAGCTTTAGCTGTCCAGGCATGACGGGAGTTGTAGTCTTGCAAAAGCCGGAAGGCCAAGGTTCCCTGCCCCTTATAGGGGCTGATCGATCAAGCCGATTCATATATTGCTAACACACCTCTGGTGCCGTAAAGACGCTTGTGCAGCGGTGTCAAAAGGACAGGAGCAGAATTCAGGAGCAGATGAGGAGCCATGTTTCTGACTTACCACAGGTTGACAAAGTTGATGAAACTGGGGGAGAACTCCCGCTCGTCGGAGTTGCTGAGCTGCGGGGGGTCACCCTTTACCACCTGCGTCAGTTGGTCAAACACGCTGTTCCACTTGGGGTACGGAAACCGCCCTGTCGCCAATTCATACTATAGGAGGGAGAAGGAGACAATTTATGACAGGACGGAATATTTTTGTGCAAAACTAGACTAATATTGCTTTAGTCTGCACAAGTAGCCCCTTGAAGAAGGGGCACATGCATTTTGGGGGATAGAGGGCCCACCATTAGAGAGTAGTCACCATCTGGCTCTAATACTAACAAATGTCCTGCTGTCTGGCCCCGCCCCTGAGGAGCTTTTATGTAGCAAAGACATACAGACCACCCCCTAGGAGCAGAGGTTTCTTATATTTGGACTTCGGGGGGGGGGGGGGGGGGGGGGGGAATCTTGAAGAGTGTACATGACTGGAAGCAATAATGGAAAGTTACTTAACCCCTTAATGACACAGTGGGGTGGACCAGGACAATTTTTTTTCCTCCTCGCCTTCTAAGAGCTCTAGCACTTTTATTTTTCCACATACAGGGCCATGTAAGTGCTTGTCTTTTTTCAGGAATAGGTATACTTTGTAATGTTGCCTTTCAATCTAGCATAACGTATGACGAAACCCCAAAAATGTTTATGGGATGAAATTGGCAAAGAGCAGCCGTAAATTTTAAGGATTCCCGTCGGCTTTTACGTAATGCAGTTTACTGTAAAACTCAAGTTATTCTTATTCCGAACAAAACAAAACGACCTGCACAATTTCATAGCTTTTTATGTTTTACTATTTTTATTTTTTTTTCTTTACTCGTAAAGTTTTTTTTGCAAATAATTATGATAAATTTTTCCTATTGTTACACTTATAACTGTTTTATTTTTTTCACCTAGAGGGCCGTATGAGGTGTAATTTTTGCACCACGATCTCTAGTTTTTATCAGTTTGTGTAGACTGGAGATGACTTTTTTTTTATTATACATAATGTTACAAAAAAAAATAAATAAATCAGGAATCCTGGTGTTTTCTTCCCCTTTTCATTGACGCCGTTCACCGTGCGGGAACAATATTGTTATATTTTACTACATCAGACAATGGCTCACACTACGATATATAATATATTACTGTAATTTATTTTTGTGTGTTTTATTTATACTTTTTTTTTTTTTTTTTAATTAACACTTTTTAATTTAATGTAAGTCCCCCTAGGGCACTATTACATGCAATTATATTATAACATAACAAAACGTAAAAACACAAGGGTTACTACCCACCAGAGTAATCCCAAGGCTCCACACATCGGAGCGCACGTCATATCCCTGTCTGGATGCACTGGGGTCTATCCTTTCCGGCTAAAAAGATAAGGGGGGAGAAAAAAAAAAAAAAGAAAGGATTTAACATTACAGTGTAGACAACATAGAAAAATACGCATTTAGATCTCCGCTTGCTGTATATATAATTTTTTTTTAATCCAAAACCCCTTTTCTGGCCTAAGCCTACTCACAGTTGAGGGTATGTAACATGTGCATTCACTCACAAACCTCAGCTGTTTTATTCCTGAAACAGCGCCACTCTTGCCCTCAGTTTGTTAGCAGTATTGCAGCTCGGTTCCACTGAAGTGAATAGAGCAAAGTTGTAATACCACACACAACCTGAGGACAGGGGTGGCGCTGTTTTTGAAAGAAGGTAACTTTTTTCTAATCCTGGATAAGTCCCTTTAATTTTATAAAGGACAAGATGCAACTGTAACAAACCCTCAGCTGTGAAGTATTAGATGAGGATGGATGCTATTTCATTATATGATATGTAGAACTGCAGAGGCCAGCATAGCGCCCGGCCATTAGATCCTTATTACACACACAACCTCCTAAAAAGGACAAGCTCTGTGAATGGAGTCCTGGGAAGTGACAGCCCCCTCCCCAAGTAGTAATGACATCATCGGATCCGCTCCTTGGCCGCGCTCCAGGTGAAGCTGCAGGATTCCTCCCGTGTTTCGTCTATTTATTTTTTGAGAGGAAGAAACATGCTGGAAGTATGTGTGAGGACACAGCTCAGCTATGCGCGCGGGGGCGGTGACACTCAACCGCAAACTGGGTCAAACTCCAGTTACTCAATTACAGCACAGACTGGGAGCGTGCTCTCCTCCTGTCACAGCCAGAGCTGCGCTCACAATTCTGCTACAGAAGAGGAGACCACAGACAGGGGCAAACATAGAGAAAGGTGCACGGTGTATCTAGATAGCAGAACTGTGCTCGCAGCTCTGGATGTGGATAGTCAGGTCACACAACGCAGTGGTTTATAGCAACAGACTATTATGAATTAGAAGCAATAGTGACTGGAGGGATCTCGGCCAAGACTGGACATTCGTCCTCCACAGAACCATCTGTATAGGATCAGCATGGGTGGAGGGGGACGGGCTGATACCAAACACTGATACCGCAACATGGTTTTACAGTCACTAAATTGGTATTCTGTTCTAACCGACTTATCGGCGGTGGGAAACGGCCAATAACGCAGGCCCCACATCTATAGACTGGGAAAGGCAGAGGGCCCCGGGCCCAGAGGGGAAAGGCAGAGGGTGCCAGACCCACACAGAGAGGGGAAAGGCAGAGGGCCCCGGGCCCAGAGGGGAAAGGCAGAGGGCCCAGAGGGGAAAGGCAGAGGGTGCCAGACCCACACAGAGAGGGGAAAGGCAGAGGGCCCCGGGCCCAGAGGGGAAAGGCAGAGGGCCCAGAGGGGAAGGCAGAGGGTGCCAGACCCACACAGAGAGGGGAAAGGCAGAGGGCCCCGGGCCCAGACTCGCAATGAGAGGGAAGGCTAATGGGAGAGAGAGGGTGAAAGGCCAAGGGCATCAAGGACACAGAGGAGGAATAGGTTGAGGGTGCACGCCTCACAGGGAGGGAGAAGAGGACAGAGGTTGCACACCTCACGTGGTGGGAGAGATGGCTGAGGGTGCCCGCCAGGGATACGTGCATACAGTAGTGGTGGGAGATGGTTGATGGAAGGCCCTCACAAGCAGTTGAATAATGCAGCCAGCCCAGCCCTCTCAGAGGGGCAGACCTTCTGGAGTCACCCATGGGGTAATTCTGTAGCTTCTTCATCTACTTATAAGGTTCCTCTGGAGTAGGGTAAGGGGTCATCTCCATGCGAGCTCAGCACTTGTAGGGACAACATTCCAAATCAGCAGGAATCCCCCCCCCTCCCCCTGCCGGTGACCTCAGCTCCTTCCACACTACAGCCTGCCATCCCGGAGCAGTGACTAAGCTCCTTCCCCATCACAGGCACGCCGATCTGTGTCGTCACCAGATTCCTCACTGGTTTCGGCAGAGAAAATACCTCGGCTTACTCACTCGGAAGCAGCGAGAGGAGGAGGAGGAGGAAAGCTGAATGATGTTATAATACCGTGGAGGAGCTATAAATAGAAGATGACATCACTTGGGCCGCTGCCCGTGTTACACGACTTCGTTCCCAGGCTTAGCTCATGTCTACACTTAAATAACCCAAGAGCATCTCCACTGCGGTAAACAGGAACCCCCCGGGGAACCCGCCTCCTGCAACGTCTGTATATACATGTTAAGTGACAGCTACATGTCTATAGTCACATCTACATTAATGTCACACAACTATAATAAAGTTACGATTTCTCTATTACAAAAAAAAAATAAAAAATTATATATTTTAGGTTGCAGTCTCGCACAATATCCAGCGAAGTCACAGCAACCAAAAAAGGTTTTGTGACACTCATTAGATTGCGACCTTAGTCACATGACAAAAGTTGTAGTGTAGCCCAAGTCCGAGCAGTTCACAACTTCCCATCGAGGGGTTAACGCTGCATCGGCTCCAGGCACCCGCTCCTATTTTTTACTGGGATAGGAAGTCCTGGCCTGGAAGCCGCTGCATTCCTCGGAGCTGACTTCATCCTGGGAATGACCCAACACGTTTCGAGTGACGTGGAGAAATGCCGGGGATCCGACGCCTGCATTTAAATGCCAAACTTGGCTCGGAAACTGAGAGATACCAGATGCTGGAGCATGACCGCATACGGGCGCAAAAATAAACACTGCGCCGCTGCTCTTAAAGGGGACACTAACATTTATCCACACAGGAAGCAGAAAAAAAAATGTTATCCGATCACCTCCAATACTTATTATAGGACAACTTTGTACAGATGGACACTGACCGCCATGTATGGCCTGCAGCCGGCATCTCTGGTCTTGGCGATGGAGTCCACGAGCTGTCCGCTAATTCCAAAGTCACAGAGTTTTATATTTCCATTTCTGTCCAGAAGAATATTTGAAGGTTTGATATCTGTAATACAGAGAGAAAAGGGCTCTTTGCTTACCAGGGCTGTGGAGTCGAGAGTGGGAAAAATAATGTACAGACTCCAGTTTTTAAAAAAAATTCTTTAAAAAAAATTTTGGATTGAGTTTTGATATGAAATTTATAAGTTTTGTTAATGAATATATATTATGAGCAACATTCTAATAAGGACACTGGCCCTATTAGATAAGGGTGGTAAGGGGAAAAGTTGTTGGTCACTATTTGGCCGTTTGTTTCTATTGTGTGTGTGTGTGTGGGGGGGGGATAATTGTATATGAGCAGCAGTGTAATATGAAGATTTCCTGTGTAATATAGAGGAGGAGAAGTCATTGTGTTTTTCTTCAGTGTGCTATGGCTATGCAGCTGTGTGTGCGCACTATGGCTGAAGGTGTGTGTGTGTGCGCGCGCACTATGGCTGAAGGTGTGTGTGTGTACGTACTATGGCTGAAGGTGTGTGTGTGTGTGTGTGTGTGCGCGCGCGCTATGGCTGCAGTAGTGTGTGTGTGTGCGCGCGCGCTATGGCTGCAGTAGTGTGTGTGTGTGTGTGCGTGAGCTATGGCTGCAGTAGTGTGTGTGTGTGCGTGTACACTATGGCTGCAGCAGGCTGTGTGTGTTTGTGTGTGTGTATACACTATGGCTGCAGCAGGCTGTGTGTGTGTGTGTACACTATGGCTGCAGCAGGCTGTGTGTGTGTGTGTGTGTGTGTGTGTGTGTGTGTGTGTGTGTGTGTACACACTATGGCTGCAGCAGGCTGTGTGTGTGTGTGTGTGTGTGTGTGTGTACACCATGGCTGCAGCAGGCTGTGTGTGTGTGTGTGTGTGTGTGTGTGTTCTATTGCTGTAGCAGGCTGTGTGTGTGTAAGAGAGGGGCAGAAGATAAAGGGGTATTCTGGGAAAGTCAAAAATCCAGGGGGGACCGGGGGTGCTAGAAGTCCTATTTACCCGCCCCCGGTCCCCCCTGGATTTTTGACTGTTTCCCAGAATACCCCTTTATCTTCTGCCCCTCTCTTACACACGTGCCCCTCTCTCTCTATCCCTATGTGTGAGCCCTCTCTCTCTCTCTATCCCTATGTGTGAGCCCTCTCTCTCTCTCTATCCCTATGTGTGAGCCCTCTCTCTCTCTCTATCCCTATGTGTGAGCCCTCTCTCTCTCTCTATCCCTATGTGTGAGCCCTCTCTCTCTCTATCCCTATGTGTGAGCCCTCTCTCTCTCTCTATCCCTATGTGTGAGCCCTCTCTCTCTCTCTATCCCTATGTGTGAGCCCTCTCTCTCTCTCTATCCCTATGTGTGAGCCCTCTCTCTCTCTCTATCCCTATGTGTGAGCCCTCTCTCTCTCTCTATCCCTATGTGTGACCCCTCTCTCTCTCTCTATCCCTATGTGTGACCTCTCTCTATCACAGGTATCTGGCATTGTTAGCAGTGTTTTTTAAGTATGGTGAATATTTAGTTAGAAACATAGAAGACTGTCAGCAGGAAAAGACCACCTGCTTCATCTAGTCTAGTTGTGAGTAGTTCAGGACATAGAGGCTGGAGACTGGCTGCATCCACTGCACACACAGGAGAAGCTGCTTTATAGCTTTGCTTATTCCCTCAGAAGTCGCCTCAGGATCATGTAGGACATTAGGGAGAAGCTGCTGAGCCAGTGTGATAACTCCCCTGGTATATGACCGGCCATTTATGAAGGAGCAGGAGTCGGAGTCGGTCCTGATAAAATTCAGGAGTCGGAGTTGGGAGTCAGAGCTGCGGCTTACCGACTCCACAGCCCTGTTGGTTAATACAGCAAAATAGCGAGTGCAGCTCTGGAGTATAATACAGGATGTAACTCAGGATCAGTAATGTATTGTATGTACACAGTGACCCCACCAGCAGAATAGTGAGTGCAGCTCTGGGGTATAATACAGGTTGTAAGTACTGTAGCAGGTCTCACCTCTGTGAATTATTTTCAAGTTTTCTTTTAAGTGGTTTAACGCCTTCACAGTCTGGAAGAGAAGGAGAATCTTACTCTAGATATAATATAATAGCTAACACTATATAACCATATATAATAGCAGATAATCGGGGGATCTCAGACACCAGAAATAGAGAAAATCTTCATACTTACAGCTAAAGTTATTTTTCCTAATATCTCCTCTGGAATAACGTCGTCTAATGAACTATATACATATTTGTAAAACTTGTCGAACGAGGTAGCCATGAGCTCCATGCAGATCCAGCAGTCTCCCTGCGAGAGACAAGACGTGAAGTAAAATAAATATGGAACAGAACTGGTTAAGGGCTCCCCCTGGTTGCTAGGGCCAACAGATGAAAGCTAGGTTCCACCTGGTTGCTAGGGGGCAAGACATGAAAGCTAGGTTCCACCTGGTTGCTAGGGGGCAAGACAGGAAAGCTAGGTTCCACCTGGTTGCTAGGGGGCAAGACAGGAAAGCTAGGTTCCACCTGGTTGCTAGGGGGCAAGACAGGAAAGCTAGGTTCCACCTGGTTGCTAGGGGGCAAGACAGGAAAGCTAGGTTCCACCTGGTTGCTAGGGGGCAAGACAGGAAAGCTAGGTTCCACCTGGTTGCTAGGGGGCAAGACAGGAAAGCTAGGTTCCACCTGGTTGCTAGGGGGCAAGACAGGAAAGCTAGCCACTAGGGTCACTAGGGCCAGCACATGAGAGCTAGGCTCCAACTGGCCTCTAGGGGCAACACATGAGAGCTGGGCTCCACCTGGTCGCTAGGAGCAACACATAAGATCTGGTCTTTCACTGTTTGCTAAGGATAACACATGCAAGGGTTGGGCACCCACTGGTTCCTGGGGGTCATAAATTAAAAATGAGCTTCCCCTGAACCTTAGGGGTGACTCATGAGAACTGGGTCTCACCTAGTCAGTAAGGGCAATGCATGAATGCTAGGGCCCAACTGGTAGTTAGGGGTAACATGGGGGGGGGGGATGGTCACCCACCAGTCAACTAGGGGCAACACATGAAAGCAGCCCCTAGGGGCAACAAAATGATGCCTTCAGACCATGCTGATAAATATGCCTCACCAACAAACTGCGTGAAATATTCCATTCAAAATAGAACAACCACCCCAGCTTGCTTTTATGGCATGACATTTGTCTCAGTCCCTCCCCTTCCAGTCACATGATGGTTGTTGGAGCCTCCCACAACATAAGACGGTTGTCACAGCCCCTCCCATGTTCTCACACCCACCTCTCTGAATAGTGCCCCATAAAACTGAACAATATACGGACAGTCGCTGCTCCTCATCACCACGTCCAGATCCATCAGAAGTTGTTTCTGCTCCTTTTCATCCACTGTTGATCGAATTCGCTATTAAAAAAAAAATATAAAATCATAACTTTTGTTGGGGCGTTTTGGTGTCACAGCAGGCCCAGAACCCATTAGGGGGACCCAATGTATCGCTCTTAGTTTTGTAAGCTTGTACCAGGACGCGGCTCCTTTACCTTGACCGCCATGATCTGTCCGCTCGGATTGTGAATCATTTTATTCACCGAGCCGTAGGCGCCTCTCCCGATCTCGCCCAGATCCTTCAGATCCTCGGCTGTGAAGTCCCAATGCTGCTCCGGCGAAAGCTTCAACTTTCCGGAAGATTCAATGCTGTGTGTTCGTAATCGCTCTCTGATCGGAGGAAAGAGGAGCGGCGTTTAGTCATCGAACCCGGGAAAACGGTCAGAGCATCAAGTTATGTAAGAGTTGCAGAAACAATCCTGCATATAACATCAAGCAAAGCGGCCAAAACTATAGGGAAGTGTCAGACGACTCTGGGGACTGCAGCGAGAAGGACCAATATTTTCTGTTCACAAAAACAAAAAAAAAAAAAAGTGCACATTGCTAAACACAGCATAGGCAGCCATTTTGTGTGCTGAATGCAGCTGCTTCACGTCACAGTGCCTTTGTGAATCTATAGGATGGGGGGAAATCCAGCCCATGCAAAATGGCCGCAGGCGGAGAGCACACCCCGTGGACTTGCCTGCCAATATAAACCACAAGACACTTACAGTCGGTTTTTTGTCGCCTGCTCATTGGAGCTGAACTGCTTCCCGCCCGCCAGGCGCACTTCCTGTTTTTGGTAGGTGGTCTCGAAGTTCCTCATAGCGTCTGTTTTCTGCATCCTTCGTAGGCAAAAGGAGACACAAGGGAAGAGGGTTACACAGGGGCCCCCGGGGGGAGGGATATCATGTAGGGAGAAGAAGCCAAAATCACTGTCCTCCAGGGGATTCACATGAGGTCACAAGGGAATAAAATGGGATAAAAAGATATTCCAAAAATACTTAATCATTTCTGTATAGAACAAAAACTGGATACTGTATAACTTCTAAGAGAAATGAGCAAAAAAAATAAAAAAAAAAGCCCACCCACTGACAAAATGGCTGCCTCCACAGTGCAAGGGGCGACCTGTGCACCATTACTATGTACTGTATCAGACAATCCAAACTGCAACAAAGACTAATTAACTAGTAGAATATGAGTTTATTATTTTTTCTTTATTGGTTTGTAGTATTAAACAAATATTTTAAAGGGGGGGAAAAAATTGTTATGATTAAAAGTTTTGTTAAAGGGAAACCATCAGCAGGTTAGAACCTTCTAACCAGCTGATATGTCCCTATAGCCCACGAGGTGCTGAGGATAAAGGTTAGTTTTTTTTACCTTGATCCTCGGTGCTGTTTTCAGGAACTTAGAACTATATCATATGTAAATTAGGCAGTTTGGTGCACTGGGGGCGGGAGTACCAACCTGGTGCACTGATCTACCGCGCTCATCACTGCTGATCACCACATAAAATATTAGGGTGTGTGCACACTATGGAATTCCCGCATATGACCCGTGGCGAATTCCGTCGTTCGTACCCGCCTGCAGCGGCGCGCATCTCCGTCCGTGCCATTATTTTATGCACGGGTGCAATCCGCCGAAAGAAGTGTCTATTGCACGGGCGGAAACACGTGCTGCCACGTGCGGGTACGAGGGACGGAATTCGCCGCGGGTCATACGCGGGAATTCCATAGTGTGCACACACCCTTAGGAGGGCGAGCGGGATCGGTGTCCTGACGCCACTGCATCAAGCCCTCAGCGTGCCATGCACTATAGCAGGGGTGGGGAACCTTTTCCATGTCGAGGGCCGGTCGGGCATTAATAAAATCATTCGAGGGCCGCATACCGTGTGCGGCAGTTAGTAGCGTGGGTTTGCAGCACCCAGGGCAAGGCAAAGTATTGTTCCCCTAGTTCCCCTGCTATTGTAGTTAACCCCCAGTGATGCCCTGCTATTGTAGTTAACCCCCCCCAGTGATGCCCCTTGTAGTCTAGTTAACCCCCAAGTCATGTCCCTGGTAGCCTAGTTAACCCCCCCAGTGATGCCTCTGGTAGGCCTAGTTAACCCCCATCAGTCATGTCCCAGGTGGCCAAGTTAACCCCCATCAGTCATGTCCCAGGTGGCCTAGTTAACCCCCATCAGGCATGTCCCTGGTGGCCTAGTTAACCCACATCAGGCATGTCCCTGGTGGCCTAGTTAACCCCCATCAGTCATGTCCCAGGTGGCCTAGTTAACCCCCATCAGGCATGTCCCTGGTGGCCTAGTTAACCCCCATCAGGCATGTCCCTGGTGGCCTAGTTAACCCCCATCAGGCATGTCCCTGGTGGCCTAGTTAACCCCCATCAGGCATGTCCCTGGTGGCCTAGTTAACGCCCATCAGGCATGTCCCTGGTGGCCTAGTTAACCCCCATCAGGCATGTCCCTGGTGGCCTAGTTAACCCCCATCAGGCATGTCCCTGGTGGCCTAGTTAACCCCCAAATAAAAAAAATAAACATTCCACTCACCTTACCTCCGCTCCCACGCTGCCCATGTCCTCTTCTGTCCCAGGTCCTCTGTGCCAGCCTTTCTCCTGCAGGCGGCGCGCGATGAAATGACGTCATCGCGCGCGGCCCGCAGGAGACTGAAGACACGCGCCGCTCTGCTGGGGAAGAAGCCGGCACAGACAGCATCCTCCTGTGTCCGGCAGCTGTCACAGACACCGGAGGATGCTGTGTGCGCCGGCTCCTTCCTCCTCCAGAGCGGCGCGCATCACCGGGGAGCTGCGGGCCGCGGGCCGCATCGGGAGGTCTCAGGGGCCGGATGCGGCCCGCGGGCCGGAGGTTCCCCACCCCTGCACTATAGGGACATTAGCAGGCTAGATGGTCCCACCCTGCTGATTTTTTCTTTAGGGTATATTCACACGGACGTGCTCGCAGCGAGATTCTCGCTGCGAGCCCGGCAGGTCCTGGCAGTTCCCATACACTACATACTTGCTGCGGTCTAAACGACCGCAGAGAGTATGTAATTATACCGCCCTTAACCCCTTCTGCTCCCGCCCGGCTCCCCCGCTGTAAGCATACATTACCTGTCCTCGCTGCACGGGTCCGGCGCCCTGCTCTCCTGTCCGGCCAATTAGTGTGTTGCCCAGCCGCAGCCACTGATTGGCCGGACGGGAGAGCAGGACGCCGGACCCGTGCAGCAAGGACAGGTAAAGTATGCTTACAGCGGGGGAGCCGGGCACGGGCGGAATATACCCTTAATGTTTAGAAGTTGAAATTTTACATTTTCAAAATCAACACAGAAAGTCAAAAAATGGCGCACCCACAATCATATACCTAATAGATCAATATTTTTATTAACAAAAAAATACAGCAATTTACACAACAAATGGACACACATTTAAAAACACCTAAAAACCCAATAAGAGTGAAGGATAACAGGGAAAGCGCATGAAAATATTTGTCGCACCCACCGCAGCCCCTACACAAAAAGATCCTTCCAGGCCCTGTACAACACATGACAAAATGACCCTCAGACACTAATGTCATATGTTGTACAGATCTTTTTGTGTAGGGGCTGCAGTGGGAGCGACAAATATTTTCATGCGCTTTCCCTGTTATGGTTCACCCTTATTGGGTTTTTAGGTGTTTTTAAATGTGTGTCCATTTGTTGTGTAAATTGCTGTATTTTTTGTTAATAAAAAAATTGATCTATTAGGTATATGATTGTGGGTGCGCCATTTTTTGTCTGTGTTGATTTTGAGTATGTTCTGCAATTGGGACATAGGCAGCATCCCATATGCAGATTATTAGCAGCTCCCACCTTTGTACAAGAGAAATTTTATATTTTAACATTTACATTTTCCTCCTCCCCCAATCTCTTCCCCCTCCTCCATGTGCTCGCTGCTCAAAAAAACTGCTCCGCAACCCCCCTGCCATGTATGGGGGAGCAGCA
The DNA here is from genome assembly GCF_027789765.1 of Dendropsophus ebraccatus. Taxonomy (NCBI): domain Eukaryota; kingdom Metazoa; phylum Chordata; class Amphibia; order Anura; family Hylidae; genus Dendropsophus; species Dendropsophus ebraccatus. The sequence goes on along the minus strand of NC_091467.1, from coordinate 63,410,255 downwards.
CTAAAAGATGAATTTAATACAATTTTACCAGTCCCGCAATTTTTTAGGCAAAATTTATTGCACATTTTACCTGCCGATGTTTATATTTTATTCTACTTATTTAAACTAGTTTGTTTAACACACACTGTGATAAAGTGTGCCAAATTTTTTTTTTTTTTGCTTTTACACAGGTATAATAGAATTTGCCTTGATGTCCACATTATTACTATCATTTGGTGGTGTTATTTTTTGCCATTTTTGAGGGATAAAGTTACAGTGGTAAGAGTTATTTTGGGGTATATGTTGGTTTTTCTGCTTAAATTTTGTTCCATAGGCCCCATAGGCTGGGAATGGGGGTGGATACATGGATGAATGTGATACTTACAAGTGCGCAGGTTGAATTGTGGGGTTCAGCGTGAACTTTGCCGTGGATTTGAAAGCCGGATTTGCAAAATTTAACTTCAGTGCTTTGCGTTTACCTGAAGGGGGCGATAAAGGCAAGTTAAACAACAGACAACGTGTTTCCTAGCACCTCCGATAACCAATAAGTGGAGCACGTGATGGTGGTCCGAAATTTTACAAGCCAAAAAGGAATAAAACAAAAACAAAACCTGCAATTCAATTTTTATTTAAATAAAAAGGCAAAAATATAAACATAATATATAAAAAACGAGAAGGAAAACCTTAAAATTCGACCTTTTCCCATTGTTAATGGATTAGGCTTTAGGCCCCAGCCTGACATTGAGATCTCCCACTAAGCAGATGCAGAGATGAGAGAACAGAGAGGCAGGAGGCAGAAGTGGCAGCATATGGCGGTCGTCTACAGTCAGGCTCACATAATCCATTTCCTGGCAGTGACGGCCGCACCGGGGACCCTTCCCGGCTGTGATGGAGGCCGCAGACTTCTCGTTCCTGAACCGGTGACACATTTCCTAGGTGAGTCACCTCAGCAGGATTCCTATAAGGCTCGGCCCACCGCAGCTACATACATTATTGATCAGGAGCGGGCACAGCGGGGAGGGGGACGCAGCTGTCACAATGGGGTGATGGGCAGGAGGCACAAAGCTGGGAGCGTCAGGAGGAAACCACGGGTCACAGACAAGCCAGGAATTATACTCAATAAAACAATACACAGCAGCTTAAAATAAAAGGTGACGGGAGGAAAGAGTGGAGGGAGGACCTAAAGATGGAAGAAATAAGAATTCCTCTGGAGAGGATCAGGCACAGACGTCAGAGGACCACAAAGGGGTTACAGTTACTGGTGCAGACCACAGGGGGCAGTATAGGAGGGGGTTACAGTTACTGGTGGAGACCACAGGGGGCAGTATAGGAGGGGGTTACAGTTACTGGTGGAGACCACAGGGGGCAGTATAGGAGGGCTCACAGTTACTAGTGGAGACCACAGGGGGCAGTATTGGAGGGGTCACAGTTACTGGTGGAGACCACAGGGGGCAGTATTGGAGGGGTCACAGTTACTGGTGGAGACGACAGGGGGCAGTAATGGAGGGGGTTACAGTTACTGGTGGAGACCACTGGGGACAGTTTTGGAGGGCTCACAGTTACTGGTGGAGAGCATAGGGGGCAGCATGGGAGGGGGGGGGGGTCACAGTAACTGGTGGAGACCACAGGGGGCAGTATTTGAGGGGGTCACGATTACTGGTGGAGACCACAGGGGGCAGTATTTGAGGAAGGGGATCAGTGTTACTTATGGATGCCACAGGGGCAGTATTGGAGGGGGATCAGTGTTACTTATGGATGCCACAGGGGCAGTATTGGAGGGGGTCAGTATTGGAGGGGTCACAGTTACTGGTGGAGACCAGAGGGGGGGCAGTATTGGAGTGGGCTAGTGATCACAGTATATATATATATATATATATATATATATATATATATATATATATATATATATATATATATATATATTATGTATGTGTGTGTATTTCATTCTACCCAATATTAACTGTGATCACTAGCCCTCTCCAATACTGCCCCCCGCTGGTCTCCCCTAGTAACTGTGACCCCCTAAATACACTACAATGCAAGGCCGACCAATCCCTGAAGATTAACCCATGAAGCCGCCCCACTGATGGGAACATTTACTCTCTACGCCCGAGAACGAGGTAGGCGACACAACTATGCGGCTGAACAGGTCTGCGTTACTATTTTCGGCCCCAGAACTGCTGAGTGTGCAAACACTATACAAGGAGAGAAAGAGAAAATATTCCGCACACATAAAAGGATGAAGCTAGGCCGGGGGCACGGAGCGCCTCACACAGGCCCCATACAGTACAGCAGACCAGGCACCGTCCTCCGACCTTAGGGGCCGCTTGCCGCACAGCTGTAGTACGAGAGCAGTATGAAAAGGGGGGAAATTACAAATTAAAAAAAAAATAACAAAACCACACACGCAAAATAAGAAGTCCCAGTTATGTGACCAGGAGGCGATCCCCAGGCTCGCAGGAGGCGCCGTCATCAAGGGCATCTGGAGGTCACAGCAAAGGAACTGGTGGTGTAGACAACCACAAACCACCAAGGATTACCCCTCACCCCTATGACTGATCAGCTGATTGTTGGGGCTTCGACCTCCAGACCCGCAGTGGTCACATGATAAGCCCCCCATACAGCTTAATCATTAAAGCTACCGAGTCCTCACTATTTCCTCTTTGCCCCCATCTCTAATATCAGCCAAGACCCCAGATATGGAGAGGGGACCCTGCTCCAGACCACCCTGGATGCTGATAACACCTTCACTACCACAGACCACCAGGGATGCTGACATTAGCCCCTTAACTGCCCCAGACGAGTAAGGATGCTGACGCTAACCATTTTACCTCCAGAGACCACCAGGGATACTGGCATTAACACCTTCCCTACCATAGACCACCAGGGATACTGGCATTAACACCTTCCCTACCATAGACCACCAGGGATACTGGTATTAACACCTTCACTACCATAGACCACCAGGGATATAAACATTAGCCCATTCACTGCCCCAGATCACTAAGGATACAGGCACTAACCATTACTGCCAGAGACCACCAGGAACACTGATATTAACACCTTCACTGCCCCCTGACTGCCAATATTAAAGGAGTCTTCTAGGGAAATTAAAGGGGTTATCCAGCGCTACAAAAACATAGCCACTTCCCCCCTACTGTTCTCTCCAGTTTGGGTGGGGTTTTGAAACTCAGTTCCATCTAAGTAAATGGAGCTTAATTGCAAACCGCACATGAAGTGGAGACAACAGTAGGGGGAAAAGTGGCCATGTTTTTGTAGCGCTGGATTACCCCTTTAACACTTCATTCCACACCATCTTACGTTAAAATAAAAGCTGGAGTACTTACCTTTCCCGCCACTAACCATCTCACTGCTCTAGCCCACCAGGGATCCAGACACTAACCATCTCACTGCCTTGGACCACCAGGGATCCAGACACTAACCATCTCACTGCCTTGGACCACCAGGGATCCTGACACTAACCATCTCACTGCCTTGGACCACCAGGGATCCTGACACTAAGTATCTCACTGCCTTGGACCACCAGGGATCCTGACACTAACCATCTCACTGCCCTGGACCACCAGGGATCCTGACACTAAGTATCTCACTGCCTTGGACCACCAGGGATCCTGACACTAACCATCTCACTGCCCTGGACCACCAGGACACATGTCTTCAATGCCTCAGCAACAGATGTCGCCCTGTAGTGCACACATGCCAAAAGATCATTTCTTTCCTACGTGTTGGTGAATTGTGCGCACAGAGAGGTCACCAGTAAGGAGGAGGAGGAGCACAATGGTTTACACCATTATATTGGGCAGGCGGGGGGGGGGGTTCAAAGATGGGAGCTGGAGGTGGCACCAGGACTGTGATGGCCTAGGACGAGGAAGGGAGAGAAGGTGATCGACTCCCAGCAGAGAAGACGTCACCAGATCAGGACTGGACCAAACTGAGCAGAGCCAGAGACCATAATCACATATATAATACATTATATCACAATAATACCAACAGCCCCAGTACCATCCCCACTGCTCCCCATGACACCGTGATCACAATGAGAATGAAAAAATTATATATAAAAATAAGCTTAAAGCAGCAATCCGCACAACAGAGGTTCTCTCAGGCAAGAAGAGAGGTAGTCAGCGACCGAGGACCGGCTGACGGTCTTACACTCCAGTCACACCCAAAGCTGAGCTCAGCAATCTCACCGCCGGTCAATACGGCTTGTGACCTGTGTATACGGGACTATACAAGCCGAGGCCAGCAGGTACATAACGGCCGCTCATAGGTTTGGACAACTTTTCATTCTGTGGTTTTTATTGTTTTTTGTAGACAACTATAAAGGACAGATGGAAACCCAGCGGGGCAGCTTCTTCAGGGGTTCTCTCCTCTGCCCTGATGACAGCTTTGCACACTCTTGGTATTCTCTCGATCTGTTTTAAGATGTCGTCACCTGGATGGGTTCCCAACCACAACAGGATATAGTCGCTGCTCTAACCCATATTATGGCAAAATCCTAGAGAGAAGTGACGGTCAACGGTCCACCAATACTTTAGGACATGAAGGTCAGTCAATCCCAAAAAGAGGTGGTGTGATGGCGACACACGGCGATCTGTAGCCACATGCCTTTCCGTATGGATTGCACTTATTGGGACGGCGACATTCCAACCCCCCCAACACGCCTTCAGGATATATAAGGGTCATGTGACCAAGAAGGAGGGTGATTGGATCCTATGCCATGGTTGGCACAATCATCCAAATTAAACCCCAACCACGTAGTGAAGGAAAACCAGCTGTAAAGTGTTCAGCACCTGTGCAGAGTCCTTCACTACCCAATGAAGAGGAGCGAGAGAATGCCAAGAGGGTGCAAAGCCAGAGAAGGAACCTACAATCTAAAACAGTTTTCATGTCTTCAATATAGATCTACATAGCAGAAAATAAAAGCCTTGGAATAAAAGGCTGTGTCCAATATATATATATAATATTCTATCACATTGTGCACAATACAGAGACCCACCACCAGATTAATGGATTGCTGCTTTGGCAAATAATAAAAAAAAAAAGGTCAGATTTCACCATAAAAATATCAGTATGCAAAACGTGGTCCCTTTACCCCGGAAACCTCCCAATGCCTGACAGCTGTTGAATCTGGGCATGCTGATAGGTGTAGTTCAACAGTGCAAAGTGCATTGGCTTTATCTACTACATCTCAACCCATTCCCCCAAATTATCTGATAGATGTTCCACTCATATCATGGAGATGCAGAACCGCCTTCCCGAGAGATCAGACAGCACCAGTGGGCACAATGGGACCAGTTTAACATACTTTTTTTTTTTTTTTTTGCTGATTTTTTTTATGGTGAACCCCTCCTTAAAGTGAACCCATCACCGTCTGGAATTATTTTTTTTATTTTACTTTTGATCATAATGTTGTACCAGGATTAGTATGCTAAACTAGGATTACATTAACATTTATAGTTTCTAAATTGTAAACAAAAAAAAAAAAAAAAAAAATCACAAATACAAAATTTAAAAAATGATATATAAAAATATAAAACAAAAATTTGCAAAAATCTTGTAATTATGTAATAACACAAATATATTCTACACAAAATGTAGAATCTATAAAAATGTATATAATTATATTTACATTTTCTAATTTATTTATATACATGTAAAGAGATAAAAACTAAAAGTATATAGCAAAATAATGTTATAAACTATATAAATCTAAAAAAAAAAAAAAAAAAAAAAAAAAAAAAAAAAAAAAAAGGAAATTATAAAATATAAAAATAACTGTATAAATAAAAATAAATCCTAAATACTTACAATTAGAGATCAGCAAATTTACAGTAATAGGCAAGCGAGGTGCTTCATTAGCTCGGCAATCTGCTTATCAGCCTGCTGACTCCTCTCCAGGTTTCTGGAAAAGCTGGATCCAGTCCCGGGAAACTGGAAGAAGTTTCCCAGGACTGGATTCAGCTTTTCCTGGCGCCTGGGGAGGAGCGGCAATGAATTAAAAGGCAGCAGACTAAAAAGCGGATTGCCGAGCTAATGAAGCACCTCGCTTGCCTATTACTGTAAATTTGCTCATCCCTACTTACAATTTGCTAGGTCACTTTTTTCGGTGGGGGCATTATTATAATAAGTATCAGGGGTCCCAGGTGTACCCCTAGTGTAGGCAGACAGGTTCACTTTAAGGAGCAGTTAGTGGGAGCGACAGTGGATACATTCCCAATACCAAGATGGAGGTGACAGGAACCACAAGGCCAGAGAGAGATAAATCACGGCTTACTTTGAGCACTGTCACAGAAGTTTATCTGAAGGCCTAAAGTAGAAAACACAAATTCTTGTTCATTATCTGCAGAAACATCACAGACACCAAAGAGACGACCAAAGGGGGGGAAAAAAACAAAAAACATTCTACAGTATCGGAATGAAGACTGAAGCTACAATGGTGGCCGCAGCGCCCCCTATAGGACGGTCTGTTATACTCACATTTGCTATCAAATTAAAAAAAAAAAATTCCTAAAGTCAGGAGGGTGGAGCTACATTTAAAAAATAAAAAAATACTATTCGTAAAGCTGACACTGTAAATTATTGTGCTGCCGGTCTACAGATACTGTGTTACTGACAGTGATTTACTGTATCACCCATGAGTCTCCGCACCTGGAAAAAAAAAAAAAACACCCAGAGGGGAAATTCTATAGTGGTGAGAAGTGATAAAGTCAGACTAGACAAGACTGAGGCGAGACAGTGCCACCACTCACCACAGCTCATCCCAATCTCTGAGGGAAGATCAGCAGATCACGGTCCTTAGGAAGGACTCTCTTAGTTCAATCACAATCCTAGGGGGCGGAGCCTCATTCATTGTAACCCTCAGGGGCACCAGGTGGTCATGACCCAAATAGGGAGCGAGGATTGGGGGTCAATGCAGACAACAGATCCCACGTCCCATAACTCATCCTACTCTACTTGGGGGATAGAAGCAGGAACCATAATCAGACGTTGTAGACATGACGGAGTAGAGAGTGGTCGCCCAGTCACCCACCACGTCCCGTCACCATCCTCAAGGTGGTGCAGCCCCCAACTCAGCAGTGAAGGGTGAGGGACCGGGAGAGCATCAACAGCCAGGATATCCCATGGGAGGAGGAGGGCTGGCACTGTATGACGGTATAATGAGGCATCAGGATGTGGGATGGAACCATATGACGAAACACTGGGCGTAGCTGGCACCTTATGGTAGTATAATGAAGCATCAGGACGTGGCTGGCACTATGTCAGTATAATGAGGCTCCAGAACACAGGTTGGCACTATATGACAGTATAAGGAAGCATCAGGATACTGTTTGGCACTATATGACAGTATAACTGGAACAATATGACACAGCAGGGCAGGTTGGCAATGTGTGTTGGTAGAACAATGCATCAGGACCCAGGTTGGCACTATATGCTAGTATAATAAGGCATAATGACACAGGCTGGCAGTATGGCGGTATAATGTGGCATCAATGCACAGACTGGCACTACAGGACAGTATAATGAGGCATAAGGACCCAGGCTGGCACTATATGACGGTATAATGAGGACCCAGGCTGGCACTATATGACAGTATAATGAGGACCAAGGCTGGCACTATATGACGGTATCATGAGGACCCAGGCTGGCACTATATGACGGTATAATGCAGGGCTCCAGATGGCGACCAAAATGGTCGCCAATGCGACTAATATTTTGCAAATGGCGCCCAGATTTATTAATCTGGGCGCCATTTGCGACTGGCCCCGGCGGCGGCGCGCTGTCTCTTTAAGTCCCCATTATAGATGCCCCCCCTTCTCTTCCCCCCATTATAGATGCCCCCCCTTCTCTTCCCCCCATTATAGATGCCCCCCCTTCTCTTCCCCCCATTATAGATGCCCCCCCTTCTCTTCCCCCCATTATAGATGCCCCCCCTTCTCTTCCCCCCATTATAGATGCCCCCCCCCTTTCCTCTATGCTAAGCAGTATTTAAAAAAAATAAACACACAAACTCACCTGACAACCCGCTCCCCCGGCGATCCTCTTCTTCTTCGGACGCTGTCCCCGGCTGATGCGCGGCTGCCGGGGGTGTCCCATCCTATCCCCGGCAGCGCGGCGCATCAGTAAGCTGCCTGGGGCCCTGACTTCCGGCACAGGAAGCGCGCGTCAGAGACGCTTCCTGTGTCAGAAGTCCCAGCCCCGGCGTACAGGGAGCTCACTGACGCGCCGCGCTGCCGGGGATAGGACGGGACACCCCCGGCAGCCGCGCATCAGCCGGGGACAGCGTCCGAAGAAGAAGAGGATCGCCGGGGGAGCGGGTTGTCAGGTGAGTTTGTGTGTTTATTTTTTTTAAATACTGCTTAGCATAGAGGAAAGGGGGGGGGGGGGGGCATCTATAATGGGGGAAGAGAAGGGGGGGCATCTATAATGGGGGGAAGAGAAGGGGGGCATCTATAATGGGGGGAGAAGAGGGGCCATGTTCAAGGGGGGGAGAGGGGGCTATCTATAAGGGGAGGGGGTATCTATAAGGGGGGGGGAGAAGAGGGGGCATCTATAATGGGTAGGAGGAGGGGGCATCTGAAATGGGGGTAGAGGGGGTCATCTATAAGGGGAGGGGGTATCTATAAGGGGGGGAGAAGAGGGGGCATCTATAATGGGGGGGAGGAGGGGGCATCTATAATGGGGGGGAGGAGGGGGCATCTATAATGGGGGGGAGGAGGGGGCATCTATAATGGGGGGGAGGAGGGGGCATCTATAAGGGGAGGGGGTATCTATAATGGGGGGGGGAGAGGGGGCATCTATAATGGGGGGGGAGAGGGGGCATCTATAATGGGGGGGGGGAGAGGGGGCATCTATAATGGGGGGGGGAGAGGGGGCATCTATAATGGGGGGGGGGAGAGGGGGCATCTATAATGGGGGGGGGAGAGGGGGCATCTATAATGGGGGGGGGAGAGGGGGCATCTATAATGGGGGGGAGGAGGGGGCATCTATAATGGGGGGAGGGGGGGCATCTATAAGGGGAGGGGGTATCTATAATGGGGGGGGGAGAGGGGGCATCTATAATGGGGGGGAGAGGGGGCATCTATAATGGGGGGGGGAGAGGGGGCATCTATAATGGGGGGGGGAGAGGGGGCATCTATAATGGGGGGGGGGAGAGGGGGCATCTATAATGGGGGGGGGGAGAGGGGGCATCTATAATGGGGGGGGAGAGGGGGCATCTATAATGGGGGGGGAGAGGGGGCATCTATAATGGGGGGGGGAGAGGGGGCATCTATAATGGGGGGGGGAGAGGGGGCATCTATAATGGGGGGGGAGAGGGGGCATCTATAATGGGGGGGAGGAGGGGGCCTCTATAAAAGGAGGGGGCCATCTATAAGTGTAGGGCAAACTGGCTGCAGACACTGGGAGATAGATATATGCACAATTATTATTATCAGGGCCCCTCAGGTGTCTGTATTGTAGGGGGTCACTTGCATTAGTCACTAGGTGAGAGATATATCTATCTATATACTCATCTTGTGGGGGGTCACTATGGCTGCAGTCATAAGTCTAGCTCAGTATGTATAGACTGTTGCAAGCTTTTAAAGGGAACCTGTCACCCCCGGTGACGGGGTGACAGGCTCCCAACCCCCCGTTAGAACCCCCTATACTCACCTCATCGCACCGGGTCCCACTTCTGGAGGTGGTCAGGTCACGGAGATCTCAGCCGCTGCAGCCCGGCGCGCACACTGAGAGATGAGTCCAACGCTCATAGAGAATGACGGAGCGCTGGACTCTCCCGTCATTCTCTATGAGCGTTGGACTCATCTCTCAGCGCACGCCGGGCTGCAGCGGCTGAGATCTCCGTGACCCGACCATCTTCAGAAGCGGGACCCGGCGCGATGAGGTGAGTATAGGGGGTTCTAACGGGGGGTTGGGAGCCTGTCACCCTGGCACGGGGGTCAACAGGTTCCCTTTAAGTTCAAGTTCAGAAAAGTAAGCCTCATTAAAAGGCTAACCAAGTGAAGCTGAAGTACTGAGTCAGACTGTATATGGTTGTCAGGTTGCAAGTTTCCATGTTGAACATTTTCAAACTAAGAAAAGAGAGAATCTAAAGGAGGAGGAGGCTGCCGCGGCCTCTGCACACAGTAAGTCCCATGTAACATAACATTAATTTTACATGGTTTAAAATGTTGGCGAGCAAATATTCTATTTGGCGCCTAAATTTTTCAGGTTAGGAGCCAATGGCTCCCAGGTAAATTTTTTAGTCTGGAGCCCTGTAATGAGGCCCCAGGCTGGCACTATATGATGGTATAATGTGGCATCAATGCACAGACTGGCACTACAGGACAGTATAATGAGGCATAAGGACCCAGGCTGGCACTATATGACGGTATAATGAGGCCCCAGGCTGGCACTATATGACGTTATTATGAGGACCCAGGCTAGCACTATATGATGGTATAATGAGGACCCAGGCTGGAACTATATGACGGTATAATGAGGACCCAGGCTGGCACTATATGATGGTATAATGAGGACCCAGGCTGGCACTATATGATGGTACAATGAGGACCCAGGCTGGCACTATATGATGGTATAATGAGGCATCAATGCACGGACTGGCACTACAGGACAGTATAATGAGGCATGAGGACGCAGGCTGGCACTATATGACAGTATAAAGAGGCTAGCACTGTATGATAGTATAATGAGGACACTGGCACTACAGGACGGTATGATGATTTATACAGAGACTGGGTTATAAACCAGTGTAATATAAGCATTAACAGAATTGCTGGAGGGCCGGTGGGTTCACTGTACAGGTGAGGTACTGGGAGGAGGAGTACGGACAATAGGGACCACGCCGTGCCCCCTAGAATAGAGCCCTGATCGCGCTTTACCCCTGTGACCCCCCAGATGACACTAGTGACCAGCCTGTACACCCAGAATAGTGTGATGAGTAGACTATCACTGTCATAGGGGATAACAGAGATACAGCCTGGTCACTAGTGTCATCTGGGGGTCACAGAGACCAGCCTGCCCCCCCTGCAGTATAATAGAAGATGGGTGACACCGGGGTGGCTGGTGATGGGGTAGGAGGGGGCAGGGGTACAGGTGATGGGGCAGGGGTACAGGTGATGGGGCAGGAGGAGGCAGGGGTACAGGTGATGGGGCAGGGGGGCAGAGGTCTGGGGGGCAGGAGATGCAGGAGGAGGGGGCAGGAGGGCACAGGTCTGGGGGGCAGGAGGAGGGGGCAGGGGTACAGGTGATGGGGCAGGAGGGGGCAGGGGTACAGGTGATGGGGCAGGAGAGGGCACAGGTCTGGGGGCAGAGAAGGGGGTAGGAGGGGGCAGAGGTAGGGGCAGGGGTACAGGTGATGGGGCAGGGGTACAGGTGATGGGGCAGGGGTACAGGTGATGGGGCAGGGGGTACAGGTGATGGGGCCGGAGGGGGCAGGGGGTACAGGTGATGGGGCAGGGGTACAGGTGATGGGGCAGGGGTACAGGTGATGGGGCAGGGGGTACAGGTGATGGGGCAGGGGGTACAGGTGATGGGGCCGGGGTACAGGTGATGGGGCCGGGGTACAGGTGATGGGGCCGGGGTACAGGTGATGGGGCCAGGGTACAGGTGATGGGGCCGGGGTACAGGTGATGGGGCCGGGGTACAGGTGATGGGGCAGGAGTACAGGTGATGGGGCAGGAGGGGGCAGGGGTACAGGTGATGGGGCAGGGGTACAGGTGATGGGGCAGGAGGGGGCAGGGGTACAGGTGATGGGGCAGGGGTACAGGTGATGGGGCAGGAGGGGGCAGGGGTACAGGTGATGGGGCAGGGGTACAGGTGATGGGGCAGGGGTACAGGTGATGGGGCAGGAGGGGGCAGGGGTACAGGTGATGGGGCAGGAGTACAGGTGATGGGGCAGGAGGGGGCAGGGGTACAGGTGATGGGGCAGGGGTACAGGTGATGGGGCAGGGGTACAGGTGATGGGGCAGGAGAGGGCACAGGTCTGGGGGCAGAGAAGGGGGTAGGAGGGGGCAGAGGTAGGGGCAGGGGTACAGGTGATGGGGCAGGGGTACAGGTGATGGGGCAGGAGGAGGGGGCAGGGGTACAGGTGATGGGGCAGGAGTACAGGTGATGGGGCAGGAGGGGGCAGGGGTACAGGTGATGGGGCAGGGGTACAGGTGATGGGGCAGGGGTACAGGTGATGGGGCAGGAGAGGGCACAGGTCTGGGGGCAGAGAAGGGGGTAGGAGGGGGCAGAGGTAGGGGCAGGGGTACAGGTGATGGGGCAGGGGTACAGGTGATGGGGCAGGAGGAGGGGGCAGGGGTACAGGTGATGGGGCAGGAGTACAGGTGATGGGGCAGGAGGGGGCAGGGGTACAGGTGATGGGGCAGGGGTACAGGTGATGGGGCATAGGAGGGCAGGGGGTACAGGTGATGGGGCAGGGGTACAGGTGATGGGGCAGGAGGGGGCAGGTGATGGGGCAGGGGGTACAGGTGATGGGGCAGGAGGGGGCAGGTGATGGGGCAGGGGGTACAGGTGATGGGGCAGGAGGGGGCAGGTGATGGGGCAGGGGTACAGGTGATGGGGCAGGGGGTACAGGTGATGGGGCAGGGGTACAGGTGATGGGGCAGGGGGTACAGGTGATGGGGCAGGGGAGGGGGCAGGAGGTACAGGTGATGGGGCAGGAGTACAGGTGATGGGGCAGGAGGGGGCACAGGTCTGGGGGAAGTAGATGCAGGAGGAGGGGTTAGGGGGGTACAGGTGATGGGGCAGGAGGGGGCAGGGGTACAGGTGATGGGGCAGGGGTACAGGTGATGGGGCAGGGGAGGGCACAGGTCTGGGGGGCAGGAGGGGGCAGGGGTACAGGTGATGGGGCAGGGGAGGGCACAGGTCTGGGGGCAGGAGATGCAGGAGGAGGGGGCAGGGATTACAGGTGATGGGGCAGGAGGGGGCACAGGTCTGGGGGGCAGGAGATGCAGGAGGAGGGGGTGGCAGGGGGTATGGGGGGCCGCAGCTGCAGGATCAGGGTGCAGGAGCCGGGTACCCCGGTCAGGGGTCTCAGTCTTCTCCTCCGCAGAGGGTACACGGGGTCTCCGGGGCACACGGCGGGGGCTCTTACCCTGCATGCTGCTGACCGTGCTGTGCTGCTGCTGCTGGAGCTGTCCGGGGAGCCCGGGGCCCGCACCGCCGCCGCCTCCGCTGTTGCTCGGATTGGAAGTCGCCATTGTTAATATATTAGATTCCAAATGAAGGCTGCAATGCAGCAACCCCCACTGAGCCGGCCCCCTCCCAGAATCCCTCACTCTGACGCCACGGGACCGCCCCCAGCGTGACGCAAGCGCTCCCCGCCCGAAACCCCGCCCCCTCCGGGAGAGAGGGAGGAGCCGAGACCGTAAACCGAGCTGTCAGTCATATACAGGCCAGAGCTGCTGCAGAACCTCTCATATACAGCGGTCAGTCACCTACAGGCCACAGCTGCTGCAGAAATTTCAGTCATACACAGGCCCAAGCTACTGCAGAACCTCTCATGTCCAGCTGACAGTCATATACAGGCAGAGCTACTGCAGAACCTCTCATGTCCAGCTGTCAGTCATACACAGGCCCAAGCTACTGCAGAACCTCTTATGTACAGCTGTCAGTCATATACAGGCAGAGCTGCTGCAGAACCTCTTATGTACAGCTGACAGTCATATACAGGCAGAGCTGCTGCGGAACCTCTTATGTACAGCTGTTAGCCATGAACTGGCCTTATCTTATAGGGGAGGTCACAGAGTGTGAGTCAGTGTAGGAGCAAGGTCCAAGCAGCACAGAGGATGTCAGGAGAGGAGTGTGCTGATCTTATAGGGGAGGTCACAGGGGGAGAGTTACATAGAGGAAGGAGCAGGGTCACAGCAGCACAGAGGATGTCAGGAGAGGAGTGAAAACAAATGAGAATATTGTGTATTTTCATTCTGAAGCCACTAAGATTACTATGAGAATCTCCTGACATCTGCTGGTAGGAAAGTAAACTGCAGGCTAATATTTGGTGTCACCGCCTGTCACACAAAGTCACACAGTACAAGGGATTTCATGGTGATAAATGTGGGATGAGGCGCTAGGACCCTGTTGGATACAAGACTAGATATGACTGGGCAGGTCTTGTTTGGCTACAAAATGAAACACTGTTGGATATGGAGGATACAGGATGAGATACAGTTGGATATGGAGCATACAGGATGAGATACAGTTGGATATGGAGCATACAGGATGAGATACAGTTGGATATGGAGGATATGGGATGAGATACAGTTGGATATGGAGGATATGGGATGAGATATAGCTGGATATGGAGCATACAGGATGAGATACAGTTGGATACAGGATGAGATACAGTTGGATACAGAGATGAGATACATTTGGATACAGGATGAGATACAGTTGGATACAGGATGCGATACAGTTGGATATGGAGGATGGCGGTTCCTGCAGCACAGTGAGCACAGATGTTACCGCTCGGCCTGTAGATCCTGCACACTGTCGGCTAGGACGCTGCTCCCCATTAATGCTGGATTGGTAATAAATCTGGTGACCGGTTTTACAATCTAGAGGAAACATTCCTGGTGTGTATAGGAAACATTATCCTGCAGCTGGAAGTCATGAGAGACAACACATGTCCTGTACATACCACCGTCCTATGTCATCATCACACCAGCAGGGGGAAGTGTGTCCTCTCCACATCATCATACCAGCAGGGGACAGTGTGTCCTCCCATCATCACACCAGCAGGGGACAGTGTGTCCTCCCTACATCATCACACCAGCAGGGGGCAGTGTGTCCTCCCCACATCATCACACCAGCAGGGGGCAGTGTGTCCTCCCCACATCATCACACCAGCAGGGGGCAGTGTGTCCTCCCCACATCATCACACCAGCAGGGGGCAGTGTGTCCTCCCCACATCATCACACCAGCAGGGGGCAGTGTGTCCTCCCCACATCATCACACCAGCAGGGGGCAGTGTGTCCTCCCTACATCATCACACCAGCAGGGGGCAGTGTGTCCTCCCCACATCATCACACTAGCAGGGGGCAGTGTGTCCTCCCTACATCATCACACCAGCAGGGGGCAGTGTGTCCTCCCCACATCATCACACCAGCAGGGGGCAGTGTATACTCACATCATCACACCAGCAGGGGGCAGTGTGTCCATGGCAGTCCAGGTATCTTGTTTAGTGAATATAAAGGCGATTGTGGTTGCTTTAAATAGCCGGACATGTAACAGGTGCTATAGAACCAAATTCCTAAGTGCCTGGAAAAGGTGCAGGCAGAGACCCGAGGTGTAATGGAGGGTCTGCCTGTGTCTGGAGATGGTGCGGGCAGAGACCCGAGGTGTAATGGAGGGTCTGCCTGTGTCTGGAGATGGTGCGGGCAGAGACCCGAGGTGTAATGGAGGGTCTGCCTGTGTCTGGAGATGGTGCGGGCAGAGACAGGAGGTGTAATGGAGGGTCTGCCTGTGTGTGGAGATGGTGTGGGCAGAGACAGGAGGTGTAATGGAGGGTCTGCCTGTGTCTGGAGATGGTGTGGGCAGAGACAGGAGGTGTAATGGAGGGTCTGCCTGTGTCTGGAGATGGTGCGGGCAGAGACAGGAGGTGTAATGGAGGGTCTGCCTGTGTCTGGAGATGGTGCGGGCAGAGACAAGAGGAGTAATGGAGGGTCTGCCTGTGTGTGGAGATGGTGCGGGCAGAGACAGGAGGAGTAATGGAGGGTCTGCCTGTGTGTGGAGATGGTGCGGGCAGAGACAAGAGGAGTAATGGAGGGTCTGTCTGTGTGTGGAGATGGTGCGGGCAGAGACAAGAGGTGTAATGGAGGGTCTGCCTGTGTGTGGAGATGGTGCGGGCAGAGACAAGAGGAGTAATGGAGGGTCTGCCTGTGTGGGGAGATGGTGTGGGCAGAGACAGGAGGTGTAATGGAGGGTCTGCCTGTGTGTGGAGATGGTGTGGGCAGAGACAGGACGTGTAATGGAGGGTCTGCTTGTGTGTGGAGATGGTGCGGGCAGAGACAGGAGATGTAATGGAGGGTCTGCCTGTGTGTGGAGATGGTGCGGGCAGAGACAGGACGTGTAATGGAGGGTCTGCCTGTGTGTGGAGATGGTGCGGGCAGAGACAGGAGGTGTAATGGAGGGTCTGCCTGTGTGTGGAGATGGTGCGGGCAGAGACAGGAGGTGTAATGGAGGGGCCGCCTGTGTGTGGAGATGGTGCGGGCAGAGACAGGAGGAGTAATGGAGGGTCTGCCTGTGTGTGGAGATGGTGCGGGCAGAGACAGGAGGAGTAATGGAGGGTCTGCCTGTGTGTGGAGATGGTGCGGGCAGAGACAGGAGGAGTAATGGAGGGTCTGCCTGTGTGTGGAGATGGTGCGGGCAGAGACAGGAGGAGTAATGGAGGGTCTGCCTGTGTGTGGAGATGGTGTGGGCAGAGACAGGAGGAGTAATGGAGGGTCTGCCTGTGTGTGGAGATGGTGTGGGCAGAGACAGGAGGTGTAATGGAGAGGCCCCTGTGTGTGGATAGTGAACAAGAAAACTCTGACATACACAAATGGAGGTTATGGGGTCTCCCTGAACTTTTAAGATGGAGTAAACATGTTATTTTACATATTGATTGAATTATTTTTTGGAGAGAAATATTTTCCAGAAATACATAGATATGACCTCAGAATCTCTCTGCCTCCAATATGAAGGATAAATGGTCGTCCTTAGTTACAGTGCAGCCATGGAGACTGTCAGCGAGGAACGAGATTCACATCCAGTATATGTGGAAGAGATCAGAGAAACAGTATATTATATCCACAATACAAAGGAGCAAACATACTGTACTCCCTATAGGATCAATGTCTTCTCTCTACTGGTAAAGTACAAGCACAAGAATACCTCCACTATAATACTGCTCCAATATACAGGAATATAACTACTATAATACTGCTCCAATATACAGGAATATAACTACTATAATACTGCTCTTATATACAAGAATATAACTGTCGTTTGGGGGCAGCCTTCCCCGCCGGTGGTGCTGGCTGGGTTTTGGTGGGGCTTTTTGGGTCTGGTCCTGTGACATTGGGGTTGCAGGGCCGTTCCATGGCCTCCCTTCCCTGCATGTGCACGCTTTGCGGGGTTGGCGGTCGCTGACCGACACGGTGTGGAGTTAGCGTAGGGACCCGTGTGGACCAGAGGACCTGCGCGGTGGTACACGGGGCAATATGGCTTGATCAATTCATATACAGACACTCTGGTGTTGATTTTTAATATAGGCCTAGCGGCATTAGTATCAGCCATAGATGGGATGTGCAGCCGTTCCATTCTCTCCAGTTCGTGTATAACTACTATAATACTGCTCCCTATATACAGGAATATAACTACTATAATACTGCTCCTATATACAAGAATATAACTACTGCTTCCACCTCCCTCCCCGTGATCCATGCTGTACTGAACCCCGAATAAACTGGATAATGTTTTTCAGCAAATGGTGAGTGCTAGCTCTTTCTTCTTTTTTGGACTGGATAACTACTATAATACTGCTCCTATATACAAGAATATAACTACTATAATACTGCTCCTATATACAGGAATATAACTACTATAATACTGCCCCTATATATACAAGAATATAACTACTATAAAACTGCTCCTATATACAAGAATATAACTACTATAATACTGCTCCTATATACAAGAATATAACTACTATAATACTGCCCCCTATATACAAGAATATATAACTACTATAATACTGCCCCATATATACAAGAATATATAACTACTATAATACTGCCCCCTATATACAAGAATATAACTACTATAATACTGCCCCCTATATACAGGAATATAACTACTATAATACTGCCCCTATATATACAAGAATATAACTACTATAATACTGCCTCTTATATACAAGAATATACCTACTATAATACTGCTCCTATATACAGGAATATAACTACTATAATACTGCTCTTTTATACAGGTATATAACTACTATAATATTGCTCCTATATACAGGTATATAACTACTATAATACTGCCCCCTATATACAAGAATATATAACTACTATAATACTGCCTCTCTTGGAGAAGAATGACACGTTATACCGATGCTAAAATAAGCAGCTATATATTTGATGTGTAAAATAGATCCGCTATCTGACAGTATATATTACACAGGGTTCCGTATAGGATTTGTGGACATATATTACATGATGGATGGAGCGCTGATATTTCATGTTTATCCTCCGTATTGTCAGTAACTTCCCCCATCCACCACTAGGTGGCCCTGTAGAGCAGCGTTCTGTCAGGGAGGAGGCCGCGGCCTCTCAGGACCATCCTGTCCTCGTATATATACACGGTGCCATAGGCCTGGCTCTCGGGAGGAGTTTCTATGATTCCATTGATGGTTAAGTGGTGGATTCCGCAGTGGTCCTGGCAGTAGCCGCCATCATGATCGTGCCCAGAGAAGTATGCCACCACGCAGGGATGGGACTGCAGGATAGCCAGGACCTCCGCAAAGTTCCAGGTCAGACATATGGGATCGGTGGCGTTGGGGTGGACAGGGAGGTGACCTGTAAAGAACAACACATTACACCAGTGTGAAGACATACAACAAACCACTAGATGGCAGCATTATGATATAACACAGCGCCCTCTGGAGGCACCAGACATCACGAACATCAGCTCGGTATACAGCTAGGTAATGGCGATCTACCTGCTACTATCACTTTTTCATTGTTGTTATCCGAAGCCTCGAGAACGTCATTAATCCAGCTGAGCTGATCTGCGCTGATCCCTCCATTAAACTGGACGAACTGGGGTTCAGTAAGACCTACAGCATAAAAAAGAAAAAAAATAACCCTAATGACACCCACAGTCCTCACATATCTTACTGAGTAAACGTCCACAGAGCAGGGAGAAAAAGTAAGTGAACCCTTATTACTCACACAAGGTGGTCTGTTATAGACAGTGTAACTATGGTAGGTGATGAACAGCATTGTCCTGTTCATGTGTGTGTTACTGAGTATAATGAGTAAACATCCACAATGCAGGGAGAAAAAGTAAGTGAACCCTTATTACTGATACAATGTGGTCTGATTGTTATAGACAGTATAACTATGTAAGGTGATGCACAGCCTTTTCCTGTTCATGCGTGCTACTGAATATAATGAGTAAACATGCACAAAGCAGGGAGAAAAAGTAAGTGAACCTTAATTACTGATACACTGTCTATAACAAATCAGACCACCTTGTATCAGTAATAAGGGTTCACTTACTTTTTCTCCCTGCTATACTCAGTAACACACATGAACAGGGCAAGGCTGTGCATCACCTACCGTAGCTACACTGTCTATAACAATCAGACCACATTGTAACTGTTTATGTAAGTTACTGAGTATAATGAGTAAACATCCACAAAGCAGGGAGAAAAAGTAAATCAACCCTTATTACTGATACAATGTGGTCTGATTGTTATAGACAGTGTAACTGTGATAGGTGATGCACAGCATTGTCCTGTTCATGTGTGTTACTGAGTATAATGAGTAGACATCCACAATGCAGGGAGAAAAAGTAAAAGAACCCTTTTGATGCCTGCCCCAAGAGCTGAGATGTTAGCTACAGAACAGGAAGAACATCAATTTATCTAATAGAAGAAATCCCGAACTGGGGTGCCCCCCCCCCCTCAAATTGGGAGTGAGCATCTATAAAGATCACCAAAAGAGTGCAACCGGTGATCCTGAAAAAGGATAAAGGGGGGAAAGCAAAAGACCAACAGAAGATCCCACAACTAGACATACACTGAAGAGGTGATGATAGAATTCTCCACTGAGGAAGCTGCTGCTGTACACAAAAATATGGCGGGACCTGACACACCCAGATGTTGTTTCACTGGAGAATGTCAGGGCGGAGTCCATGTATTATTCATTCAGTCACCTTGTAAATCAGATCACAGCAGGAGAGATGACGTTTTCCCCCTGCACGGTGAACGTTTACACAATGTGCACTCTATAATCTGGCTCGCAGCTCCATCCACTATACTTGCACCAGGGATGACGGTGACGCCTCCACCACAGACAGGTAGTAATAAGTCACATGACACCCACCCCCAATCGGATACCTTGCGGACTGTTCTTGTCCTCGTTGGGATTCTTCTCTCTCAGCATCTTGGAGGACCTCACGTACTTGTCGCTGGACGGATCTCTCCCGATGATGCTCAAGTCGTAAGAGTCGACCAAAAGCAGCCGGAATCTGGGGAAAGGACTGAAGTGATAAGCGTAGAAGGAGTCCAGGGGGTCGGCGCCATCTTCAGGAGGGGTGGTCCCCGGCAGGCGGGAGCTGTTCAGTCTGGACTCCACCAGCTGCTTCCTGCTGAAGTTATAGAACTCGTGGTTCCCCCAGACGTGGTGGACGGGGGTCTTCAGTCTCTCCAGCTCGGTCAGCAGCTTGTGCAGCGAGGCCTCGGATGACCTGTAGGTGGCGTTGTATCCGTCTATGATGTCACCCAGCTGGAGGATGAAGTGGGGGGCGAGGCGCTCTGATGCCCACCCCTGCATGGCGCCCTGCAGCAGGGACAGGCTGTTCCTGTAGTATCTCATCCGGGTCTTGGTGAAGTTGTAACCGTCCTCCATGTCGGCGTACTGGATGTCAGCGATGACGCCAAAAGTAAACAAGGGGTCCGCCATGTCCTCACCCGCGGGGGGCTCCACCTCTGCAATACAGAGAGGGGTCAACTAACACAACAAATGACTGTAACCACAGAGCCGGCCGTGCCTCCTGGGAGAAACAATCATGTCAGGGGAAGATGAGACCACTAGGGGGAGACACTGGGCTAGACCTGATCCTAATTACTCCAGGGGAGCTTCTAGCTAAGGCAGAAAGGAGACTGTTGCCCCTCGTATTATTTTGATTTACACTGAAATCCTCATCTAATCTACTACATGTGACCAAGACCCTTAAAGGGAGACTCCAGCAGGAAAAAAAAAATTCTTTCAAATCAACTGGTGTCAGAAAGTTATATCAATCTGTAATTTACTTCTATTTAAAAATCTCCAGTTTTCCAGTACTTATCAGCTGCTGTATGTCCTGCAGAAAGTGGTGTATTCTTTCCAGTCTGACACAGTGCTCTCTGCTGCCACCTCTGTCCATGTCAGGAACTGTCCAGAGCAGGAGAGGTTTTCTATGGGGATTTGCTGCTGCTCTGGGCAGTTCCTGACATGTAGAGATCTGAGTCAGACTGGATAGAATACATTACTTCCTGCAGGACATACAGCAGCTGATAAGCACTGGAAGACTGGAGATTTTTTTTAAGTAAAGTAAATTACAAAGCTATAAAACTTCCTGAAACTTATTGATTTGAAAAAAATCTTTTTTTACTTGAATTTCTCTTTAACGCTGCTCATCCTGAGCTTCCTGGTTCATGAATAGAATGTGGTAGCGGCAGTGGAGACTGACATGCAGATGGGGTCAGTTAGAGGGGGGAAAGGTCACTTAATGGGGGAGAAGGTCACTTAATGGGGGAGAAGGTCACTTAAAGGGGGAGAACGTCACTTAATGGGGGAGAACGTCACTTAATGGGGGAGAACGTCACTTAATGGGGGAGAACGTCACTTAATGGGGGAGAACGTCACTTAATGGGGGAGTACGTCACTTAATGGGGGAGAACGTCACTTAATGGGGGAGAACGTCACTTAATGGGGGAGTACGTCAATTAAAGGGGGAGAACGTCACTTAAAGGGGGAGTACGTCACTTAATGGGGGAGTACGTCACTTAAAGGGGGAGAAGGTCACGTAATGGGGGAGAGGGTCACTTAAAGGGGAAGAGGGTCACTTAATGGGGGAGTAGGTCACTTAAAGGGGAAGTACGTCACTTAAAGGGGGAGAGGGTCACTTAAAGGGGAAGTACGTCACTTAAAGGGGGAGAGAGTCACTTAAAGGGGAAGTACGTCACTTAAAGGGGAGAGGGTCACTTAAAGGGGGTCACTTAGAGGGTCCGCTACGACAGTGAGCATATGCCAGTATCGTGCCCGCAGTCACCCATGTTGGCCCTCTCTGTTGTTCCTGGGCGGGTTACACTCCCCTTGGGGCATTAGTATCACCGCCACCATGTTACCCCCTCACCCAGAATGCCATGATACCTGAGTTACCTGGCTCTCTGGCAGGACATGGCAGCTCTCTCTCCTTCCTGTAGTCTCTGAGGTACAAACATCCTGGCCTTGACCCATGTGACCACCAGACCCTCATAGAAGCACGGGCCAGGGCAGAGGAAGGCGGGGCTATCCTGAGGGGCCCAGCACTGCAGGGGTTAATGGCAGGGGGGCCTCTTACCCGGCATGGTGTGTGACGTCACCCGGCGGCGCTGCCGTCGCCTCATACGGCTGCATTGCAGGCACTGGATGTGATCGCTCAGGGAAGTCCCGCCCCCTCGTGGCCCCGCCCCCTGTTTACGTTGAAAACCCTTATCAACCAGCGCTCCAGCGATTGCAAAACTACAATTCCCATCATGCCTGGACAGCCGAAGGCTGTCCAGGCATGATGGGAGTTGTAGTTTTGCAAACGCTGGAGAGCCGCAGGTTCCTCATCCCTGAATTACAGCTATTTTCTAGGACTCTATGACAGGGGTGAAGCAGCCTGATGATACATTATGCCCGGCCCTCACGTATTTAGCTTACAGAGCATTGTCTACACTCCATCCACTGTAACAGACCCTCAGCTGTGAGAAGTTATCGTCATGTAAGCTAGCAGTGAGGGGGTTAATGCTTGTGGGCGGAGCCTGTGAAGATGTGGGCGGGGTTACAGGGAAGGAAGAGAACTCCAGGAGGAGCTAGTAGGACATGGCAGGAGTAGGGGGTCCCCAATACCGGCTGACACTATGGAGGGGCTGCAATCTCATCATGGCTTGCTTCTTTGCTCTGGCTGCTTATGTGCAAGTGAGTTTAACCCTGTGTGTGCTGCTGAGACGGTGTACACAGCAGCACAGAGGATTTAAGAAGAAAAAGTCACAGACAGAGTTGTATGGAGGACAGAGCAGCACAGAGGATGTCAGGAGAGGAGTGTGCTGATATTATAGGGGAGGTCACAGCAGCACAGAGGGTGTCAGGAGAGGAGGGTGCTGATCTTATAGGGGAGGTCACAGCAGCACAGAGGGTGTCAGGTGAGGAGGGTGCTGATCTTATAGGGGAGGTCACAGCAGCACAGAGGGTGTCAGGAGAGGAGGGTGCTGATCTTATAGGGGAGGTCACAGCAGCACAGAGGGTGTCAGGAGAGGAGGGTGCTGATCTTAATAGGGGAGGTCACAGGGTGAGAGTTACATAGAGGAGGAGCAGGGTCCCAGCAGCACAGAGGATGTCAGGAGAGGAGTGTGCTGATCTTATAGGGGAGGTCACAGCAGCACAGAGGATTTATGCAGTAATGATCCTATTCTATTACAGACTCTCGTCTCATTAGACCTCTGGCGTTATACATGGTACTGAGCGCCATCTTGTGGCTTCCTCTAACCTTTCTCTGCTCTGTTTTTCCTGCAGATCAATGATCCGGATGCTGAGCTTTGGATAGTGAGTATCTCCCAGTAACGTGAATATATAAGTATATTAATAAATGTAATATATATATTATTCTCCTAAAGGGGCCACATCTATAATGTTTGTTGGGGAAATCCTCTAAATTTAGTCCCTTGTTTGTAAAGAAATTGGTGATACCAGACACAACCACCGGTCAGGGGTGGCGCTGTTTTTGGTGGAGAGCAGCCGTTTATTTTAGTCAGACGCCACCAGGGCAGATATGTGTAGGCCACAGCCTTGGCCTACTGTGTGTGTATATATATTTAGACAAATCTGCCATTCAGGACTCCAAGGAAGCTGAGTAACAACCCCTGTAGTGTCTGTAAAGGCGACCATAACACTTCATTGTGTTTCCTGTCATCTCCAGGTGATCTACGTGATCCCAGCCGTCCTGATTTTCCTCCTCGGTATAAATCCAGACATAACAGGTGAGATAGTAACCGGGATCAGGGGGTCACCGCTCACTCCCATATCGTTCCATAGTTGCTAAAATATAAAGGGGCATAATGGAACAACACCCATTGTTCATTGTGCAGGTCATGTGATCTGGAGGACACTGTCCGGGCTTCACTGCGCCGTCTGTCTGCTGGGGGCCTCTTATCTCCTGGGGGCGCTGTTGCTTTCCGGTAATATAAGAAGCATGTTACACGCAGAGGAGGGAAGGTAAGAGCGAGGACTACAGGTTATGATGTATGAATAGAATAATAGATCTGCAGTGAAGACTGACACATATAGGGTGGGTTCACACTACGGAATTCTCGCAGATAAACTCCGCGGAATTCCGTCGGCTGGCCGCGCGCCTTTCCGCTGGCTCCATAGACACCATTCTATGGGACGGCTTATTCTGCTTTCCGCCGAAAGAAGTGACATGTCACTTCTTTCGTCGGATAGCGGAATACGCCGGCCCATAGAATGGAGTCTATGGAGCCGACGGAAAGGCGTGCGGCCGTGGGCGCGGACAGCCAACGGAATTCCGCTGAGTTTATCTGCGAGAATTCCGTAGTGTGAACCCACACATAGAGGAGTAGGGAGAAAGAAAGTATAAAGAAAATATAACAATGAGGATAACTGGCAGCAGAAATATATTCAGGAGAATAGTGTGATGTAGTAATACAAGGATATTGTCTTCTAGGGAGCTGTCTGGGTTACTTATCATCACATTGTGGATCTATCTCTGTAAAGACACCGGAAGGTAATACCATGTGTATACGAGAATATACCTTCTATAATACTGCCTCCTATATACAAGAATATAACTACTATAATACTGCTCCCTATATACAAGAATATAACTACTATAATACTGCTCCTATATACAAAAATATAACTACTATAATGGAAAAGGTAGAACAATAGAGGCGGTCACTCACCACAGAAGATGCCGAAAAATCCTTTATTCATCCGGGAATGAACATAGCAGGTAAGGGGGAAGGTGGAGGAGCGGATGCAATCAGACAAACGTTTTCACGCTATACGCGCTTCGTCAGGTCAGGTTAGACCTGACGAAGCGCGTATAGCGTGAAAACATTTGTCTTATTGCATCCGCTCCTCCACCTTCCCCCTTCCCTGCTATGTTCATTCCCAGATGAATAAAGGATTTTTCGTCATCTTCTGTGGTGAGTGACCGCCTCTATTGTTCTACCTTTTCCATGTTGGACTGTATTCTTTGACGTTGAGCACCTCCACTAGCCGGACATTTTACCCAGACAGTAGCCCATTGAATCGCTAACTAATCGTGGACAGTCGTAGTGCCAGCCACCCAGCTCTTACCTTATAACTACTATAATACTGCACACTATATACAAGAATATAACTACTATAATAGTGCTCCTATATACAAGAATGTAACTACTATAATACTGCCCCCTATATACAAGAATATAACTACTATAATACTGTCCCTATATACAAGAATATAACTACTATAATACTGTCCCTATATACAAGAATATAACTACTATAATACTGCCCCATATACAAGAATATAACTACTATAATGCGGTTCAGGGAAGAAGCAGAGTGCTGCACCTCACACCTATGGCTGATACTAGTGCCCCTAGGCTAAATAAAAAACACATCAGAATTTTGTGTATGAATTGATCAAGCCATACTGCCCCATGTACCTCGTGCCGGTATCTGATACACATGGGTCCCTACACTAAGTCCACACCGTGCCAGTCAGTGGCCACCAACCCCGCAGGCGTGCACAGTCAGGGAACGGGGGCCATGGGACGGCCCTGCGACCCCCATGCCACAGGACCAGACCCAAAAACACCACACCAGAACCCGGCCAGCACTGCCGGCGGAGAAGGTCGCCCCCAAGCAGCACAAGTCTGGATAAGGTATTACACTCACCATAGCTGCAGCAAACAGAATACTGCTCCTATATACAGGAATATATCTACTATAATACTGCTCCTATATACAAGAATATAACTACTATAATACTGCTCCTATATACAAGAATATAACTACTATAATACTGCTCCTATATACAAGAATATAACTACTATAATACTGCTCCCTATATACAGGAATATAACTACTATAATACTGCACCTATATACAGGAATATAACTACTATAATACTGCTCCTATATACAAGAATATAACTACTGTAATACTGCCTCCAATATACAAGAATATAACTCCTATAATACTGCTCCTATATACAAGAATATAACTACTATAATACTGCTCCTATATACAAGAATATAACTACTGTAATACTGCCTCCAATATACAAGAATATAACTACTATAATACTGCTCCTATATACTGGAATATAACTACTATAATACTGCTCCTATATACAGGAATATATCTACTATAATACTGCTCCTATATACAAGAATATAACTACTATAATACTGCTCCTATATACAAGAATATAACTACTATAATACTGCTTCTATATACAGGAATATAACTACTATAATACTGCTCCTATATATAAGAATATAACTACTATAATACTGCTTCTATATACAAGAATATAACTACTATAATACTGGCCCTATATACAAGAATATAACTACTATAATACTGCTCCTATATACAGGAATATAACTACTATAAGGCTATGTTCACACTGCGTATATGTCCGGCCGCATATTTTCGCGGCCGGACATATACGCGGTAAACTCCGGCCGGAGATTTACGCTACTTGCGGCCGGCTACGTACGGACCGCAAACTTACGCCCGTAGTCTACTTATGCTTCCCGAGCGCCCTACGTAGCGATCTGACAGCGGTCTTTTACTTGGAAATCTTCGGCTAGCCCCGGACACCCGACAGAACCTTTTGGATCGGCACAAAAAGCTGCAAAAATGAAGAAATCACCACTACGTACGGGACCGCATGTAACGCTACGGGCGTAAGTTACGGCATTTGGAACAATGGTCTGGTTCATTTTTTACGGCGCCGCGTACGATCCCGGCGTAAGTTCGTACGTAGTGTGAACTGTGCAGCCGTACATCGTATACTTTCCATTGTACGCAAACTACGTAAATCTCCGACCGCTTATTCACGGAACACACTACGTCCGGAGACTTACGTAGTGTGAACATAGCCTAATACTGCTTCCTATATATCACAGTTATAACAATCTTTACTGGTTATTACAGAGCTTCGGTCGGTGGGTTCAGATTATTGGTAGCGACGTCCATCTCAGTTTTCCCTTTCTTGACTTGGATCTACATCTACATCAACAAGGAGATGAGGACATCTTGGCCACAACACTGCAAGACGGTCATATGAGAGCAGCAGTGTCGCAAATTTGATGCATCCACTGATATGTGTCATGAAGTCTATGGGGTTGGGGACAGTGTTGCGGGTGTGGTGTGAGAGGATCCTATTGATGTCCATTCAAAGCGAGAACTGATTTGTCCCTTCTGCCCCAAATGTTTGTCAGGCGACCAATCACTGAGAGACCAGGTGGGTTATTATGTGTCGGACCGGACCGAGGAGCTTGTAGATCAGGCTGCCACCATGCAGCACTTCTTTGGGACCATGTGGTGGAGTGTGACCTCATTGTAGGTTCCATTAAAACATTCCAAACCAGATTTAGTAGATGTTTAATTTCTAATTTTTGCTGAATTTTCCCCAATTCTAGAGCGGGGGTGAAGATCACTTGAGCTTTGTCGAGGTGTCCAGGCATGGGGATAGGCCGTCACTGTCAGTCTCTGATCTGATCCAGGAGCTGGAAATAAAATGTGCGGGAAGTGGTGTGGGAGCGAGGAGGCGTCCATGCTGCCAGCTCCACCACACACCATCTGAGGTGGACCTTAATTGAGAGAAAGTATGGTGGAGACCATGGTGGATCATCCTGTCCTCTCAGTCATTGTAGTCATTCTTTAAGATCACCTACATACACCCACTGTCCTTGCCTGGGGGTCCACACTGTGGTCTCCAACACTTATTGCTTGCACACCAACATTTAGACTTTGGCCATTCTCATTGGTTCTGCCGCATCTGTGTATAAGTCATCACTGTTGTATATTGGTGTTTCTATCCAAAGATGAAGTCATGTTTACATGGCTGCTGAGTGACCTCTCGTTGGATGGAGATGCTCCATGCTGGATCTCTTTCTTTTTCCTTTGAAATCTCTGTTCTCACCCTCACAGTCTCCACAACAATGTCAATTTCCAAGCTAAATCTATTCAGGTTTGCATATATGTGGACATTGATATAGATGGTGATCTGGATTGGAACAAGGAATGGCCAAATAGTCAAGGGTCATCTGCTGGACCACTAATGAGTATATGCCCCTGCAGGGTTCATGCACTCTTGTCCGATCTTAGTGAGCAGTTATATGGTAAGTACAAATATGCAAAAAGAAGGGCCCGTGGAGCCTCATTTAAGAGTTTCGAAACACAGGACTAGCCAGATATCCCTCTGGGAAGGACCCAGCCAAGGGGTGGCTGCTGTAAGGAAACCACCAAAACCACCATATTAAGTGGCCTTTAAGTCAATGTAATGACAAGGAAAAAACCAAGGCCAGGTATCCGTCCACATACAGCTGTTTCAGGGTGTTGCCCCTCATCAGTGTGGAGCAGGATTCTGGCTAGGTGGGAGTAAAGCCATAAGAGAAGCAGATCCCTGATCTCAGGGAGACCAGCCAAAGATAATACTTTTCAATATGCAGTGAAATTCTAGGTGCATTGCTCCCTGGGAAACATGAATATGCAAAAAAAAGTGGAGCCTCATTTAAGAGTTTCGACACAGGACTAGCCAGATATCCCTTGGCTGGGACCTTCCCGGAGGGATATCTAGCTAGTCCTGTGTTTCGAAACTCTTAAATGAGGCTCCTTGGGCTCTTGTTTTTGCATGTTCATGTTTCCCACAGGGCAATGCACCTAGGATTTTACTGCATTGAGTGCTTTAACTAGCAGCCGGCAGTGTTATCTTTGTCTGGTCTCCCTGGGAATGGGATCAGGAGACATAGCATCTGTCCACACGATGTCCATGGTGCTGTACACTTGTTAGCTGCCGGTTTGCAGATGTCGTGGGTCTAACTTGGCAAAAAAAAGTTTTACACGTACTTAAGTATCGGCCGGGTGATCTTTCCGGCGCCCGCCCGCATCAGAGCTTCCCATAGCCCATAGTGAAGCGAGCGGCCGGAGCCGCTCGCTTAACTGTGTGAACTGACAGGTCTTTCTGCGGCCGGAATTCACTCAATTCCGGCTGGAGATGACTGACCTGTCAGTTATTTGCGGGGCCGCAGAGATCCCGGCCAGAGTGTATACGATGTGTGTACGCTCCGGCCGGGATCCCATTGCATATAAGGGTATGTCACACACCGCAAAACTACGGCCGTAGTTCTGCGGCGAGAACTACGGCCATAGTTTAACGTAGTGTGAACATAGCCTTACAGGTAATTTATGCTTCACTTAGAACGCTGGGATGAAGAATATGCAAAAGGTAGTAAAGGAGAGTTGCTTTGCATTTCCTTTTCCTATATTACAGGAACCGTCACATGAAGCGGTATAACCTGTTCTTGTTTGTCCTGTGCAGTGTTCATCTCCTCTTTTTAGGCCCTGTCCCTATTCTCTCTCAAAAATAAAGAGTTTAGTTTAAAAAAAAAAAAAGTATGGGTTCAAAGTTCAACAGCAAATGACACATCCAGAGTACACTGTGCCGGCATATCAATACATATAAACATTAACGAGAGATCTGAAGGATAGTTAATAGCTCCACCTCTGTGTCCACCCCTTACCTGAGGTGGTGGACACAATCTGGTCCAAACCCAAACACTCTGCATTTGACTCCCATCGGCTAAGTACTGGGAAGCTGCCCTAGAGAGTCCTTAAAAACATGGATCCATGTTTTCTGTCAGGTCAAGGGCTGCATCCATCTTCTCTAGCTACCAGGGGTCAAATGCCAATGTTGCGGAACCTGAACAGTCCGCTTAACACTGCTCACTAGACATTGTGTGCTCGCCTGCCCAATGAGAAGTAGTGTCTGTCCCTGGGAATTCACTTAGGTCTCCTGTGCAACCTTCTGAACTCAATCTCCTGGGTTCCTTACTACAAATCTGAGGTCAAATGAAAGCCAAGTCTACCTATCAAACTTAATGTATCTTATGGAAGGATGGGTTTCTCAAATGGTCTTCAGAAATAGAACAAAAAGGTAGGTAGTCGAGCGCTGTTTATGTGGAAAGGCAGAGTACTGGGGACAGCCAAGAACACCTGAATATCCCAATATAATGGTACCAACAAAACAAAGTAGATATGCCTGTTCCCAGGGCCGTATTTTACACTAGGCCCCCGAGTGGTCCGGTGCCTAGAGCAGCACCAGGGAGCAGGAGGAAAGAAACAACTTTTTTTTTATTCTACCACCTCCCATTCAGACTTGCCAGTGAATCCAGTGTCGCGGGGGGGGGGGGGGGGGGGGGGGGGGAGGAGGATGGAGGATGGTGGTGTTACCCAGTCACAGTATGGTGGTAATGGTCAGGTCTGGTATGGCGTTGTTATCCAACCACAGTATGGCGGCATTGGTCAGGTCTGGTATGGCAGTGTTATCCAGTCACAGTATGGCGGTATTGTTCAGGTCTGGTATGGCAGTGTTATCCAGTCACAGTATGGTGGTATTAGTCAGGTCTGGTATGGCGGTGTTACCCAATCACAGTATGGCGGTATTGGTCAGGTCTGGTATGGCGGTGTTATCCAGTCACAGTATGGTGGTATTGGTCAGGTCTGGTATGGCGGTGTTATCCAGTCACAGTATGGCAGCATTGGTCAGGTCTGGTATGGCGGTGTTATTCAGTCATAGTATGGCGGCATTGGTCAGGTCTGGTATGGCGGTGTTATCCAGTCACAGGATGGCAGTATTGGTCAGGTCTGGTATGGTGGTGTTATCTAGTAACAGTATGGTGGTATTGGTCAGGTCGCGGGGGGGGATGGAGTATGGCGTTGTTACCCAGTCACAGTATGGTGGAAATGGTCAGGTCTGGTATGGCAGTGTTATCCAGTCACAGTATGGCGGCATTGGTCAGGTCTGGTATGGCGGTGTTATCCAGTCACAGTATGTTGGTATTGGTCAGGTCTAGTGTGGCGGTGTTACCCAGTCACAGTATGGTGGTAATGGTCAGGTCTGGTATGGCAGTGTTATCCAATCACAGTATGGTGGTATTGGTCAGGTCTGGTATGGCTGTGTTATCCAGTCACAGTATGGTGGTAATGGTCAGGTCTGGTATGGCTCTGTTATCCAGTCACAGTGTGGCAGTATTGTTCAGGTCTGGTATGGGGGGGGGGGGGGAGGAGGATGGAGGATGGTGGTGTTACCCAGTCACAGTATGGTGGTAATGGTCAGGTCTGGTGTGGCGGTGTTATCCAGTCACAGTATGGTGGTAATGGTCAGGTCTGGTATGGCGGTGTTATCCAGTCACAGTATGGCCGTATTGGTCAGGTCTGGTATGGCGGTGTTATCCAGTCACAGTATGGTGGTATTGGTCAGGTCTGGTATGGCTGTGTTAAATGTGAGAGCTGTTACCTACCAATCTGCCAATCCTTAGGTGAGAATTCCCTCAGGCAATATGCAGGCCGCTCTATCATTGATTCAATGAGGAAATTGGTTTATGTTTTAAGCCATTAAAAAACATGAAAAACGCGATTCTACATGTAGAGAGATGCATGTGGCTGAAACCTTGCTCCCCCACGCTCCCCAAGATGGGGCGTCTTCAGGTTTAGTGCCTAGGGCAGCAGCAGCTGGTAATATGGCCCTGCCCGTTCCACGCATGCAGCTAAACGGAACTAAGTGAAAAGTAAAACCCCTTTTAACACTGTAGCAATGTGCCTAGTACTGACCTCTGCGGTAAGAAACCTCCATCCGAGTTGAGATCAGCCAGGTAATCCTTTACGTGTCTCCCCCTGTGATCGTCAGAGAAACTTGCAATCCACACACTAAGCTGCAGTGATCGCTAGAGAGGAATGCGGTCTGTTCACTTTATTGATGTATCCTCTTCACAAGGGACACGCTCCGGCCGGTAGCGCGTGCAACACTTGCAATGCAAAGTCTTATGCCGGGTAGTGTAATATCACAAACTACTGAAGCCAATGGGAGACAAAACACCTCAACATGTTTCGGAGGACCCGTCGTTAGTATCTGCCTCCTCGTATCTTTGCTGTTTTTTAATGTAGTCTTTTCCCCTCCAATTTTTTCTTATTATTTCTATACTTCCGAATATTAACGGAGGTTTGTTACCACGGAGGTCAGTACTAGGCACATTGCAACAGAGTTTAAGCTGGTTTTACTTTTGATTTAGCTGCAATTAGCTGCATGCGCGGAACAGGCCTATTCACTTAGTTTGATGGTCTTCAGAAATGTTTTTGAAATACAATAGCCCTTGAATGAGTTCCCTCCATATTCCCTCGTATACTGATTATCAATAACTGGCCCCATCTAGGATTCCCAGATCAGATTGATGACATTCTCTGGATACAGTATAGATACAACGTTATTCCTTATCCACATTACAGTCCGGGGGACTCTATTCTTAAAACTTGGAAGCTTATCTCTAGAAGAGCATAAAGATCAGGCATATTGAAATCCAACATGCCCAACTCTGCCCTCCTCCGATATCTGCTGTTGGGGGGAGACATGAGGCCCCCATACACTTAGTTGTATACAAGTAGTTGGCCGATCCGACCAAAATGAGCGGGTTTGGATGGCTTTATTGTGTATGGTTGGTCAGCTTTGAATTTTGATCCAGGGTTAACCATTTTCATCCTGGCTCCAAAATTTGTGACCTTGTTTCACCAAGGGGATCTCCACCTGCCTTCACACTTATGATCCGGAAGAGAAGTGAGTTATCGGTAATCACCTTTTAGTTTCCTTGTAAGACTATTAAAATTCTTGGCTCTCCCATTATGTGAATTCCATCTATGTCATCTGAGTATTTAATAAGATTTTCTTGGAGCTGTTCCCCACTCCTGCTCTCCGAGATGGCATCTGCTGATCTGAGGGATGAGCTGATCTGCTCCATCTGCCTGCACATCTATACGGATCCGGTCACCCTGAGATGTGGGCACAACTTCTGCCAGACATGCATTGCTAACCTGATGGATATTCAGGAGGAAGCTGGGGTCTACACCTGTCCTGAATGCAGAGAAGATCTACAAGAGCGTCCGGTTCTACGGAAGAACACAGCCCTTAGTAACATAACCCAACGCTTCCACTCATTGCAGCTAAGCCCTGAGGAAGCCAACTCCGTCTGTGTCTACTGTATGCCATCTCAGGTACCGGCTGTTATCTGCTGCCAGCACTGCAAAGCTTTCCTTTGTGACCATCACCTCCAATTCCACAGTAAGTCACCAAAACACGTCTCCTCTGAGCCCACAACGTCCCTGGAGTACAGAAAATGTTCCGTCCACCAGAAAGTGCTAGAGTTTTTCTGCCCTGTGGACGCGGCGTGTCTGTGTGCGACATGCAAGCAGGATTGTGAGCTCAATGGTCATCACACACAGTCCCTGGATGATGTGGCCAAGAGTCAAAAGGAGACATTAAGAAAAGTCCTTGAGAAACTGTCTTTTAAGAGTGAAAGAGCTGAGGAAAAGATCCAGAGTCTCAAGAGGCACGACATGAAGATCCAGGCACAGGCAAGGAGTCTCATCAGAAGACTCAACACCATGAAAATAGAGGTGCAGGTTCTGGTCAACAAGGTCCAGAGTGACGTCTCCAGACAAGCAGAACATGTGACGCTCTCGGTCTCTGATCTGGTCAAAGATTTGGAAATTGAGATGGACGTGTTGTACAGTAAGATGGACCACGTATGGCAGCTGCGTGAAATCATTGACCCAATACTGGTCCTACAAAAATCAGAAGAAAGTTACTTCTATGATATCGAGACTGAAGACGATGAGCACGATAAAGAGACTTATGCGCTGGGAGATCTGGATGAGGGTCGGATCTTACAGACTTTACATGTGGGTTTATCTAGTGTGATGAACATCGTGCAGAAATCCAATGACCATAATGATCCTACAGATCTATTGCTGGACATAAACACGGCATCCAATAATCTCCACATAGCCAAAGACCTGAAGACCATCTCCTGGTCAGAAGAAAGACAGAATCGACCCGAAATGCCCCAGAGGTTTCAGACTTATCAAGTTTTAAGCATCAACAGTTTTTCTTCAGGGCGACATCATTGGGAGGTGGAGATGAGTAGATCTTCAGGCTGGGTGGTCGGGGTGTGTTATCCCAGCATAGAGAGAAAGGGAGAACTGTCAGTCATCGGGTCGAGCAGTAAGTCCTGGGGTCTATGGGGGTTTAAAGATATGTTTTTTATGAGACATGACTGTAAACATACCCACCTACACCACAATGTTTCCTGCCATAGAGTGAGGATAGATCTTGACTATGAGGCCGGGCAGCTGGCCTTCTATGAGATGGGTGACCCAATCAGACACTTACACACCTTCACCGCCACCTTTACTGAGCCCCTTCATGCTGCGTTTTGGGTACGCGGGGTGAAAAATAGAGAATATAGAGAATGTACAGTGAGGATAAGAGGTTATGAAAAGGTGATGTAATAACATCTACGTAATTTAGTGTAATGTCATAATAAGTGCCATCAAAGATGGCAGAGCAGAATGATGGGTGATGGGGAGTCTGCAATAAGAAAGAGATGAACAGAGAAGTGTGCAATGTCAGTGATCACACATTGTAATTAGAGATGAGCGAACCGGGTTCGGGTTCGAGTCCATTTGAACCGAAACGTTCGGTATTTGATTAGCTGGGGCTGCTGAACTTGGATAAAGCTCGAAGGTTGTCTGAAAAACATGGATACAGCCAATGACTATATCCATGATTTCCACATAGCCTTAGGGCTTTACCTAACTTCAGCAGCCACCGCTAATCAAATGCCGAAAGTTCGGGTTCGGATCGACTCGAGCACGCTCCAGGTTCGCTCATCTCTAATTGTAATATTATTAGTTTGGATGCGGTCAACTCTTCCACCTCCTATAAGCAGATGTATGCCAATATATCACATACCTATCCCAAATTTAGGGCACAGTGGTCTTGTTGGCTTGACAGCCAGCACTTTTTTGCTTAGCCCTCTCCCAAGGTGTAGTGCGTATTGATGGACCACGTATGCCCTAATATTTTTTGTGTATTAATAGTGCCAGTGATTCTGTTGAAATGATTTTGTTGTTACCCATGTTTCACCTGTCTTTTGGGTCTAGGATGTCATCTTTTATCTGCTTGGGAAGATGCATCCAGTCCCACTGCTTTACTTGTAACTCTTTTCTGGTAAATATCAATAAATCAGACGTTTCCATTAAATCTCTTCCTGTACTTGCTGACTTGCTCCAATACTATATGATACCATGAGCGACTCTATTTAGAGGGACAATTTGGGGTCTCTCTATGCTGCTCTTTTTAAGGACTTTATAGGGGGGATTTATGAAGACCAGCTTACTCATACACCGGTCTTAACTTAGGCCAATTCAGGTGCGCGCCTGTGAGCATGCCTCCTCCCCGCTTTGCCAAGCCCCCCCTTGCCTACCCAATTGGGTGAGTGAGGGATACGACAGGTGTATACCAGGGGAAAGGGACAAATATGTGCCTTCTCCCTAGTGTACACCCAGCCAGACCCTCTGTAAAGCTCCCCCTATGTGTATACCACAATCATTGGGGGGGGGGGGGGGGCACTATCTGTATATAGGATTGAAATGTTTACTAGCCAAAAATAATGGCTGGATAATATATAAGGTGTGGTTTGGGCTTTGGTATAATGGCAGTATGGTGGTCTATGGCAGTAAGAGAATTAATGCCAGTATCCCTGGTGGTCTAGGGTAATAAAGATTTAATGTCAGTATCCCTGATGGTCTAGGGCAGTAAGCGGTTAGTGTCAGTATCCCTGATGGTCTAGGGCAGTAAGAGGTTAGTGTCAGTATCCCTGGTGGTCTAGGGCCGTCAGTGGTTAGTGTCAGTATTCCTGGTGGTCCAGGGCAGTATGAAATTAATGGTAGCATCCCTGATACTTAAGCAAAAAAGTGTGTCATATACCTGGTGGTCTAGGGCAGTAAGGGAACTCGAATCCAACACTGGCCTCCTGCTATCAATTACTAGTATATCAGTAAGTTATGGAGTGTGTCTATGACACTACTATTGCAGCACTTTATAGATGACTATTGAAGCAGGAAAAATTCTTCCTTTCTTTTTGGTATTGTTAATAAAAAATACCAGCTAGAAGACCAGTTTTAGTCTACCCACAAAACGAATGAACGTTCCTGCACTCCCTCACCCCTCTGGCTTGGTAAGAGCTGTCCTGTTCGTAGCGCCATCAATGCTATGACGTATCCAGTTGACACCAGAGCTGTAATAGGATCAGTTTGGATCTGTAAATACAGTAAATGTCAGGACTCCTTAAGTGACTATAAATAAGAATTTCATGTGGTGTTTTTACTAGAAGTCTGAAACCTGTAAAATGCTCCGGAAGCAACAAGGTCATTGTTAATGGAAGTGATCTTTATTGCTGGTCTGCAGCTTATCAGGATGCAGAGGCCCTTAAAGACTTCCTCCAAAACATGTCATCACTACCTTCTGGCATCACAAACAATCAAGGAAAGAGACTGAAAGCCAGAAGATGTCTCCAGACTCCGCATTAAAGATACTACTGCCTGTAGAGAGCTGTATTGGGGTTTCTGCCCCATATTAATACAGAGCAGGGTGCTGGTTGGCTGGGTGAGCATCGACACAGTTCTTTGAGGGTTACCCTCTTCAGTCTCATAAAGGCGATTCCGCTGGTATAGTAGACTAACAGCCAATGGGAAAAGTATGCAAATTACCTCTCCTACAGAGGAAGAAAACTGTCACTATAGTGCCACCTATAGGTAGTTACCCTGTAATCAGGGGCGTTTCTAGGGGTTCAGCTTGGGGGGGGGGCGAGTGAGTCTCAGTGGGCCTCCAACCGATTATGTTACCCATAGGGAACCTCAGTAGATGACAATGCTTTCCAAATAATAAGGTATTTTTACTACATTATTCATAGTGAACAGGGACTGAGAACAGTGGAAAAGACATTTCACATATGTAACCATGTAAAAATTAAAGGGGTTATCCAGCATTGCAAAAACATAGCTGCCTTTTTTCCAGAAACAGTGCCACTCTTCTCCGAAGCTTGAATGTGGTAGTGCAGCTCAGTTCTACTAAAAGAGAATGGAACCAAGTTGTAATACCACAAACAACATAAAGGAAGCTGTGGCGCTGTTTTTTTTTTTTTCTAATTAGCCATCCATCCATTCTTCTATCTCGTTATCTCATATCTAGCTGTCTAATATCTATTGGGCAGCATGAGGACTGCCGAAGGGTATACCCGCAATACCAATAGAGTAAATGTATAGTACAAATGCTGGGTAACAATAAATAGTCCCATGCAACTATACTAAATAACCTATATAGAAAAAAGCTAAACTACGGCAACATAACTAAATGGAATAATTACTTTACTAATTCATAGAAACAATACATGACAATACATTAAAAAAGTAGGAGAAATCAGCCTGGTACAGGGTATAATCCTGGTGTACAGGGTATATGAGAGCAGCCACTTTATGCCTCCATCTAGTATTTAGACCGAATTTTAGCCCTCAAATAGTTCACAGGGTCCTTCTATGCTCTCATATAGTAAGAAGGCCACCATCTATACCCTAACATAGTAGATTATCCCCCCTTGTTCCTCCATATAGAAGATAGATCCTCCCTGTGCACCCCCATATAGTAGTCAGGCCCCTCTGTACCTTCATGTTAAAATTCAGTTTCTCTGTGCATCCATATAGTAGTTAGGCCTTCTGTGCCCCAATATAGTAAATATTTCCCTCTGCATCTATCTAGTATTTAGACCTCCCTGTGCAGGCAATCCTCCCAAAATAGGTAATATCCTCCATGTAGGCACCCCCTCCAGCACCATCTCATGTAGGTAATCCCCCAGTATTTATTGCCTATGCAGCCACCCCCCTCCCCCAGCAGTAATCTCCCTAGTAATCCTCCTGGTGGTTAGACACCACCACCACAGTGAGTAGATTGCACCTCCAATTTAGGTACCCACATAGGTCTCCTCCTCTATAACTAAGGGAACAAAAGCCATACTTACCTGCTGTCCGGTTGCATTACTGTAACTTTCTCATGTCAACCCTCTCCCTGCTCTGTGAGCGCAGGAGTGACATCACTCATATCCCACAGCTCTAAGGGAGGGAACAGCCACCTTTCATGGTGATCAGGTAGAATGTGTCATTACTTGCCACCATCTTTTTTCTTTTACAGTCAATGAACTGTATGGGTCTCCACAGTGGCTTAGACATGAGGTAGCTTCCTCTGTCTTATTCAATGTTCTCTGATAAGCAATGCCACACATGTATTTGGGCACTTGCTTGGCAGATAAGGTGTGTTAGGGCCCTATTCCACCGGACAATTATCGTTCAGATTATCGTTAAATCATTCGAATCTAAACGATAATCGTTCGGTTGAAATGCAGTTACCGATTAACGACCGAACGAGAAATCGTTGATCGCTTTATAAGACCTGGACCTACTTTTATCGTTGCTTTTTCGCAAAACGTTCGCATTGAATAAGACATCGTTCGCAATAGATACGAACCCAATAGCGAAGAAATAGCGAAGAAGAAACGATCGGAATTACGATCATAAGTAACGATTATCGTTCCATGGAAATGAGTGAACGTTTTCAGGTCTTTCGCAATAGCGGCCGTTTGAGATCGTTAATCGTTAACGATTATGCAAACGATAATCGTCCGGTGGAATAGGGCCCTTAATCTTCTCCCTTCAAGGAGGCAGGAGGCCAAAGCTAATTACAACTGCAATAAACCACCAGTAGAGATCAGCATCTCAATTTGCCGGTTCATGGATTCAACATTCCAACCCAGAAGGTACCATGGGTATATCGATTCACCTGATGTTTTCCCCAGTTGACCCATTATTGGCGTAGGACAATGGCTTTCTGTATCTTCAATGTACTATAGGTTTTCCTTTAGTTCAGTTACCAGGACGTAGGCTGGAGGTGAGTTCAGTTTTTCCCATAGCTGAGGTTTGAAGCTATGACCTTTGAGCAGTAGGCGGTATGGCT
This sequence comes from Dendropsophus ebraccatus, assembly GCF_027789765.1. Lineage (NCBI taxonomy): Eukaryota > Metazoa > Chordata > Amphibia > Anura > Hylidae > Dendropsophus > Dendropsophus ebraccatus. The sequence continues at coordinate 63,371,114 of NC_091467.1, read as the reverse complement.
TATCTCTGACTATACAATGCATGACTTTCTTCTACAACCTACATACTACAAGTTCTCTAGCAGCCAACCAGGGCTTGCCTGGACCGTCTTATCTAGGACAAGTGGTGAAAATTAACTTGCAAGGTGATAAACTAAAGGGCAAGTTGGCCATACAGCTTTTTGAACACATTCTATAACTTCTATGGCATCTGCTGATCCGAGAGATGACGTGACCTGTCCAAATGTTCATAAAGAAACCACCATGCTGAGATGTGGACACCATCAGGACTGCATTGACTGTGATATGAATACTCAAGAAGAGCCTGGAATGGACAACTGCACCAAGGATAATCCAGAACTTGGTGGCGCAACAACTGTCTGCACCCTAGATCCAACCCATGGGTCTCCTCAGAAGGATACAGGTATTCACTGTACCTACTGTATTCAGATCCCTGTGCTTGCTGTGAAATCTTGCCTGATCTGTGAGGCTTCTTTGTGTGATGACCATCTGAAGGTCCACAGCAAGTCCCCAGAACATGTCCTAACAGAACCCAGCACCTCCGTGGGCCATCTGAAATGCTCGGTTCATAATGAACTGTTGAAGTACGTCTGCTGTGAGGACTCTGTCTGTATCTGCGTATCTTGCGTTGCCTTTGGAGATCACAAAGGTCACTCAGTGGCTTTACTGAATGAAGCTTTTGAGAAGAAAAAAGAGAAGTTGAAGCAACTTCTGGAAAACCTGTCTATAAAAAAGGAGAAGACTGATCATAGAATCCAAGGCCTTCAAGAGCACATCAGGAAAGTCCCCGAAAGGTCAATGGATGTAACTGAGAGGGTCGCTGCCCTGTTCGGAGATATCAGAAAAAAACTTGAAGGCCTGGAGAAGGTGGTCCTGGGTGAGATCTCGAGGCAGGAGGCGCAGGTCTCACAGTCCATCGCTGATCTGATCCATCAGCTAGAAGAGGAGAAGGATGATCTGTCCCGGAAGATGGGCCACATCGAGGAACTGTGTGACTTGACTGATCCTGTGGCTGTCATACATGACCAAGAATCAATTGGGGATGACTCTCAAGACACAAAAGATGGAGATACTGAAGATCAAGAGGACCTTTACAAAAACATCTCTGGCCTTAGTAATCTGAATGAAGGTTTGATCTCGGAGACAATACACTCGGGGTTAGCTTATATTATGACTATTGCTAAGAAAACTTTCCAATGTCCAGATGATTCAGGGCTCGTTCTAGACATAGACACGGCAGGTGGTAAAGTAATTGTATCTGATGACCTAAAGACCGCGACATGGGCTGCCGTTAGCCAGGTCCGACCCGAGACACCAGGGAGATTCCAGTACAACCAAGTATTAAGCACCAAGGGGATTCTCTCGGGGCGACATTCCTGGGATGTGGAAACCAGCGACTCGGGAAACTGGAGGTTGGGGGTGACCTATGTTAGTATAGAGCGAAGAGGACAACAGTCCGTGATCGGAGATAATGATAAATCCTGGTGTCTTCGTAAGTGTAACAACCAGTGTTCAGTAATACATAGCGGCAGAGACCTGATACTACCCCATAAGTTCACATCTCAGAGGTTTCGAGTCCATCTGGACTATGAAACAGGTTGTGTCTCATTTTATGAGCTTAGTGTCCCAGTCCGGCACTTACACACCTTCACCACCACCTTCACCGAGCCCCTACATCTAGGTTTCCTATTAAGTAACGCCTGGGTAAGAATGATAGGCTAGTGAAGAGCAACGTTCCTTGAGGGTTGTATGCCAATACCCAACACTTTAGTGTCCCTCAATATAAGTGCCCCTCAGAGTTGTCTGGCAGCGGCTCTCACTCCTCTTGTAGAGGGGATTGGGGAGAATGGCTGACATCCAACAAATGTGAAACCAACAGACATTGAAGGTATAAACACCTATAAAATGATTACCCACCATACACTAGATTAGTCAGGGTGTCCAAATCATTAGTATCCATTTAATTGTAAATAACTCTCCAAAAAACAATAAAAACAGCATGAAAGATGGAGGTTTATGCAACGCCAATACAGTACAATTCATAATATAAGAGCATATATAGAAAATAAAGTGCAATACAGTATATAGAATAAGTACATAAATAACAGGTAATGGGGTATTAGAGTATATGGAAGTAGTAGATACAGTAGCAATACTAGCAGATACTTACCCACACAGACCTGTATACAGATGTATAGCGATGCAGCAGGGACCTCCACCCCAGACCTCAGCGCATACTTGTCAAGATATTGAAGGTATAAGGAGATGTTAAGAAACATTTTAGGGTCCTTATTTCCATCCTGATGGTGCAATGGTTGATGGGTCCTATAGATGATAACACGGAGGACCCTTCCCTCATGTTATTTATTCCAGATGTTGGAACCTTCTAAATAAAAGAATTGTTACTGTTAATAGTCTATGATTTCTATTACAGCTCTATTACACCATGTTTTATATTTCTGCTGAACGTACAGTATATAATACACACAGATACAGTATATACACATATATAATACACACAGATACAGTATATACACATATATAATACACACAGATACAGTATATACACATATATAATACACACAGGTACAGTATATACACATAAATAATACACAGAGGTGCAGTATATACATATATACACAGAGGTACAATATATACACATATATAATACACAGGTACAGTATATACATATAATACACACAGGTACAGTATATACACATATATAATACACTAAGGTACAATATATACACCTATATAATACACACAGGTACAGTATATACACATATATAATACACACAGGTACAGTATATACATATAATACACACAGGTACAGTATATACACATATATAATACACACAGGTACAATATATACACATATATAATACACACAGGTACAGTATATACATATAATACACACAGGTACAGTATATACACATATATAATACACACAGGTACAGTATATACATATAATACACACAGGTACAGTATATACACATATATAATACACACAGGTACAGTATATACATATAATACACACAGGTACAGTATATACACATATATAATACACTAAGGTACAATATATACACATATATAATACACACAGGTACAGTATATACACATATATAATACACAGGTACAGTATATACACATATATAATACACAGAGGTGCAGTATATACATATATACACAGAGGTACAATATATACACATGTGTAATACACACAGGTACAGTATATACACATATATAATACACACAGGTACAGTATATACACATAAATAATACACAGAGGTGCAGTATATACATATATACAGAGAGGTACAATATATACACATGTGTAATACACACAGGTACAGTATATACACATATATAATACACACAGGTACAGTATATACACATATATAATACACACAGGTACAGTATATACACATATATAATACACACAGGTACAGTATATACGCATATATAATACACAGAGGTACAATATAGACACATATATAATACACAGGTACAGTATATACATATAATACACACAGGAACAGTATATACATATAATACACTAAGGTACAATATATACACATATATAATACACACAGGTACAGTATATACATATAATGCACACAGGCACAGTATATACACATATATAATACACTGAGGTACAATATATACACATATATAATACACACAGGTACAGTATATACACATATATAATACACAGGTACAGTATATACACATATATAATACACAGAGGTGCAGTATATACACATATATAATACACTCAGGTACTGTATACAGTGGTGCCTTGGATTACGAGCATAATTCGTTTCGGGACCGCGCTTGTAATCCAAATCCACTCTTAAACCAAAGCAAATTTTCCCAAAAGAAATCACTGATATGAAGACAATTGGTTCCACACCCCAAAAATAATGATTTATTATTCTGAATAACATGTAAAACTAATAAAACAAACATTCAGAAACAGCAGAATCTGTGATATTATAAGTTACTGTACAGTAATGGAGAGGATGGGAAACACAAGGGCGGACAGAGACTGCAGGGAGCATGAAGGAATGAGCAGGGCAGATGTGGGCACAGTATAGCAGCACTCTCTGTCCGGGGAGAGAGGGGTTACAGCTATGAAGAGATTACCTCCACAGTCCTGTCCCCTGATGTAAGCCCCAGCCTGAAGTGGGTCTGCTATGATTTGGAAGGTGAGGGAGACTTCCTGGGTCATAGTACAGGGCTGTAGACCACCATGCACTGAAAAACTGTGAGGCTCTCAATCCAAGTTACTCTTAAACCAAAGTAACACTGTATATGCACATATATAATACACACAGATACAGTATATGCACATATATAATACACACAGGTACAGTGTATACACATATATAATACACAGAGGTACAATATATCTACACATGTATAATACACACAGGTACAGTATATACACATGTATACTCAGGGTCACTTCTGCCATGAGGCGGCATGAGTATTTCGCCTCACGCGGCAGATTCTGCGCCCCTGCAGGGGGCGGCAGACAGAAGCCCTGCAGCCGCTCACCTGTCCTGCTGCACCCGTCCCGCCGCCAACACTCACCACTGTCCCCCGCCGCGCTCCCGTGTCATCAGTCAGCAGCTGTCATTGCCCTCCAGCGAGTCGTGAGTGCCCGGGGTCAGCGGGGGCCCCGATGAGCGGGGACAGCAGTGAGCGTTGGCGGCGGGACGGCTGCGGCAGGACAGGTGAACGGCTGCAGGGCCGGAGCGGCGGGGGGATTGATGGTGGTGGTGGTGGTTGGTTACGGGGGGTGCCGGGTACGCGTTGTTGTATTTGGCTTGGTCCGGACGGGGGTGGGGGTGGGTGGCGTTTGCTAGTGAGGGGGCGGCCGTCTGAGGTTTGCCTCAGGCGGCAGAGACCCCAGAATCGGCCCTGTATATACTATACACAGGTATATTATATACACATATGGCCTATGTTCCTACAATGTCTATTCTTGGCCATTTCGAGGCTGTATTTTTGGACACCTATCATTTTGGCCTAAAAACTTGAAAAACTTGTCAGTTTTATGCAAATTACAGCCGTTTTCCAGGCAGCCCTATGACTGCATCCAACTTCTCCAGCCACCAGTATTCAAATACCAAGCGATGCACAGAACCATCATCTATTACTACCTGCCCCTATTAAAAAAGTCCCTAGGTCTATGTATAAGGATACAGGTGCCTTTGCAGTCTGTATCTAATACTTTTCCTGATCCTGTGTCCCGCTACTGTTCCCCTGGGCATTGCCATCTTGGTGACATCACTGTGTTCCAGCGGTGTGTTCTAGTGACATCACCAAAATGGCGTCCCCCTTAGAACAGCAGCAGTGGGACACAGAAGGCACCTGTATCCTTATAAACAGACTTAGGGACAGGTTGGAGCCCTACCCGCCGCTCTGCATGGCGGGAAGTTCTGGGCACGCGCTGACTCTTCAAAAGAGACCATACAGGAAAATATAAATATATATAATCCGGGGGCACAAAAATAATGACGTTTATATATATATATAAAAATACTGTTTATAGTAATGAAATTGAAAAATACCCCCCCCCCCCCCCAATGATTGGTTCTCTTGAAGCATGTCCGAGTCGAGCTCTTCTCTAGTGAGCGTGTAGCAGATCCACCAGGTGGCGCTGGTCTATAGCAGATGATGTAGTAGAGCTGGAAGTGTTCATGTTGCAGCCAGCTACTTACTGGTGGAGATGTAGCAGAGCCGGAGATGTTCAGGGAGCGCGCACCAGTCCTGTAGTTTTTGAGTCTTCTCCACTTTCTGGTATTACAGGGGGTCTCTTTATTTGCCCTTACTGTACCCTCCCTCTTCTCTAATGATATATAAGATAGTGTGAGGTATATGATAATATGAGGTGGGGTATGCTTCACTGGGATCGTCTTTGCTGGGGTCAAAGGTCACATATCTGTGACCTTCCATGACTGTCAGCTGGAGTGCTTCTCCCTGCCAGTTCACAAAACCACTCAGGCAACCTTTCTGCTCACATGAGTCACTCAGAGAGAGACATATCTCCCCTCTGAGTTTCCCTTAAAGGGGTACTCCAGCAAAAATATTTTTCCTTAAAATCAGCTGGTTTCAGAAAGTTATATAGATTTGAAATTTACTTCTAGTCTTCCAGTACTTATCAGCTGCTGCATGCCCTGCAGGAAGTGGTGTATTCTTTCCAGTCTGACACAGTGCTCTCTGCTGCCACCTCTGTTTATGTCAGGAACTGTCCAGAGCAGCAGAAAATGCCCATAGAAAACCTCTCCTGCTCCGGACAGTTCCTGACATGGACAGAGGTGGCAGCAAAGAGCGCTGTGTCAGACTGGAAAGAAAACAACATTTCCTACAGCTGTTACAGCAGCTGATAAGTATGGGAAGATTTTGAGATTTTTAAATAGAAGTAAATTTCAAATCTATATACCTTTCTGCCACCAGTCGATTTGAAAGAATATAAATTTCGCCTGAGTACCCCTTTAAATACTTGTCCCCCTCTGATCACCTTCATTATTACCCTGCAGGTGAAAGGCTTCAACTGTTACCTCACATAAGACAGGGGAGAAATATATCTCCCTTCCATGATATCAGGTATATTATGCGATATGTGATATTTGACAACATGAGGTACAGTATATGATGTGAGATATATGATAATATCAGGTATATACTAATATTTGGTATATAATAATATTAGATATATAATGAGTAGGTAATATGACGTATGCTTCTATATGGGATGACACTATAAACGCCAGTCACCTAATAACAGATCTACAGCTGTGAAACCAGCCTCTGGTGTGGAAGGGGTTAATGAGTCTCCGCCCATTCCGGGACTTCCCCAGAACACACATTGTGGCAAACAGAAAAGTTCCACTTTCGTTTCACAGTCCACAATGGCGTCCACCGACCTGAGGGAAGAGCTGACCTGCTCCATCTGCCTGAACATCTACCGGGATCCAGTCACCCTGAGCTGTGGACACAACTTCTGCCGGGACTGTATTGATCGTGTGCTGGACTCTCAGAGACGCTTCAGGACTTATAGCTGCCCTGACTGCCGGAGGAATTTCAGGCAGCGGCCATCATGGTGCAGGAACGTTGCACTGAGGGGTATAGTGCAGCATTTCCAGCCTTCCCCAGGGCGGCAAGGAGAGGTGGGGGTCCCGTGCACCTACTGTCTGCTCCACCCGGTACCTGCTGTGATGTCCTGTGTGCTGTGTGAAGCCTCTCTATGTGCGAAACACCTGGAGGTCCACAACAAATCACCAGAACACGTCTTCATTCACCCAACCACCTCCCTAAAGAACCGCAAATGCTCGGCCCACAAGAAGATCCTGGAGTATTACTGCCCGCAAGATGAGGTGTGTATACCATCTCTAGTGACGGGCTGTATGTCACCGCTGATCTCTAGTGATGGACAAGGGTGTTGCTATTGGTTACACCCTTCGTAAAAGCCCGTACTTATTGTAAGTGGTGATGAAGGTAGTGATAAAGTTTCGCCACTTGATGTCGCTATTGTAGATGTATGTACTTAGATGTTGCACAGCTAAAGTGTGTAAAGGGTTATTGTTTGTTTGTGTGTCACATGGATCTGTGAACCTATGGGAATCTTTTCTTCTTCTATCCTATCATCTCTCTCTCTTTGCTTCTTCTACTGCACTGTTCACCCACTCACAGCGCACCTTAGATACACTGAGGAAGGAAGTCACATGGGTAGAGGAAGTGCATGTCTCTTTTGTGTTGGACATTGTAGAGGAAGGACGCAAGATAGAACGCTCCCTACAGTGGTCCTCTCTGGGCCCTGGCCCTCTGCTAGGTCTCTCTACTCTCAAGAGTTCAGTCTTGGTCAGCTCCCCGTATGGGTAGGAAGCAAGACAAGACACAGCTAGCAGTTTCTTCTTAGTTCACTTCACACAACACTATGAAGTGTAAAACTTCTACAGGAGAGGACAAGTCAGAAATAACCTCAACCCACACCGTGGATTAGGAGAGTCACAGTGCAGGACAGTATCCACAGACAGCAGTAAGCTAGGAACTGATTCGGATAGAGCATAGTTGCTAAGAGCCTAGGAACTCTATCTTGCAGCGCGGTTGTCAGCAGGGAATCCTCAGCATTCCGCCCATCCCAGGTAACAAGGTCTGGGGCCTTGTGTCACCCTCATAGGACGGGTCACCCAACACTGGTGGGCATTAGGTGGTGTGAAGACCCAAAGGTCAATACACAGGCACAAGTATTCTCTTCTTCTTCTAAGTATTCTTCTACCTCATCCTCCAACATCCCGGCAGAGCACAGTACTACTTGAGTTGGGACTCTCATGACATCCTCCTCTCTGCTACTCTGATCCTTCGTATCTCTCAACACGCTACTCAGTCGGCATGACTGTGCTCCTCGCTGTATTCCTGTCACAGATCTGGTCGCTATATTATCAAGTGCTTTTTCAGGAGAACTATCAAGTGTATCGTACCCTGTCAAGGGAAAGCTGTATAAGTTGCTGCCCACAAGTACTGTTCAAGTAAAAACGAGACTATATGTGATAGAGAGACTCTGTGATTCACACCGACACAGTGTACACTACGTCCTTAGGACATTTCCCCTTTCTGTGGGTGGCAGTTCCGATAGTCCGGGAGGGTCACTACACCACTCCGGCCCACCGTGATATCATCCCAAGGGACCCCGTAGCAGCCCGGCAGGACAATATCCACAGGGGAACAAGGTATAACCGGCCCTCTAAACTAAAAGCAGGTGTGCCACCACATCTGTGTGCCCCACTGGCACTGGCGCCACAACATAACATCACTGGGCCCGGCTGTATCTCAGCCAGCCACTATATAAATGCCATCACACCTCACCATCTAGCAAGTGACCGGCCGCCCCTCGACACAACACCTCAGGGGGTCACCACAGATAGGCTGTATGTCACCGCTGATCTCTAGTGACAGGCTGTATGACACCGCTGATCTCTAGTGATGGATAGGCTGTATTCTTACTAATGTCACCGCTGATCTCTAGTGATGGATAGGCTGTATTCTCAGTGATGTCACTGCTGATCTCTAGTGATGGATAGGCTGTATTCTCAGTGATGTCACTGCTGATCTCTAGCGATGGATAGGCTGTATTCTCAGTGATGTCACCGCTGATCTCTAGTGATGGATAGGCTGTATTCTCAGTGATGTCACCGCTGATCTCTAGTGATGGATGGGCTGTATTCTCAGTGATGTCACTGCTGATCTCTAGTGATGGATAGGCTGTATTCTCAGTGATGTCACCGCTGATCTCTAGTGATGGATAGGCTGTATTCTCAGTGATGTCACTGCTGATCTCTAGTGATGGATAGGCTGTATTCTCAGTGATGTCACTGCTGATCTCTAGTGATGGATAGGCTGTATTCTCACTGATGTCATCGCTGATCTCTAGTGATGGATAGGCTGTATTCTCACTGATGTCACCGCTGCACCTAAACAGTTCATGTTTAACTCTCTAGGTCTGTATCTGTGTTTACTGTCGGGTCGATGGAGACCACAATGGGCACCAGGTTCAGTCTCTGGATGAAGCCTCTGAGGTGAAGAAGAAGAAGCTGACACAGATTCTGGAGACACTGACCTCCAAAAAGAAGGAAGCTGAGAAACAAATCCAGGATCTACATGAGAGTCTGAGAAAAGAAGTGGAAAAGGCAGAAAAAATAAAAGGTAAAGTCACTGCGCTATTCATAGACCTCAGAAGACAACTGGAGATTCTGGAGAGAGGAGCCTTAAGCGAGATTTCCAGGAGGGAACAACAAGTATCAGACGTGGTCTTGGATCTGATCCAACAGCTGGAGACAAAGAAGAACCACCTATCCAGAAAGATGGGTCAAATTGAGGAGTTGTGCAAGACTACTGATCCCATAGCTGTCTTACAGGGCCCGAAATATGAAAACATTGCCCATCAAGGTCCAGAGGATGAAGACCTGTGTGATCAGAAGGCTAAAGATCTGGGTCAACTAGATGAGGGCCTGATCCATAAGACCATTCATAAACAAGTATCTGAGTTGACATCCCATGTTAATCCCTGGCTGTTTTTTCTGGACCCTGTGGACCTCTTGTTAGATGTAAACACGGCTGCTAGTAATCTACACGTATCAGAAGACTTAAAGACTGCAACAATGACTTGTGTAGACCAAAAACGGTCACTTTGTTCAGCGAGGTCTAATAAAAATGAGGTTTTTAGTACTCAGGGTTTTTCATCTGGACAACATTACTGGGAGGTGGACACCAGCAAATGGGGCAACTGGAGGTTGGGCATGAGCTACCGCCATGAAAATGGTCTTTTTGGGCCCTCCTGGACTTTGTGGAGGAATTGCAACCAGTGTATAGCAGTGCATAAGAGTAACACTGTCCATATATCTGATCATTTATACTGTCAGAGGTTTGGCGTATATCTGAATTACGAGGCCGGGCGGTTGTCCTTTTACCAGCTGGATGACCCCATCAGACACCTGCACACCTTTACCACCACCTTCACGAAGCCTCTCCATGCTTCATTCTGGTTACATAGTAAAGACAATGCTGCCTGGGTCAAAATCAAAAGCTAAAGAACTCACCACTTCTGATCTTCTAGAGGTAGCGATGTAGCTAGAGGCTTTTGGGCCCTGGTGCAAAAGTCCAGCCCGAGACCCAAACGTATTGTCCTCATGGGCACTAGTCCCAGACCAGCTGTAATTTTGAGATGTATCACTGGGTTTTTTAATGAAGCTGTGACAGCAAGGGGAATTACTGGGGGTCTTCAGTGATCAGGGGTACAACCCCCTTATGATAAACGTATGATTGGTGGAGGGTCTTAGCAATGGAATCGCCACTGATCACAGGTCCTAGTGGTGGTCACACGTGTGCTCTGTTCACTATGGAACTGTTGGAGTCATCCCAGTCGTCGGCACCCCACTCACAGTGAATCAAGCTGTATTGTGCACATTTGATCAACGCTACTGTGAAATATGGGACCTGTGACTTGATGGAAGTTGTTGGTGTCATGTATGTGAAAAAAAAATTGTATGCAAATGGCATGGAATCAAATAAATATGGTTGATAAATTGTGAAACGTTGTTGATTTAGACCCCCCACATATTCCATATATAGAATGTTCTATTGTATATACTGGGGTAGATATATTGGATATACATATGGAGGAGAATGGAGCTGCTGTGACTGTGGGTCAAAGATGGTGGAGGGTGGTGGCCAGAGGCAAAGAAGAATAAAGACCTACCATGGTGGGGGGTATTTAATGGCATCAACCAGCACCAAAGAGGCCTTGTAGTTGCCTTATTGTCATTACTTATGGATATACAAGTGATTAGGAGTCTGATTAGTCACAAGACTCCATAGCCCCCAGCCATAAATACCACTTGGAGAGCCAAGTCCTTCTGGAAGTGGTCACCCCCAGACAAGTTCACCAACAGAGCTGACCTTTAATGGCTGGTAATGCCCATTGAGAGATTATTGAGCCAACAGGCATGTTCTAATTTTACAGTATATCGTTGTTTCTGGAATGGCGCTGTTCTTGGTTGGTCCACCCTGTAGCATCTCTAATCTGGTCAATTCCCCAGTGAGGAGATCGGGTTGATGGCGCCATTGGAAGGTTCTACCTGGAACAGCTCCATTCTAGTCTTCCTCCTCGCCACTGAACTGTGTGTGTGTGTGTGTGGGGGGGGGGGGGTCGACAACCACCAGCAGTGAACTTCAGCAAAGCCCCGTCATACCCCCTTACACTATGAGTATACAGTGCAGAGCATAACATGAGCTACCGCCGATGATGGTCACTCATCCATCCAGATGCAGCTATCCCTAGAGCGAATAACATTTAATTAAAGAACATATTAAAAATAAAAAAATTTCTAAGCAAAAGCCCTGTGCCCTCCTCACAAATGTCTCCCCGCACTCCTCCCTGACAGATGACTCCCCCTGTGGCCCCCTCCTCCCTGACAGATGACTCCCCCTGTGGCCCCCTCCTCCCTGACAGATGACTCCACCTGTGGCCTCCTCCCTCACAGATTACCTCCCTGTGCCCCCTCCTCCCTCACAGATTACCTCCCTGTGCCCCCTTCTCCCTCACAGATGACCCCTTCTGCCTCATAGATTACTCCCCCTGTTCTCCCCTCCTCCCTCACAGATGACTCCCCCTGTGGCCCCCTCCTCGCTCACAGATGACTCCCCCTGTCCCCCCCTCCTCCCTCACAGATGACCCCCCCCCCTCCTCCCTCACAGATGACCCCCCTCCTCCCTCACAGATGACCCCCCTGCCCCCCCTCCTTCCTCACAGATGACTTCCCTCTGTTCCTCCCTCCTCCCTCACAGTGACCCCCTCCTCCCTCACAGAATACTCCCCCTGTGGCCTCTCTTCCCTCACAGATGACCCCCTCCTCCCTCACAGATGACTCCCCCTGTGGCGCCCTCCTCCGTCACAGATTACTCCCCCTGTGGCCCCCTCCTCCCTCACAGATTACTCCCCCTGTGGCGCCCTCCTCCCTCACAGATGACTCCCCCTGTGGCCCCCTCCTCCCTTACAGATGACTCCCCCTGTGGCCCCCTCCTCTATCACAGATGACTCCCCCTGTGGCCCCCTTCTCTCTCACAGATGACGCCCCCTCCACCCTCATAGATGACTCCCCCTCTGCCCCCTCCTCCCTCACAGATAACCCCCTGTTCCTCCCTCCTCCCTCACAGATGACTCCCCCTGTGCCCTTTCCTCCCTCACAGATGACACCCTGTGGTCCCCTCCTCCCTCACAGATGATCCCCTGGGGCCCCCTCCTGCCTCACAGATGACTTCCCCTGTGGCCCCCTCCTCCCTCACAGATTACTCCCCCTGTGGCCCCCTCCTCCTTCACAGATTACTCCCCCTGTGCCCCCTCCTCCCTCACAGATTACTCCCCCTGTGGCCCCCTCCTCCCTCGCAGATGACTCCCCCTGTGGCCCCCTCCTCCTTCACAGATTACTCCCCCTGTGGCCCCCTCCTCCCTCACAGATTACTCCCCCCTGTGGCCCCCTCCTCCCTCACAGATTACTCCCCCTGTAGCCCCCTCCCTCACAGATTACTCCCCCTGTGGCCCCCTCCTCCCTCACAGATTACTCCCCCTGTGGCCCCCTCCTCCCTCACAGATTACTCCCCCTGTGGCCCCCTCCTCTCTCACAGATTACTCCTCCTGTGGCCCCCTCCTCCCTCACAGATTACTCCCCCTGTGGCCCCCTCCTCTCTCACAGATTACTCCCCCTGTGGCGCCCTCCTCTCTCACAGATTACTCCCCCTGTGGCCCCCTCCTCTCTCACAGATTACTCCCCCTGTGGCCCCCTCCTCTCTCACAGATTACTCCCCCTGTGGCCCCCTCCTCTCTCACAGATTACTCCCCCTGTGGCCCCCTCCCTCACAGATGACTCCCCTTGTGCCCTCCTCAGAAGCCATCCCGTTCCCCCTCCTCCCTCACAGATGCCCCCCTGCTCCCATCTCTCTCACAGATGCCCCCCTGCTCCCATCTCTCTCACAGATGCCCCCCTGCTCCCATCTCTCTCACAGATGCCCCCCTGCTCCCATCTCTCTCACAGATGCCCCCCTGCTCCCATCTCTCTCACAGATGACCCCCTGCTCCCATCTCTCTCACAGATGACCCCCTGCTCCCATCTCTCTCACAGATGCCCCCTGCTCCCATCTCTCTCACAGATGCCCCCTGCTCCCATCTCTCTCACAGATGCCCCCTGCTCCCATCTCTCTCACAGATGACCCCCTGCTCCCATCTCTCTCACAGATGACCCCCTGCTCCCATCTCTCTCACAGATGACCCCCTGCTCCCATCTCTCTCACAGATGCCCCCTGCCCCATCTCTCTCACAGATGACCCCCTGCTCCCATCTCTCTCACAGATGACCCCTGCTCCCATCTCTCTCACAGATGCCCCCCTGCTCCCATCTCTCTCACAGATGCCCCCCTGCTCCCATCTCTCACAGATGCCCCCTGCTCCCATCTCTCTCACAGATGACCCCCTGCTCCCATCTCTCTCACAGATGCCCCCCTGCTCCCATCTCTCTCACAGATGACCCCCTGCTCCCATCTCTCTCACAGATGACCCCCTGCTCCCATCTCTCTCACAGATGCCCCCCTGCTCCCATCTCTCTCACAGATGACCCCCTGCTCCCATCTCTCTCACAGATGCCCCCTGCTCCCATCTCTCTCACAGATGACCCCCTGCTCCCATCTCTCTCACAGATGACCCCCTGCTCCCATCTCTCTCACAGATGACCCCCTGCTCCCATCTCTCTCACAGATGACCCCCTGCTCCCATCTCTCTCACAGATGCCCCCCCGCTCCCATCTCTCTCACAGATGCCCCCCTGCTCCCATCTCTCTCACAGATGCCCCCCTGCTCCCATCTCTCTCACAGATGACCCCCTGCTCCCATCTCTCTCACAGATGACCCCCTGCTCCCATCTCTCTCACAGATGACCCCCCGCTCCCATCTCTCTCACAGATGACCCCCCGCTCCCATCTCTCTCACAGATGACCCCCTGCTCCCATCTCTCTCACAGATGACCCCCTGCTCCCATCTCTCTCACAGATGACCCCCTGCTCCCATCTCTCTCACAGATGACCCCCTGCTCCCATCTCTCTCACAGATGACTAGCCTCCTGCCCCCTCCTCCCTGACAGTCTGCTTTCTCCTTTGCTCCTCATTTTCTCTCCCCACAGCAGTAGCAGATAACCACATCCTCCTCTTTCTCTCCACTACTTTCCCCTCCTCAGAGCTGCACTATAAACAAGCCCCTCCCATACGAGTCTGATCATGTGACCTAAAGACCATGTGACTTTTCCTTCAGCAGATGCACTCAGAGCTACTCCATTCTATACACAGTCATCATCGCATCCAGTCTCCTGTACCCGCTCGCTGTGTCACGCGTCTGTATATCGCCACCACGGAAGAGTTCACAGCACGTCTCCAGAACCCGTCTGAGCCAATCCCACCCTTCCAATGGACGGATGCTCAATCCACAAGACCATCCTGGAATGTTACTGTTTGGATGGTATCCCTTATCTTTGTGGTTACTGCATCGCCAAAATCCAGGGAGGATTCCAGGTGTGGTCGATAGGAGACGCTTCTGTGAAGAAGAAGGAGCTGCTAAGCAACGTCCTGAAGGAGCTGTCCGCATCGAAATCAGAAACTGAAAACAGAATTCGAAGTCTGAAGACACCAACTGAAAAAATTCAATATAAAGCTGATGGCTTGTCGAAGAAGTTCATTGTGGTCTTTCAGAAAATGAGGAAACACATAGAAGATCTAGAGACGAAAGTCCTGAGCGAGATCGCCCGACAGGTGGAAGAAGCCGTAGCCATATATCGGGATGAGATCCGAGAGCTGGAAACCAAGAGGGATGAGCTGTCGAGGAAGATGGCAGCCATTGAGGACCTGTATACCCTGACTGATCCAGTCACAGGCCTCCAAAGACCAGGGGATTATGGTCATGGCAACAACCAAAGATCTGCTGGTGACTGTAGTACAGCTGCTTGTGATCTGGATGAAGGTTCGATCTCCGAGGTTCTGCACACTGGTATAGCTGAGTTGGTCGTCATTGCCCGTAGTGGGCTCTTCATGGTTGAGAAGTCCGACATCTTACTGGATGAGGACACAGCGGGGAATAACCTAGAGGTGGAGGATGATAAAAAGTCATTTTATTGGGTAAATAGGTACCAGTCGACACCAAAGACCCCACAAAGGTTCAAAGACCACCAAGTGTTAAGCACTACCAGCTTCTCAACAGGAAGACATTTTTGGATGGTGGAAACCAGTAAATGCGGAAACTGGAGATTTGGGATGTCGTATGCCAGTATGACCAGGAAAGGCTTCCGCTCCTACATTGGCTGCAATGACAAATCATGGGGTTTGTGTAAATGGAACAATCAGTACTCGGCCATGCATGCCTGTAAGGAGACACTGTTACCTGACAAGCTCACTTGTCAACGCTTCGGGGTGTATCTGGACTATGAGGCGGGTGAGCTATCCTTCTATGAGCTGTGTGATCCCATCCGACACCTGCACACCTTCAGCGCTACCTTCACAGAGCCCCTTCATGCTATCTTTAGACTCTGGTTAGACTCTTACGGTGGAGCGTGGATGACGCTGAAGAGCATGGAATAGCCCAATAGCCAGTACGCTCCTATATATATATATATATATATATATATATATATATATTTATACCTCCTCTCAGGGCCAGATTATCAACTGCCGCTGCCATAGGCACTAAACTTAAAGACGCCGCGTCTTGGGGGAGTGTGTTTTCAGCCACATGCATTTCTTTACATGTAGAAACATCATCTGAATCACATTTTTATGGTTTTTAACTGCTTAAAACATAAATTTCCACATTGAATGAATGATTACAGCGGTCTGCATATTGTCTGAATGAATTCTCACCACAGGATTGGTAGATTGGTAGGTAATAGCTCCAGGCTTCACAGCCATAGCAGACCCGAACAATACCGCCACACAAGACCTGATCATACCTCCCCCCTACCCCCCCTACCCCCTCAAAAAAGACGCCAGATTTACTGGCAAGTCTGACCGGGAGGTGGGAGACTAAAAAATATAAAAACAAAAAAAAAGTTGTCCCCCCCCCCCCCGCTCCCTGGTGCTGCCCTCCTGCAAGGTGCTGCCCTAGGCACCGGACCACGGGTGCCTAGTGGTAAATACGGCCCTGCCTCCTCTACCTATGTAATGTATGACACTGCTGACACCAGAGAACAATAGCCTATACCCTCCTGTGTGTGTATATATATATATATATATATATATATATATATATATATATATATATATATAAATATATATATATATATATATATATATATATACCTCCTGTACCTGTGTAATGTGTGAAACTATTGACACCAGAGAACAATAGCCTGTACTCTCCTGTAATACTGTAATATATATATATATATATATATATATATATATCTCCGCTACCTATGTAATGTGTGACACTGCTGACACCAGAGAACAATAGCCTGTACCCTCCTGTATATATATATATATACATATATATATATATATATATATATATATATATACCTCCTGTACCTGTGTAATGTGTGAAACTACTGATACCAGAGAACAATAGCCTGTACTCCCCTGTATTTTATATATATATATATATATATATATATATATACCTCCTGTACCTGTGTAATGTGTGACACTGCTGACACCGGAGAGCAATAGCCTGTACTCTCCTGTATTATATATACCTCTGCTACCTATGTAATGTGTGACACTGCTGACACCAGAGAACAATAGCCTGTACTCTCCTGTATTATATATACCTCTGCTACCTATGTAATGTGTGACACTGCTGACACCAGAGAACAATAGCCTGTACTCTCCTGTATTATATACCTCCGCTACCTGTGTAATGTGTGACACTGCGGTGTATTATGAAGGTATAGGGACACGCTTGTTCTAGGTGTATTTCTGTGCAGACAACAACAAAATGGCGCTGCCCAACAGTACACATAATATCACCTTTCCCCTCTTTGTTCTCCTGTGAAAAGAGGGGGGAGGTGATGATGTCACAGCAGTTGAGCAGAGACCGCCTCTCTTTTCAGCAGCCGTATTTCAGCTTACTTTTTACCAGCAGTTTCCTGCTGGAGCTCCCCCTAGAGGCCATCACTGGGAAATATGAAAAATTAGATTGTTAATTTTTCATATTTCCTTACATGTAAAAAAAAAAAAGAAAAAAAGAAAAACATATAAATTAACAAAAAATAACAAATTCAATTTTATCATTTACATTTTTTTTTTTTACTTTGTGACACATTCCCTTTAAAGCGAATGTACCATCAGGTCTATCAATAGATCAGTGCTGGTGCGGGGAAGCCGGTGCTGCAGTCCTTTTATTGACCTGTGGCCCAGTTCCCGGCCATTGATTCAAATGGAGCTGCGTCACAGGGGGGGGTTTTCCCTGTTTTCCAGGTAGGCCTTGAGCTGTCTCCACCTTCCCCACGGAACGGGAAGACCGCGGGAGTCACATGTTCATACGCACCCCATTATCGGCATGGTTTGCTCATCTCTATTAGAGATGTTTGGAGAACGTCTGCTTATACGATGATTAATCTCTATATACATCTTGTATGTGAGGGGTGAGTTATATCCAGCATTGTATCGGTGACTACTCTTGTCTCCTGCCTCCATATGTCTGCCTGACTGTAATAAACCTGTAATATAATCCCATATAGCAGATGTATGCGATATAGCGTGTCCCATCTCTCACTCATGTTACACCATGTACTCTAGTCACACCCAAAGCTGCAGTTACATATCCGCTGGTTGCTGGTTGCTCCCAGACACCCTCTGCTGGTTTCCTGTTTACACTGACGTGTAGCAATGCCTTCTGGGAGGTGTACAATTTCCTGCAATGACAAGGTCCATGGGCCCCAGCCCTGCATCTCACCGCTGCCCTCTGCAGGCTTATGCACAGTATTTGCTCTGCTGCAGTGCATTGTGGGAAGAGGAGTGATGTGAAGCGTATCTGTGGTAAAAGTGGCACAATGATGATTACCGCAGTAACCAATTTACTTTCCTTTTGTTCCAGCATTGTGTATTGTTCATTGTATATTTAAATGTTATTTTTGTTGGTTTCAGTTCCTCCTTGGGAGTAATACTATACAATACACTACTGTGTATGAGGATGTGACCGATCTGGGTGACTTTGTGGAAGGTCAAATGAAGGCTAAAGGGGACCACCACCCACCCCTTAGATGCCATGGTCTTTATCGACTGCAGCATCTAGGACAGTTCTTGGAGGTCTGGCTTGCCTTGGGGATCTGGTCTATAGTCTGCAAACATGGGGGTCTGGTCTATGGTCGGTAAACATGGGAGTCTGGTCTATAGTCTGTTAACATGGGGGTCTGGTCTATGGTCGGTAAACATGGGGGTCTGGTCTATGGTCGGTAAACATGGGGGTCTGGTCTATGGTCGGTAAACATGGGGGTCTGGTCTATAGTCTGTTAACATGGGGGTCTGGTCTATGATCTCTAAATATGGGGGGTCTGGTCTATGGTCGGTAAACATGGGGGTCTGGTCTATGGTCGGTAAACATGGGGGTCTGGTCTATGATCTGTTAATATGGTGGTCTGGTCTATGGTCGGTAAACATGGGGGTCTGGTCTATGATCTGTTAATATGGTGGTCTGGTCTATAGTCTGTAAACATGGGGGTCTGGTCTATGATCTGTTAATATGGGGGTCTGATCTATAGTCTGTATAATCTATAATGGTATAGTCTATGGTCTGTGAACATGGGGATCTTGTCTGTCTGGGATCTAAACAGGGATCTTTCGTCTGTAAACATAATAGTCTGGTCTATGGTCTGTAAACACTGGGGTCTGCTTAGGGGCGACTTATTTTTACCATAGGCCCTGGGCTGTTCACCAAGTCTGGGCCCCCCACCCCACTGTAACTATGGCGGCTCTAGTGTGGTGTTCATAGTACAGGATAGATAATGCCATGATGCTCTGATGTGTGCTAAATTGCGGTAAAAAAGCAGCAATTTTTTGCAAATCATGGCAGAACGGTAGACAATACACCACTGAAAATATAAGTCTGTCTGGGCAGCCATGGGCCCCCCAAGAGCTCAGGGCCGAAACTGACCTATTATTATCCACTAATGGGTCTGCTCTCTAGTCTGTAAACAGGGAAGGTCCTTCTCCTCTCAACATGGACGTCAGGTCTACAGTCTGTAAATATAGGGGTCCAGTCTACGGTCTGTAAACACGGGGGTGGTATGGGGTCTGTAAACAGGACAGGTCTGGGGTCTGTAAATAGGGTTGTGTGGTCTTGGTCTAAAAATATTTAGGTTTAGCCTGTGATGTGTAACTAGGGGAGGCCTATGATCTGTATGTATTTAGGGGGGTCTAGTACATGGTCTGTATTATTTGTGGGAGGTGCTGAAGAAGTACACATGCTGTCTGCGGTACACGTCCCTATGATGGGATGTGTGGTAGTAAAAGGGCAAGGCATAAAGCTATAACATTTGGGAGTAACATAGTTTTGTACTCTCCTCTATGGAATATCCCTCATGTCGCCTCTATGCTCCCTATAGCTACAATCCTAACTGTGGGGGTTATAGGTGCTGTACCGTACATAGAGAGAATATATAACCCAGCCAACGAGAGAATATACAAGCGGCCTATACACAGTGGCCAAGTTACCAGACAGAACGCAGACTATGACAGTCCGAGTCTCCGCAGACGTCAATATGACTCATCGGGCGTCACACTACAGGAAGCAGACGGTAAAGTGCCCAGAGAGGATCCATCCTTCACAAGCAAATCTGAATATTTTATAGCCGCCATAAAACCATCAGCCCATTGCATCATATTATATTATAGTACAGAACATTCAGTCTGGCTTACAAGGGCCGGAGCACCTGGAGGGGCCAAGATTCAGCAATAACACTAAGGGCCCTATTCCACAGTAACAATAATCGGCCTGATCGGCCCCACTGCGCATCGCTACGGTTGAATAGCGGTGCGCGGCGGGCGATCGACAATTTGACAAGCAGCAGCAGCAGCATACATTACCTGCCCAGGCTTCTTCTCAGCGCTGTCTTCATCCCTGGGTCCCTATTTTCAGAATGGCAGGACTGCCGCGGCCTGTGATTGGCTGAGTGTGGCCTGTCAGCTGACCGGCCATTATGAAGATAGAGCGCGCGGGACACAGGTACGAAGACAGCGCAGAGAAGAAGCCTGGACAGGTAATGTATGATGCTGCAAGGGCTGCAAGGACATCGGTAACGATGTCCCTGCAGCCCTCGCTCAACGATCATCGGGCCGTGTTCTGGTGGAGAGCCCAACATGGCGTATATAAGAGAAAGGGTGTGGCGTAGAGGGTCGGAGCCCAAGCAGAGAGACTCGAACTGAGTAAGTGGCCGCGTAAAACATGAGGGGTTAGGGAGAGAACGGAGGAAGTGGTGAAGCTGGAGTGACCTCCAGAACCCTAGGGGTAAAGGATCAGCCAGGTCATGGAGCGCAGAGATGGATAGCCAAGTCTGACCCATAAGGAAGGAGGAAGCACGGAAGTTGCCCGCTCGGAGCCAAGTACGGAAGACCGGGTCCTCAACGCTAGTTGGGAAAGAGGGGTTCCCTAAAACGGGGAACAGAGGAGAGGAATGTGGGGCCAAGAAGCCAGAGGACAGGTGTTTCTGGCAGACTTTCAGGGTAGGGGCGATGGTAGGATGTGAGCCTACTAGACTGGAGGCACCAGGCAGCCACGGGGCCGCCAACAGAGAGAGAGGAGACAGCGTCATTTCTAGGCTCACCCATGCTTTCGTGGGTGCATGGCGGTGCCAGTCAACCACTCGAGAAAGGTGGGCCGCAACGTAATAGTGGTAGAGGTTGGGAAGTCCAAGTCCCCCCCTTGATTTAGGCCGATTTAAGACCAGCTTAGCCAGTCTAGGCTGCTTATGTGCCCAGATGAACCTAGTGAGTATGGACGAGAGTTGCCGAAAGTAGGACAAGGGCACCGCCACTGGCAGGGCCTGGAAGAGGTATAATAGGCGAGGCAAAACGTTCATCTTGAAGATCGAACAGCGCCCGAACCATGTGAAGGTGCCCTTGTGCCACCTCAGCAAATCCGACTCAATGCGCCGAAGCATAGGTGGGAAGTTTACTTTGAAGATGTCAGAGGCCGACGGCGTCAGGTGGATCCCTAGGTACGTGAGAGATGAGCGCGCCCAGCGGAAGGGGAAAGATGACTCTAAGGCGGAAACCCCGGAAGCGGGAAGGGAGAGGTTAAGCGCCTCGGATTTTTGCAGATTGATCTTATAATGGGATAGAGTCTGGTACCGCGAAAGTTCTGAGAGGAGATTGGGAAGGGACACAGAAGGCTGTGTGAGGGAAAAAGAGAAGATCATCCGCATACGCCGCTACTTTGTGTACCCTCGAACCCACACATATTCCAGAGATGTCTGTATTGACGTGTCGGAGAAAAGGTTCCAATGTCAGGACGAAGATGAGAGGGGAGAGAGGGCAACCCTGCCGCGTGCCATTTGAAATAGAAAACGAAGCTGAGAGAAGGCCGTTGACCGAGACCTGGGCGGTGGGGTGAGAGTATAAAGAGCTGATCCCCTCCATCATATGCGGGCCGAGGCCGATATGCCGGAGGGTGGAAAAGAGGAAGGGCCAACTGACTCGGTCAAAGGCCTTCTCCGCGTCAGTAGATAATAGCATGGAAGGCAGGGGTGAGGAGCGGGCATAATGAATGATGTTTATTGCCCTAGTAGTGTTATCTCGGGCCTCTCTCATGGGCATAAAACCAACCTGATCTGGGTGTATAATGGGTTGAAGGAGGGGAGTCAGGCGGGCCGCGAGGATTTTGGAAAAGAACTTGAGGTCCAAGTTTAGGAGGGAGATAGGCCGATAGTTTTGGCAGTGGGAGGGGTCTTTACCCTCTTTGGGAATTACAGAAATGTGGGCACGAAGAGAGTCAGCAGGCAAAATGGAACCGGTGGAGATGGAGTTGTATGCGGCCAGGAAGTGATCTTTTAAGAGGGGGCCTAAGCACTTATAGTAGGGCAGGGTGAGACCGTCTGGACCAGGGGCCTTTCCTGAAGGGGAGGTCTTAAGAGCCCATTCCCATTCCGCGTCTGTGATGGGGGTTTCAATGGAGGAGATGCTGTCTTCAGGCAGGGGGGGAAGGCCAGAGTCCCGAAGGTATGCGGATATTGAAGAGTTAAGTGTCTCAAGATCAGCACGCGATTGGGTGGGAGCGAGGCCGTATAAGTTCACGTAGTATGCGCGGAAGGCCTCAGCAATTTGGGGAGGTAGGGATATTTTAGGGCCGGAAGCCGAGGACACCTGAGGGATAAAGGATCGAGCTCTTTGCGACCGCAAGGCCCGGGCTAGAGTCTTGCCTGGCTTGTTACCGAACTCAAAATAGTGACGACGGCAGCGCGCCAGTGAGGCCTTTGCGTTCGCAAAGGTCAGGTCCCGCAGCTTGCCCCGTAAAGTGGCGAGTTCCACCCCAGTATCTGCGGCAAGCGACCTTTTATGTTGTTTATCTAGTTCCCCGATTTTGGATAACAGGGCCTTTATCTTGGCAGAACGGTCCTTCTTAAGGCGGGTGGCTAACTTAATAAACGTGCCCCGAATAAAGCACTTATGGGCCTCCCAAACCATCAGGGGAGAGGAGTCTGCAGTGGTGTTGGTGGCAAAATAGTTGGTCAGATCTGTGCGGATGTTAGCGAGGATCCCGGGATCCCTGAGTAGGGTATCGTTAAGTCGCCAACGCCATGTTCGGGGTTGAGGTGGGGTGAAAGCCAGAGAGAGAGAGATCAATGCGTGATCGGAAAAGGAGATGGGGTCAATAGTGGTAGCTGTCACGTATTCGAGGTGGGTGTGAGAAAGAAAAAAATAATCAATACGCGAGTAGAGGTTGTGGGGATTGGAGAAGAAGGTGTAGTCCCTATCCCGGGGATGATGAAGCCTCCACACGTCCATCAGTTGGTATGAATGTAGGGTTTGTTTAGTGTGGCGAAGGGACGAAAAAGAGAGTGAGGAGCGGCCTGAGGAGGAATCTAGGGTTGGGTCGACTGCCATGTTGAAGTCGCCACCGAGAACAACCATCCCTTCCAGAAAATCGTCAACTCCGGCGAGACAGCGTTCTAGGAAGGCTGGCTGGCCTGAGTTGGGGAGATAGACCGTGCCAAAAGTGCATAACGTACCTGCCAGTTTACCTTTCACGAAGAGGAATCTCCCCTCCGGATCCGACACCTGATCAATGAGTTCCCATGGGGCGGTGCGGGAGAATAAGATGGATACCCCTTTCGTTTTGGAGTCAGGCGAGCAACTATGGAAGACATCAGGGAAGTTGCGGTCCGACAATTTCTGCACTTGGTCCGCGCGAAAGTGCGTTTCTTGAACGAATGCCACCGAGGCTCGTTTGGCCCATAGAAGGCGCAGCAGGGACGAGCGTTTCTCCGGGATGTTCAGGCCCTGTGCATTGAGAGAAACACACAGAACCGAGGACATGGCTCAGTGAGGAACAGCCTGAGAGGGGGTAGAACGAAGAGGAAAGAGAGAGAAAGAGAGGGAGGTGGGAGAGGGAAGGGAGGGGAGTGGAGAAGGGATAGCAAGAAGGGGGGGGAGCAGAGACAGAAGAGCAGGGACCTGCACGAAAGGGGGAAGAGAAAACAGCTACGGGTGTGAAAGACCCAAACACTAGGTTTGGCGGGAGCCGATACGGTCACCAGCCAGAAACCTGTGGAGAGAACTTGCGAGGAACGTGGAGGAGCAGGCTAGGTGGGGGAGCCCGGGCAAGACGCTCCAGAAAAGAGAAACGGGGTAACTTAGGGATCTAGTCTACAACAAGTTGGTATGGCAAATTCAAGGGTTCAGGGGGGAAATAGAGGAGGAGGCCGGGAGACCCCTACAGCAGCACACATATAGTCATCATGCATTGGGATACGATGGTACCCTGTACATAAAGGGGGTGATATCCATAGCACTGTGCATCATAATGTTGTCATCGTCCCTGTAGTACAAAAGTCTTTGGCATCCCGTGCGTGGCCCTCACACGGTGTAGGTCAGGGTGACAGCATACCCCGAGCCGCGCAAAATGCGGGGGGACCTAACCATGGGGCTAGGAGGAGGGGGCGGGGGGAGGGAGGGGGGGGGAGGGAGGGTCGTGAGTAGGTCCCCAGCTGAGATGTGGGGAGGTGAGGAGGAGGGCGGATGTGGAGGGAGGGGAGGGAGGGGAGGGGCAGGGAGGGGAGGGGGGGGGAGGGAAAGGGGAGGATCTGGCGGCTGAAACTATGGCATGCTGTCGCCAACAACTTGAAGGGCCATGAGGAGAGCAGTCCCGTGTCTAGTCCCCAGGTTAAGAACGGGGAAACTGTCACCGGAGGGCCAACGAGGGGGGGGATACCCGGTAATAATAACAAACCAACAGGGCCCCCTTTACCCAACAATGAACTAGTAACAGGGCAGAAAACATCCCTCCCCTTTTGGCTTCCTTAAGGCGGCCAGGCACCAACACAGGGTAAGCAGCACGCTAACCCCCTTTCAGCTGACTTGTCCATTGAGTAGTGTGGAGCAGTCACTCTCGTGGCCGGCTGTGTTGGAGGGAGGCACGAGGCAAATCGGGGCCGCTATTCAGCGGTTTCCAGTCGGGGGGTGCGAGGGAGAGTGAGGGTCACGTTGGCGTGGGGAACGGGGGCCCCTTCTCATCGGTGATCGCGACCTGCGTGTCTCCGCCGTGGGGAGCGACTACCTGGTGGAGGGCCAAAGGCCGAGGGTGGAAGGGCCGGGAGTGTCCAGGCCGGTATATTCAGCGAAGCAAGGCCCAGCAGCTGAAGTGCGCCCGGGAGGTCGGCAGGTGTGCGGAGTATATAGGTGGTGTTCGCCTGCCGTATAATCAGGTGAAAGGGATATCCCCATCTGTAGGAAGCCCCGGAATCACGGATAGCATCCAAGAGAGGCCGCAGCAACCGGCGCATGGCTAGGGTGCGCCTAGATAGGTCGGGCAGAAGGGTGATCTCTGCTCCTTCGAAGTCCATAGGGCCCAGTTCCCATGCTCTCTGGAGCAGCGCCTCTTTTTGTTGATAATAATGGACGCGGCATAGGACATCTCTGGGGCGGTTTTTATCCTGTGGGCGCAGGCCTGCCACTCTGTGTGTCCGGTCCATCTCAATATGGGTATCACCGGGGTCCCCCAAGTACTTATTAAAGATGTACCGCACAGTTCCAGCGAGACGTTCTGGGCCAATCTCCTCCGGGAGGCCGCGAACCTTTACGTTGTTGCGTCGGCCCCGGTTCTCGAGGTCGTCCACATGGATTATCAGATCCCTCAAGATGGCCTCCTGTGCGTCTACGCGGGGGGTCAGGGTGATGACTGCCTGGTCTAGAGCCGCCTGCCGTGTCTCCAGTCCGGTTACAGCTGCTGCAACCGCATTGATGCCGGATTTAAGGTCCGCCCAGGGGCGCCGCAATGATGAGGCGACCTGAGTCGTCTGCCTCAGGCGGCGCCACCAGCTATCTTCATGGGGGCGGCATTCAGGGCCGCTTTAACCAGAGGGCACATGGTGCACGTGCACCGGGCCCACTGGTTAAAGGGGCCCCCCCGAGCAGGCCGGCCATTGCTATGTGCGACCAGTGCGGTCGCACAGGGCTCCGGCCACCAGCCTGTCAGGGGGGAGCGCCATGGATGGGTAATCTACTTACCCCTCCATGGCGCCCCCTGCAGGGCCCCCCCCGTCCGCCGCTGCCCCCGTCCGCTGCTGCTGCGGCGCTTCAGCGCTGCAGCAGCAGCGACACGGACAGAGAGAGAGCCATTGGCTCCCTCCCTGTCAGTCACTCACTCTTGTGGCCGCACTTCCTGCGGTCACAAGAGGCCGCGCTCTCCCTCTAGCGCCCGACGTCACTGGAGCGTCGGCGCGAGGGTAAGGGGAGTGCAGCCTCTTGTGACCGCAGGAAGTGCGGCCACAAGAGGGAAGAGAAGAGAAACGCGAGGACCTAGGTGAGTAACAGTGTTTGTTTTTTTCAATGTTATATGGGAGGGGGAGCTATATACTACGGGGGGGCGGGGGGGGGGGTTTAGGGGGGGCACAGGGGGCTATATACTATGGGGGAGGACGGGGCTATATACTATAGGGGAGGACAGGGGGCTATATACTATGGGGGAGCACAGGGGGCTATATACTACTGGGGAGCACAGGGGAGCTATATACTATGGGGGAGCACAGGGGGGCTATATACTATGGGGGAGCACAGGGGGCTATATACTATGGGGGAGCACAGGAGGCTATATACTATGGGGGAGCACAGGGGAGCTATATACTATGGGGAGCACAGGGGAGCTATATACTACTGGGGAGCACAGGGGGCTATATACTACTGGGGAGCACAGGGGGCTATATACTACTGGGGAGCACAGAGGGGCTATATACTATGGGGGAGCACAGGGGAATATATACTATGGGGGAGCACTGGGGAGCTATATACTATTGGGGAGCACAGGGGACTATATACTATTGGGGAGCACAGGGGAGGTATATACTATTGGTGAGCACAGGGAGCTATATCATATTGAGGAGCACAGGGGTCTATATACTATGGGGGAGAGCACAGGGGGGCTATATACTACTGGGGAGCACAGGGGAGCTATATACTACTGGGGAGCACAGGGGGCTATATACTACTGGGGAGCACAGGGGGCTATATACTACTGGGGAGCACAGAGGGGCTATATACTATGGGGGAGCACAGGGGAATATATACTATGGGGGAGCACTGGGGAGCTATATACTATTGGGGAGCACAGGGGACTATATACTATTGGGGAGCACAGGGGACTATATACTATTGGGGAGCACAGGGGAGGTATATACTATTGGTGAGCACAGGGAGCTATATCATATTGAGGAGCACAGGGGTCTATATACTATGGGGGAGAGCACAGGGGGGCTATATATTATGGAGAGCACAGGGGGGCTATATACTATTGGGGAGAGCACAGGGGGCTATATACTATTGGGGGGAGCACAGGGGGGCTATATACTATTGGGGGAGAGCACAGGGGGGCTATATACTATTGTGGGAGAGCATAGGGGTCTATATACTATTGGAGAGCACAGGGGGACTATATACTATTGGGGGAGAGCACAGGGGGGCTATATACTATTGTGGGAGAGCACAGGGGGGCTATATACTATTGTGGGAGAGCACAGGGGGGCTATATACTACTGGGGAGAGTGCACAGGGGGGCTATATACTAATGGGGGAGCGCACAGGAGGGCTGTATATAACTGGAGGAGCACATGAGGGTCTATATACTACAGGGACACCTTAAAACTATGGAGGCACAGAGGGGTGTAACTATGTAGGAGTACAGAGGGGTGTAACTACTGTATAGGGGTACAAGGGACCTAACTACTGGATGTGTTGGAGCCTAAAATATTTGTCTGGCAGATTCTGGAGAGAAGATTCACAGCCAGGAGAAGACTTCAAGGTGGCCCAGGCTGGATGGAGAGAAAAAGAAAAGGTGACAGACTCTGATTGGAGAAAACACCCCCGGTGAGTCACTGGATGTAACTGCACTCTGTTATAGGATTGTAGTGTTAGGGGTCATGATGTGGCGGTATTATGTAATGGTATCATTGGTAATATCTTTCTGTTTTGTTTAGTGCAGTTTTTATGTAATATGTAATCACTGTATTGTGGAAATAGTGTTATAAGGTAACTACTGTATGTATTGGGGCTCTTGATACAGTGTGGGGGCAAATTCAGTACATTATACAATGTGCAGAAAGGTAAGGGGGGGGGCCACTCTTGAGGGCTGTGCACTGGGCCCACCAATGTATTAAAACGGCTCTGGCGGCATTCAGTGGCAGATTATAATATGGGCGGTTCGGGCGGCCGCCCACATTATAATCCGCCACTGATTGTACCATGTACTGGAGTCCCCCCGCGCCCGGGCAGTATCTGTAATGAGATGCTGTGAGCGGGGGAGACTGTATTCATAAGCGCCGCGCTGTACTAAATCAGCCGCGCCGTGCTGATACTACAGCGCGGCGCTTATGAATACAGTCCCCCCCCGCTCACAGCATCTCATTACAGATACTGCCCGGGCGCGGGGGGGGCTCCAGTACATGCATTCCCCGTCCGTGATCCGTCAGGATCACGGAACGTGGGAATGCAGCCTTAGTCCCCCGGGTGATGTGCGGCTGCCGGGGGTGTCCCGTCCTGTCCCCGGCAGCGCACGCATCAGAGAGCTCCCTGTGCGCCGGAAGTCACAGGCGCACGGGGAGCTCTGTGATGCGCGCGCTGCCGGGGACAGGACGGGACACCCCGGGCAGCCGCACATCAGCCGGGACCAGACCAGAGAGGCTCGACGGGGGAACGGAGGGTAGGTGAGTTGTGTGCTGTTTTTTGTTTTTGTTTTATCTGCTGTGCAGGGGGGGGGGGGAGAGGGGGACCATCTATAAGGGAGGGTGGAAAGAGGGGGACGATCTATAAGGGAGGGGGGAAAGAGGGGGACGATCTATAAGGGAGGGGGGAAAGAGGGGGACGATCTATAAGGGGGGACCATCTATAAGGGGGGGGGACCATCTATAAGGGAGGGGGAGAGGGAAGAGGGGGACTATCTATAGGGGGGGGAAGGGGACCATCTATAAGGGAGGGGGGAAAGAGGGGGACCATCTATAAGGTAGGGGGGGAAGGGGACCATCTATAAGGGAGGGGGGAAAGAGGGGGACCATCTATAAGGTAGGGGGGGAAGGGGACCATCTATAAGGGAGGGGGGAAAGAGGGGGACCATCTATAAGGGAGGGGGGAAAGAGGGGGACGATCTATAAGGGAGGGGGGAAAGAGGGGACGATCTATAAGGGAGGGGGGAAAGAGGGGGACGATCTATAAGGGGGGGGGGGGCCATCTATAAGGGAGGAAGAGAGGGAAGAGGGGGACCATCTATAGGGGGGGAAGGGGACCATCTATAAGGGAGGGGGGAAAGAGGGGGACCATCTATAAGGGGGGGAGAGGGAAGAGGGGGACCATCTATAAGGGGGGGGGAGAGGGGGACCATCTATAAGGGGGGGGGAGAGGGGGACCATCTATAAGGGGGGGGAGAGAGGGAAGAGGGGGACCAACTATAAGGGGGGGGAAGAGGGGGACCATCTATAAGGGGGGAAGAGGGGGACCATCTATAAGGGAGGGGAAAGAGGGGGACCATCTATAAGGGAGGGGGGAGAGGGGGACCATCTATAAGGGAGGGGGGAGAGGGGGACCATCTATAAGGGGGGGAGAGGGGGACCATCTATAAGGGAGAGGGGACCATCTATAAGGGGGGGAAGAGGGGGACCATCTATAAGGGGGGAAGAGGGGGACCATCTCCTAAAAGATCAGCACCCTCCTCTCCTGACATCCTCTGTGCTGCTGGGACTTCTCCTATAGGATTAGCACCCTCCTCTCCTGACATCCTCTGTGCTGCTGGGACCTCTCCTATAGGATTAGCACCCTCATCTCCTGACATCCTCTGTGCTGCTGGGACCTCTCCTATAGGATTAGCCCCCTCCTCTCCTGACATCCTCTGTGCTGCTGGGACCTCTCCTATAAAGTCAGCCCCCTCCTCTCCTGACATCCTCTGTGCAGCAAGGGACCAAACATTATGTTTATTGGGGACAGCAGTGGGGGGGGGGGGGCAGGAGTGGATTATAATGTGGGCGGATTGACCGGGGGGGGGGGGGGGGGGGGGCGTCATTCTATAGTTCGCCTCGGGCAGCAGAGAGGCTAGAATCACCCCTGGGTCCGCCATATCGCCAGCATGGCGTTCTTCCATGCGGGCTAGCTGAGCTGTGAGATCCTCACGTGTCGGGAGGGCATGTAGGAGAGACCTCACCTCAGTCAGCAGCATGGCCGGAGTCAGCGAGGAGCGCGGATCTTGATCAGCTGTAGCTGGGGAGGACGCATCCAGATCCAGTGGTGTCCGGAGGATCTCCGGTGTCGTCTGGCTCAACTCGGGGAAGGCGGGAGTCGACTTCTGCGCGGTGCTCCTTGTCACCGGCGCCGCGGCCATCTTGGTGCGTTGCTGGGATGTCGGCGGGATTCGCCGGACCGGACGGGCAAAGCGGGCCAGAAAGGTTTGAGGCGTCACCTGTGGCGTGCAGGGGGTCTTCCGAGACCCGGTGGGCATAACGGGGTTGCGGTAATGCGGGAGAGGATCCCGGTAATGCGGAGCGTGCCCGGAGCTCAGAGCAAGCGCGTCCTCACACAGCCATGCTCAAGCCACGCCTCCTCCTGATGTGATATTTCTATAAGTTCCCTGGCTTGTTACCCGTCCTCAAAATTTTGACCTACAATCTGTAGTTTCTGGACTCTCTTCTGTCCAATGTGGGCAAAAGTCCTAAAGGGTGGACGAGCCTGGCTGAGGATAGTCCCATTCACTAGTGGATGCAAGTCACAGGGATCACTGGCATCCAAAGAATAGAGGATGAACCAAGGTCTCTAGTGAAATCCTTGTAGTGGCCATACTGTATCGTACAATCGGATTACCTGACCTCCCCCCTAAAACTCGTCATATACCTGGCTCTCTTAAGAAACATTCTCACATGGCTGCACCCTCAAGCTTCCTGGCGCAACAGATCTTAAAATGTCACTGTTGTTTACATTCTTTTTGCAGAAATCAAAAGTAAAGGCGATTTTAAGAAACTTTGTAATGGGGTTATTAGCCGAAAAAATGCATTTTTATCATGAAAAAGCAGTTTGAAGCTCTCCCCCCTGTCTTCATGGTTCTCTTATGGGGAGGGGTTGAGGGAGATGAGGCACCAAAACAGGACAACAAAGCGTTAATTTACAGCTACATCACCGGGCTATCTCCTCTGAAGTCAGCACTGACCTCTCTGACCTTTGAATACTGGCTTTCACACAGGTCCCGTTGTGTAATCCTTTGTTCTCTGCTAGCGACTAATCTCCCTCCTCCCCCCTCCCCTCTCCATAGGTTACACAGGGCTTGACTGATGTAAACTAGTCGAGATTTCTTGATAATGAGCAGTGGATGAGAGAGAGGAGGGGGGTGACCTGGGGAAAGTCTCTTTGAATGCAGATAATGGCATATTTGCCTAATAAACCCAATTACAAAATTTCTTATAATCGCCTGGACTATTGATTTCTGCAAAATAAATAAATAAAAATACGACACTTTCAGGCATTCACTATGACCACCCTATGGCTTGTTGGTCGAAGTCAAATTACTTTATTTGTCCCCCAGAGAAGGTACAAGATAGGCCTCTGGCTGGACCCTTGCAGCTCTTTACCCTGCTGATTCAGTACATATTCTAGAATATGTAGTCCTCCAGGTCTGGATGAGTCCATGACTGGCCATGAAGTCCTGAAGCCACCAAGAACCGGTCATCAGATAAAGATATTATCTGGTGTCAGTGACTACAGGGTCAGGATTACATCAGATGACATCATCGAACTCCGTCCTGGTCTACTGCCAAAAAGAAAAAGAGAACGTCAGGAGCCAAGACTTTATGTGCAATTAACCCTGTCCATGCTGAATAGTCTTCTGCAAGACAGCAGATCAACCTATCAACCTGACAGGTGTCTTGTATAGAGAATTTTCCCAGTACTTTGGCTGTGTTCACACATGAAATTATTGTTGCATTTTTCATGTAATTTTGCCACACTTTCAGCCGATTTACAGTAAATTTGTGATATTTTATCACAATTTATGCAATTGCCATAAACAGTACCATTTATGTAGCTATTTCACTGAAACTGCTGTGAAAAAAACCCATCAAAAATGTCATGTGTGAACACGGCCTTAGAAACATGGAAGATAGGAGAAAATGACCACCGGATCCCTCTGGTCCGCACTTATATTACTGTCTCCAGCAGAAAAGACCCACAATGGTTTATTCCAGCCTGGCCACATCAAAGTGTCAGACTAGAGTAAGGTCTAATGTCCACTATAAAAGGCAGATCAGTGGTCATTAAAGCATTACTATCATTATAAAAGATTCCCTGCAAGCGGTGGGCTCAGCACTCATTGCAGGAGATGGGATGCAGGGAGCAGTGGGATGGGCTGCCCACATAAGATAGCGGTGGACCAATGCTATCGTTATAGTGATTTTGGTTCATGTCTGAAAACAACGATGAGCCACCATCGTGCATGTAAGTACGGCCAATAGTGGCTTTGTAGAATAGTTCCCTTACTGTTAACGTTTACGGCTGGCTTCTTTATTATCTGACTGCCATTTGACAGTCACATGCTATAAAAGTCAGTGGAAATTTTGGTCAATGTAGTCACTTGTTTAATATCATAATGATGTCCAGTATGGAGGGAATAGAAGACTTGTGCAACTCAAGTCTTACAACACTACAACCAGGTATCGCTTGGCACGGGTAGAACTTTTAAGGTTCAAAATATTTTTATTAACAAATATTTTCAAGTAGAAAACAAGTACAACGGGTAGTACATTGAAGCCAGACAGTGATGTGTCCATAAAAAACAGTTTGATAAGAACGTGGTCCAAAAGGATCAACAAATTCCCAAAATAAAAATAAAGCGGAGTAAAATACACTAAGTCCCGCTTCATTTCTGGTACTTTCCGCCATGCATAAAGAAAAAGAGATAAACATCCAAGGTATAGCAAGGGAAGCATGAGGCCACAGGTGTAATCCCAGGCACATCACCGGGCCTAACAAAGATGAATATGAATAACATAAAACAGTGATAACATAACACCAAAACACATCAAGACATAGACATACACAAAAAGGAAAAAAAGAGGAAATGGGGCAAGGAAGGGAAGGGGGGAGAAACTCTCGCCATACCAGATCCACTTCAGCCAATATGCCATAGGGAAGTCACAGTCTACCCAGGTGGCCAGATCCGGTGACGATTTGAATTCCAACCACAATCTCCATCTGCGGCTAAATTTGGCCCCTGTATTATGTTCATCCGACCGCAACTCCTCCATACGCATAATGAGATTGAAGGCCTCCACCCATTGGCTTCTAGAAGGGGGAGACTGTGACTTCTATAATCTTGGGATGATTTGTCTAGTGGCCATCAGAAAACATCCCAAGAGACCCTTCTTAATTTTGGAGAGGGGGTCAGGTAACACTGATAAAAGAGCCATTTCTGGAGTAAAAGTCACGGCTGCTCCTGTAACCTTATTGTACAAGTCCTGGACCCCTCTCCAAAGATTAGTAATAGGTGGAGAGGACCACCATATGTGAATCATGGAGCCCACCGCTGAGGATCTCCAACACAGATTAGACACAGAGGGATACAGTCCCATACCATTGGGTCAGGATTTTACGGGTAGAACTTTTAGCAAGCACACACATTCATTTACCTTGTACAAGAAAAGAGGATCCACATAGTATGAAGTGTGCAGCTCCTGGAGCCAGGGGAGGGCGTAGCTTGGATTCATGGGGCCCAATAGCAAGAAAATGCTATTTCTTACAGCTACAACTCATCTCTGTAGAACCTGCCAGATATTTAAGGCTCTGCACTTTGCAAGCACCCTCCTTACCTTCTATCCCCTTCCCTCCCTATCTATAGTCCACCAAACAGTAATAATTCACATCATGTGTAGTAATATGGATAGGTAGGTCCTCCAGTAAGTAGACAGGCCATCCCCAGTATGTAGTTTGCCCAGTATATGCCCCAGTAGGCATTTCCAGTTCACAGGTGAACCAGTTGGATGTTTACCCTGTATATAGGCACCACAGGGGGTAGTTGCCCCCGTAGATAGCCCCCAGTAGGTAGTGTCCCACTATAAATAGGCCCTCAGTAGGCCCCAGTAGGTAGTGTCCCACGGTATATAGGCCCTCAGTAGGCCTGTAGGTAGCCCCTAGTAGGTAGTTGCCCCTATAAATTACCCCCAGTTGGTAGTTTCCCCCATGTGACCCACTGCCAATATTTAGATTATTGTCACTACAGTCATATGCCGAGAGCGACCGTGTTCCTAGAGGTCTCCAGGCTTATAAGTTGCCATCTCAATTTCAGGAGGACCCCAACTTTATTAAAGAATGGGGGACTGGCCATCTGGCACATGCAAGCAATCTCGTGATGATAATTCTCAATCGGAATGAAAATGGAATATTCAAGGTCCCAGCTTGGCAAGCCTCTACCTTCTTTACTCGGATTGACAAAAAAAACTTGATAACTTTGCAAATATAGATCAAGGAGGCCAAACGGGACAACATTTTTCTTTTACAGACTTTGAGATAGATCTCCACTAGGCCCTTCAGGAGAATAATCTTTCAAAATTCTTTGCTGTTAATAAATCTGTGCCATAAGCCCCCATGTCTGACTTGGTCCCTAGATGTAGGATAGGTCCTCTACACTTCCAAGCTTTTAGTGTAACCAGTAAGTCAGAAATTGAGTGTACAGTCCAGTTAGCCGGCCTAGATCAGCCTGACATAGATCCCCTTTACCTTCCTGATAGTGAGGGGCAATCGACTTGTTTCAGAAGTCGATATTCAATGACATTAAAGCCCTTGTTTATCGTAAAGCCACCAACCACCTTAGGGCCCTATTACACTGAAAGATTATTGTGCTAAAAATTGTTATTTTGTTTGAATTTAAGCAATAATCCTTCCATGTGTATGCAGGCAACCATTTATTCTAAAATATGTAAAGATTATTACCGACCACTCCTTGACCCCTCTAAATGGTATCTGCTCCCCAAGTTTCATAAATCTTTGAGCCGGCTGCAGGGGCAACCTATCGCCTCGGCGGTCATCTCAGTCACGGATAGTTTATCGCAATACCTTGATTGCCTGCTGTGCCCTTTTTTACCCAATACTTCCTCCTACCGATTAGATTCTTGGGGATTTTCTACAGGTTTTGAGCCAGATCGTTTGGATTCAGAGACTGTCGCTTGCACCCCTGGACATAGAGAGCCCCTATACCCATATCCCTCATGATGCGGGTGTGCAGGAGGTTGATTGATTCCTCGGATGAGCAGGCAGATCCAACTTCTTTAGGGCTGTTGTTATTTCATTGATATTGCTTGATGAATTTTTTTTTCTGCTGTGATTGTGAATGCCCTGGTTTTCTTTCTGTTTGATTTGTATATATGCTCTCATTACACTCTATAAGTGCACCTCCCTCAGAGGTCATGAACTCCTGGCTGGAAGAAGGGTTTAACCCGAAAAAGCTGTCCCATGGCATGTGCCTTTTACCTGCATGTCTCCCTCCCTGTGCATTGCAGCGGTCATTCCATTTATTCAGAACAATTCACATGCATTGGGGAGGAAGGTAAACGGAGGTGCGCACCAGCAACAGCTGTTTTGCACTGAGTGTACTTCTTCTTACCAGGGCCCTGCTCTGTTTCACTGTGTATACCTATGTCACAGCTTTGGTATTTAATCAGTAGCCCTGCCGGGTAATAGCACCCCACCTTTCTGCTATTACTAACCAATCTTGAGGATAGTTCATCAATACATTTTGCCTGGAAAAAAAAATTTAACACCCTACATGTAAGGGTTTACTTTGATTTTTTTTCCTCCTCGCCTTCTAAAACCCAAAACTCTTAAATTGTCGTTATAACTTTCAAAATCTAAATCAACAGTAGATGTGAAATAAACCAAGTTTGCAACTTATATTCATTTTTTTTTTATCATGGAAAACAAGGCACTGTGTTCTGCCTTTGTTTTTTCTCAAAGAGTCTAAAAACAGAAAATCCCATGTTTGCCAGTCATCTGCGTGCTCACGAACAAGGCGGTCATGTGATTGAGGGATACACTGAGCTGTGACTCTCTAAACTGGCTGGAATTCCTGTGTTTAGTCGTCTTTTTATGTCTAAGAAAGTACTGATCACTGCTTACTGTAGAGGAGCAGAACACTCATCATTTTGACAGGTGTTTTGCTCCTCTACAGTAAGCAGTGATCAGTACTTTCTCAGTCGGCACGTAGCACTAAACACACCCTGCTCCTGGCTGTGCCTTAGCATCTTTAGTAGCACTTCAGCCTCTAGTGCCCATCACGGGATCATTAGAGGCTGCAATGCAGAGAGAGATGCCAAACAGACAGGAGCAGCCAGAGAGATGTGCTAGACTGTGTTTATGTTAAAAACCTAATGTAGGAACATGGCCTTCAGGCACTTTATGGGCGTTTTTCCCTGCTGCACTAGACACGGCAGGTAGCATATGCCCTTGGGCACTGCAGGCACTTGCAAGTCCAGGTTCCACATGCAGTTCACAAGCACATAACAATTACTTAGGGTTTTCCTCCCTCGTTGATACCGGTACCCTGAGGGCTACTTTGAATTTAGTGGATTACGCTGATGACCACTTTAATTCCAAACTAATCTGAATTAAACCCTCAGGAGACCAAGAAAAATAGAGGATATATTAAAAAAAAAAAAGTTAATAAATGGAGGGCAAAGGCCAGGTCCTGCCTGCAGAACACAAGGGCATACACTAGCCCCGGAAGCTAGGGCAGCAGAGAAGGCCGATCACAAAGGCCGAAAGGCTATGTAAATGCAACGTGGAAACACAGCCCGACAATTGCATCATTTTTGGATGCCTATGCCAACATGAAATCCAGATACAGGCAGCATTATAATAAAACTATTGTATTCTTAAAACAATAAGTATCTCAGTATACAGAATGTGTGTCCTTCTGAGCCATCAATCTCTGGTCGGTGTCGTCCTTGGTTTTGAAGAACCCTCCTTTACTTCTTGTCCAGTGAAGTGAAGTAGTGAAATATCAATGAAGTGAAAATGTTCACATTGAGCCACAATTCTAAAACTAGAAATTCCCCTTTAAATAGTCAATAAATTATCAATACATCACAATAATGTCTCATCTAACTCCAGCACATGTAAAACAACTGGTGTTGATCTCAGACGTCATACGATATGGTAAGAAGCGGTCCCTCACTCTTCCTCTCCCCTGTAGAAGCATTCCGTCCTCATACACAAAGACTGTCCCAAAGGCATTGGAGCCAGGGGGTGATTCCACAACCCCCTCCATAGTGATATGGTGTATTCCATGGGAGTCCTGGTGGTAGCCACCACTGTGTTCATGTCCAGCAAAGTAACACACAACGCTCTGGTGGGACTGGATGGTTCTGAGGATCTCATCATAATTCCAAACCAAGCAGTTACTGCATTTAGCTTTTGGGTGGATGGGAATATGACCTGCGATAGACAAACAACGGCAATAAATTATAATTTATATTTAGGTGACCCCATAATATTAGTTTATTGCCCATGATGAAGCACTTACCGGCAATGATCACCCTCTCCCCCATCTTATCAGAATATGTCAGGATATTGTCCAGCCACGTCAACTGCTCCTTGTCAATGCCGCCATTAAGCTGTACCAAGTGGAAGGCTCTTGTCTCTACAGGAAGAATAAGATAAAGCTCAGATCTGATGTATCTATAGGAGACAATAACCTATTCCCCCGATGACATGTGAATCTAAGGGAAGTCCAGCAATGTAGAGGCAGCCATACACACACAGTCCTCTTTATGGAAACCACAGATGAGAACTCCTTGAGGTTTCCATGATTTAAGCTCATACCACTGGGGACTGACCACAAATGTAAGGCCACCACCACATTGGGGGAAGGCTGGGACTTATACTCCTATTGAAGCACATACCATTGCTGTAAGCTTCGGCACTTTCCAAGAAATCCAAAGACTTTTGGAGTTTAGCGCTGGTCGACTCTCGGCCAAAAATACCCAAGTCATAAGTGTCTATCACAATGAACCTGAACTTGGTGTGAGGACTGAAGTGATAAGCATAATAGTCTTTTTCTGAGGTTCCTTCAGTATTAGGGTCGAGGACGTCTAGTTTTTTGTCTGCTAGCCAAGTTGAATTAAGCTTGGAGACCATTAATTCATCCCGTGGGAAGTTATAGAGTTCATGGTTGCCCCAGACATGGTGGAAAGGCATCTTTGCCGTCTTCGTTATGCTAATAATCTTCTCTACGGAAGCTTCTGATGTATTGACTCTCTTGTTAAAGCTGTCAATGATGTCTCCAAGTTGCAATACAAACTTGGGTGTTACGTCCTCGGCGTTCCATTCCTTTATGGCGTCCTTAAGGTGGGGGCAGCTCTGGCTGTAGTATCTCATGGTATTCCAGGCACTAGGGCCGTCTGGTTTTTCTGCATACTGAATATCTGCTATGACTCCAAATGTAAAATAGGGTTGACCGTGTCTTCTGAAGCATCTCATATTCTGTGTTTCTCCCATCCTATGGACAATAACAAACAGTCATAAGGGTTAATCCAGTATTACAATGCAAGTCAGTGACTACAGTGTTTCCCCAAAAATTAAATCCCCCCCTTCCAGACAGGCACTATGTCTTATTTTTGGGGCCAGGGGGAGAGAAATAAGACATCCTCCCCGGAATACTCACCAAGGCAACGGGTGGCCTTACTTTTGGGGGGGGGGGGAACCCTAGTTTAGAGTAGGGGGTGCCTTACCTTCGGGGGAGGATGCCTTATTTTAGGTTAGAGCTAGAGTAGGTGGGGTGTCTTATTTTGGGAGGGCGTCTTATTTTCGGGGAAACATGGTAGTAATGTTATTAAAGGGGGAGCACAGATTTAAAAGACCCCCAAAGTTTACAACTAAAATAATCAATGGACATCTATACACAGCCGTAGTGAAGGAGAATGAAGAATGGTGGGAATGATACATCACGTAACATAGGGAGATTATATTGTAAGCTTCTAGGGTGAGAGAAAATGGGAGTGATACATGATGTGAGATGGGGGATTAGATAGTCAGCTTCTGGGGTCCGAAGTTATAGGAATGACACATGAAAAAGGTAAAACAAGCTTAAATACATCAACCCTTTTTTTTTTGACGTATTAGGAATACTGTCCAATATCCCTCCCTCTTACACCCACAACAGCCTATGAAGATATGATATTGGAGCTATATTAGTGGGGGAACAATAACATCAGCTCCACAGTGTACAAAGCCCAGCTTCCTGGATCCCTGTGAGAATGACTTGGGGGACTAGAGTTCCCCTTGCATTGTTATATGAGTAAACATGAACCATAACCCCCCCAGAGGCCCAGCACCGGAGCGCAGCATGAAGTGTCACTTACCCCGGTGGTGTTCAGCATCTGTTCTTCTGTGATTCCCATCCTTGGAGTTATAAATACGAGAAGCCACGCCCTGCAGCAACAGCACCGCCTCCAAACAGGAAGAAAACTTTACTTGTCTTGGCAACAAGTTGTATTCAAGCAAACAAAGCTTCCCACGCTCATCTAGGTTGGAGGTTATCCTGTAATACGCAGTGTGCTCAGTGTAGAGCAGGACTTTCCCCAGCACTACGTCCTCATATATTATTGTATTAAAAGGATTCCCTAGCTCCACAATCAGACGTGTTACAAGCTGAACACAACGTGTATCCATATCTATATATGTACTGTGAATAAGAGCGGCTGTATTCAGCTCGAAACATGTCTGAGTTCTGTGATTATGGGTCTAGATGGGGTTATTTATTAATAAATGATAAAGCATTCAGCTGTTCTTTGAAGTCTTATTACAGGTCCAAGATGACATCACCACCAGCGTTTATATAAGGAGTGTTACTAGTTCTGTTCTATACAGTTTTATTACAGGTCCAAGATGACATCACCACCAGTGTTTATATAAGGAGTGTTACTAGTTCTGTTCTATACAGTTTTATTACAGGTCCAAGATGACAACACCACCAGCGTTTATATAAGGAGTACTAGTTCTGTTCTATACAGTTTTATTACAGGTCCAAGATGACAACACCACCAGCGTTTATATATGGAGTGGTGCTATTTCTGTTCTATACAGTCTTATTACAGGTCCAGGATGACATCACTAAAAGCGTTTATATAAGGTGTATTACTAGTTCTGTTCTATAGTCTTATTACAGGTCCAGGATGACATCACTACCAGCGTTTATATGAGGTGTATTACTAGTTCTGTTCTATAGTCTTATTACAGGTCCAGGATGACATCACTACCAGCGTTTATATGAGGTGTATTACTAGTTCAGTTCTATAAAGTCTTATTACAGGTCCAGGATGACATCACTACCAGGGTTTATATGAGGAGTGGTACTAGTTCAGTTCTATAAAGTCTTATTACAGGTCCAGGATGAAATCATCACCAGTGTTTATACAAGGATTGGTACTAGTTCTGTTCTATGGAGTCTTATTACAGGTCCAGGATGACATCACCGCCAGCGTTTATATGAGAGGTGGTACTAGTTCTTTTCTATAAAGTCTTATTACAGTTCCAGGATGACATCACTACTAGAGATGAGCGAACCTTTCGGACTTTTGGTCCGAAAGCATTTCGCTCGATCGTGATGCTTGTGATCCCGGGTGCATATTTGCGATCCTGGGAATATGTGGCCAGGATATTCCAGAGAATCGATCTGGAATATCCTGGCCGTATATTCCCGGGATCGCAACTATGCACCCGGGATCACAGGCATCACGATCGAGCGCAGATGCCGTCGGACCAAAAGTCAGATGGTCCGCGCATCTCTAATCACTACCAGTATTTACATAAGGAGTTGTGCTGCGAGTAACATCGTCCTCAGAAAGGTTGTTTTTTTTCTTAGGTCCATATATAACCACCCTAGGGCTATATTCTTACATGGTATTTTCGTCAGTCTTTAAACAACCAAAACCAGGAGTGGGTTGAATACACAGATCCTGTGCAAATCTTGCCATTATAATTTTGCCCTGTCAGTGCCACTCATGATTTTGGTTAAAAAAATGACTGATGGAAATACTGTGTGGGAACATAGCCTATAGGTCCCTCTAAGGCTTTGACCCTTCTTTTCCTTTACCTAGTTAGAAAATGAGAATCTCTCTGTAACATCGCAGCCACATTGACCATTCAGGATACTGGGAAAGCTACGTTGAACAGGTTACAACACCCATAGTGAGCATCACCCACATACAAACGAACAAAGGAATTCTGTGTTTTAATTAATCACCAGCTATTATGTTAGATGTAGAAGGGAAACCTTGCATAAGCCCCTTCAAATAAAAAGATTGTGTATATCACTGTTGTGGTCATGGGGTTTCCTGAGTATAACAGGAATAATTGTTGCCAGGCATGGTTTCCACATATAGGACACACAATACACAGTCTACGGCATGTTGAAAGGATTACGTGCTGGGTTTCCCTCTACAGGACTTTCCCAGTGACTCAACACTGGAGACTACAGACAACATTGGTTTCCAGCTCCCTGCTGCTTACGTCACAAACACTCACAGCACTGTGGTCAGATATCTGTACATACAAAACCGGTTACACACCTATAAGGAACACGTAGGAACAAGGAGAAAATCGCAGCACATAAAACCCCAGGAGACACAGGCATTGCACTACAGATCTACACTTACATTTATTTCATAAACTTCCACGGCACCACACATGTGTATTGAGGGTAGTGCCAGCTGTACTTCTCCAGCCATATATTATAAATACTATAATACTGCTCCTATATACAAGAATATAACTACTATAATACTACTCCTATATACAGGAATATAACTACTATAATACTGCCCCTATATACAGGAATATAACTACTATAATACTGCTCCCTATATACAAGAATATAACTACTATAATACTGCTCCTATATACAAGAATATAACTACTATAATACTACTCCTATATACAGGAATATAACTACTATAATACTGCCCCTATATACAGGAATATAACTACTATAATACTGCTCCCTATATACAAGAATATAACTACTATAATACTGCTCCTATATACAAGAATATAACTACTATAATACTGCTTCTATATACAAGAATATAACTACTATAATACTGCTCCTATATACAAGAATATAACTACTATAATACTGCCCCCTATATACAGGAATATAACTACTATAATACTGCTCCTATATAC
This sequence comes from Dendropsophus ebraccatus, assembly GCF_027789765.1. Lineage (NCBI taxonomy): Eukaryota > Metazoa > Chordata > Amphibia > Anura > Hylidae > Dendropsophus > Dendropsophus ebraccatus. Next base: position 63,328,677 of record NC_091467.1, on the reverse strand, counting down.
AAGAATATAACTACTATAATACTGCTCCTATATACAGGAATATAACTACTGTAATACTGCTCCGATATACAGGAATATAACTACTATAATACTGCTCCTATATACAGGAATATACTACTATAATACTGCTCCTATATACAAGAATATAACTACTATAATACTGCCCCTATATACAGGAATATAACTACTATAATACTGCTCCTATATACAAGAATATAACTACTATAATACTGCCCCTATATACAGGAATATAACTACTATAATACTGCTCCTATATACAGGAATATAACTACTATAATAGTGAATATAGGTAATGATTCAGCACTCGCCCGTATACTTCAGGCTGGAGTCTTTATCTCATAACACGAGGAGCTAGGGAGGGAGTGCAGATGCGTCCTGGGACGGCCGTTTCGGGGACCTCCCCTTTATCGACCAGGTGCCTGCTCGGTGCTGTGGGCACATACACACTGTACTACTCCTCCCATCATGTGCTCATAGTATAAGCACATGATGGGGGAGTAGTACCAGTGCCGATCCCCATCACCAGCATCCCCTCCAGCACCACCACTGCACCGCCATTCACATCACCAGCTTCCCCCTTCCCAGCCCCCCCTGATGTGGCCACAGCCGCTGCACAGTTGTTCACATCCCCTGCCTGGTGGACTGACTGGCGGTGAGCTCGCCAGTTGGCCTGGCAAGGGATGTGAACGACTGCGCAGCAGCAGCGGCCGCCGCGTCAAGGGGGCTGGTAATGTGAATGGTGGTGCTGGGGCGGATGCTGGTGATGGGGATTGGCACTGGTACTACTCCCCCATCATGTGCTCATACTATGAGCACATGACGTCTTCAAAAGTGACAAAGACGTCCACGGCTCCCGAACCCTGAACCACTTCCTCATTGCGCTGACATTATACGATGGTTTGGGCAACATTGTGACAAGGGCAAAGCAGGACTTCTACACAATTGAATCTCCAGATATTACTGGATAAAAACACGGCTGCAAATAACGTGGCCATTACAGAGGACCTCAAACGCGCAATGTGGTCCGTGATGAGTCAACGCCGCAAAGAAACACCCGTGAGGTTCCAACAATATCAGGTTTTCAGCATCCAGGGAATTATGTCAGGACAACTTTACTGGGAAGTGGAGGCCAGTGAAGCAGAGTACTGGATGGTGGACATGGCTTACCCCAGTATGGAGACTTAAGTAGACAAGTCATGGGTTGGCAACAATGAGAAGTCCAGGTGCTTCTGCAGGTGGTATGAGGAGTACTAGATACGACAGAACAGTAAAGACCTTCAGCTATATTCTTCTATGTCTTCGGGATACAGGTGGACTATGACTCTGGCCTACTATCCTTTTACGAGCTATGTGAACCCATCAGACATTTATACACGTTCAATGGAGCCTTCACTGAACCCCTGCATGCAGCATTCTGGGTAAATGACAATGGGTGGGTAAAAATCAGGAAAGGTCTAGTTTAGCCGACACAACTCATGTCTACCACACTGATGATTTCACATCATGATTTATCACCACTTCCGCCTCCTACATACAAATACAGGGATTCAGTGGATAAGAGAAAAGTCAAATCTTACAATATTGTTAAATGTTATGTTCTTCTATAGGTTAATTTTTCCAAATACACAAAGCAAATAAGTGTACAAAGAAAGCTTGAGAATAATAAATGTGGATGAAAACTATTTGCCATAGAAATTTTATAGAAATGTATGTCTATGGAGTCTACTAGTTCAGACCACCACTGACTTGACAGATGTGCCACAGAATGGGGGCGCTAGAGGGCAGTAGCCCTTTCAGGGCAGCGCTGTTAACACAGAGAAATTTATCTCACAGATTTTTGAAGCCAAAGCTATTGATTTAATTCCAGACAATGGTGGTTGGTTATCTGGACTTGCCAAGTGCCAAGTCTACCAGTGATGCAATTGCTGACCATGGCCAGTAACACTCTAAGGGTGCGTTCAGACTACGGAATCCACGTCGAGAACATCCCGCGGATTGCGCCACTTGCACCCTAAGAAGAGTGGAATGTGAATCTGCTGATGGGACGAATGGCTTCACCTAATGATTCATGGTCTGTTTATGTGCCACTTGCAGCCTTGAAGTTTAGCTCAGCAAGGGTCCACCTTCTATGATCAGCTGACAGGATGGCAATCCAACGCTTTAGACACACCAAACGTTATGGCAAGCATGGCTGTAAACATTGAAAAAGGCTGCAGTACTTGCACATCCCCTTCAAATAACTGATAAGCAGGTGTGCTGGGTTTCAGACTCATGACAATTTAATACTGATGTCCTGTCCTTTGATTCTGAAAATCTCTTTAAAAAGGACCCTTATGTTCTCCAAAAATTCCAGCTCTCAGGATCCACCGATGGCCGCTGCTCCACTGCTTTTTCCTTTTTCTTATAAACCCCATTGTTTTTCAGACACAACCATTCACATTTTAAAACAAAACACACTGGTCATCACACCTGTCCAGTCTGGCCGCACGTGATCAATGAGGAGGAAGACTAATCTTTCCGGGGACATGCTTAAAGGCCCTATTACACCAACAGATCTGACAGATTATCTGCCAAAGATTTGAAGCCAAACCCAGGAGTGGATTTGAAAAGAGGAGAAATCCAGCCTTTATGACCTGTTCTCTGATTAGTCTGTTCCTGGATTGGGCTTCAAATCTTTGGCAGATAATCTGTCGTCAGATCTGTTGGTGTAATAGGGCCCTAACTAAAAGACCTTCATGAATAATCTTTCATCCGAGCCGTAAGAGCCATATTACATGACCTGATAACTTACCGAGTCTATTATGCAGCTCAATAATCCTGCAGCAAGGAATGCACAGACATCATTAGTAATGTCTGTGCAATCCTTGCCTTAAAGGGAAGGATCCAGCGCTACAAAAACATGGCCACTTTCTTTCAGAGACAACATCACTTTTGTCTCCAGTTCAGGTGCGGTTTGCAGTTAAGCTCCATTCACTTCAATGGGACCGAGCAGAAAAACCCCACCCAAGCTACAGACAAGAGCGGTGCTGTGTCTAGAAGAAAGTGGCCATGTTTTTGTAGCGCTGGAAAACCCCTTTAAGTGTAATAAAAAAAAAAAACAACAACTCCCTGGTGTTCTCTTGACTCCCTACAGCTGCTGCTGGAACTTCTGAGCCGGTCTCTGAAGTGACGGGCTGCTTAGCCAATCACTGGCCCAGACGGGACCGCACCAAAGCAGTAATTGGCTGAAAGGCCTGTCACTTCAGAGACTGGCTCAGAAGTTCCAGTGGCGGCTGGCAGGCAGGCAGGCAATCTGTCTAGCAGGCAGAAGCTAGAAGAACACTGGGGAGCTTCTACACTGCGCGCTGTGGAGATTGGTCCAGCGTCCATAGAGAATGAATTGAGCCGGACTCATCTCTGCTGCGCGCACACGGCTCCATTCATTCTCTATGGACGCCAGACCCATCTCCACAGCGCGCGTGCCAGCTTCTCACCGGGATATCTCCGTCCCGGGACCGGCAGCGGGACTCAGCGACATGAGGTAAGTATAAGGGGTTCTATCTGGGGTCGGGAGCCTGTCACCCCGGCGCGGGGGGTGACAGGTCTCCTTTAAGCTGGATTAAACGACAACGATCAACTGCTGATTGTTTCATCGGCTGATCGTTGTCTTTATTACATGGAGCGATAAAGAGTATCTCTAACTGAAATTTCAACCATCACCAACTACTTTGAAGACAATGGTGGTCGGTTATTGTTGTTAAATCTCACCCAACAGACGACTTTAACCCATAATGGACATCTTACAATGACAACATACAACAAACCTCTGCCACGGGACAGATGATTCTATGGACATGTTCGAGACCCAGATACATCCCAGAGTGCAATAATATTACAAGTTACTAAATCACCAGTTTTGGAGTCAGGAAGTATATGGGGCAATCGGCATCTGGTCTTCCGCTGTAACAACACAGCAGGATTATAGGTTGGATTTGATGGACCTTATGTACCTTATCAGTGGCTACAAACAGATACTGAGAGATGAAATACAATCCGGCTGGATGTAATGTGTGGATTGTAGCACTAAAAGGGATATCCAAGCTTAGGAAAACATGGCCACTGTCTTCCAGAAACAGCACCACCCCTGTTCTCAGTTTGGGGTGCTTTTGCCCCGTTCCATTGAAGTGAATGAAGCTGAGCTGTAATACCTCATACAACCCAACAACAGGGGTGGCGTTGTTTTTGCAAAAAAAGAGCTGTGCTTTTTCTAATCCTGGTTAACCCCTTAAAGAATGAGCAGCAATGCCACACACATCCTCTGGACTAGCAGGATGCTGTTTTTTTTTATTTTTTTATCCTGTACAATTCCTTTAACAATTTTAGTGATCAGCCATATTAGAACACAGGCGCACGCTTTAGAACTGAGCAGACACCGGGGTCCCCAATTCTTGGATAAAGATTTAATTAACAAGTTCCATAAACATAGAAAATGTAATATATCCAGTGCGGACAAGTGTCAAAAACCTAACAATAAGAAAAGTCTTAGTACTTAAAGAGGAACTACTGCCTTTATGTATTTATACAGTACAGTTACCGGCGGCCATGTTCATGTAGACTCCATCAGGTGAGCGCTACTATGGGGACATCCACCCGTCTTTTTATGGCTTCCCTGGAGGATACGGCTCTCATCCCAGCAGACATCTGTACTAGGTTACTGAATGCTACAGTAGAAGTACTTGTATTTATAAGAGGAGCCAGAGCCAGTGACTGGTTTTACTGTGATCACACATCACTGGAACCCACTAAAGTGTTGGTTGTGACCACTTGTCTGTTCTTGGTTGGATCTTTCAAGCTATTGATACATCTGTGACCACTTAAAAGGGGAACTATCAGCAGGTTAGACAAATCTAACCTTCTGATAACTTCATACTTACTGCACAGGAGACACCGAGGAGGAAGGTATGTCTCTTACCTTCCTCCTCAGCGCCGTTTTGATGCAGTTAATGGTGTTCCCCGTGGTCTGGCACTGGGGGGGGGAGGGGCGTTTGGAGTACTGCCCATTCCCATAGGGACGATCCGGCCGGTCCGATCCGTTCATCATTTTTAGAAAGGGGCGGGCCAGCCAGGGGCAGACCAGCGCTATGGTGCGGGCAGCACTCCTAAGCCCCCCCCCCCCGCCAGTGCTGCTAACAGTCTCATCAGACCGTGGGAAACAGGACTAACTGCACCAGAACAGCGGAGGAGGAAGCTAAGAGACATATCTTCCTCCTCAGCAGCTCCTGTGCGTTAGATTCGTCTAACCTGCTGATAAATCCCCTTTAGGGTGCTTTCACACACACCGTATCCGCAGCGGATTTTACAGTGCGGATTTAATGCTGTATTCATTCATTTAGTCAAATCCGCTGCAGATCCGGTAGGTGTGAAGGCACCCTTAAAGAGAGCTGTAGGTGCTGCTATTTCAGCTTTGACAGATACAAGCCATAGTGGTGGTCAAGTCTACGCCATCTAATGGACATTTGTTTCTTCATGGTGCGTTCACACCTACAGGATCTGCAGCTGATTTTTTGCAGCAGATTTCATTTAAATAACTGAACACAGCATCAAATCTGCTGCAGATCTGCTGCAGATCCTGTAGGTGTGAACGCACCCTCAAGGGGTACTCGGGTATCAGAATATTGTATATAAATAAAGTCTCCCCAAGATTTACAACCCTAACATAGTGTTATCACTAATAGTCCTGGCTTCAGTATGATTCACCCCTGACAGGAAGTTGAATATATAATGGCTACTAAATGTGTATTTTCTTCGCTCCTCCCTCTTTTTGAAGACAACGCATCATTCTCCGATGTCAAAAGAGGCTTGGTTGGGTCCTCTATCTGAGGTCTAGGCCCCGAGGCCCTCTGAATGCGGTCAGCCTCTCTGACCATTGTGTGCAGCTTTTTTACCTAATCTCGGAGTAACCCTTAACTTTCTAGTGCCCTGACAAATGTAGCTCCTGCTTTTACCCATAGTAAAAGGCCCCACCTAGGTAGAACCTCAACCCTGTATGTAGAACTATAAAGACTGGAATGTACTAGATATCAGTAACCAGCCCTAAATTTTATTAGCCATCGGTCCGGCCTGCACAGCACCACCAGTTACCTGAAGCCTAGAATGAAGCGGGAGCCGCACACCAGTCTTACTCTCACATCTCCCCCTGACTAACCTACTGTAGAACTGAAAAAATAAAAAAAACAGAAGAGTAACACAACCAAAAAATAAACTCAAGTCTCGTTTTAAAGATCCAAAACGCCTTTAGTAGTCGTCGTGTTCCCACATGTGTTTCTCGTAAGTTCTTTTCTGTGCGAACTTCTTCCCGCACACCTTGCACTTAAATGGGTGTTTCTTGGAGCGGACTTTCTCTTTTTTGTCATCATTCCTAGAAAAACAAAAAATAAAGCTAATTCAAACAACATCCTAAAACTCAAGACTCAAAGAAAGGAAGAAGGGAAATGCCTTTACTCTTCAGGGTGATCCTTCCTGTGCCGCAGCAGACCCGTTTTACATGCAAACGTCTTCTCGCATTTCTTGCATTTGTAGGGCTGATTTTGGCTGTGATCTTTCTCGTGTCTGACCAGCTCGCTCTTTTTGTCGAAGCGCCTGTCGCATTTTCCGCACTCAAAAGTTTTTCCGGCTGTGTGTCTCCTTTGGTGGACGAGTAAGCTACTTCTGTGGCCAAACTTCTTCCCGCACACTGCGCAAGGGAAGGGTTTTTCGCCTGTGTGCGCCCTTTGGTGTATGATGAACTGAGACTTGTAGTCGTACTGGATACCGCAGATGGTGCAGGCGAAGCGCTTGGTGGCATGGTTCTCGGCCCGGTGTTTGATGAGTTTTGCTTCGGTGCTGAACAGTTCCTCGCAGTCCTCACACTTACGTATGTGTGTTGGTTTGTGTGCCTCAAGAGCCTCTTCATCGGGGAAGGCTTCTTCACACTCATCACACTTATGAGTCATTTGGGGTTCCTCAGTCTCAGGGTTACTCGAAATCACTCTCTCACGGATTGCCACAGATTTTTCTTTTTTCTCAAATTCCATATCACTGTCTGGTTCCCAGTCTGAGGAGTCTTCATTTGGAGGGGGATCTGGTATGTCTTCTTCCTCATCTTCTTCTAACTCTTCAAACTCCTCATACTCAGTCATTGGATCTGAAAGAAACAAAGCAAACTGCTATAATCACAGCTACGATGCTTGCTGAAGGGTCAGTGCATTATGGGATATTTACATCTGACATTTTACCAAGACAAAATCGCAATAGGAAGCAGAGGAGCTGGCAATGCCATTCACATATACATAAAGCAATTTCTTACCAGAATCCCACTGTTCTGGGACTTCCCATGTGCGATTCAATGGGATATTGTCTGTAACAAAGTCCTCATAGTCCTCCTTGTGGTCTTCTATATAGTCCCATTCATCCATTGAGAAGTAGACTGCCACTTCGCCACACTTTATGGGGACCTGGAAAAAAAACGTATGGGAGGACAATGTAATGGAAAACGTTTTTTTTTCTTTTTAATGATTTTCCTCTGGATAGTTTCTTACACCGACGGCCATCTTCCCTGTAACACACGTCTCAACTCCTGACGTTGACAAATCAAAATTTTACTAACCAATTTTTCTTCACTGACTATTTGAATCTCCTACATAGAATGCAATCGAAATTATGGCTGCTCACCTCTCCGGTCAGCTCGTGCACACCATTATGGATGGAGTTCTTCTTTACAATGACCCATTCCTGTATAATGACGGAAAAACATCACATATAAACATTGACCAGTATGGATAATGTATAGGAATCATAGACTATACATATTAGTCCTCCTTCCTAGGCTCCCTGGCAACCACCTCTTATGTCTTTAGAAGAACTGCAAGGCAAATGATAACAGCGCCCCTAGTGGGAAGAGGCATGAAAGTACGGGATATTTTTTAGCCAAAAGAGGGGGTGGAACCATTAAAAAGGAAAACAATAATAGAAATATCTACACCTTTTTCTGTGTTTTGAATGCCTTTCTGGTTTGGCAAAATGCCAAATACTACATGTGTACCCAGATTTCTGAGCCCCTGCCTCAAACCCCCCCCCCCAAAAAAAATCCTCCATAAAGAGCATGTACTACCAGGTACATCCTCTTGAATTTAACCCACCGATAGAACGGCGCCCTCATGATAAGCCGATGCCGCGGTCCGTTTTTCAATCCGCGCTCCTCTATGACGCGGCTCCATTAATTCTAATGGAGCTGAGTCATAGAGGGGAGGGAATTCCCACCCACTGGGGGCGGGCAGGCCGACCTCTAGTGCTTCAGCACAGCCCAGTACCGCTGGATAGAACAGCGCCGTACACGGGAACTGGGCCGCGGTTAGAAAAATGGACCGCGGCACCGGCTTCCCCATGACGGCGCCGTTCTTTCGGTGGGTTAAATTCAAGAGGATGTACCTGGTGGTACATCCTCTTTAAAGGCGTTTGGTATTTTTTAAAATACCGCTGCATATAAAACAAACATCCTATGCTTTCTTTTGCGTGCTCCCCCGGTGTCCCCTGCTGACTGCAGACAAATTTGTCTTGGGAGTGACAGCCAATCACTGACTGATACGGGACAGCCCTGCGGCCAGTATTTGGCTTAAACAGGCAGTCACTGCCGAGACGAGTAAAGGTCCTTTTAGAATTGATTTTTAACAATCGTTATCATCAACCCGAAATTGTCTACCATATTACACAGAACGATCGTTGTTAGTTTCGTTCGTTACAACGGTCGTTATTACGATCGTTTACTCCATCAGATCCCAGCAAAAGAAGGAACAAATCAGAATTACACTGAACAAATAGTAAACAAATGTAGAACTACAATGAACGAATGTGAAGTTACAGCGAACAAATAACAATGATTTTAGGGTCAGATCTACATGAATGATCAACAACACGCAAACGATTTTTCAAATGTTGCCTGCAATTACAGAGGACGATCATAATTTAAATTTGAAAGATATAACAATTTTCTGCACCATAATTATCCTGTGTAACAGAACACTAAGTCTCGTAAGTGGAGGCTTTGCAGTTAGCAGAGGGAGACTGGCGACACCAGAAGAGGACACTGGGGGAAGTGCGGAGAGGTAAGCATAGGATGTTTTTTGTTTTATATGCACCAGCAGCAGTATATTAACAAATACCAAACACCCGACAACCCCTTTAACTGCACAATGCAGAGAAGGAAGCTCAGCAAGTTGCTGTTCCATTTGAAGTCTACGTAGTTCAATAGACATTGTATTAAGGAAGTATACCTATCGATCCAAAGTTCTCCTCACTGCAGACATACAATGAGATTGGGACCGCGTTCTAGTCCTGAGGATCTGACATCTATTAGCTATCCTGTGAGTAACTGGTAATTGTCTATTCTGGGAAAACATCTTTAAAAAATAAAACTTTGATGTGATATCTGTGAAGTCTTAGAAGAAAAGCTCACCTCTCCAGCTATCAGAGAGACGATCTCCAGGGCCTGGTTTAGCATTCTTGTTGACTTTAGCTCCCTAGATTTATTCATTGAGAAGACGTTGGCCACATACTGCAGTGTTGAGAACTACGAGGGAGAACAAACAAAGAGAATGAAGACAACGAGCATTGGTCAGCTAGCCAACAATAACTGAAGTTTCTGCAAGTCATAGGATCAAAAAACATTGTCACCAAAAACCTGCCAATCCCGCCAGCGCGTAATGGAGCCACCAGGAAAGGCCTCTTATGGTTCATTTTCTATAAGCAGGGTCCATAGAGACAACCCTTTCCAAGTGATGACCAAACTACACTACTACTATTCTAACTCTGCAATGAGCAAATCTCAAGTGACATGAAGTCAAACGTACCAGTTCACTCTCCGTATCATTGCCATGTAGGTATTTCCTAACTCCATACTCCGACATGACCGAGCATTTCTTCATTTCCTTATACTTTCTTGGCACCTTGTAGAAATGGTCATGCATCACTTTCCAGAGCTCTCCGCTCACGTTGTTCTCATACTCAGGCCACTGAATGGCTTTATTTACCTTGTTGGTTGTCACGTCATGGACCACTAGGCCTGTCTCATTGACAGTCTTCCGTTGTTTTTGTGGCTTGGCCTTTGGTTTTTTAGCACGGGCTTTTACATTCCCAGTCCTGGGAGGGGGGGATTTGCCAACAAAATTTGTTGTTGGTGGATTTCCATACTGATTGGGTATTATTTCCATATTATGTTCTATTGCTGATGTGCTGACATTTACACCTAAACCATTGGTGGCTATCACAATGTCTTGATTCACGTCAGGACCTATGAACTGGTTAACTCCCCATGATGCCACATTTGGTACCACAGACATGTTATTTGTCCACAGACCTAGAGGTAAGTAAATGTTCTGGAACGCTGGATTAGCTGCATTCTCATTAGATGCTTTATCCCTTTCTGGGAATATTGTTGGAATAGACCCGTCCAAAAGGATTTTTTGTGACCCAACTAAAGCATAGCATTCTGGAGCAAAATGGGCCGAGCAAATACGGGAAATTCCAATCTTTCCTTGCAAGATCCCCTCTGCGAACAAGTCAAGATCACCGAAATCTTGGTTTGTCTGCAGCAGCCATTTTTTAATGACATTCAAGTCCTTAGGAAACATGTGAAGGGTAACTCCAGGCGTGCTGTTCTTCCTCCCCGCGAAGTGCGGACAGCCCTGTACAATACATTTCGGCATCTCTTCTGCCTGAAAAATGACAAGGACGAAGTTATAACTCAGATCCCTTAACTTGTATACATGCAAGACTTATGCTAAGCACTTCCTACATATATGGGAGATTATTGGTCATTACTAATTCATTCCTTTAAGGGAGTTTGGCAAAAATGATAATGTTCCAGCAGGCAGGGAGGAACATAATAAACAAGCTCTACCTACCAGTCCCTGTGACTCCACAGCACTGCCTTAATGCTCCAGGACTTCCATCGGACTCCTGGATCTCCTCCTCCAGCGACATTACGGCTCGACTGATGGATTGCCAACTTAGCAAGTCATTGACTCGGGCGGGACATTGCTGTAGTCTTTGATTGGTCGATGGGGCAATCCATCAGCAGAGTAAGGGCCCTATTACACCAAAAGATGTCTGACAGATTATTTGACAGATTTATTCAGCCAAAGTCAGGAACGGACTATGAACAGAGAACAGGTCGTAAAGATAAGACTGAGATTTCTCCTCTTTTCAAATCCATTCCTGGCTTTGGCTGAAAAAAAAAAAAAAAAAAAAAAAATCAGTAAGATAATCTGTCAGACATCTTTTGGCGTAAAAGGGCCTAAAGGCATTCCCCCCGAGTTGCAACAACATCGGTACTTTGGGGGGCTTTGGCGGCATGAAGAGAGGTAAGTAGCGCTTGTTTATTATGTTCCCCCCTGTCTGCTGGCAAATTATCATTAGTGGACTTCTCCTTTAAACAGTTATAATAGTGAAACCCTATATTATGTGCTAGAACCCAGAAAAACAGGCATTTGACCGATAACAGGGGAATTTTCCTTAATGGTGCGTTCACACCTACAGGATCTGCAGCTGATTTTCTGCAGCAGATTTCATTTAAATAACTGAACACAGCATCAAATCTGCTGCAGATCCTGTAGGTGTGAACGCACCCTAAAGGGGTATTCCACTCAAACATAACTTGATATTGATAGATCATGCCCTGCAGGGAAACAGTCCAGGACAGGCATTCACCGTCCAAGTCGTCTGTGCTTCACGGAGCAAACATGGAACGTGTGAATACAGTCTAAGAATTCATTCCATACTTGTTATCTATTCAGTCTCATTCCCCCAATTCTGAGCTTCTGCTTTCTACTGAAGACACAAAAATCTGTGAGTTTCTCTTCATCTCTCCCTCTTCCTCCCTCCCTTCTGAGAGGGCTGATGTACACAAGTTCCTGGCAGGCTTTATCTGCAACTTTATAGCTTTTTTGTAATGCTGGGAGGGTTAATCTGAGGTCAAACTGCTGATGAATGCACTGGGAGAAATTTATCAAAAAGCGTCCCAGGCATATGCTACAGAAAAGGAGCAGATTCTCCCCTTATCCATAGCATACGCCAGCCATATCCTCCAATCGCCCCATCCCGCGTCTGATTCATCATGATTTGAGCCTGCGCACAGAGGTAGATTTATTGCACAATGTCTGCACCAGACGCAGGGCCCGTTGGCTTCACAAAGAGGAATGCACTTCTTAGTAAATCAGGCCAGGAAAAAGGGGGCAGGCGTGCGAGTACACCAGTCTTAATAAATGTCCCCCACTGTGATTAATCATCCAAACATTACAAGATTGCAGTCAGGGATTGTTTACATCAGCCGTTTTAGAAGGGAGGGGGAGGATATGGAGAGAAATGCTCACACACAGAATTATGTGTCTTCAGCTAAAAGCAGCAGCTCAGAATTGGGGGAAGGAAAGTGAACAAATAAATAACATGTATGGAATGAAATGTTAGTCTCACCATGGGCAGCAACATATGAAAAAGTTATGTTTGAGCAGAATACCCCTATAAAGAAAATAACCAAAGCACTAACTATAATAGGAGTTGCACAAAGGACATAGTCCCATGAGCTGTGCCGGTTACATAGCTTCGGAAATCACAAACAGCGTGGCTAGTGGGGCTACGTAGTTTGTGCAACTCCCACTGCAGTTAATGGAAATAACCCAAATTGTGTAATTCCTGTGCTTTGCCTGTTTTCAGCTTCTTAACAAGATGGGAATACCCCTTTAATTGTCATCTCACGTTCTTCATCGTCCTTCCTGTAACACACATCTCATATTACAGAAGTCATGGATATTGTACAAGATAAAAATCAGAATATTCTATAGAACAGCAAAGACTGATCATGGGAGGATGAGAAAGTTCCAGGACACAAGAAAAAGCATCATATGTGCCGACAATGCAAAAAATTAGAAACGTGAGATATTCACCTTCTAGAACAAAAACAAGAGAACCACAAAGTGCATCAGCTTTATTGAGTATTTTGCTAGACAACCACAACTCTATACAGATATGACATGTTATCTATTGGTCAATTAAAGACATCTGGTTGTTCCAATAGCCAAGAGTGCCGACACCTCTGGATGATTCACTTGCACAGGATTGGGGTCCAGATCTATACAGGACAGTTGCCGACCTGCACTGCAGTTTATTGCTGTATGGAGAATAGTTGTCCCAAGTCTCCCCTCTGCAAGGTTCTGGGGTCAGTCCCACAATCTCTCGGGAGGCTTTCATATTGGTTGTGGTTTTATGAAGCACCGATGTCCGTGTGATGGTGCAGGACTCAGATCTTAGACAACCACTTGTGCAAACTAAGATAAAAATACAATAAATCTATACTGATATCCAAATTACATTGATGCAATCGGCTAGACAGAAGGTAATACAGATCTTGATAGCACAACGCAGGTTGGGTACTGGACTTTCCACAACATCCAATACTTCAGTCCATGTGACGTACTAACCTAACAGCGCCTGTAATCTGAACTGTGAAACTGGCAGAGCTGTCCAAACACTGGCATATTAGAAGACAGTCTTCTTTCTTGGGTAAGATGGTTATATCAACACGAACAGTATTCTTACCAATAAAGGTCTATTGATATGGACGTTCCATGTAAGCACTTAGTTGTCCTACTTTTTTTTTTTTATGTGCACCGTTCCTTGGCTTTATATATTGGCTGGGACGTTTAGGGTTTTCTTCTTTGTCTTTAACCATGGTTTCATCACGGCCTTGATAAACTGGAAATATGCTTAGGAGGGCATCAGGCCTGGAGATTCTTCTGGTTTCAAGTTTTTTTTTTTTAATAATATTAAAGAATCATAGTCATAAAAGAGACTTGAAGCTAGAGTAAATACGTAGATTCTTTTTTGCATTTGATTGTTTTTGTTCCCTTTTTAGTATATTTTACTAACATGTTATCAAGTCGTGCTTTCGAGGCAGGTCCTGGATGTATCCATTATTTATAGCATATTCTGTAGCTATACCAAATTATTTTGGATGGGGATACTCGTTTAAGGCACGTACATACACTCCTCTTCCAAGGCGAGCAGCTACAGATCGGAGGTACGAAGGTACCAGATCATAATATGCCTTTATTCCTGAGCTACATCCAAACATTAATACATCAGCGAGGACATGGTGCACCCACATTCATGGATTATTATTGTCCCATACTCTTCGGTTACAATCTGAGATTTACATTTTATAAACTCCACTCAATTTTATCCCACCACCAAGAGAGATTTATTTTTAACATTAAAGTTTGCCAAAAGTTACATAAAAGAAAAAAAAAAAAAGCTGAGGATTGTCTACTATATTCTTATACAATGCAATGTTTTTTACAGGTGTTACCTACACAACAGTATATACCCCAAGAACAAGGCGAGATGAGGATTTGATGGAACATTCTGTCTAACATACATATGGGCACAATGACTGGGTATGGGCACGGATGTTTGGGTATGGTGGGTTTTCAAAATGGTTCTTTTGGGCACATGGACAGGTTTGCATGAGTCGGATAACTTTCCTGAGCAAAAACAGCTTACAGATGTATCCGCCATACTAACCTCATGCAGACTGTGTTCTGTAGCTCTGACGTTCGTTTCGTCTTTAATGCCAGGGGACATCAGATGGTTGTCTTCGTTCTTGGGCGAGTCTACTAAAATGCGTAAAATACCATCATCCTCGTGGTCTTCTGGCTGTTCATCGATATTTTCAGATTTTATAGATGTTAGTAAGCCCGGATGAGGCACGTCCACATTTTCCTGACCAGCACATGGGACTTCAAGCAGTTCTTCTTTAAGATGAGGATGAGGTCTGGGGTGCACACCAACCCGAGCATGATCCCTGTCTGACACAGATTTATTGTACCATCGAACATATGTAGTATCAAAGCAAGACACGTTCGTCTGGGTATCCTCACCCCCGAACAAAATTTCTCTGTTAGTCCATGTTTCTTTCCATTCCATGGGAGTTGGTGGGTTGGAAACTTGACTGGAATCTTTGTTCCTTTTACGCCGCTTCCGTGGCCGTTTCCGATCATAATATGCCCCAGGAGAGGGGAAAATGCTTGGGAGGGCGTCAGGTCGAAGTATCTTTTTATACTGATTTATTATATAACTGTCTTTTGTAAAATGGGCAGAGCAAAGGCGATATGCATTGGTTTTTTTCCTCTCGTAGATGCGTTGTGCCATTTCATCTAGGTCTTCATATATCTGACCAGTTTGGTAAAGCCAAGCCTTTATTTGATCCAGTGAACGGGGAAAAGAATGTAATATGACTTCAGGGAATTGACCCTTGTTCCCACACCGGTGTGGACAGCCTAAGACAATACAATTAGGCATGGTCGTCCCCCTGCAAAGAATAAGACAAAACAGACAGTTTCCCTTTAATAAAGAAGTAACTCTGACAGTAAAAAGCAGAATAAGAGAGACTAAAATGTCTAAAACTTTGGCATATGTTTCAATACAAACCCTAATTCAGGCAAAGGCATCTCCTAAGGGGAATCTGCAGACCTCCAGTTGTTGCAATACTACCTTATCATGCCTGGACAACTAAAGGCAGGCATGATGGGAATCACAGTCTTTCAACAAATGGGGGACTGCAGATCCATCACCGCTGCTGTTAACGTTACTGACCTACCATCGCTCCATATGTTATGTCCAAACAGGAGTAGATGAATCTTAGTCCCACTCATCGTCTGTGAGACATCTACCACGCACCCCCTCCTCCCAAAACAAATAAATAAATAAATAGGCAACATTTATGAAAATTATCCACTAACATTTTTCTACCACTGATCTAAGGGTGCCAATATATCTATACACAGACCCCATTTATGTCTATGGCCCGAATGCAGTCAGCTAGTGACTATTTTGGGTAATTATTATACATGATTAAGCATTTTTTCTTAGTTTAAAACATGTGGTGTACTTTGCTAAAAACCTTGTGTATGTGCGGAAAAATTACCTAAAGTAGTCACTAGCTATGTTCAGTCCACAGGAGTAAAAGTCCGAGCACAGATACGTCAGTCCTCAAATTTAAACCCTGCCTTAGAGGCTGCGTTTTTGTGTGCATTTAATGCATATGTTTCAGAGTAGAGTAAAAATATATGTTAAACATTTCCCTTCCCACTGAAAAATGTATTCAAAACTTAGTTGCTGTTTTTTTTTTGTTGCTGGATATAAAACGTGGTTGAAACTTATTGAAAGAGAAATATACACAAGAACGCAGCCTTACATGCATTCTCACTGTTTGGCATTTAAAGTGGACCCGTCGTAAACAGAGCCATCTATTTTGCGAGGATGCAGCTGGTCACTTGGCAAAACCATGAGTCATTAGTAAAGTAGAAGTACTTACCAAACCCCATCCGACACACAAGGCCACAAGGCTGTCACTTGGGTCCACAGCGATCCATAGGCTTTACTTCTCTAAATGGCGGTAGCTCATGATGTCTAGAATCCATCGACATGAGGATGGCATTGAGAGGAGACTTTGTGCCTGACAATGCCCCCACTGACTGTCACTTTCCTAAATAACCAGGAAAATGGGTTCACCAACATTACTGCAGTACTCAAACCTTCCTGAATAGAACCAAAAAAAGTTACCAAAATTTTAATGTTATAGAAACTTGAACAATACTTGGTGGTTGTACGGCTCCAACAAAAAGGCTCAGAAGAAAACTTTAGTATAAAAATGACTGTGACAACAAGCGAAAATGCAGATGTAAATACATGAACTATGTGATGGCTCAGACACTACAGATCTCTGTCCCACTACAACAGATACAGATGACAATACCCCGTAGCTCCGTGCAAATACTGATCCACGCGCTCCCGGAAGTCATCCATCCCAATCTTCAGCCAAGTGGTGGTGGGGATGGGCTAAGAGACTCTACATACAGCATGTAAAAAAAAATATATATAATATATACAGACTATTCACACAATTCTAGTGCCCAAAGTTATGTGAACACACAGACAAAAGCATATGAAACATGATCCTGGAGCCCCAAAACATAAAAACCCTTCAAAGCCGATAATATTGGGCAATAATATTAAAGGTAAAGTGTTATGGGGCATGCTGCTACCAGAGATCCCGGGCAGTGACCTGCCGTTTCTCTCCCATGGAGGTGCCCAGGAGTAAATTTAAATTAATATTGATGCACGGCCCATAAATGTTCTGATATTAGAGCCATCAGCAGAATACTGCTGTACACTAATCGGTGCCATCACACAGTTGGAGTGCATAAAGTCTTCTGGGTCTTACCTCCGATGGTGTAAATGGGGTTTGATCACTGGAGGTGACAGTATGGTCTAAGGCAAAGAGATCTGACCACTCTCTCTACACATTGGCCCATTCACGATAGGTTGTTGAACCATTGTAGAACTTGACATCATGGGCTTCAATCCTACAGTATCTCAACCCCATGATGGTATGATAAATGGAACAGAGACCACAAAAGACGCCAAGTAACATGGCCACCCATGGAGGTCACTGGAATGAGTGCATATGATCCATAAAACCTTCTATTAGTTATTGGCAATGGCCCTTATATGTTCCTCCACAACAGGGTAATCCACACTGTGCCCCTTCTTTTACTGCACCCACAAGGGAACAAACACCCGGGCAGATGGTCTGTGTGGGGGCTGCACAGTCACCAAAACAACCCACAGATATAGTATAAGTAAGAGCAGGGATGGGGAACCTGCAGCACTCTAACTGTTGCTAAACTACTATTCCCATCATGTTTGTCCAGCCAAAGCATTTGTTTTGGCTATCAAGGTCTGATGGAAATTGTAGTTTAGAAAACATAGAGGGCCGAAGGTTCCCCAGCCTTAAAGTGTCCCTGTCGTTATAACTTTCAAAATCTAAATCAACAGTAGATGTGATATAAAGCAAGTTTGCAATATACATTCATTTTTTTTGTTATTATGCTGTAAAACAAAGCTAAACTTACCAGAAATTAGGGCTGGGCGATATTGGTCTAAATCAATATCGTGGTTTATTGCACATGTAGCCGTGGTAACGATAATTGCACGATAATTATGACACACCCCTTTTTGCAAACCACACCCACTTGCCGTGACAAACTGGCGATATTTTGATTCAAAAAAGTAAAAAAAGAACTCACTGAGCAGCAACCTGTGGTTAGTCTATTATCATTATTATTATTTGTCATTATTAGGGGGTCTCAGCAGAGACCTGGATATACAGGTATACAGCCTCTACAGGATGTGTATACTCAGGGGGTCACATAGGGATAGGTGTGTATGACTATACAGGGAGGGCGGACAGGGGTGTATGACTATACAGGGAAGGCATATAGGGATAGGGGTGTATGAATATACAGGGAGGGCGGATAAGGGTGTATGACAGGGGGTGCACTCGGGCATTCTCACCTGGGCCCTGCTGCTCCTCCCGCTCTGATACCGGCGTCCCTGCACATAACGTGCAGCGCTCACGCCAGGCCGCGCGTGTGTGTGCGGAGGTGCTCTGGCAGGGAGATAGAATTCAAAAATACCGCAGATACCGTCCTGGCTAAGTTAAGGTCGGTTAACCGACGCCGACGGTACCGGTATTTTTGCGGTATACCACCCAGCCCTACCAGAAATCCAGGTCCAGTCTCCTGAAGGCAGCTATACTTACTAGAAGTCCAGGTCCAGTTTCCAGAAGGCAGCTATATAACAGCTATACTTACTTGTATTCAGGTCCAGTCTCCTTAAGACAGCTATACTTAATAGAAATCCACGTCCAGTCTCCAGAAGGCAGCTATATAACAGCTATACTTACTAGAAATCCTGGTCTAGTCTCCTGAAGGCAGATATTCTGCTGGTTGAAAAAAACAGACTAAACACAGGAATTCCGGCCAGTACAGAGAGTCACGGCTCAATGTGTACATCAGTCACATGACTGCCTTCTCTCCATGAGCACTCAGATGGCCTGGGATACACAGGACTTCCTGTTTTGTGGCTGTTTCCTTTTTTTTTTTTTGAGGAAAAAAAAGTGCCAGAAAACAGGAAGTGCCGTGTTTTCCATGATAACTAAAAAAAAAAAAAAAAATGTAAATTGCAAACTTGCTTTTTATCACATCTACTGTTCATTTTGATAGTTATGATGACAGTGACACTTTAACTCAAATCATTCATCTCCATCCGGAGGCCTTTAAAAAACTACAACTCCCATCAGCCAGTGGTTGTCCAGACAACTTGCAGTGGTTGTCCGGTAACTTGCAGTTCTGCAACAGCTAAAGATAAGGATGAGATCACTGAGTTAAAGGGGTACTCCAGCAAAAATATATTTCTTTCAAATCAACTGGTTTCAGTAAGTTATATAGATTTGTAATTTACTTCTGTTTAAAAATGTCAAGTCTTCCAGTACTTATCAGCTGCTATATGTCCTGCAGGAAAAGTTGTTTTCTTTTCAGTCTGACACACTGCTTCCAGAGCAGGAGAGGTTTTCTATTGGAATTTGCTGCTGCTCTGGACAGTTCCTGTCTCGGACAGAGGTGGCAGCAGAGAGCACTGTGTCAGTCCAGAAGGAATACACCACTTCCTGCAGTACATACAGCAGCTGATAAATATGAGAAGACTTGAGATTTCTAAATAGAAGTAAATTAAAAGTCTGTATAACTTTCTGAAACCAGTTGATTTAAAACAACTGTAGTAGCCATTTAAAGATGGAGTGTGATGGTGTGGCACCACCACATGGATGTGTACCAGCCAACAGGTCCACTTTAAATGTTTGTCATCACTTTTTTACTTTTATTGTGTAAAATAAAAATAATTGTATATTACAACTTTATGGTCACATACGAAGCATAATATCACATCACTCAGGGTCTCACTAAAAGGGGTCCTCCTACTATAATCCTTACCATAGGTGATACATGTCCGATTACTGATCCCTTTAACGCAGGGGTCTCAAACTCAATTTACCCGGCGGCCGCTGGAGGTAGAGTCTGAGTGAGGCTGGGCCGCATCAGGGTTTACACAAGAAAAACAAGATAGGAGCCCTCCATAGCCACTCCCCTACAGTCACCACATGCTGCTGACTGAATAGTACCCCATATAGTATCCAATCCCAATTATAGTGCCCCATATAGTATCCAATCCCCCCATATAGTGCCCCACATAGTATCCAATCCCCCCATATAGTGCCCCACATAGTATCCAATCCCCCCATATAGTGCCCCACATAGTAGCCAATGCCCCCATATAGTATCCAATCCCCCCATATAGTGCCCCACATAGTAGCCAATGCCCCCATATAGTGCCCCACATAGTAGCCAATGCCCCCATATAGTGCCCACATAATATCCAATGCCCCCCATATAGTGCCCACATAGTATCCAATCCCCCATATAGTGCCCCACATAGTAGCCAATGCCCCCATATAGTGCCCACACTATCCCACCTGACCCCCCCCCCCCCCCACACACACACACACATACTATCTCACCTTACTCCCCCCCTACACACACTACCCCACCTGGCCACCATCCCCACACACACACACTGCCAACCCCCCAGCCTTCCCACCCCCTGGGTTACAATAGAATACTCACCAGCTTGGATCCGCTGGAGCGTGGAGCCGCCACGGCCGTCCATCCAATGAATGAGGGGCCGGATGACGTCACTGAGCAGCACGTCCTCAGCCTGCTGTATGTCCGTGGGATCCGGCCCTATGTTCCGGGGAGCGATCGCTGTCGGGCGCCAGCACTGCCTCCTGTAGTTTGACGTCGGTAGGCAAAAGACTTTCCTGTCCGGGGCACTGGCCCCGAATCTTAATGCCTAGCAACATCACTGGGTCGGGCCACATATAATGCGGGTCACTGGGTGAGGTGGGGGCCGCAAACTAGTGTCCCGAGGGCCGCGAGTTTGAGACCCCTGCTTTAACGCGAATTAAGAAATGTGTGTTGCCCATAGCAACCAATCACAGAGCAGCTTTCATTCTCCACAGCCATCTTCTGCACTGTGGTTGCTATGGGCAACAAGGACGAGCAATTGGCGGAGAAAGGACTAATAGACGCTGCCGGATATCACCGATACGCTGTAGAGCTGCTGCCAGCCCCAATTGTTTCCTTCTGAAAGTCACATGACCAAAAATGTCGTCATGGTGATGCGAGATGTAATTCGACACAATGTTGTCACCACATAATAATGCAATACTCACCGCCTGCTGCAAAACTACAATTCCCAGCATGCCCTGAGGTAGTTTTGCAACATCTGAGGAGCCAAAAGCTGCAGAACACTGATATAACCACAATAGAATGATTATACATCAGCTTCGATTATATAATAATATAACATAGAGGGGGAGGGGCTTCAGAGCAGAGTCTAGTGCTCATACATTATAACCTGTACATTATAAGCAGGAAACTCACTACCTACCTCACTCAGCAGCGTACAAGATGGAAATAACACGGTTGGGAAGGAAGCGGCTCGTTGATTGGCTAACAGGCCGTGACGTCATTAAATGGTTCCTTTACGTCCGATAAGGATTGTGGGAGTTGTGGTCCCGCTCTTCGATGAGACGTAGAGTTCCCGCCTACCAGCCGCGCGACGTAACGAGCCACTGCCAATCAAAACGCTTTGGCGCCTAAACAGAGTGAAACCACATTCCCCAGAAAGCGCTGCGGCGACGGGCAGGGCGTGGTGACGTCACCTCGCCGCCGCAGCCAATCAGCGGGCAGAGGCAGTGTTGTTCCCTCCAAGCTGCACGCTGGGTGTCTGGGGCAGGTAATGTGAGGGGCGCAGACCCCGCTCTGTCATCTCCTCACAGGAGGGGCTCATGTGTGACCGCCATTACCCTGGTGTACACAGCAGGGGAGGTGTGTGTGAGCCCCTCACCTGATTGTACCGCAGCCTCCTGTGTAACCGGGGGGTCCCGAGTCTCTGTGAGGGGGAACACGTGACTGACCTGTATAACAGGGGGGCTATAGCTAATACAGGGGTATATTCATCTCTTATAGGGGGACTATAGCTAATACAGGGGTATATTCATCTCTTATAGGGGGACTATAGCTAATACAGGGGTATATTCATCTCTTATAGGGGGACTATAGCTAATACAGGGGTATATTCATCTCTTATAGGGGGACTATAGCTAATACAGGGGTATATTCATCTCTTATAGGGGGACTATAGCTAATACAGGGGTATATTCATCTCTTATAGGGGGGGCTATAGCTAATACAGGGGTATATTCATCTCTTATAGGGGAGGATATAGCTAATACAGGGGTATAACCATCCATTATATGTATAATATGGGGGCTATAGCTAATACAGGGGTGTAACCATCCATTATATGTATAATATGGGGGCTATAGCTAATACAGGGGTGTAACCATCCATTATATGTATAATATGGGGGGGGTTATAGCTAATACAGGGGGAGGCTATAGCTAATGCAGAGATATAACCATCCATTATATGTATAATATGGGGGCTATAGCTAATAGAGGGGTATAACCATCCATTATATGTATAATATGGGGGCTATAGCTAATAGAGGGGTATAACCATCCATTATATGTATAATATGGGGGGGGTTATAGCTAATACAGGGGGAGGCTATAGCTAATGCAGAGATATAACCATCCATTATATGTATAATATGGGGGCTATAGCTAATAGAGGGGTATAACCATCCATTATATGTATAATATGGGGGCTATAGCTAATAGAGGGGTATAACCATCCATTATATGTATAATATGGGGGGGGTTATAGCTAATACAGGGGGAGGCTATAGCTAATGCAGAGATATAACCATCCATTATATGTATAATATGGGGGGGTTATAGCTAATACAGGGGGAGGCTATAGCTAATGCAGAGATATAACCATCCATTATATGTATAATATGGGGGGGGTTATAGCTAATACAGGGGTATATTTATCCCTTATACAGGGGCTATAGCTAATGCAGAGATAAAACCATCCATTATATGTATAATGGGGGGGCTATATGTAATACAGGGGTATAACCATCCATTATATGTATAATGGGGGAGGCTATAGGTAATACAGGGATATGACCATCTATTCTATGTATTATAGGGGGGGCTATATGTAAGAGCCCGTTCACACTACAGATTCGGCGCGGAGATCCTGCTTGGATCCCCTGCCTGCCCGAGGCCTCCCATTGAAAGACTTAGCAGGAGGGATTCGGGACGGAGTCTGCGGGCGGGGGTTCCGAGTGGAATCTTCTTACCGAATTCGAAGTGTGAACGGGCCCTGATATAGGGATATGACCATCCATTATATGTATTATGGGGGGCTATATGTAATACAGGGATATGACCATCCCTGTATTATAACCCTCCATTATATTTATTATAGGGGGCCACAGCTTATACAGATATATAACCATCCTTTATATGTATTATAGGAGGCTACAGCTAATACAGGGTAATAGCCATCCATTATAGGGGGAGGGGTTTTCAGCTAATACAGACTTATAACCATCTATTATATGTATAATATGGGGGGGGGGCTATAGCAAATACAGAGATATGTATTATAGGGGGCTACAGTATTTGGTACGCTGCCAATTTTGCAAATTTTCCTACCTAGGTAAATTTTCCCATCGTAGGTACACTTGTGAGAGACAGAATCTATAAAGAATATTCCAGCAGATGTGGTTGGTAAATAACAGAATGTACACCTGCCTGGGATAAACATACATCTATCCTAAGAGAATAAGTAGGAAAATACTTAAAGTGACTGTACCACCAGGCCCAGGCTGAAGCACTGGAGGCGGGCCGACCCAACCTTAGTGGGAAGAAACCCCAGCCCCTCCAAAGGCATCCAGTACCAAAATTACAACATCTTCACCCTGTCACTACTGAGATACTCACAATTTTTTCACCTTTGATGACACTAGCTATAGGCAACTTAAAGGTACAGCGATGGGCACAATTTGTGCACCCTCCTCCGGTGGTGGGTGGACCAAATTGTATTCACTGATAGTAACGTCCACTTCACAAAGCACATTTTATTTTGGGGAGGGTACATATATTTTATTTATTTATTTTTTTTAAAGGAGGCCGGGAACTTCTTGCACAGTTTGTTTCTCATTTAACCCTTTGAGGACCAGGCCCAAAATGACCCAGTGGACCGCGCAAATTTTGATCTTAGTGCTTTCGTTTTTCCCTCCTCCCCTTCTAAGAGCTCTAGCACTCTCAGTTTTCTATCTACAGGCCATGTAAGTGCTTGTTTTTTACAGGAATAGTTGTACTTTGTAATGGCGTCATTCATTTTACCATAACATGTATGATGGAATTCCAAATATATTATTTATGAAGATATAAATTGGTGAAATTGTAAAAAAGAATGCAATATGGTAACGTTTGGGGGGTTCCTGTGTCTACGTAATGCACTATATAGTAACAGCAACATGACACTATTATTCTATAGGTCAGTCCGAACACAACCATATGCAGGTTACACAGATTCTCTAATGTTATATATATATTTTTTTATGAAATCCTTTTTTTTGGCAATTAAATATTAATAAAATGGGCCTATTGTGACGCTTATAACGGTTTTATTTTTTCACCTACGGGGCTGTATGGGGTGTAATTTTTTCCGCCATGATCTCTAGTTTTTATTAATACCATATTTGTGAAGATCGGACGTTTTGATCACTTTTTATTGATTTTTTTTAATATATAATGTAACATAAAATCGGTAATCTGCGCACTTTTTCCCCTCTTTTCGTGTACGCCGTTTACCGGTCGCAATGACGCTTGTTATATTTTAATAGATCGGACAATTACGCACACTACGGTATATTATATGTTTATCTATTTATTCATTTTTATATGTTTTATTTATATAATGGGAAAGGGGGGTGATTTAGACTTTTATTGGGGGAGGGGTTTTGGGGTAGTGTGTTAGTGTTTTGAACTTTTTTTTTTTACACATTTGAAGTCCCTTTGGGGGACTTCTACATACAGTACTTTGATTTCTACACTGATGAATGCTATGCCATAGGCATAGCATTGATCAGTGTTATCTGCAATCTGCTCATTGAGCCTGCCTGTGCAGGCTCAGTGTAGCAGATCGCCGATCGGACCGCACGGAGGCAGGTAAGAGACCTCCGGCAGTCCGTTTCAACGATCGGGACCCCCGCAGTCACACTGCGGGGGTCCCGATCGGTAAGTGACAGGGGACTCCCCCTGTCACTTACACTTAAACGCCGCGATTGCGGCGTTTAAGGGGTTAATGACACGCGGCAGCGCGATCGCTGCAGCGTGTCATTGCCGGTGAGATCCCCACCTGCTATGAAGCGCGCTCCGCTCCGGAGCGCGCTTCATAGCGGGAAAAACACCCAGGACGTAAGGTTACGTCATGGGTCGTCTGGGGACAGACTTCCATGACGTAACCCTACGTCCAGGGTCGTCTAGGGGTTAAAGGGAACTTGTCACCCCCCCGTGCCGGGGTGACAGGCTCCCGACCCCCGTTAGAACCCCCTATACTCACCTAATCCCGCCGGGTCCCGCTTCTGGAGGTGGTCGGGTGACGGAGATCTCAGCCGCTGCAGGAGAGTCCAGCGCTTCGTCATTCTCTATGGGTGTTGGACTCATCTCTCAGCGCGCGCACGCCGGGCTGCAGCGGCTGAGATCTCCGTCACCCGACCACCTCCAGAAGCGGGACTCGGCGGGATTAGGTGAGTATAGGGGGCTCTAACGGGGGGTCGGGAGCATGTCACCCCGGCACGGGGGGTGACAGGTTCCCTTTAAACAAAAACCAAATCAGTATGTATTTCACCTTTGAGGTGTGTGTGTGTGGGGGGGGGGGGGCATAAATTTTCTAGTCCTTACTGAGGAATATAATGGGCTGACAATAATGTACCACAAGGATGCAGCAACCAATAATGTACTACTAGAGATGAGCGAACCTGGAGCATGCCTGAGTCGATCCGAACTTTCGGCATTTGATTAGCGGTGGCTGCTGAACTTGGATAAAGCCCTAAGGCTATGTGGAAATCATGGATATAGTCATTGGCTGTATCCATGTTTTCCAGACAACCATAGAGCTTTATCCAAGTTCAGCAGCCCCAGCTAATCAAATACCGAACGTTCGGGTTTGGATCGACTCGAAACCGAACCCGGTTCGCTCATCTCTATGTACTACATTGAAAAAAGTTGTCATCCAAGGGCTCTGAGATTTGGAATTCCAACTGGTCAATACCTCAGGGCTCGCCGTAATTGCTCCAAAGTTTCTAACTTCATTGAAGAAAGTAAAAAACTACAAAGCTGCTTTAAAGCACAAGGCTATCCAAGATCAACCCTTACAAAGGCCTTTAGGAGAGCAAAAGAAATAACAAGGAATGAGCTAATAGGAGAATGTTAACAGACCTATACTTCGAAGAAGATCATTAGATGAATCAGCACCTATGACCAATGCGCACAGGAGGTCACTCATATTATTCGCGAATACTGGCCAGTATTGCGTGCGGACAAAGATGTGCATGTTGTACTTAATGACCACCCCAACATCACCTATCTCAGAGACAGACACCTCAAGGATATGCTAGTCCACAGCTACTTAAATTACAAAAACACCCGCACGACGACAAGACCAACGGTGAAGGGTGCGCACCCTTGTGGTCGGTGTTCCTTTTGCAAATTTCTACCTCATAGGACGGAATTCACAAACCCTGTAAATAGTAGAGTGGAAAAACTGCAAAAGTAGAGGAGTCATATATGTAGCGTTTTGCACTTGCCCCAAAATTTCCGTAGGCAAAACTTAACAACAACTACGACTAAGAATTTGCAATCATGTCAACAATGTTACGACAGGAACAGATACAGCATTGGCACAATATATTAAGGACATTCATAGTAATAATATAAGCGTACTTACCTTCTTTGGTCTACGGAAAATGTCACATAAATATTGGAGATACAGACATACTACAATCATATTATTTGCATTACCAGTATTTGAATGTACATAGTACTGGGCCTAGGGAATGTATTTCCTGTTAAAGTCCTAATACATGTGCACTTGCAGAGACTTGGCAGAAATATTGTTAAGTCTAATTACATGCGCATCATAAGGAAATTGGTTCAGGATTACTTCCAGGACCAGATACATGCGCAGTAGAACTACTACAACAAGAAATTCTTACTGAATGTTCAGAAACATGCGCACCTTCTGCAATACCTGCAGGATTTTCCGACTAAGTGCTAACGCAGGTGCAGTCCTTCATGTGCCTTCACTTCCTACACAAATCACAAAACATGCACATTAGCAATGAATAGTCTGAAACTACCTTAACCCCTTCACGTGAGCAGAATTTTAATAAAACCATGTTAGATGTTGCACTCTTGTAAAATATTTTCAAAACTTGACGTTAAGGGATACATCAAGTAACAGTCACTGATAGGCTTAAACTGATTGTCAATCATTCAGGAGTGATATTCCGATATTGCCATTATCACACCATAAACATACATTATAAAATGTCAGCATCCACGTGGCTAGCTTACTCTTTGCAAAATCTTCTTTGAAAAAGCTGCTGTTGGGTGGTAACGTCGGGCGTTACTACAGTGCCGCGGAGATTCAAAAATTTTCAATGGTCCATGCATGATATTGAAACATCATGCCGGATAAGTAAACTCTTCATTACAGGCTTTCCCCGTCTTTTAGGTCTGCAAAATTACAGACGTGTGATAGCCTAAGGATATTGAAAAGAAAAAAAATTATATCACCTGTCTGGCGCCGGCACAAAGATTCCGAGGAGTGGTCCATTTTTTAAAATCACTTGCGTAACTTTCTTCATATGCAAATCAGGCCACTCTATGCACTGGAGATGGGCCTGCCGACCCCAGTGTACTGATATCCCCTCCCGTCAGTGACGCAGCCAGACTTGATTATGAAGGAGGCGCACCACCGAGTGGGGGGTGGGCAGCCCCATCTCCAGTGCATAGAGCGGCCTGATTTGCATGTGAAACCAGCGCAGATGGTGGGAACTGGGCAGCCATTTAAAAAAATGGACCATGTCACTGAGATCTCTGTGACGGCGCCGACCGGGTGATATAAAACCTTGTGACAGGTGCACCTTAAGCATAGCAGGAGTAATAATGTTTATACTTCTTGTGATTTGGGGGTGAGGGTGCCAGGAAATGTCCACCTTTACTAGATAAAAATATGAGTGTTGGTGTCCGGCCCTGATCTCGCTGTCTCTGTATTGTTGGTGTCCGCCCGTGGTCACTGTATTGTTGCTTTCTGGTGGTGATGAGCCAACATCGGGTAATGATGTCCATGTTTGACTGTGGGGCCAAACACTCAGCATTTATCTCTCAGCATCTGGAGAAATTGGATGCCACCCTAGGGCTATCAGGAAAACTGGCTGTATCCATGTTTTCCAGGACTCCCATCAGGCATCATTAGGGTTTTCAGGTTTTCTCCAGACACCAGGAGTTGAGTGCCACATGGCCAAACACGGACATTTTTCTGATGTTTGGTTATCACTATTGTATGGCCATGGTCACTATGTCAGCCGTCGCTGTACTGTTGGTGTCCGGTCCTGGTCACTGCATTGTTGGTGTGCGGCCCTGCTCGCTGTATTGTTGGTGTCCACCCCTGCTCACTGTATTGCCATCTCCGGCCCTGGTCATTGTTCTGTTGGTGCCCGGTCCTGGTCACTATATCGCTTGTCTTCTCTTTATAGGACTCTGCACCTTTATCTGTCAATCCTACGGATTCAGATCTGGAAGTTTCCCCGACCTTTATGAAAGGTAAGCTCCAGAACACCCCCCCCCCCCACAATACCGGCAATATGTGCGTTATTTCATAGAATTGTCAGAAAAAAAACTCTGCATTAAGTGGAACAGTTATGCCCCCTGTGGATCACATGGGTGTATTACAGCTGGAAATGCTGTCTTCGAAAGCTCAATCACATTGACCAATGGAGCATTTATATTCAGAAAGGTAAGTAAATTGGTGTAGATTGTAATACTTTTACAGTCTATGCGTGTCACAAACGCGTGATCCATTAAACACAGAAAGCTGAATGGTTGTATGCTTCTTATTTCTGTTTTTCTCCATTTTCCTTGCAGGATGACATCTTGCATCGTGAAGGGATGTACGATAACATCCAAGAGCGATCTCCCCGGCCTGATTCTTCACTCATTTCCCGATACCATTGAGAGGATAAAGTCATGGCTACTACAGACAGGACTGGACTTTCAGGACATTGCTGAAGTTTCCCAAAAAATCATTGATGACAAATCGCAATCTGAATACAGGATCTGTTCTCGCCACTTCTCTCCAGAAAGCTACACGATGATTGATGGGTCCCAGAGGATACTAAAGAAGGATGCCGTCCCTACTCTCTTTATCCAGCCTTCTTTTCTGTCCTCTTCGTCATTGGACTCCAGGATCATCCATATTAAAACTGAAGAATGTGACTATGATTCCTCCTCACCATCTCTAGTGAGCAGCGGGACCAGCACTTCCACCAGCACCACCCCGCTGAAGGTGGAGCAGCGCTACTCCCAGTGCACAGCCACCAGTCCACTCCACCCAGACCAGGAGCAATGGGCAAGTCTCTTCAGTTTATAATCTATAATACTGGTAGGGACTGACATATATTTGGGGCTATATTATAGTCGTTATATTCCTGTATATAGGGGCAGTATTATAGTAGTTATATTCTTGTATATAGGAGCAGTATTATAGTAGTTATGCGGTTCAGGGAAGAAAAAGCGCTGCACCTCACACCTATGGCTGATACTAGTGCCTCTAGGCTAAATAAAAAACACATCAGAATTTTGTGTATGAATTGATCCAGCCACACTGCCCCATGTACCATCGTGCAGGTATCTGATACACATGGGTCCCTACACTAAGTCCACACCGTGCCAGTCAGTGGCTACCAACCCCGCAGGCGTGCACAGTCAGGGAACGGGGGCCATGGGACGGCCCCGCGACCCCCATGCCACAGGACCAGACCCAAAAACACCACACCAGAACCCGGCCAACACCGCCGGCGGAGAAGGTCACCCCCTAACAGCACAAGTCTGGATGAGGTATTACACTCACCATAGCTGCAGCAGACAGAATGGGAAAAAACAGGAGGGATTAAAACCATGTGCACTCAGGTGTCTCCTGCTAATTGCGGTCATGTGGGTCTCACCAGGAGGAGTGCAATACACGGAGAAAAGAGAGAAACAAAATGCGGTTCAGGGAAGAAAAAGCGTGCTGCACCTCACACCTATGGCTGATACTAGTGCCCCTAGGCTAAATAAAAAACACATCAGAATTTTGTGTATGAATTGATCAAGCCATACTGCCCCATGTACAATTTTAAGTTTAATCCCTCCTGTATTTTCCCATTCTGACTGCAGCAGCTATGGTGAGCACAATACCTCATCCAGACTTGTGCTGTTTGGGGGCGACTTTCTCCGCCGGCGGTGCTGGCCGGGTTCTGGTGTGGTGTTTTTGGGTCTGGTCCTGTGGCATGGGGGTCGCAGGGCCGGAAGATGCGTGGTTAGCCACGGGAAACAGTCCCAATAGATTTACTTTGCAATAAGCTTTTTGCACCCCCATGCTGCCCTCCATTGCCTAGATTCCTCACGCACATGATCCTAGCTCATGGGTATACAGCTGACACTACACAGACTTTGGTGCTAACTCAGACCTGCTCCACAAGTTATTATAGTAGTTATATTCTTGTATATAGGAGCAGTATTATAGTAGTTATATTCTTGTATATAGGAGCAGTAGTATAGTAGTTATATTCTTGTATATAGGAGCAGTATTATTGTAGTTATATTCTTGTATATAGGAGCAGTATTATAGTAGTTATATTCTTGTACATAGGAGCAGTATTATAGTAGTTATATTCTTGTATATAGGAGCAGTATTATAGTAGTTATATTCTTGTATATAGGAGCAGTATTATAGTAGTTATATTCTTGTATATAGGGGGCAGTATTATAGTAGTTATATTCTTGTATATAGGAGCAGTATTATAGTAGGTATATTCTTGTATATAGGGAGCAGTATTATAGTAGTTATATTCCTGTATATAGGAGCAGTATTGTAGTAGTTATATCCCTGTGTATAGGAGCAGTATTATAGTAGTTATATTCTTGTATATAGGAGCAGTATTATAGTAGTTATATTCTTGTATATAGGAGCAGTATTATAATAGTTATATTCTTGTATATAGGAGCAGTATTATAGTAGTTATATTCTTGTATATAGGAGGTAGTATTATAGTAGTTATATTCTTGTATATAGGAGCAGTATTATAGTAGTTATGCGGTTCAGGGAAGAAACAGAGTGCTGCACCTCACACCTATGGCTGATACTAGTGCCCCTAGGCTAAATAAAAAACACATCAGAATTTTGTGTATGAATTGATCAAGCCATACTGCCCCATGTACCATCGTGCAGGTATCTGATACACATGGGTCCCTACACTAAGTCCACACCGTGCCAGTCAGTGGCCACCAACCCCGCAGGCGTGCACAGTCAGGGAACGGGGGCCATGGGACGGCCCTGCGACCCCCATGCCACAGGACCAGACCCAAAAACACCACACCAGAACCCGGCCAGCACCGCCGGCGGAGAAGATCGCCCCCAAGCATTATAGTAGTTATATTCTTGTATAAAGGAGGAGTATTATAGTAGTTATATTCTTGTACATAAAGTATTATAGTACTGATTGTATATTCTGGTCTATAGAGGGCAGTATTACATTGGTAGTTTCTATAACATGACAGCTTTTTAGTAATGTGTATCTGAAACAAATAATCACCATCTAGTGACTTTTTCTGCATAACCCAGTGTCAAAAGGTCATTTTTACATATGCAGATTATAAGTAATGAATGGTCCTAGGAACCCTCAATAAATTGGTAATCAGCTTGTTTAAAAGGGCAAAATCCTGCTCGTTTTCTGGTATGATTTTTTTTTTTCTGTAACCGGTAACCTCATCGTTATTGGCCGCACATCCATCTAAACTAGAAACGTGCGGTCGATAACAATCTATTTAGGTGGCCTTATGGATTATGTAGTGATCGTTCGTGTGGCCTGGCTGCATGATTATTTGTGCCGTATAAAGCCACTGCCAACGAATGCGATCTTACTGATTGTCACTCATCTGCAGTAAGAGGACCCTTTATACTGTATCTTATGAAATAACATCCAATGTTGATTGTTTTTCCTGCAGGCGGATGTCACGTCTAGATGTATTGTTACTGACTGTCCTAACTTCGTGGAGGTCCAGCATCCTGATGTCACTATTCATATGTTTCCAAATAAGTTTTCAACAGTGAAGTTGTGGCTCCAGCAGACGGGACAGAACTTTGGTGATCTTGACCTCGCTGCCCGGCAGGTTCTGGACATGAGCCCCTCGGAGAGGTTTGGGATGTGCTCTGATCACTTTGCCCCCGATTGTTACATGATCCACGGTGCGGAAGTGAAGCTCAAACCAGACGCCGTACCAACTATATTTCCAGGCCTTCAAAGAAACATCATAAAAGAGGAGGAGGTCGAGTTACCATTTCATTCGGATTCCAGTTTCGATGGCTCGTACCCTCCCAGAGAACAGCCTGATGCGTACTCCGATTATAACCACAGACTGCGGCACATTGCCACCAACACTGACCCTTACTGGGGCGTCCGGAGCATCGGGGTGCTCACCAGACCTATACTTGTCCGAGAAGTTTCCACCTCCACACGAATGGGAAAGTTTTATAATGGTTTGAAGTCACTAACTTGTTCGGTTGACAAGGCCATTCAGTGCTCGGAGATGGAGCTTCACCATAGAGACAGTTCCTGGAACGTTAGACCCGACTACCTCTATAGGTTCGGTCCTGCTGTCCCTCCAAAAGACATGAGTGTGGGGCAGCCTGAGAGAATGGTGGCAAACCAGGAATCAGAAGAGCCAGGTCTACAGAACTGGGCGGCATTACTGCAAGGAATGACCCCAGACAACTCTCGGCTTCCAAGAAACGTCCCTGTGAAAGACAGCAGGCTATTTTTTGCCATGGAGGAAGTGATGGTAAGCCGGGGCCCTGCATGTGAATTACTACCTGACTGTTATGTATGTGAGATACAGACCTAGACAGGCGGGAATGGGAAGCCTCACAGGAGTAATGGGGACACATAGATTTGCATTCAGCTCATGCATAGGGAACCACATACAGTTGGCCTCGGATTTCTTTATAGTTTATGGACGCATATCAGGGAGACTCATCCATTCTGTTTTTCGATTTATTTTTATTTTTCTACCCTCATTGAAAATACAATGAGTATTGTGTTTCAGATAATTGAAGCAGTTTCCATCTTAATCCCCTCAATTTTTCTTGTATTTTTAGGTCTCTCTCATGCAGCATTTGCTTAACACACCCTTTATAGAAGAAGCCTCCAAGCTGATGACACAGAAGTTCCTGAATCAGGTCCTGGAGATCGTGGCTCTCCTGACTGGAGATGTAAGCAGCTCTTGGTAATCTGTCTACCTAAATTCTCAGAGGAAGATTTCTAGAAAAACAATTACAAAAGAAAATTCCGCAGCACACCAGCGTCAAGTGAAAAAAGAAGTGGTATTTATTGCATGTAGCAAGGAACACAAAAGGGATGCAACGTTTCTGTCTACTCCAAGACCATTGTCAAGTCATCCCTTTTGTGTTTCTTGCTACATGCAATAAATACCACTTCTTTTTTCACTTGACGCTGGTGTGCTGCAGAATTTTCTTTTGTATTTGTTGGGATCCCGAGCCAAGGGACTTACTCCGTATAGCACCCACTACCTGGATTCGGAAGTGCGGCTTTTTCCCTTTTCTAGAAAAACCATTAGATATATTCCAGCCCTATAGCTGATCCCATATCCACTTTGTATCTCCCAAAGACAATGCATAGACTGTGTATTGACCCACTGCTCCATGCTGTGGGGAGAATTGGGGTCGCAGAGGTTGAACACTCCATTTTCACACACGTCCTGTGGATAAGTGACATGTTTTTGTTGCTAGCATTACCCTTTAAGAAGATAGTGTCTAGCGGCGTTATGGAACCTTCTGTAAGTTTAGATAACTATCCACATCAATGTGTACCTTCTGCCTGGCTTGTATAGAGGCCAGTAGATATAGAAGTAAATGGGGAGGTGAATCCTCTTGAGATCTCCAGTTGTACATGACTCTTCCTTCTCTAATAATTTTGTCAGAATCTTCATTGGCCTTTTGGGGGACCTCAGTGTCAGGCATTGGACAGAACAATACTGATGGGGTCTGCCCAGCTCTTCTGGACCTTGTAGTGCAGGTCACTAAATAGACATGGTGAAGCTAATGTCTGACAAACCTTGTCTTGTGTTCTCAAAGGATGTGAGGAGGTTGGGGAAAGGGAAGCACCTGGGGTTAAGGCTTAAAACACTCAATAATAGTTCCATCTTTTTACCTTTCTTCCTCTATAGAAATGGGTGCTTGCAGAGAGAGATGACCCCCCTGACAGTCCAGAGGAGGTGAGTGCAGTGCCGGACATTGCCACCAGTCCCCTCATACCCAAGCCTTTCCTACTTTTTAGAGTATCAAAGAACTCATGTTATTGATAATGGAGTCCTAATTAGTGTTGAGCGGACTTGATGAACTTGTCTATCCATGTTTTTCAGCACTCCCTAAGGCAGCATCCAACTTTTCCAGCCATTGGTATTCAAATGCCGAGCGTTCAGAGAACATTGCCGAACCTGAACAGTTTAGCAACTTTGCTCAACGCTAATCATAACACGTCATAGAAACAACATTTCCACAGTAATGGACATGGACCATTTCAAAGCCAATGGAATATATGGCATCTGTGAGAGGATAGAAAGTCAAATAAGGAAATTCAGTATTTAGTTTAAACCATTGTTCCATGTAATGTAAGGGACAACTGAATTAGTGGATGATGATGTATTAGGGGGGTGAGGTATAGGTTTCATGGCAGTCAGAGGGGATTGGTTCTAGATCTCCCACATTTCCAATGGGCATCCCCAATGCTGATACAGCACATTTTAATTGGGAATAATTAAATTAACTAATTGTTCCCACATGTTTATGGAGAGAAAGGTGATCAGCCAAAATTGTCAATTTCTTAGCAAGAGTCGGCTCCTCCTGGAGGAAGATACATGAGTCGCGTTGGTGTTTCCAATGGTCTTCCTCCAAAGAGACAAATTTCTAAGGTCAGTGGGAAGAGAAGGCTATTTAGGACAGAAATAATAGGACCTTCTCCCAGAAAGCATATATGGGGGGCAAGCAATAATAAATGTAGAGAGGCAGCAGAGACAGAGGATGGTAGCCGACAAGAGGATGGTAGGCGCTGTGGGGTAAGATGGGACTGGTGAATTATGTTAAGTTGTATTATTTTGTTATCTGCTGCAGGGGATACTGACAATTGATATATTTTCCCAGTCCTCGTCCTGAAAGGCTTGGAGTGTAGAAGCCCATTTCTCTCTTACCGGTATGGGGTGAGCAGCCATTGTTTCAGATGGTGAGTTTATAAGGTAGAGGCCAAGCCCTGCGACTTAAGTGTCCCGATAAGAGGAGAGGAAGAAATAAATGAGTTTGCTCTAACAATGATATATCTGGTATCTGATTCTGTAGGGCGATGCGTATTTCTAGATATCGGAAGAAGTGTGTGAGGGGTATTGTATGTTTTGAATTCCAGGTCAGTAAAGGAGATAAAGACATTATTGTCATTTAGATTTGCCAGAGTACAGATATCGTGGGTAGCCCAAAAGGAGGGGGAATCATAGCGGTTCAACCACCTCATGAGAAAATTGTCTCCGCACTAGTCTAGTAAGTTTATGGATGGAAAGTAATTTAGTGGTGGTTTCCATTTCTTGGAAACGAAGGAGACCTAAACCAGGTGACTCTCTGAATTGGGTTGTTCAAGGACAAACAATACAAAGAAATACAGTCCCGTCCAGGCTGAGAATTCAGTAATTATTAATGTTAGTGAAATTTCCCTCTAAACGCTATCAGGGGTAACTCACCATTTCCCCATTTCTTTGTTGCAGGTGCCGGTAAAATGTGACGACGTTGCAATGTATTTCTCCACTGAGGAGTGGAACTACATTAAGTCACACAAAGAGCTCTATAGAGATGTGGTGACAGAGGAGCCGCAGGACCTCACCGAAGTGGTGGACGAGACAGATTCAGGTGAGACGGCCACCAGTTCCATATATGGGTCATTCCATCCAAACTGAACCTTTTCGTAACAACCGTAGCAACTAGTTAAACATTTTTTTTTAACCGCTAATTAAAAAAATGCAATTTAACCACAAAAGTTATAAATATACATTAAGACTCTTAAGTCTCAGTTTTACTAGGTTTAACTAGGTGTTACGGGTGTTACGAAAAGTTTAGTTTGGATGGAATGGCCCATATATATATATATATATATATATATATATATATATATATATATATATATATATAATATATCCGGCTTAATATAATCTATGAAGCGTAAGAGTCAGATGTTCGGCCGGCTGGAGAGTGGACTGGACTTCTGGACTTGACTGATCCACTGAGACCCACTGCAATCGATAACTTGACATGTAATGAGACATTACAATTGACAGTCTTTGTGACCTACTACACCCATCATTTCATCTGTTAATTTTGGTATAACCCATTAATTGAAATAATATACTTCACCCTATGATCCTCTGACCTCAGACATGGTGATAGCGACTCTTCACACATGTAGACATCTTGACTTGTCTTCTGCTTCCACCAAACAGATGAATCAGTAAGTGAGGAAGAAGTTAAAGAGACCACAAAACAACCAAATTCTCCAGACTGGCTGCCAGATGGCGCTGTCAGCGAGTTCAGCGAGTCCGAGGTATTGTCTGATGAAGAAGATGGAGATGACTCTACGCAAGGGGATGACGACTTATCTACAAGTCTTCCAGGTTCTTCCAGTTTACCGAAGGATGGCAGTGCATCCAATGAAAGCACTAAAATGAAGAAATACAATTTGCTACACAGGAAAGGAAGAATCTATCACTGTAAGAAGTGTGACATGACCTTCCCCAAAAGACTGGCCTTTAAAAGGCACCTTAAATCCCAGAAGCACCTGAAGAGTTACGAGGAGGAGGTGGACGTCAAGTGCGAGGACTGTGGCCAAGTGTTTGTTACCAAATCTTTACTGATCAAACATCGGGCGGAAAATCACGCGGTTAAACGCTACGCCTGCACTATCTGCGGTATACAGTACGACTACAAGTCTCAGTTCATCATCCACCAGAGAGCGCACACCGGGGAGAAACCCTTCGAGTGTGAACTGTGCGGAAGGAAATTCGGCCATAAGTGCAGTCTGCTGGTTCACCAGAGGAGGCACACCAAAGGCAAGACCGTGTCCTGCAGCAAATGTGACCACCGCTTCGACACCAAGTCCCAGCTGGCCAGACACGAGAAGATTCACGATCATGACAATCCTATCATGTGCCGCCTGTGCGGGAAACGCTTCGCACATAAATCACATTTCATGAAACACAAGTGGGCCTTCCACCATGAAGAGGTCTGACGGCCACCAGTTTTATACTTGAGGGATTTTTTATAAAAGTTCACCACAAGTGCCGCAGTGTAGGGTACAGGCGCCCTTCTTTCTGAGGAGACATAAGACTTTTATACTGGTTTGAAGTTAGAAGTTTTCTATTGTTTATACCTCCATGATCCATAGGAAGGTGAACACCTCCCCACCTGACTCCTCCCCGGCAATTTTTCTGCCCATTTGGGCAGGTTTGTAGTTGAAGTGATTCTATATGTAGAAGCTATAGAAGGGCAGTCAGCCCAAAGGACTGTATAGTGAGTCTTCTTGTCTGAGGGTGAACCTGTATCGTCTCTTTAGTTGGGCATAGACTACGAGAGATGACTGACAGCTTGCTGCCCTGACTTCTTAATGAAAGAACAGATCCGTTACTTTTTGGAAGGAAGATAGATGGCTGCCCGACACCTCTGTCGCTACCAGGGTAAACATAGGACTGGGCCTGTGAATATTAAAGCAGTTTTGCTGTGAAATCTTATTGATGACCTGTCTACACCCAGAACCCCAGCTGATCACTACAACTGCAGCACCTTCTTTACATACTGAATAGAAACAGAAGGCCCTGTTCATTGTGTAGTGCAAATGCTGGGAACTAACCAACGCAACCACTACTTACAAAATGGAACCATTTGGGTCCAGCTGTATCCACTGTGTAGAGAGCGTGACGTGGCTGTGGTGAACATCTGATTGAGGGGAGTGTCGGGCGTATTCTGTGGATAGGCCTGCAATTAGTTTTCACAAAAAAAAAACATGTCTCAAAGAGACATCACGGAACCTAATTAGTAATTCTCTCCTGTCTGTGGCTACACTGTGATTTCTGATCATGTAACCAGGAACTGCCATGTTGTGTCTGGCCATGTGACTCCCATGTGCATTGACTTTTTAGCAATTCGCTTTGCTGTCATGGCTTCTTGTAAGTCGCCACAAAACCTCATTCACTTGCATGAGTAGTGGAGTCTCACAATCAGACAGTTCTATATGGTGGTTTCTGGTCACACCATTTAGCTTTAGCCTTGGACATGTGTTTTCCCTGTTTTTTATGCATAACGGTAGAGGCCATGTTTCCCAGTTTGTTACATGCAGGTTTATATGAGCTCCGGAGTACAATCGGTGATCATCACCTTGGTCCGTTGTCTTACCTGCCCATTTGTATCCATTATAAGCAGGCTCCTGGAGTGTACAAGGTGGGCAGGATTATACAGGATTATAGGACGGTTCCGTTGGGTTTTATCCCATTCATTTCTTAGGTTTGTCTCTTGCCCATCTTCTCTTTTTCATTGTAGGAGCTGAAGAGAAAGCATTTACTCCAGTATAGCACTTAGTATTGATAATCCACATAAGTTGGTGGTTGTAGACTCCGGTCAGTACCCTGAAGTCAATCGTTCTTTACCTGCCATCTATACATCAGGTTAGGTGGGGTCCTTATACCTACAAAGAAGTGGCAACATAAGAGAGGAAGGTCATAGATGTAAAACAAACAAACCTCTGGCCAGGGATCAGCATTTGGGGGGCACATTCTAGAAGGGCTTTACATGGACCCCCCATAGTTAATGAATAAGGGTGGGACACAACTACCAAATGTGCATGCCAGCATAGATTATCCTGGCAGGCAGTAATGGATGAATCTATGCCCAGGATGTGAGGAAGCCGCTTTGTTGCACACATTTGCACCTATGAGATGCAGGCCTGTGGCAGCTTCTTCAACTAAATTAAAAAGTTTCACAGGCGACAGGATACACTCCCGAAGCAGGCATGCACCAGGTATGGATTTCTTCCATGCAATCAAAAGCACTGCTGGAAAAATTCTACCTGGATTGCAGCAGGAGCGGTGCAGCAGTTGTTTTTTTTTCTACAGCGTATCGTGCTGCCTGCGAAACTTCATAGTTACACTTTAACGTAGAGGATGACGGTGCTTCTGTTTACATGGATTTCTCATGAAGGATTCCTTAACACTTTTTTTTCCCTTCTGTGCTTTAAGGCCTTATTCAGATGACCGTGCATACTATATGTTGTTTGGGTCAGTGCACATTACCAGTGTTTAGGCATGTTCATGCGTACTGACTCATGGAATGGATAGTATGAAGGGTGGGCTCCTATACCTTTGTTCTTGACTGCTGGTGGCCTGCGGATGACATTCTTTGGGATGTCTGGGCCCTGGTCATGGCCTGGTCACACTGCACGGTTGTGTACATTAAAGGGGTTGTCCGCCTATTTTAATATATGGCTGCCGGTGCATATAAAACAATAAACATATTATCCTTACCTGACCATGCTCCTCTGGTGTCGCCAGTGTCCCCCAATGATTGGCTGAGCGGGCTGTTACTACTGAGACGAGTTTGTCTTGAAAGTGGAGGCTTTGCATTCAGCGGGAGACACTGGCCATACAGAGGAAGCAAGGACAGGTAAGGATAACATTTATTGTTTTATATGCTCCAGCAGCAATATATTATTAAAGGGGTTATCCAGCCTGGGGGCACTTTTTTGGGGGGTCCGGGAGGAAGTGGCTGAAATAAAAGACGTCCACTTACCTCCCCGCTTCCAGCGGCGGGTCCTGCATCACGGCGATCCGGTGCTCGGTTCCCGTCCACTTCCGGGTGTCTGACGCCGCCCGAGACGCTAGGTCTCAGGGCCGCTCAGCCACTCAGTGAAGGAGGCGGGATCCAAGCGGATCACACGGATCCCGCCTCCTTCACTGAGTGGCTGAGCGGCCCTAAGACGTAGCGTCTCGGGCGGCGTCAGACACCCGGAAGCGGCCAGGAACCGGGCACCGGATCGCCGTGATGCAGGACCCGCCGCTGGAACCAGGGAGGTAAGTGGACGTCTTTTATTTCAGCCACCTTCTCCCCGGACCCCCCAAAAAAGTGCCCCCAGGCTGGAGCACACCTTTAAAGGCTGACCGCCAGTCAACCCCTTTAAGCCTCAAACAGAACACAGATGTCTGATCAAGTCTCTGGTTGTTTTCGGCTTCCAGGTGCTCTAGTATTAGATACTGACGGCACCATCACAGTGTGTCACCGTGTATGCAAGCGACATTGAAATAATTCTTCTTTGTGGGAGCCCCACCTTGATTATTAAAATCGATGGAAGATTTATACTGTAGAACGGAGGTGAAATAAAACTAATGTTAACTTGTTATATTGAGGACTGGTTTGTGTAACTCCCCTAAACACCACAGCATCAGCAATGTCTGAGCTCACAGAGATCACCCAGCACTCAGTAATGTAAGTAGATGTGTCATCTCCTCTGTCTAGAAGGTTCCTGCACCTTGAGAAGTGACAACCAGAGAGGATACAACAGTGGTTTTGCAAGGGATCTGCCTCTGATCGAGAGCGCAGGCAAACAGGATGTTTTCTATCAAATTAAAGGGATTATCCAGGATTGAGAAGACAATGCTTCTTTGTTTCAAAAACAGTGCCATACCTGTCCTCAGGTCATGTGTAATATTACAACTGGGCTCCATTACCTTCAATATAACTGCAATACTACAAACTGAGGAAAAGAGTGTCACTGCTTCTAGAAGAGAACAGTAATGCTTTTTCTAACTCAGGATAACACCTTTAAACTTTTAAAGCATGATTCTTTCTTCATGGCGAACAAGAAAACTTGATTTTCCAGCAGAGACCTGAAGACTGAAAAGTGGATTTGGTGGGGAAATGTGTGCAGATAAGTATAACTTGAATTGATTTTTTCAAAACTCCTTTTCAGATAATAAGAATCTGACTAGAATAAATGCGTGTACTCTGAAGGAGGGATAACGGCAAACACAACAAGATAATGGGAGACTAGAGGGACACAAACTGGTCCAGGGAAGTCGTGGGTGATGCCAATTTGCAAGATATACTGTATACATATGATATACATATATATCACTCTCCCCAAACCTGTCTCTCTTTATATGTTACAAGTCTACGACTCATGATGAGCATTGTAGTATGGCAACCATCGGAGAGCTACAGGTTGTGGAACACTGCACTATATGGAGAAATGTATTGGCCACCTCCTATTCTACCTCTAGGACACTATAGGGCATTAAAGCACTGGCCATGGTGTCAGAAAGCCCACGCATACAGTTACTTACAAATAATGAAATGGCCACAATGTTTTATTAAGGAGTAACCATGTTTTTTTATTCAACAATGAATGTAATTCATAAACTTAAAAATACTTAAAACATAACATTTCATATTCAATCAGTTTGCAAAGACTGGGTCCACAGAGTACGACCATGTGGCCATAACCCCTCTGATAGAACTTTGTGACAAGGAAAATTATTAAAACCTTCAAGGTCCATATGCCGATAACTATCGAGTATAGGTAAAAACTTTCCATCTGCCGATTTAACTTTGCATCTAATGTGTTCCAAAAAGAAAAAAATCCAAGTGGGGGATGATCTTGGAGAAAATAAAAATCAGGGAACAAACGTTTCATAAGGGTTAAGTCCTGTCTCATGTCGCACAGGAGGTTCATGGCTCTTATTTTTTGTTACTTCCTACATGCTAAATAATGACATTTGGAGAATTGGCCGAATTGCAATTAACTTTTGTAAGTCGTTACTAGTGATGTCACGATACCAGAATTTTGAGTTCGATACCAATACCAACTTTTTTTTTTTCAATGCTCGATACCAATTCGATACTTAATAAATGATATTTAAGAAACAAAAAAAAAACAAAAAAAAACACAAGAATAGAAATGACACCCCCCCTCCCCCCCCACCCCCGGGTTCAGGTCAGTACGAACCAATTTATGTTCCCCTAATTTTATTACTTTAAAAATAAAGTCCCCATTATTTAAAATAAATAAAAACTTGCCCAACTCTGACTCACTTTTTTTTTTTTTTTTTTTTAACCCTTAGGGGACACAGCCAGTTTTCATTTTTGCGTTTTCGTTTTTCCCTCCTCGTGTATATAAGGCCATAGCGCCTGCATTTTTCCACCTAGAGACCCAAGTGAGCCCTTATTTTTTGCGCAACTAATTGTACTTTGCTATGGCAGATGTAATTTTTGCCTAAAATGTGCCGGGAAACCAGAAAAAAATTCAAAGTGTGGTGAAATTGAAAAAAAAAACGCATTTCTTTTATTTGGGGGAAATGTGTTTTTACGCCATTCACCCTGGGGTAAAACTGACTTGTTATATATGTTCCTCAAGTTGTTACGATTAAAACGATATATAACATGTATAACTTATATTGTATCTGATGGCCTGTAAAAAATTCAAACCGTTGTTAACAAATATACGTCACTTAAAATGGCTCCATTCCCAGGCTTATAGCGCTTTTATCCTTTGGTCTATGGGGCTGTGTGAGGTGTCATTTTTTGCGCCATGATGTGATCTTTCTATCGGTACCTTGATTGCGCATATACGACTTTTTGATCGCTTTTTATTACAATTATTCTGGATTTGATGCGACAGAAATTGCGCAATTTTGCACTTTGGGATTTTTTTGCGCTGACGCCGTTTACCGTGTGAGATCAGGAATGTGATTAATTAATAGTTTGGGCGATTACGTACGCGGCGATAGCAAACATGTTTGTTTATTAATTAATTAATTATTTTTTATTTATAAAATGGGGAAAGGGGGGTGATTCAGACTTTTATTAGGGGAGGGGGTTTTGTGTTATTAAAAATACATTTTTCTTTTACTTTACACATATACTAGAAGCCCCCCTGGGGTTAGGGTTATTCCCCCCCTGGGGTTAGGGTTATTCCCCCTGGGGGACTTCTAGTATATGCACTCTGATCTCTCATAGAGATCCATGCAGTATAGTTATACTGCATGAATCCATGAGATCGGTGTTCTATTACTTTTGGCTGCTGCAGCCAAAAGCAATAGAATGCCGAGCCGGGATCAGCGCCATTACGGAGCAGACCCCGGCCCGGGATGGATGCAGGGATCGCCCCCCCGCAATCGCGCCGCAGGGGGGCGATCCCCCCACTAGACCACCAGGTATGGATAACAGCAAGTATTTAGAAGCAGCTGTCAACTTTGACAGCTGC
The DNA here is from genome assembly GCF_027789765.1 of Dendropsophus ebraccatus. Lineage (NCBI taxonomy): Eukaryota > Metazoa > Chordata > Amphibia > Anura > Hylidae > Dendropsophus > Dendropsophus ebraccatus. Next base: position 63,285,084 of record NC_091467.1, on the reverse strand, counting down.
TTCTAAGTAGTTAATTAGCGGGCACGGCGATCGGACCGTGCCCGCTAATAGCCGCGAGCCCGGGCTACACGCGGCACCCGGGATCGCGGCAGTTCAGAGGGTGGTCGCCGCGCGACCCCCCTCTGAACTCCCATAGCGGCACGAGGACGTTCAATAACGTCCTGGTGCAGCTATGGGTTAATGTCTCCGCCTGTCTGGGGGTGGTGAGGGGGCATTTTTTGCGCCGTGATCTGTAGTTTTATTTAGTACCATGTTTTTATGTGGTACTGAATTGGGTGGTTTCTGCACTTGCTCGGTTTACCGTGCTTGATCAGGAAGGTGACAGGTATGGGGGTTGTAGTCATGTAACACACACTTTAGATATCAGGGGGGAGGATGGAGGAAGTAGTCATGTAACACACACCTGCTATCAGGGGGGAGGATGGGGTTTGTAGTCATGTAACAAACAACTGCTATTGGGGGAGGATGGGGTTTGTAGTCATGTAAAACACAACTGCTATCGGGGGAGGATGGGGGTTGTAGTCATGTAACACACACCTGCTATCAGGGGGGAGGATGGGGGTTGTAGTCATGTAACACACACCTGCTATCAGGGGGGAGGATGGGGGTTGTAGTCATGTAACACTAACTATCAGAGGGTGATGGGGGTTGTAGCCATATGACAGACACCAGCCAGCAGGGGGGATGATGGGGGTTGTAGCCATATAACACACACCAGCCAGCAGGGGGGATGATGGGAGTTGTAGCCATATAACACACACCAGCCAGCAGGGGGCTGTAGTTTCACTATTCCTGCTGTCAGGGCATGCTGACCACTGACCCAGCAGGGTGACCTGGATTTGGCTGTAGAGTAATCTGCAGGTTACAGCCCCCCTCCCCTTCCCAGTCAGAGTCAGGCCAACTATAAACCCCCCCACATTGTTAATGTCTGCTCCGGGAATTTCCTGCCGGCCCCGGCCTCCCGCCCCTCCTCACACTCCTGCTGCACCCAAAACCTCATAATCCTGTGCAGATGTAGTGGCCGCATCTCCTGCCGCCCCCTCCTCCAGCCGCCTTCTCTCCAGGACGCGCCGCTCCCTCTTCAGCCCGTGACCCTGCTCTGCCCGCAGTCATTAGCAGCCGGGGTCTGCTACACACAGTAGCCGACCCCCGCTGTATATGGAGCGGGCTCAGGAAGGGGGTAATGCCGCTGTCAGTGTGACAGCGGCATCTACTGTATAAAGTTACATAGCCGGCACAAGCAATAGCTATGTGCCAGCTATTTGAATTTGGCGCCGATGGGGGAAGAGGGTGCGCACGCCGAGGAGGTGACAGGTGGGAGCAGGGGGCGGCACACAGAGAACACGGCCGGCGCTCAGATAGTCGCCGGCCGTGTTCTCTGCACTATACTAATAGCGCAGTTTAACATAAAGTTTCGATACCAGGAAATCCTGGTATCAAACTGTTTTTCAGCCCGGAATATCGATAGTAGTATCGATATTTCGGTGCATCGTGCAACACTAGTCATTACTCTTCTCCATCCAAGTCCACCAATACCCAGCAAGAAAGCAGATAGTTATCGAGTCAAAACCCAGATTCTCACCATATACTCTTCTTGTCTGTCTTTGATCTCAATATAAAATGAGTGGCCAACTATCCAAACCCACCTAGGAATACCTAAAAGAGAAATTGAGGTGAGCGCTCCTGCACCTTCTCCCAAGCAGCTGCCTGTCTCCCCTCATCTAACCTGCAGCTGATACACAGTGCGGGAGTGTAGCGAGGACGGATGCTGATACCAAGCGCCTCTGTCCTCGCTGCACCTCAGGGCTCACCCCGCTTCTGCGCTGTGTATCAGCCGCAGGTTAGATGAGGGGAGACTGGCAGCTGCTTGTGAGAAAGTGCAGGAGCGCTCACCCAGCCGGGACAAGCTGGCGGGTGAGCGCTCCTGCATGGGACCCGGCGGCGGGGTAAGCCCTGAGGAATAGGGGGGAGACGGGCTCAGAGGAGGGGAGGAGCAGGAGGGGCCTCCGCAGCGGGGTGAGCGTCAGATAAGGAGCGCTTACCCCGCTGCCTGGAACTCAGCAGCAGGTGTAATAGGACCGGGGAGGGAGGGAGAAGGTGTCTATTCTAATTCTATACTTCTACATGCGCCCCCTGCTAATGCATACACTTGAGACGTGACATCACAATTTTTTTGAGGAAGCGAGCCTGTTTAATTTATTAAATTGGGGGAAATAGCATTATTTGTGCATTTCCCATAATAAGTGTATATTAGGGATTTGTATAACTTTCCTTATGTAATAACAAATACAAAAATACATTTTGCCCAGACTACCCCTTTAAAGCTTGCATGGATTCGATTCCCAGAAGCCTATTGTTTTTATGGTGCTGTCCTTGAGACCTACTCTCGCAGCCTCCGTTGCAGCAGCTTTCCTGCGTTTTACTATCCATAGTAAAAGTTGCTAATGCTTTAAAACAAGAGAATATATATATAGTGGTGCAGCTCACAGCGTCTCAGTACAGGGTCGAGGTGAACTAAAAAGCCCTTCCTTCAAGGGCAAGAAATGTAAAAACAAGAAATTTTAGTCCTCAAAACCTTGTAGTCTATTGCATATTCTATAATGACATAATGGTATATGCTCTGTCAAATAGGGAAATATTAACCACAGCGTAATAAAAACATAGATATGTTTAATCAAGTGGCAGACAACACTAAGTAAAACAAATAGATAAAAATAGATAAAAAGTACAAATCACCGCAGGGCCCTGTCGGCATAACCATTATGATGTGTCTATACGCGGTCCTCAGTCACTAGTTGTTATAATATAGTGAATAACGCGCCAAATTTGCTAAATGACAAATGTCACACTGCAACAATGCTGAAATGAGCGCAACACTTGTAGCGTTGAGGATTAACAGTATCAGCAGGAATTGCTACATTTGGCGTCAATGGTAACTGTTCACATGTGGGTTGAGTCTGTTATGACTTCATAATGGTGAGTATAGAGGAAACGTAGATTGCGTAGCAGTTACAAACGTGCTGCTTTGGTTGTTTGCAGCAGTAAGGTGTTTGCCATGCGGGGCCCCGATTTATATAAAAGTGTGCATAAATGTAAAAATCAATTCCCTAAGTTGTTTGGGAATCTCTGGGTTCAGCCAAACACATTTCGGGGTTCAAAGTACACCCCTTCATGAGTGTCAATGTGGAGCAAGTATGTTCATAGATGTGGAGATGGTCCTTAAAGGGGTTATCCAGCGCTACAAAAACATGGCCACTTTCCCCCTACTGTTGTCTCCAGTTTGGGTGGGGTTTTGAAACTCAGTTCCATTGAAGTAAATGGAGCTTAATTGCAAACCGCACCTGAACTGGAGACAACAGTAGGGGGAAAAGTGGCCATGTTGTTGTAGTGCAGGATAACCCCTTTAAAGGGGTTATCCAGCGCTACAAAAACATGGCCACTTGTTCCCAGAGACAGCCCCGCTCTTGTCTAAAGTTTGGGTGGGGTTCTGCAACTTAGTTTCATTGAAGTGAATGGAGCTTGATTGTAAACCACACCTGAGCTGGAGCCAAGAGTCGTGTTGTCTCTGGAAGCAAGTGGCCATGTTTTTCTAACACCAGATAACCCCTTTACTATGTCGTCTCTCGTCAGGTCACATGATCAGACCACATGCTCAAGTCAACTGATCAGGTCACATGATTGAAGGGAAACTAGAAGAAAATGGATTGGATTTGTGGAATTGATGGTTACCTAGCACACAGTTCACATTGCGTACTAGTTCATCTGATTAGACACTAGAATATATCAACAGATATAAGTGCAAATAAAAAATAAACGATAATAAGAATAAAAATGTAAATCAAAAAATAATATATAAGGGTAAGTATAGTTATGTGCATTTCAAGGAACAAAGCACAGTCTAGCAAAACAATTGTTCATAGACAATAACGAAAATGAGGGGAGGTTCATGAGCAGGCGGACATATCAAAAGAGATTTTATGGGACCTCGAATAAGACCAAACATACTACATACTGTTATATATATAAAGCTAGTGGGCACCGCTAATAATCATGGAGTGCTAAACCAATGCATAGAAGTAGTACATCATCCTCTCAAAGAAAAAAAGCATATGCACAAAAAATGGTAGCACATCACGAAAATCTTTATTATAACACTGACATAGATACAAAAATACCACATAAATATATGAATGTACAGGAGTAGTAAAATGAGGGAGACAACACCCCAAATACTGCTCTACATTAAAAACACTAAAATGTCACCATATGTCCTGCTGGCGTTCCAGCCGGGACTAATCTACCACTCTGACTCTGGGCCGTATGTACAATAACAAAACTCCAACATCTCTACCTAAAACAAAATATAACCACAAATAATGGAACATAGGGGAAAAATAACAGAACAGAATGAGAGTCGGATGGGATAAGAAATTACCCCACGCGTTCCGCCGTCTAGCGGCTTCCTCAGGTGAATATTTAGTTAGAAACATAGAAGACTGTCAGCGGGAAAAGACCACCTGCTCCATCTAGTCTAGTTCTGAGTAGTTCAGGACATGGAGGCTGGAGACTGACTGCATCCACTGCACACACAGGAGAAGCTGCTTTATATACAATATTCCTTTATTCTCTCAGAAGTCGCCCCAGGATCATGTAGGACATTAGGGAGAAGCTGCTGAGCCAGTGTGATAAATAACTCCCCTGGTATCTGACCGGCCATTTATGAAGGAGTCGGAGTCGGTCCTGATAAAATTCAGGAGTCGGAGCTGTGGCTTACCGACTCCACAGCCCTGCTTAACAGGTCCAAAGCTTCATCTTCTTTATAGGTCTCTTCTCTGGTGACGAGAGATGATGTATTGACCATTGAAGAGGGCGGAGACTTAAAGGGACCCGCAATTCTCCCAGCTTCTATTTCCTTTTTGATCTCTAACTGCATCATAAAGAAGTGACACAGAATAAAGGTCCTCAGACCGAAGTATCCAGGACCTTCAATCTCTGGCACCCCAAAACCGATTAGGAAATCACCATACAGAAATTTTTCTCGGACCCTGTTGAGATAACGGTTTAGGTACGGTAACGTGCACAGGTGTCCAAGCTCTTCAAAACCTGATGACAACTGCTGGATAGGCTGGTTTTCCCCCGGTTTCCAGAAGTAAGTACCACCTGTAACACAAATAAGGGGAGGTCAAGAAGTAAACCAAGTGCGCATGGACTCTAACACCATGCGCCCCACCATGTGAATGCATATGGGGTCATTTCATGTCCTAATACAGGGGGCACAGTGTATTATATCTAATGTAGGGGGGCACTGTATATTATATCTAATATGGGGGGAGGGGGGCACAGTATAGTATAGCTAATGCGGGGGGGGGGGATTGGAAAAAACATCTAGCATTTCTTGGAAATGGTCTGATTATCTGCAATATCCTAAAAATGAAACTGAAAGTCGATTCTCTGGTATATATAGCTCTGCAGAGCTCCTGAGAACACGGTCACTGACACATCTGCACAAAAGATAATATAATAATAATAGTCATAGGATGCTAAATACTATAATAAAAGAACAATAGAACCATAGAATTACATTGAAACCATACTAGAATAGTAGAATGATGGTCCTATATGTCTATAAACAGGAACTGTCACATAATGAGGGGCATAAAAGAGGTATAACTACCCCGTGAGGGACATAGAGGGGCAATAATATATGTGTCATGAATGCAACCTTGGCGCAGTCCTCGGTGCGTAAGGTACGACCGAGACTGCGATTTTGGCCATAATCTTCCATTTATTCTGTGTTTTGTTTGCCTTGTTTTTGCCCTGTCTGAACTGTGTCTTATTTCTTCTGGCCTGCTAATTGTTTTCCCTGCCCCACCCGTGTCTGTGCTGCTAAGTTTCCTCTGGTCATGTAACGGTTAACCTGTCTTTGCCTCAGTGATTGACAGCTGGTCCCTCCTATCATCTTCTGGACTTGGTTCCTGGTGCCCTATTTAAAGGCGTTATCCAACGCTACAAAAACATGGCCACTTTTCCCCCTACTGTTGTCTCCAGTTCAGGTGCAGTTTGCAATTAAGCTCCATTTACTTCAATGGAACTGAGTTTCAAAACCCCACCCAAACTGGAGACAACAGTAGGGGGAAAGTGGCCATGTTTTTGTAGCGCTGGATAACCCCTTTAAGATAGCTGTTTCTACCTGTGCCTCGCCGGTTATTGACTAATGGTCCTTTTACACGGGACGATTGATCGTTCGATTTTGCGCGATAACGATCGAATTCGAACGATAATCGTACGTGTAAACGCAGCGAACGATCAAACGACGAGCAAAAAATCGTTCATTTTGATCTTTCAACATGTTCTCAAATCATCGTTGATCGTACGCAAAAAATTCGCAGATCGTTCCGTGTAAACATTCTTTCAGCGATTTCACCTATGTGTGAGATAACGCATCGCAAAACGATCGCATAGCGAATTTTCCGTACGATGTATCGTTCCGTCTAAACGCTGATCGTTATAAAAAAAACATTGTTTATTCAAAATCGTTAATCGTGCGATTGGGCCAATTATCGCTCCGTGTAAAAGTACCATTAGTCTCTGCCTGCTTGTGTGTTCTGTTTTCTCCTGACTCCTGCTTAGTATCTTTGACCTCCCTTGCTTGCCGCCTGCCCCCGACCTTATTGCCTGTTTTCTGACTACGCTTTTGGATCTAATTTTGTACTTTTGCTGCCAGACTGTTGTGACCCGGATTGCTGACCATTCTTATTGTGTTTGTTCGTTTTGTCTTGTCTATTGTTTCACGTATCCAGGCCAGGGATCGCCGCCAAGTTGTCCATTGTGGCAATTAGGTAGGGACAGTGGGAGGGGCTGAACTCAGGGCTCATTGTCTCTGTGTGTTTGGTGTGACTGGTCCTGACAATAATAATAGTTTAGAATATATTTACTTTGTCTCTGGATACTTGACTAGAAATAGACTTGACTTAGCCTTTAAACTGAATATACTTCAGTATATTCTTCAGTACATTCATTATGTACTCGGTGTTAGTGGTGCTTGCTCCTCCTTCCCGGCTCTCTGATGGCGCTATTACATGCGGTGGCAACGAGCGGGTAAGAGCTGGGGGGGGGGGCTTTTACCTTGAATCTTGTATACATGGACACAAGTGTTTCCCAGTAACTGCCTCGGAGACTTGAGACTCCTTATCAGTGTTGAAGGTCTGTCTCAGACCAAACTTACTGTCTGGTGCCATATGTTATGAGAAAGTCTCTTTGCAAAGAATGTATTTTTCTAACCTTTTGACCTATATATATGGTAAATAACACATTGTACCAGCCTGGCTGCGCAGGACAGGAAACTGATGACCATCTATGGATTGACCTATCAGAGTGTGACATGTATGTGTCTTGTGACTTGAAACCAGGCCTGTATTGAATGTTTATACATTTCATGTGAATACACTGCGCATGAGTAGTACCGCCCCATATTCTGTCTATAAAAGTTAACACAAAATAATAAAGGGGGCGCTTCCCAAACTTACCTTACTGATACGTACATCAGTTGTCTGTGTCTGTGATTTTAAGTTGTAAGCAGAACTGCAGCTGCTAACTCCAATCTGAAACCATCCTATACCTGGGGAGTGACCTGTCTCTATATAGTCAGGTCAACATCAAAATTTAACCTTAACACCATTGTGACCAAATAAAGCTTTATATTCTGTGTTATATTATATATAGAATATATTATATTCTATATAACACATTACTATGATTTCATAACCTCATTTATATCTTTTCCCCATACGCATCGGTAGAACATAATGAATTAGCAGAAAGCTCAGTGATAGTGAGAACAGCTTGGATCCTGACTATTGACTGAAGAGCCTTCTGGAGATCCCTATAGAGCGCTCAAGGCCACCAGCCTTAAAGAGTCACTGTCGATTTTTTTTTTTTTTTTGCAGAAATCAATAGTGCAGGTGATTTTAAGAAACTTTGTAATTGGGTTTATTGCATGTAAAAAGCCTTTTCCCAGGTCCCCCCCTCCTTCCTCTTTTCCATCCACTGCAAAAAATCTAAAAATTGTGACTTGTTGCACTTGTTGGTACTTGTCGTACCCTGTCTGCTCTAGGGAGAGGGGAGGGGGGAGGAGGAAGGAGGGTCTGGTGTGGCAGTGTTATCTAGTCACAGTATGGCGGTATTGTCCAGTCACAGTATGGCGGTATTGGTCAGGTCTGGTATGGCAGTGTCATCCAGTCACAGTATGGCCGTATTGGTCAGGTCTGGTATGGCAGTGTTATCCAGTCACAGTATGGCCGTATTGGTCAGGTCTGGTATGGTGGTGTTATCCAGTCACAGTATGGTGGTATTGGTCAGGTCTGGTATGGCAGTGTTATCCAGTCACAGTATGGCCGTATTGGTCAGGTCTGGTATGGTGGTGTTATCCAGTCACAGTATGGCCGTATTGGTCAGGTCTGGTATGGCAGTGTTATCCAGTCACAGTATGGCCGTATTGGTCAAGTCTGGTATGGAGGTGTTATCCAGTCACAGTATGGTGGTATTGGTCAGGTCTGGTATGGCGGTGTTATCCAGTCACAGTATGGGGGTATTGGTCAGGTCTGGTGGTGTTATCCAGTCACAGTGTGGTGGTATTGGTCAGGTCTGGTGTGGCGGTGTTATCCAGTCACAGTTTGGCGGTATTGGTCAGGTCTGGTATGGCTGTGTTATCCAGTCACAGTATGGCAGTATTGGTCAGGTCTGGTATGGCGGTGTTTTCCAGTCACAGTATGGTGGTATTGGTAAACTACAACTCCCATCATGCCCTGCTGACAGGTAATGATGGGAGTTGTAGTTCTGCGGCCTGTGGCCATCCAGGTTGTAGAACTACATCTCCCATCATGTCCTATTGGCAGTTTATTGTGAAAGTTGTATGGCACGGTACACAAGGGGGGTAAGGGGGCACAGCACATGAGGGGGACACAATGGCATGGCACATGAGGGGGTAAGAGGGCACGGAACATGAGGGGGACACGGTGGCATGGCATAGGAGGGGGTAAGGGGGCACAGAACATGAGGAGAACGTGGTGGCACGGCACATGAGGGCGGGGGCACGGTACACAAGGGGTAACACAGTGGCACGGTACATGAGGGGGAGATGGTGGCACAGTTCACTAGGGGCTATATGGGTACCTGATGTATGTTGGCATAATAGACCATATTGAAAACACTTTTTTTTTCTCATCAAGAAATCCTGAAGGTTTTTCCTGATGGTTTCCTGATGGTAAAAACGGATTACTGTCAGGAAATCCTGATACTTTCCTGATGACATTTGAGGCCTCCTGATCAGGATTTCCTGACAGTAAAAATTGACACTGACGTGTGAATGGGGCCTTAGACTGATCAGATATCAAAATGATGTTTAGAAACAGGACAATCATGTTGCTAATTGGTGAGTGAAGATGTTGCGTCCTTAGGTTTATCGCCTCGGGCAGCAGCAGCTGGGAATACTGCCCTGAATATACTAAACGTTTCAGGATTCACCCATTGTTCTGTGCTGCTCATATTATTTGATTCTGCTGCACCACTTCATGGATAGGTATAGTGCCCGTGAATATGTTTGATGATTAGAAAGATTGCTAATATTCCTGAACCATTTACCTGTATGTGGTAGGGAAAGGATAACATGCTGGAAGGAATGCTAACTGGTGTAATCCTTTATGTATATGCACATGTATGACATATATAGAATAAAGTATATAGATGACAAGCTGACCCTGGATCTGGTCCCTTGGGTGCACATTCTTATTCTCCTTTACAATTTTCATAAAATGGACTATTGGTCGCACTATGGATAACTACGCTCTGATACAGTGTTAGGCTATGTTCACACTACTTATATTTTCGTAAAACCACGGCCGTTGTTGCACATTGCCGTCTATGGGATCCCGGCCGGAGCGTATGCACATAGTATACACTCCGTTCGGGATCCCTAGCGGCGCCGCAAACAACTGACAAAGAACACTAAAGATGTTTTTTTCTGAGACCGGCTGGGTCACGGAACGGCTAGTCTCTTACGTAGTGTGAACATAGCCTTACAGTGGAGGCCAGCTGCTTTTTGTAATTCCACAGACAGAGATCAGGGGGCCTGACTTACAGAACCCGGGCAGACAGCAATAGGGAGGCCAATACGTTCTAGCCTGCCACTCCAGTAGAGCCAATACCCTTTAAGGCTGGGTTCACACTACGTATATTTCAGTCAGTATTGTGGTCCTCATATTGCAACCAAAACCAGGAGTGGATTAAAAAGACAGAAAGGATCTGTTCACACAATGTTGAAATGGAGTGGATGGCCGCCATATAACAGTAAATAACGGCCATTTTTTCAATATAATAGCCGTTGTTTTAAAATAACAGCAAATATTTGCCATTAAATGGCGGCCATCCACTCAATTTCAACATTCTGTGTTTTTAATCCACTCCTGGTTTTGGTTGCGATATGAGGACCACAGTACTGACTGAAATATACGTAGTGTGAACCCAGCCTAAAGGAGAGGTCCTACCAAATAGTAAAAAGTCAGACAGGCAGGGGGAAGATGATATCCAGCAGCCATCAACAGGACCCGGGAGCAGCGCAACAGAAGCACAGGGACAGGTGAGTTTAATTGTTTATTATTTTCTCACACTCCCCTGCCTGTCTGACCTCTTTAACCCCTTAAGGACCGGCCAATTTCGATTTTTGCGTTTTCGTTGTGCTTAGAAGGCCATAGCACTTGCATTTTTCCACCTAGAAACCCACATGAGCCCTTATTTTTTTGCGCCACTAATTGTACTTTGCAATGACAGGATGAATTTTTTAATAAAGTACACTGCGAAACCAGAAAAAAATAAATGTGTGGTGAAATAAAAAAAAAGCCAACGCATTTTATTTATTTGGGGGGTATTTGTTTTTACGCCATTCACCCTGGTGTAAAACTGACTTTTTATGCATGTTCCTCAAGTTGTTACAATTACAACGATATATAACATGTATAACTTTTCTTTTATCTGATGGCCTGTAAAAAATTCAAACCATTGTTAACAAATATATGTTCTTAAAAATCGCTCCATTCCCAGGCTTATAGCGCTTTTATCCTTGGTCTATGGGGCTGTGTCAGGTGTCATTTTTTGCGCCATGATGTGTTCTTTTGTTTTTTATTACAATTTTTCTGGATTTGATGCGACCAAAAATGCACAATTTTGCACTTTGGGATTTTTCTGCGCTTACGCTGTTTACCGTGCGAGATCAGGAATGTGATAAATTAATAGTTTGGGCGATTAGGCACGCGGCGATACCAAACATGTTTATTTATTTATTTTTATTTATAACCTGGGAAAAGGGGGTGATTCTGACTTTTATTAGGGGAGGGGGCTTTTTATTGACATCACTTTTTTTTTTTTTTTTTAGAAGTGCCCCTAGGGTTAGGGTTATTCCCCCCTGGGGTTAGGGTTATTCCCCCTGGGGTTAGGGTTATTCCCCCCAGGGTTAGGGTTATTCCCCCCTGGGGTTAGGGTTATTCCCCCCTGGGGTTAGGGTTATTCCCCCTGGGGGACTTCTAGTATATATACTTTGATCTCTCATTGAGATCTTTGCTGTATACTTATACAGCAAAGATCAATGAGATCGGCACTCGTTTGCTTTTGGCTGTTGTAGCCGAAAACAAACGAGTGCCGAGCCGGGATCAGCGCCATCTTGGCGGAGACCCCGGCCGGCACCAGACACGGAGATCGCTCCTCCAGGACAACTTCCCGGGGGAGCGATCTCCGCCACTAGACACCGGGGAATGGCTGCGTCCGGTAACACTGGCCAACAAATTTTCAAAAGTTGTTTGGTTCCGAAATAAAATTAGCCAGTTCTCATGTTACTGTTTTGTGAATTGTATAGAATACAGTATGAGGCTATGTTCACACTACGTATATGTCCGGCCGCGAAAATATGCGTATATATGTGTTAATTTCCGGCCGGGGATTTACGTAAGTTGTGGCCGGCTACGTACGGTCCGCGAACTTGCGCCCGTAGTATACTTACGCTTCCCGAGCGCCCTACGTAGCGATCTGACAGCGGTCTTTTACTTGGAAAGCTTCGCCTAGCCCCGGACAACCCACAGAACCTTTTGGATCGGCAAAGAAAAGTGCAAAAATGAAGAAATCACCACTACGTACGGGACCGCATGTTACGCTACGGGCGTAAGTTACGGCATTTCCGTCCTGAAACAATGGTCTGGTTCATTTTTTACGGCGCCGCGTACGATCCGGGCGTAACTTCTTACGTAGTGTGAACTGTGCAGCCGTAGATCGTATACTTTCCATTGTACGCAAACTAGGTAAATCTCCGGCCACTTATTCACGGAACGCGCTACGTCCGGAGACTTACATAGTGTGAACATAGCCTAATAACGGACATATTTATTACTTCTGCAATCATAAGGAAGCAAGTTTACTGTTCATTAACTTTTGAAATATATTTATAGGAAACTTAGTTTTATCTGAAATCAACTACAATTTACAGGCATATCCAAGAATTTTTACTAATCAATTATGTTTATTGAAATGTATTTGATGTATTGAAATGGAATGTAGCTCCTTATTCAATAGCTTCTCAGTGCATTTACGCATGACTTTTGTATTCATACATGGGATTGTCTCTGATAACGGACACAAAAACGTATCTGACACTACTTTTGTGTCCGTCAAAAAAACGGATCCGTTTTGATCCATTTTTTTTTTTTTTATAATGGAAGTCAATGGAAGAATGGATGCACAGAAATGCATACGTTTTTTTCATCCGTTTTTTGCAAAAATACGGATTTTAAAAACGCAGTGTGAACCTAGCCTTACCCTGATACCTTTTTTCCATATTAGTCATTCTAAGATGATGCAATATACCAGTTGATGATGCAATACTGATGATGCAAACTTTTTCCAGTATTGTGTCACAGGCTGTGAGAAATATAGAAAGTACGTCTATATCTTGAAAATTAGAGCCAATTTCAAAATTTGAACATCATTTTCGATTTCAGCACACCAAAATTAGTTAAGATCAACTGTTTTCATGTCGGAACCTTTTTGGCCCTTGACCAGTGTAATCGGATGCAGCTGTCAACTTTGACAGCTGCATCTGATTACCTGATTAGCAGGCACAGCGATTGGACCGTGCCCGCTAATATTCGCGGCCCCGGGATACATGCGGCACGAGGGATCGCGGCGGTTCAGAGCGGGGTCGCCGCGCGGCCCCGCTCCGAACACCCTTACCGGCAATAGGGCGTAAATATACGCCCTTTGTCGTTAAGGAGTTAAGGTCACCCACAACCCTACCAAAGATCCTTACTCCTGTGCTTCAAGGGGTAGTTCAGCGAAAACAATTTCTTTCAAATCAACTGGTGCCAGAAAGTGCCAGATTTGTAATTTACTTCTATTAAAACATGTTGTCTTCCTGTACTTATCAGCTGCTGTATGTCCTGCAGGAAGTGGTGTATTCTTTCCAGTCTGACACAGTGCTCTCTGCTGACACCTCTGTCCATGTCAGGAACTGTCCAGAGCAGCAGAAAATCCCCATAGGAAAACTTCTCCTGCTCTTCGGACTGGAAAGAATACACCACTTCTTGCAGGATATACAGCATCTGATAAGTCTTGAAAATTTTTAATAGAAGTAAATTAAAAATCTCTGCCACTTTCTGGCACCAGTTGATTTGAAAGATTTTTTTTTCCCCTAAACTACCCCTTCAACCACTATACCCGCCCCTGGATAAAATTACTACTACGACATCCTTAACAATGGCCAGTTCCAAGGATCAGCCTGCTTATCACCATAAGGTTTAACATCCTGCCAAATCAATGCCATGAACATATAACTTTACAACTACAAGTCAAGGCAAAACTAGGAAAGTTGTGCTAAACAAAGCTAATCCTTGAGTCATCCAACAGACTGCAGGAGAGGAAAAAAAACCTCTGTGGAGGAAACCTCCAGGGATCCATGGCTGAAGGGTTGGGCTTAGAGGTTTAATGCCAAACTGTAACTAATCAAATTAAATAAAATTGATATTGTCATCACATATCTAATACCATGCACAAACAGATAAGGTTTATTTTAATACATGCATCATTACACTTGCAAAAGGGAATCAGTTTCCCTTCCAACAGAGGAGCCAGAAGCAGCTATCTCTGCAAGCTAAGTTTTTATATTGATATCTGTGAGCGAGTTTTGGAGCCTGCAAGTTTTTGATCTAAAGTGTGTTTTTGTCTCAAGTGTGGGACTTTAATATTCAGGGACTTTAGATTCGGGGAGTTTAGAGGAGAACAAATTGTTTGTTTGCATTTGAAAAAATTGTTTGTTTGCTTTTGCTCTTTGTTTTTTATATATACTTATATCCCCATAAAAATGAGCTTCATGTTTGACAATGCGGCCCAATGTACATCTTGTGCGATGTATGCAATCCTTGATCAACCGATCGAGGGTGCATACCATTGTGGGAGATGTGTGCATGTTGCTGGTTTGGAAGCCCAGATCCTGGATCTAAATGAGCAGCTACAGAGATTGAAATGCATTAGCAAACTGGAAAGGGGTCTGGTGCTCACTGAGCAAGCACTCCAAGGGGTAGATGGGGGAGAGAGTGATAGCATAGAGGTGCAGGAGGAAGAGGCAGCTAGTTGGGTGACAGTTAGAAAACAGGGTAGAGAGAAGAGTGTGAGGGAGGCCAGTCCTGATCTGGCACACCCCAACAAGTTTGCCAAATTGGCGGATGAGGGGGATGTTGATTCAGGGGTGGCATTGCTGCAGCAGGACACTGCCTCTGAAAGACAGGGGTGTCTGTCACAAAGACCGGGATCGTCGAAAAGTGTGTTGCCTACCTGGCGCTCGAGTTTGTCACATCGCGGATCGGGCTGACAGATTACTGGGGGGGGGGGGGGTTGGCTAATTTCCAAAAACTAAGAGAGGACCTTGGGGACATAGACTGGGACACTGCGCTGAGATATAAGAGAGGACCTTGGGAACATAGCATAGACTGGGACAATGCCTTCAGAAATAAAAGTACACGAGAGAAATGGGACTCATACCATATGGGAATAAACGTAGTAGAAATAGGAGAAACCCAATGTGGTTAACTACAGCTGTAAGGGGGGCAATAAATGATAAGAAACAAGCATTCAGACTACTAAAACTAGAAGGTAGTGGGGAAGCATTGAGCAACTATAGACAGAAGAATAGAATGTGTAAAAAGCAAATAAAAGAAGCAAAAATTGCAACAGAAAGTAAAACGAATTCCAAAATGTTCTTCACCTATATAAATAACAAAAGACTTAAAACTGAAAATGTTGGTCCCCTCAAAAATAATCTGGGTGTAATGGTGGAGGGGGAAGAGGAAAAGGCCAATCTACTAAACTTTAATGTTTTTAAGGCGTTGCTCCACTTCTTGTTGTGTTAGGCAGGTGAGATTTATGGGGGCCCAGAAGGTATCCATCCTAGAGTTTTGCAAGAATTAAATACTGTGTTAGACAGACCGTTATTTCTAATATTTATAGATTTTATTGCGTCAGGGATTTTTCCACAGGACTGGCGCATAGATAATGTGGTTCCAATATTCAAGAAAGGGTCAAAGAGTGATCCTGGAAACTACAGGCCCGTAAGTCTAACATCTATAGTAGGTAAAGTATTTGAGGGGTTTGTAAGAGATGCTATACTGGTGTATCTTAATGAAAATAATCTTATGACGCAGCACCAGCATGGATTTATGAGGGATCGGTCCTGTCAGACTAATCTGATCGGCTTCTATGAAGAGGTAAGTTATAGACTGGACCTGGGGGAGGCTGTGGACGTTGTCTATCTGGACTTTTCAAAGGCATTTGGTACTGTGGTGCTTGAAAGGTTGGTCTACAAAATGAGGATGCTGGGACAGTGCCGTTTCTAGCGGCAGGCAGGCCGGGCGACCGCACGGGGCGCCGATAGCTAAAAGCCCTCCGCACGCCTCTTGCTAAAAGCCCTCCCCACATACAGAAATATAATTGCAATCATATTATGAGTAACAAAAGCTTATACTGACAGTTAGAATGAGTTACTGCAGCAAGTCAATATTTGCAGTGTTGACCCTTCTTCTTCAGGACCTCTGCAATTCTCCCTGGCTGCTCTCAATCAACTTCTGGACCAAATCCTGACTGATAGAAGTCCATTCTTGCACAATCAAGGCTTGCATTTTGCCAGAATTTTTTGGTTTTTGTTTGTCTACCTGTCTCTTGATGATTGACCACAAGTTCTCAATGGGATTAAGATCTGGGGAGTTTCCAGGCCATGGACCCAAAATCTCTATGTTTTGTTCCCTGAGCCATTTAGTTATCACCTTTGCTTTATGGCAAGGTGCTCCATCATGCTGGAAAAGGCATTGTTGATGGCCAAACTGCTCTTGGACGTTGGGAGAAGTTGCTCTTGGAGGACATTCTGGTACAATTCTTTATTCATGGCTGTGTTTTTAGGCAAGACTGTGAGAGAGCTGATTCCCTTGGCTGAGAAGCCACCCCACACATGAATGATTTCAGGATGCTTTACAGCTGGCATGGGACAAGACTGGTGGTAGCGCTTACCTCGTCTTCTCCGAATAAGCTGTTTTCCAGATGTCCCAAACAATCGGAAAGGGGATTCATCAGAGAAAATGACTTTACCCCAGTCCTCAGCAGTCCACTGCCTGTACCTTTTGCAGAATATCAGTCTGTCCCTGATGTTTTTTTCTGGAGAGAAGTGGCTTCTTTGCTGCCCTCCTTGAGACCAGGCCTTGCTCCAAGAGTCTCCCCCTCACAGTGCGAGCAGATGCACTCACACCTGCCGGCTGCCATTCCTTAGCAAGCTCTGCACTGCTGGTAGCCCGATCCCGCAGCTGAAACACTTTTAAGAGACGGTCCTGGCACTTGCTGGTCTTTCTTGGGCGCCCTGGAGCATTTTTGGCAACAATGGAACCTCTCTCCTTGAAGTTCTTGATGATGCGATAGATTGTTGACTGAAGTGCAATCTTTCTAACTGCGATACTCTTCCCTGTAGGCCATTTTTGTGCAGTGCAATCATGAATGCACATGTTTCTTTAGAGATAACCATGGCTAACAGAAGAGAAACAATGATGCCAAGCACCAGCCTCCTTTTAAAGTGTCCAGTGGTGTCATTCTTTTTTTTTTAATCCAAATTATTTTTATTGAAATATTTGCATTTTTCCATTAACAAACAAAAACTCCCCAGAGGGCATACCCTCCGACCCCAACCCTCCCTAACCCACCCCCCATTCCTTCATCCTGTCAGTTCCACAGTCCTTGTTGAGTATACATAAAAGTCTGCAGACCATGATTCTCGACCTCCTCCCACCACGTGAGTGGGTCTGCAATTGAAGAATGTTCATCAAGGGCAAATAAAGGTAAAGCACGACCAGGCAGCTTGACTGAGCCACGCCCTGCACACCTCTCACCAGCCAGCGAAGACAAGATACATGCAATGATAGCATAAATCATTCCTCCACCCTGCCCACCTCACCTCCCAGCCTATGTGTGAGAACCAGCCGCCCCTAGTCCAGGGGTCGCCAACCATTTTCCCCAGATTTTCTCAAATTTCTTAGATGCTTTTCGTTGTTCATACGCGTACCTCTCCATGCCAATCAGCCAATTAACCTTCCCCACAAATTCCGAAACCGAGGGAGGGGTCTCGTCCAACCAATGCTGCGCAATGAGTTTACGCGCCATAAATAGAATACGGGCTACTGCAAGTTGTTCTGCAGCGGGTAACGCTACGTCTTCCACGTACCCTAACACATAGACCAGAGGAGACTGTTGCAGTGCCACTGAGTATGCTTTTTGAATGGCCGACGCCACCCCTCTCCAATAGCGGAACAGCTTGGGACAGCGCCAAAACATATGTAGTATCCCCCCTTCATGGACATGACAACGTTGGCACATGGGCGTATCCCGAACCCCTATGCGGAAGAGGAACTGTGGTGTGCGATATACCCGGTGTAGCAGGTAAAGGTGTGATAGCCTATGCTGCTCCCCTAAGGACAATTTAGGTGTCATTTCCACTATTTCCGTCCATTGACCTTCCTCTATAGGGCCTATGTCTACCTCCCATTTCTCCCGCAGTTGAAGGGGAAATCTATCTAGGTGCTTAGATATAATATGTCGGTATAGACAGGAGATAAGTCCCTTAGTGGATTCAGAATCCCCTACAATGTTCATAGGTGGCATATAATGTACGTCTGAAGTTAGTATGTCCCCTTCCGCTTCACACGCATGGCGAAGCTGCAGATATTTGTAAAACTGAGCATGGGGCAGCACAAATTGACTCTGCAGCTGGTCAAACCGCTTCAGCTGTCTGCCATCATACAACTGCACTACCCTCCTAATTCCTGTGTCTCTCCAGGCAGAAAACCCCTCCAGAAAATACAATTCTCCCAACCACGGAGTATCCCATATGGATGTGTATTGTGTATAACCCGTGACCCCATATAGGTTCCGGACCTTCCACCATAATTTATGGATGAGTAACAGCGTTGGTATCTGAGGGCTGAGCAGTAATATCTTTTTAGCTTCCAGGGTTTCAAACAAAGAGTCTGACCGTAAGTGGTGTCCCAGCAGAGCTTTGTTCTGATCGTCCCCATCACCCACTTCCCATCCCCGCAGGTGTTGTAGTTGGGCCGCAAGGAAGTACATCGCCGCATTGGGAATAGCAAGACCCCCATCATCTTTAGCCCTTTGTAAGGTCTCCAGTTTGATGCGGGGGTGCTGGGAACCCCATATCAATGCACGGAAGAGAGAGTGAATCTTGCAGAAAAGGCGAGAGGGAAGCCACACAGGAGAGTTATGTAAAATATATAACAGCTGTGGCATCCATATCATCTTCACCAGATTCGCCCTGCCCACCACTGATAGCGGCAACTTACGCCAAACCGCCAATTTCTGCTGAAATTTATCTATCAGAGGTGTCATGTTCAGTTTCTCATATGCTCTGACCTCTCTGGAGATAAATACTCCCAGGTATTTAAACGTACTGACACTCCTCAATGGGATGGCCGGATCCAATTGCAGAGCATCTTCTGAATCTACGGGCATAATGACTGATTTATCCCAATTTATAGTAAGACCCGAGTATGTGCCAAATTCATTTATAGTGGCCATGGCATTAGAGAGGGAAGCGGAGGAGTCATTAAGGTAAAGTAATAGATCATCGGCGTACAACGCCACTTTATCCTCCCTCACTCCCCTTCGAAAGCCAACCACTCCGGGATGCAAGCGCAACAGGGAGGCTAAGGGCTCTATAGCCAGCGCAAATAATAACGGGGAGATCAGGCATCCCTGCCGTGTTCCCCGGTGAAGCGGAAAAGATGAGGACAGCCCACCATTTATCCTCAAACGAGCTACTGGGGCAGAGTACAGCAGCTGCAGAGATGAGAGGAACACCGGTCCAAACCCCACCCGCTCCAATACCACCCACAAGTATGACCATTCGACACTGTCAAATGCCTTGACAGCGTCCAATGAACAGACCACTCGGTCCCCGGGATTATCTACTGGTAACTGTAAATTGAGGTGTAGTCTGCGTATATTCAAAGCCGTGGACCTAGCAGGGATAAATCCCGTCTGATCGGGGTGTATCAAAGATGAAATGACCCCTGAGAGACGAGTAGCTAGAGCCTTAGCTATGATTTTAATATCAACTGGAAGTAAGGAAATAGGCCTATAGGAATCAGGAGTCAAAGGATCTCTCCCAGGTTTTGGTAAGACCACTATTATCGCTTCCTGCATAGACACTGGCAGGGTGCCTGATTCCAATGAGGCGTTCCATAGTTCCAGCAATTTGGGGAGCAGGGGTTTCCCAACCAATTTATACAATTCAGCCGGGAGCCCGTCCGATCCTGGCGCCTTGTAATTATGTAGTGAGGTTACCGCCGCTTCTAATTCTTCTAAAGTTAATGGTGTGTCTAAGAAGGCCTGCTGTTCCGATGTGAGTGTTGGTAAAGATATACCGCTCAAAAACTGTGTCACTTGAGTCGGAGTAACCGTGGTATGGTGGGAATATAACGTTAAATAATAACTTCTAAACACCTCCAGTATGTCCGTCAGTGCTGTCACTACATCCCCTTCCTGACTCCTAATACCCGTGATGTACGAGGGGTCCCGCTGAGCTTTGGCTACCACTGCCAGAATGTGTCCCGCCTTCTCCCCCTCCACAAAAAAAGAATGTTTAGCAAATGTACGCTTTTGTGCTGCGGACTCCATATCAAATATATTGACAGCTTTATGGGCCGCCTGAAGCCTCCGGGCAGTAGCCCCCGTCGGTTGCAGGATATGTTGCTCTTCCCTCTCTCTTAAGCCCTTCAGTAGGTCCCTTCGCAATTGTCCCCTCCTTCTTTTCACCCCGGTGATACGCTGAATAAAGTGGCCCCGCAAGTATGCCTTCATAGCGTCCCATTCCACCTGGAGAGACACAGAACCCCCATTTAACACAGAGTACTCATCTATTACCGGAATCACCGTGGTCGGATCCAAAACGGTCAACCAATGTGGGTTCAGTCTCCACAGGCCTCTCCCGACCACCCCGGAACCAGGATGTGTTAATTGCAGTTTCATGGGTGAGTGATCTGAGAGAGTCCTGGGGAGATAATCAACACCAGTTATAAGATTCAACATGTGTTCAGAGCAGACAGCTAAATCAATTCTGGATAGGGAATGATGCGTGGATGAGTAACAGGAATAAATCCGCTCCCCCGGATGTCTCTGTCGCCACACGTCAGTTAAGGACAATTCTTTTAGCATTTTCCCCATAGCGGTAGCACCAGCGGCCAAAGTCACTGAACCCACACTAAGTCTGTCTATGGAGGGATCAACCACTGTGTTGAAATCCCCTACTATCAGAAGAGGGACATCCGGGTGAGCCGAGCAAAACTCCATCACTCTATTTAAGACCGTACAACTATAAGGATGCGGAACATAGACCGCAGCAAGAATGCATCTGATCCCATAAATAGTGCAATATAAGCAGATGAACCTACCCTCTTGATCAATTCTACTGTCCATGCATGTGAAGGGAATATCTTTATGCACCAGTATGCTCACCCCCCTAGAGTATTGCGTATGAACAGAATGATAACTCCACCCCACCCATGCACGCCTCAGGTATTGAGTGGTATCCGCGGTCATATGTGTTTCCTGTACACACAGTACCACTGGATGATACTGTCGCAGGAAATCAAACAGTGCATACCGCTTATCCGCATCTCCCAAGCCCCGCACATTCCATGAGATTACTGTAAGTTTGCTAGCCATAGTCACCACTCAACACATATCCAAGAAAATTGCCATGCTGCCCAGTGGACACATCTGTGAACATACAAAGGTTCAATAAGCTAAGATGGTAATCATAGTGCCATACTAAGAATGTCCACTGGGCAGCAGAGGCGCACAGGTTTCTGAACAGAACATGCAAAGCAAAACATTGCCATACTAGGACTGGCCACTGGGTGGCAGAGGCGCGCAGGTTCCCAAACATATCATGTAGAGTAAAACATTTCCATACTAATAATGGCCATCGGATGGCGGAGGTACACAGGTCTCTAGACATCTCATGCAGATGAATACGTTGCCACCCTAAGAGTGACCATTGGGTGGCAGAGGTGCACAGGTGACTGCACAGGTTATGCAAGTGGAAAAAAAACGTAAGGCACCGTGTGGATCCTGACACTTGAAGAAAAAAGGAAAAACCCCTCAACTGAAAACCAAACAACCCGGTTCCCAAAAACAAAGCGATCTGCACCCAAAAAATCTGCAGATTAGGGCACCAGTTCTCCATGACCGCAACACAATGAGCAAACAGTCAGATATAATGCAGTAAGAATAAAGCAGGACGGGTCCCGCTTAAAACAGGAGAAATGTAATCCTGCGGGCCGGCAGGAGATCATAACATAGAGGGAAGGAGAGAAGAACATGAACACTCTCCAGACACCCGGACAGTTCCCGAGGGTAACAAGACTTTAACTTGAGTAGGTAACTCCGGAGCTCAGGCCGGTACGTCACGATGCGGGCTGCGTCCTCCACGCAGATGTTGTTCTTCTTGGTCCAGCCAGCGCGTTGCATCTTTTGGAGAGGTGAAAAAATGAGTGTCCCCTGCTGCCACGACCCGCAGCTTGGCCGGATACAGCATGGCATATGGCACCTGGAGATTGCGCAACCTCCTCTTCACCTCCAGAAATTGCGCCCTCTGTTTCTGGACTTCTGCAGAGTGGTCAGGGAAGAAAGATATTTTACTGCCATTAATAGTAGTCTCCGGTAAATTCCGGGCCGCCCGCAATATAGTGTCACGATCACGGTAATGGAGCAATTTCACCAATACAGCACGAGGTGGGGAGCCGGGCGGGAGGGGTCGGGTAGGCACCCTGTGAGCCCTTTCAACAGCATACATAGGAGACAGGTTATCCTTCCCAAAAACCTCAGAGAGCCAGTTCTCAAAGTATTCTGTGGGGTGTGCACCCTCCATTCTTTCCGGCACTCCCACCAGTCTGACATTATTCCGTCTCAGACGGTTCTCCAGGTCGTCCGTTTTTAATAGCAACTGCGAGATAACTTGATCGTGTTTGCGGGAAGTTGTAGCAATAGGCGCAACCTTATCTTCCAGGTCCCCCACTCTGTGCTCCACTTCCGTGGTTCTATCACTGACTTTGCGTAAATCTTGGCGGAGAAACCCCACTTCACCCTGCAAGCTGCCCACTTGTTGTGTAAGAGAAGAAATAACAGCATTA
This sequence comes from Dendropsophus ebraccatus, assembly GCF_027789765.1. Taxonomy (NCBI): domain Eukaryota; kingdom Metazoa; phylum Chordata; class Amphibia; order Anura; family Hylidae; genus Dendropsophus; species Dendropsophus ebraccatus. The sequence goes on along the minus strand of NC_091467.1, from coordinate 63,262,312 downwards.
CATTTGGTGATAGAGGAATTGCATTGTGAGACTGCCAGCAAAATGTCTCTCAGCGTGGGCTCTTGTGCACAGACTGTCCCTGGGGCATAGGGTGGGATGCTGCTCTGCTGTGCTTCCCCTGCCACAGCCTCCATGTATTCCTCTTCTCCCTCCTTGTCACTGCATCCCCCCACCATGTCTGTCTCTGAAGGGGCAGTCTCTATGGGGCTGTCCTCTATAGTGTCCCCCTCCACCGGATCATACCGTACACAGCCATTGCTCATCCGTGGGGTCGGTGGTTTCTGGAACGCCGCCAGCTTGGCAGCAGTTCCTGCAGTGAGCTGTCGTGTGCTGCGCGGCATGTGAGGCGGCGGGCCGGCGCCATCTTGGATTTCTCGGCCGCCCGCTCCCGCCATGGATTTCGGCTTTTTGGGGACCCTGCCAGCCATCTGTCCGGTACCGGAGTGCTGCCCGGACCTCTCTGCGTCCCTGAGAGTGCTGCCTGTGAGGATGGTGGCCCGCAGGAGGAGTTCTGTGCCGGTAATCAGCGGGACCCGCGGGAGCTCTCAGACCTCGCGTCCGCTCACATGCCCGGCTAGGCTCCGCCCCCCCAGTGGTGTCATTCTTACTTAATTATGACAGATTGATCTCCAGCCGTGTCCTCATCAACACCCACACCTGTGTTAATGGAGCAATCACTGAAACAATGTTAGCTGGTCCTTTTAAGGCAGGGCTGCAATGATGTTGAAATGTGTTTTGGGGGATAAAGTGCATTTTCTAGGCAAATATTGACTGCAAGTAATTGCTGTTAAGTTGATCACTCTTTATAACATTCTGGAGTATATGCAAATTGCCATTTTAAAAACTGAAGCCGTAGACTTTGTAAAAATTAATATTTGTATCATTCTCAAAACTTTTGGCCATGATTGTAATTCACTTACAATCCTACTTCCTCTTTGTGGCTTCTCTACCAGACGATCAGAAGCCACTGACTGCTAGTTTCCTGTTTCTATGTGGGGGAAGGTTAGAGGACTGCATGCATGCTATAGGAAAAGAAGAATGGAAAACATAAAGGATATTAGTGGGGTCAGTAAGAGACCGGGTCATTGACAGCTCCAGATTGCATATGATCCTATATCGTCATGCCTCCCGACCATCCTGTTATTCATGGAGATGGGTTTTGTAGATGGTGAAGAGATAGTAGTCGCATCAAAATAGGACATGATATAGACACATGGAGAGGAGTCCGAAACATCTGAAATATTCAGTCAAAAGATCCATTAGAACATGTTCAGACAGGGATAACACCTATGAAAAACTATAACATGTTTTGGACAGGTGTGATAGATCCATAACATGTACGCATAAAGCCTTTATATACAATCTTGTGGTCATAGCTCATAACATCTGATCCATCTGGGATTTACAAGGAATCTCTTACAGAACTACATTAGTAGTCATCAAGTGATTTCAAAGAGCAAAGATGGAGGGAAATATCGAAAGGAAACAAAAAATAGCAAATATACAATAGAATATAACATCTTTCCTGTAATTCAGACCATTCTGGAGCCTGGTTCCTATATCCAGGCCGGAAAAGTCAGAGAGTTGTGTCAAAATCCCTAAATTCTTGCCCAGTCTAGTCTTCCCTATTGTGAATAGAAAAAAAAATACCATTGAAGAAGTCATAGAAAAAGGACACGTATATCTATCAGTCCTAACATGAAATCTTTGGTAAACTGTAATGGTGACCATCGCTCGTGGACCGGGGCATCTCAATAAATAAGAATATCATTAAAAAGGTCGCTTGTTTCAGTTCAAAAAGTGACCCTGATATATTCTATAGATTCCTTGCCCACACAGGGTTCTTCTCCAAGTGCTTATTTCTTGTATTGTTGATGACTGGGGTTACAGATAATAAAAACCTAAAATCTCAGAAAATTAGAATATTGTGAAAAAGTTGACTATTGCAGACTGATGTCACACTGTAAGCAGCCAATCAGAACAACAGCTGCAGAGGTTTCCCGAGCCTTTACATAGTTCCTCAGTCTGGGCCAGTGGGCTACACAATTATGGGGAAAATTGCAGACTAGATTTCCAGAAGACTGTAATGGCGGTCGGGCCTCCCAGACGCTGTGCGTTCACTCACCGCTGTTAATCCTTCAAGCTTAGCTGCATGGAGCAGCATTTGTCCTCTGCATGTAGTATAGATCCGGCCACTAGAGGGGGTGCGAGCACCGCGCGGCTGATTCATTACAGCGCGGCGCTTATAAATACAGTCTCCCCAGCTCCCAGCATCTCATTACAGATGCTGTCCGGGCGCGGAGGGACTCCGGTACATGCATTCCACGTTCGTGATCCGTCAGGATCACGGAACGTGGGAATGCAGCCTTAGTCCCTTTATTATTCTGCACCTGTTGCTTGGGTATTTAAGGAGGCTCCTTGCATATGTGCTTTGCCTAAGCGTCAAGGTCCTATGGTCCTGCAAAGGCGTATCTGTGGTTGCTTTGCAAAAGCGTTCCTGTGTTCCTGCCCTGTCCAACCTGGATCTGTGTTCCTGCTGTGTTATCCTTTTGCCCTGGTGTTCCTGCTATTTGATCCTGCATTCCCAGTTGCTTCCAGTGTACCTGCATGCTCCTGTCCTGAGTGTAAACCTGACCCGTGTTTGCACCTGGTACTATTCCTGCATCAAGTTACCCGCATTGTGTTAACTGCACCGTGTGAACTGCACCTGCATCTTCATCCCAGCATCCGTCACCTGCTTCTGTTACTCTTCATCCAGTGTGTTCTGTGTCTGTATATTTGTCTGTACTGTCAGTGTGGCAATGTGGGTGGTTCCACCCTTACCATCTGGTCTGCCTGGACCTGCTGTCACATGCTTTGTCTATCTCAAGAGGTAGCGAACTGACGTATAATCTGGGAAAGTCTATCTCCACCATCAGGAGTATCTCAGGAAGAACAGAAGACGCCCATAGGAATAGACGGGCATGTGTCACAGTGGGCTCACGTCCGCTCATCTTGACAAAGACATTGACACTGTTCACAAGAAGGGGAGGCCAGAAAGGTCATTGTAAAGAAGTCGACTGATCACACAGCAATGTATCCAAGTATATTAATGGGAGAAAAGTGTGTGGTAGAAAAAGGTGCGTAAGTACAGGGATAACTTCAAGAAAAGCCCATTAGAGTATTTGGGGGAGATTGACAAGGAGTGGGCAGTAGCCGCAGCCAGTGTTCGGAGCCACCACTTACACACATATCCACGTCACTCACAACCCAGAGACAATGAAGGTGTTCTTGTTCATCGTCTAATCACTAGTTCTTTTATACAGGCCAATTATTGGGTAATTCATTACAGATAACTAAGATATTAATACATGTTGTGGATGTTTTGGGAGGTAGGACAAATAATGAACTTTTCTCCCGTATAATATACACATAATGGGGGACATTTATGAATGTTGACGCAGATTTGCCCCTTTTCCCTGGCGAACACCTACCATATCACCTGCTTGCCTGATAGGTGGGACCCGGCAAAGCGGAGAGGAGGTGCGGCCTGACTTACCATGATTTACACCTACTCGCAGGGGTAATCATGGCAAAGATCTATACCTGCTCAGGAGCAGGTGTAGATTTTTGCACTTGTTATATGGCAGGTGCAGGTCAGGCCGGTTTCACCTAGAGGCCTGGCGCCCCCTTTCTATTGATGGGGTAACTTACACCACTAAGCCTTTGTTTCAGATCAGAGTGGTGGCCTCTTCTTTAAAAGAGATAAGGGTGAAGCCATTCCTCATGGTCCGGAGGTACTGACATTTTCAGCAACCTTTTAAATGAATGCAGCCTTTCACACGTGAAAAAATAGGGCATGTCCTAGTGGGGATTGCGGCACAGATCCCCCCCACCGCCCGGCAGCTGACATGACAGGAGCGCAGAAGACAACTTCTCGCCTACTCCTTCCATGCCAGTGAACATGTGAGCCGAGTAGTTGTCTTCTGCTTCCTGTCATCTCTGCTGCCGGGTGACAGGAGGCTGCAATTCTATTGGGGGATCCGTGCCGTGATACTCCTCCAGTCATTGCGGCACGAATCGGGTGAATGAGGCCTTAGGAATACCTTTTTAGGGCCATCTGATTTGAGCAGGCTGTTTCTAGTCATAGTTTTTGGGGTTTTTTTTAGGATTTTGTTACGGATATGTCCTTCATATCCATGCTCCAACAGAACGTCGAGGAACAAGGCAACTTTTTTGAATGCCAGAAGTGAATTTCAGGTCGACATATTTCCAGTATACAATTAGACATGAGAAACGCACTTGTATAGCATGTTTTTGTTGAATTGTTGTGTGTCTCAGGTGTCAGAATATTTTCAATTCATATCAGTAAATTATGTTTTCTTAATACAGACGTGGTCACTTATAATTGTGTGATTACTCTGATTTTCCTCTGAGTATGGACCCTCCCTATTGTGTTTCCTTTCGGTGACCCCTAAACCTCTGTGAGGCTCCAGTCTCTATATCATATTAGGTTCGGCTGGAGAGAATTCAGATATTTCCTGGAAATGGGCGGATTACCAATCTAGTCATGTGACCTGTGAAAACTTTTACTAAAGAAGAAACTGAAAGTCAACTCTCTGGTTACACATAGCATCAAGTCAGCACATACCCCTCAGAGCTGTGGAGACCACTGACACATCTGCAACAAAGGTAAGAGGATAGAACACTAAATATGTCAGTCATAGGATACTGAATATTAGAGTAATAGCTACAGAACAACAGAAGAGTATCTAATGCAGGGGGGCACAGTGTATTATATATAATGCAGGGGGCACAGTGTATTATATATAATGCAGGGGGGGCACAGTGTATTATATCTAATGCAGGGAGCACAGTGTATTATATCTAATGCAGGGGGGGCACAGTGTATTATATCTAATGCAGGGGGGGCACAGTGTATTATATATAATGCAGGGAGCACAGTGTATTATATATAATGCAGGGGGGGCACAGTGTATTATATCTAATGCAGGGGGGGCACAGTGTATTATATCTAATGCAGGGGGCACAGTGTATTATATATAATGCAGGGGGGCACAGTGTATTATATATAATGCAGGGGGGCACAGTGTATTATATATAATGCAGGGGGGGCACAGTGTATTATATATAATGCAGGGGGGAGCACAGTGTATTATATATAATGCAGGGGGAGCACAGTGTATTATATATAATGCAGGAGGCACAGTGTATTATATATAATGCAGGGGGGGCACAGTGTATTATATATAATGCAGGGGGGGCACAGTGTATTATATATAATGCAGGGGGGGCACAGTGTATTATATCTAATGCAGGGGGGGCACAGTGTATTATATATAATGCAGGGGGGGCACAGTGTATTATATATAATGCAGGGGGGGCACAGTGTATTATATATAATGCAGGGGGGGCACAGTGTATTATATCTAATGCAGGGGGGCACAGTGTATTATATCTAATGCAGGGGGGGCACAGTGTATTATATATAATGCAGGGGGGGCACAGTGTATTATATATAATGCAGGGAGCACAATGTATTATATCTAATGCAGTGGGGCATGTAGGGATCTTCCCGGGGGATGGTGTGTTTGGACACAGTTCACAGCAGACTTGGACTTGTAAAATAACAGCTTGGCGTTTATTTTCAGCATAAACAGTCCATAACAGAAATATAGCAACACTGCGCTTTAAGAACAAAACAAAAAGGTCTTGCCCGTCTGGGCGCTAACTAACACAGCAGGTTACCTCTCTGACACTTCAGTCGGCAGTATTGCGGGGTGTGAACAGGCCCCAGCAGCGGCTGTCTTCCCAGCTCTCACCAAACAGCATGCAGGCTGTTCACTCCTGTCTGAGAGCCCTCACCTGCATCTCTGTGGAGCTCTTACCTTCTCAGGCTGATTGCTCACCTGATGGCAAAACCCACACTGGATCGAGGGGGAGGGAATGGCAAGTCCCACTACCAAAACCTACCTGCCATTCCATGTAAATCCAGGCCCGGTAAAAATAAATAATAACTCAGCAGCATAACACTGCTGAGCAACAGATCCCTCCTGGACTTACCATCTCACACTATGCATCAGCCTAGGTGAGATGTACACCCCCTCGAACACATCTCCTGTGACATGTCTACATATCCCCCCCCTCTTTTTCAGACCGGAGGGCTGAGCATTTTGTCCCCACAGACAGTGTACCCTTGATAGGGCGTCAGCATTCGCCTGTAATTTCCCTGGCCGGTGTTCCACAATGAAATTGAAGTTTTGTAGGGACAGAAACCACCTAGTCACCCTCGCATTCTTCTCCTTGTTTATTTTCATCCATGTTAGGGGGGCATGGTCTGTCACTAACTTGAATCTCCTGCCTAGTAAGTAATACCTCAGGGACTCTAGGGCCCACTTCACTGCCAGACATTCTCGCTCAACTATGGCATAGTTTTTCTCGGCCGGGGATAGCTTCCTACTCAAGTACATCACCGGGTGCTCCTCGCCATTCACAACCTGTGAGAGGACGGCACCTAACCCTGTATTAGAGGCGTCTGTCTGTACTAGAAACTCTCGCCTAAAGTCAGGGGTAACTAGCACAGGCTGTTGGCACAGGGCAGACTTAAGGCTTTGAAAAGCCTTCTCAGCCTCTGGAGTCCATGTCACCATTGCGGACTTTGCACCCTTTGTCAGGTCAGTTAGTGGGGCTGCAACTGAAGCAAAATTTGGCACAAACCTTCGGTAATAGCCCGTAATACCCAGGAAAGCTCTGACCTGTTTCTTTGTGAGGGGTTGAGGCCAATTCTGTATTGCCTCAATTTTATTTAGTTGTGGTTTCACTAACCCCCTTCCAATAATGTAGCCCAGGTATTTGGCCTCCTCTAAGGCTAGTGCACACTTCTCTGCATTGATGGTTAACCCCGCATCACTTATGGCATCTAACACCGCCTGGACCTTACAGAGGTGACTTTCCCAATCAGGGCTAAAAATGACCACATCATCAAGGTAGGCAGCGGAGTAATCCCGATGTGGTCGCAGAATCAAGTCCATCAACCTCTGAAAAGTGGCAGGGGCTCCATGTAACCCGAATGGCATCACTACGTATTGGAAGAGCCCATCAGGGGTGGAGAATGCAGTCTTCTCTCTAGCCTTAGGAGTGAGTGGGATCTGCCAGTAGCCCTTAGTGAGATCGAGGGTAGTTATGTACCTGGCATTACCCATCCTTTCTATCAACTCATCTACCCTGGGCATGGGGTAGGCATCGAACTTGGAGATCTCATTTAACTTTCTAAAGTCATTACAGAACCTCCAAGTTCCATTGGGCTTTGGGATTAACACAATCGGGCTGGACCACTCGCTCTGGGACACCTCAATGACTCCTAGGTCAAGCATACGTTTTACCTCGGATGATACCGCCTCCCTCCGTGCTTCTGGTATCCTATAGGGCTTAAGGTTTACTCTGCTTCTAGGCTCAGTTTCCACATGATGACTAATGAGATGCGTACGCCCTGGGAGGTCAGAAAACTTGTTTTTATTTTTCTGCAGGAACTCCTTGGCTTCCTGCTTCTGGGACACTGATAGGGTGTCACCAATCCTGACCGGAGGGATTGGTGGTGACAGATGACCAACAGGCTTTGTCGCCACCAAGGATTCCCTGTCTTTCCAGGGCTTGATCAAGTTTATGTGATAAACTTGGAAAGGCTTCCTTCTACCTGGTTGGTGTACCTTGTAGTTGACCTCACTGATCTTCTCTACAATTTCATAGGGACCCTGCCACTTTGCTAAGAATTTGCTTTCTACCGTGGGAACAAGTATGAGTACCCGGTCACCTGGGCTGAATGTCCTGATTCTTGCAGAACGATTGTAAATTCTGCTTTGGCCCTCTTGCGCCCTCTGGAGGTGTTCCCTTACTAGGGGCATTACAGTGGCTATACGGTCCTGCATTTGTGCTACATGCTCTATAACACTCTTGTATGGGGTGGACTCGCTTTCCCATGTCTCTTTCGCTATATCCAATAAACCCCTAGGGTGACGACCATAGACTAATTCGAAGGGAGAGAACCCTGTGGACGCTTGGGGTACTTCCCTAATAGAAAACATCAGGTAAGGTAGTAAGTGATCCCAATCACGACCATCCTTTTCCACCACTTTTTTTAACATATGTTTCAGGGTTTTATTAAACCTCTCCACTAACCCATCTGTCTGTGGGTGATATACAGAGGTACGTAGGTGTGAGATTTTAAACAGTTTGCATAGCTCTTTCATCACCTTTGACACAAATGGGGTACCTTGGTCGGTCAAGATTTCTTTGGGGATCCCCACCCTGGAAAACATATAAAACAATTCCCGTGCAATTGTTTTAGATGCAGTGTTTCTTAGGGGTACAGCCTCAGGATAGCGGGTTGCGTAGTCTAACACAACTAGAATGTACTGGTGTCCCCTAGCTGACTTTACAATGGGACCCACCAAGTCCATTGCGATCCGGTCAAAAGGTACCTCTATGATGGGGAGTGGGACCAAAGGACTGCGAAAATGCGACACTGGAGCGCTAAGCTGACATGTGGGGCACGACTCACAGTATTTTTTTATGTCAGCATAAATCGCAGGCCAATAAAACCTCTGGAGGACTCTCTCCTGCGTTTTATCTGTCCCCAAGTGGCCCCCAAGGACATGATTATGGGCCATGTCGAGTACCTGACGCCGGTACGACTTAGGCACCAGAAGCTGTTCCACAACCTCATCATTAATTTTAGTGACTCTATAGTAGAGATCATTAGCCATAGAAAAATGTGGAAACTTTCTCTCAGCTTCTGGTTCCTGAGGTACCCCATTCATAACAGTGACCTGCTCTCTCGCATTTCTGAGAGTGGGGTCCTGTAATTGTGCAGTACCAAAATTATCCCTAGACACCTCTAAATCTGGAACATTCTGCGCAGTGGGAGGAGCCTCTTCCTCACCTGCCAGGACCTGCAAAGGAAAAGCATCATTTTCATCCTGTACATTTTTATCATTTACCGTGGGTAATGCAATAGACTTAGGGGTCTCCTCACTCCTTTAAGGGGATTGTTGTTTTCCCCATAGAGCCCAGAACAAAGGAAAATCACGCCCCAATATCACATTATGCATAAGGTTTTTAACCACACCCACTTCATATTGTACCGTGCCTAGTTCAGTCCCGACATTAGCCAGTACTATAGGGTAAACCTTTGTATCACCATGTATGCATACCACACTCATATGTCTTTCTGGCACCAAGTCCCTAGTCACCAGACTGGCATGCACCAAGGTGACAAGGCTTCCTGAGTCCAACAACGCCTTAACAGGGAAGTCATTGACCGTAATGTTGCAGACTTGCGGTTCAGTCTCTAGTCCAGTGACCGCAACAAAAGACGGTTCCGCAAATAGCGACTGACGCCGGCTAGCGTCACACTCCATGGGCTCAGTGGTAAGAGGGCAATGGGCAGACATATGTCCCGTCTCGTGGCATCTCCAGCACTGGATAGGGCCTGGTCTCCTTGGCAGGGAGTCCTTTTTAGGGCCACTTAGCCACCGGGGACCCTCACCAGTCTTTTGCCCCTGAGTTACCTCCTGAGCGCTCTTCCCTCTATCAGCACCCCTCCACACTCCCCCAATAGATGGAAGTCTCTTACCAGCTGAAGGCACAGGTCTGGCACTCCGGGGAGGTGACGGTGCTGCAGGAACATCACGGAGGTAGTCCTCAGTCGCCTGGAACCTCTCCACAAGGTTGACAAGTTCGTCGGCACTCTTAGGGTCGCCTTGTCCCACCAAGCGTTGCAGATCAGCAGGAAGTGCACGGAGGTAGCGATCCATCACGACCCTCTCTAGGATCTGGGCAGGAGTAGAAGTGTCTGGCTCCAACCATTTTCTTGCCAGGTGAATCAGGTCGTACATCTGGGACCTCGCTGACTTGTCCAGACTGTAGCTCCAGTTGCGGACCCTCCGGGCACGGACAGCAGCAGTAACTCCTAGTCGGGCGAGTATCTCTGCTCTTAGCCGAGCATAGTCCTTGACCTCTTGCTCACTGAGGTCATAGTAGGCCTTTTGAGGTTCGCCTGTTAAATAGGGAGCAATGACCTCTGCCCACTCAGTGGAGGGTAACTTTTCTCGCTCAGCCACACGCTCAAAGACGGTTAAGTAGGCCTCAACATCGTCATCAGCAGTCATCTTTTGCAGCGCACGCTGCACAGCTCTTCTTACAGACAAAGTCTCTGGCGCGGCTGCTGCCACCAGCTGGGGATTAGCACCTGCAGACGCCTCTTGCTTTGCTATCAGGTGCTCAATAAGTCTCTGTTGTTGAGCCATTGCTTGCTGATGTGCAGCCATTGTCTGTTCATGGCGCAGATTAGCGGCTGCCTGATCCTGTTTAGCGGCTGCCTGAGCCTGTTGTTGTGCAGCCAATGCCTGTTGTTGTGCGGCCAATGCTTGCTCATGGCGTAGGTTAGCGTCTGTCAGAGCCTGTTGTTGCTGCCGATTAGCCTGCTGCTGTTGCAGACTCACTTGCATTAGCTGCTTCATCATTTCCTCCATGTTGCTTGACTGTTTTTGGAGTGAAGCAGCAGCCTTCACCCAGGACATAAGCAGCTGTAGCCAAGTTGATGCACACCGTTGCCCCTAGCAACCGTTTTGCCCGCTCCGCAGCACCAATTGTAGGGATCTTCCCGGGGGATGGTGTGTTTGGACACAGTTCACAGCAGACTTGGACTTGTAAAATAACAGCTTGGCGTTTATTTTCAGCATAAACAGTCCATAACAGAAATATAGCAACACTGCGCTTTAAGAACAAAACAAAAAGGTCTTGCCCGTCTGGGCGCTAACTAACACAGCAGGTTACCTCTCTGACACTTCAGTCGGCAGTATTGCGGGGTGTGAACAGGCCCCAGCAGCGGCTGTCTTCCCAGCTCTCACCAAACAGCATGCAGGCTGTTCACTCCTGTCTGAGAGCTCCCACCTGCATCTCTGTGGAGCTCTTACCTTCTCAGGCTGATTGCTCACCTGATGGCAAAACCCACACTGGATCGAGGGGGAGGGAATGGCAAGTCCCACTACCAAAACCTACCTGCCATTCCATGTAAATCCAGGCCCGGTAAAAATAAATAATAACTCAGCAGCATAACACTGCTGAGCAACAGATCCCTCCTGGACTTACCATCTCACACTATGCATCAGCCTAGGTGAGATGTACACCCCCTCGAACACATCTCCTGTGACATGTCTACAGGCACAGTGTATTATATCTAATGCAGGGGGGGCACAGTGTATTATATCTAATGCAGGGGGGGCACAGTGTATTATATCTAATGCAGGGGGGGCACAGTGTATTATATATAATGCAGGGGGGGCACAGTGTATTATATCTAATGCAGGGGGGGCACAGTGTATTATATCTAATGCAGGGGGCACAGTGTATTATATCTAATGCAGGGGGCACAGTGTATTATATCTAATGCAGGGGGCACAGTGTATTATATGTGGTGTCCCACCCTGGGTGTTGCTGTTGGTTACACCCTTCACAAAAGTCTGTACTTATTGTAAGTGGTGTTGTAGTAGTGATAAAGTTTTGCCACTAGATGTCGCTATTATAGGTGTGTGTATTTTTGTTTATTTTTGTATTTTTGTTTATTGTGTCACGTGGATCTGTCCTATCATCTCTTACTTTACTTCTTCTTATGCACTCCTCACCCACTCACAGCGCACCAGCTGTAGATAGGAAGTCACATGGGTAAAGGAAGTGTAGGGTCTTTTGTCACTGGACTCTGTAGGGGAAGGACGCAAGCTAGAACGCTCTCTACAGTGGTCCTTTGGGCCCTGGCCCTCTGCCAGGTCCTCCAGCCTTCGTATGAGGTCTTTGTAGCTAGAATTTGTAGAGACAAGACGCACCTAACATTTTCTCCTCAAGCAACCTCACTAAGCATTTTGCAGTGTTAAACCCCTCACAGGAGAGGACACGTCAGATAATCTCAACCCACGCCATGGACTAAGAGAGTCACAGTGTAGGACAGTATTCACAAAGAACAAAAAGCCAGGAACTGATCCGGATAGAGCAAAGTTGCTAGAAGCCTATGAACTCTATCTCGCAGCGCAGTTGGCAGTAGGGAAACAACCTCTCAACAACAATCTCAGCATTCTGCTCATCCCAGGCAACAGGGTCTGGGGCTTTTGTCACCCACTAGGAAGGGTCCCCCGACACTGATAGGGCATAGGGTGGTGCGAAGACCCAAAGATCAAAACACGGGCACAAGTATTCTCTCCTTCTTAAGTATTCTTCTACCTCATCCTCTAACATCCCAGCAGAGCACAGTACTACTTGGGTTGGAACTCTCACGACATCCTCCTCTCTGCTCCTCTGATTCTTCTACGTCTCCCTCAACACGTAACTCAGTCAGCACAACTGTACTCTTCACTGTATTCCTATCACAGATCTGGATCCTGCATTATCAAGTGTATTATCAAGTGTATGGTATCCTGTCAATGTACAGCTGGATGTTCTGCTGCACACAAGTACTTTCGGAGTAAACAAGAGATTATTTATGGTAAAGAGACTCTGTAATTCTTCGCCCTGCACCAACACAGTACAGTGGTGCCTTGGATTACGAGCATAATTCGTTCTGGGACTGCGCTTGTAATCCAAATCATCTCTTAAACCAAAGCAAATTTTCCTATAAGGAATCACTGAAATGCAGACAATTGGTTCCACACCCCAAAAATAATGATTTATTATTCTGAATAAGATGTAAAACAGATGAAACAAACATTCAGAAACAGCAGAATATGTGATATTATAAGTTACTGTACAGTAATGGAGAAACACAAGGGCTGACAGAGACTCCAGGGAGTATAAAGGAATGAGCAGGGCAGATGTGGGCACAGTATAGCAGCGCTCTCTGTCCGGGGAGAGAGGGGTTACAGCTATGAAGAGATTACCTCCACAGTCCTGTCCCCTGATGCAAGCCCCAGCCTGAAGTGGATCTGCTATGATTTGGAAGGTGAGGGAGACTTCCTGGGTCAGAGTACAGGGCTGTAGACCCCGCTATGCAGACCATGACCCTCCCCCACTCGCGCTCCCTAAACCAAAGCAATGCTCTTAAACCAAGTAGAAATTTTGAAAAACTGTGAGCTCTTAAAGCAAAACGCTCTTAAACCAAGTTACTCTTAAACCGAAGTACCACTGTATATACACACTCCTTGGGACATTTCCCCTTTCTGTGGGTGGCGGTACCGATAGCCACTACACCACTCCGGGCCACCATGATAACAACCCAAGGGACCCCATAGCAACCCGGCAGGACACTGTCCACAGGGAAACAGGGTACAACCGGCTCTTTAAACTAAAAGCAGGTGTGCCACCATACCTGTGTGCCCAACTGGCACTGGCGTCACGACATATCATCATTGGGCCCAGCTGTAACTCGGCCAACCACCACAGAAGTGGCGTCACGCTCTACCATCTGGCAAGTGATTGTCCGTACCTCAGCCATAGCACCGCGGGGGCTCACCACATATATTTAATGCAGGGGGGGCACAGTGTATTATATCTAATGCAGGGAGTTTAAAGTGAAACTGTTCCCCCATTCGGATAGATGACATTTTTACCATTATCAGGTACTGTACCTGCTGTACGTTCTAAAAATACCTTTAATCATTGGTGGACAATGTCACAGAGGGGGCTTCTCAGTTGATGAGTTCCTTCTCCCCACCTCGGTCCAGCACTGTAATCTATGCCCCCCCCCCCCCCCCTTGTGATTTTCATGGGAAGTTGGGAAGGGTGTGAAACTAAACCAGCAAGTGTTGGACCACGTCTGGTAGAGGGATCTCAACGACTAAGAAGCCTGAGACTATGGTCACACTACGTAAAAGTACGGCCATTGTTGCCATCGGCCATACTTTATGCAGTGTGGAACATTGCCTCTTGTTCTATGGGATCCCGGCCGGAGCGTATACACATCGTGCGGCGCCACAAATAACTGACATGTCAATTTAATGAATTGCGACCGTAGGAAACCCTGTAAGTTCACACAATGAAGCGAGCGGCTCCGGCCGCTTGCTTCATTGTGTGCTGTGGGAGGTTCTGATGCGGGCGTGCGGTGATGCGCCCGCATCAGAACCCTGCAGCCGGAAAGATCATCTGGCCGGTACTTAAGTACCAGCCGGGATGATCTGGGCAGAGACCAACGGAACGGCCGGTCTCATATGTAGTGTGAACATAGCCTGACTCTGTGACATTGTCTACCAATGGTTAAAAGCATTTTGTTCGCCTAAAGGAGGACCAAGACAACTTTATTAAAGGTATTTTTGGGATTTTTTTGGAACTTACAGTAGGCACAGTACGTGAGGGGACAAAACTGGCACCTACCCGAAGTGGGGGGGGACACATCATCCCATTAATAGTGGCTTGAGGCGATCCCAAGGGATCTGGAGTCCCAAATAATACATAATAGAAGTGGTACTGCCCAAACCCTATATTGAGTGTGATTTTTATATGTTACAGGAGGGAAAAAAGAAAAGGGGACACAGGACAACTTCTACATGTGTTACAGAAGGAAAGAAGAAAATGGAGGACTCAAAAGAAACCATTTTAGGTACTCAGAAAAAAAACATGATGGAAACCTTTATACATGTTACAGGAGGAAGAAGGGAAAGGGAGGACATGATGGAAACCTTTATATATGTTACAGGAGGAAGAAGGGAAAGGGAGGACATGATGGAAACCTTTATATATGTCACAGGAGGAAGAAGGGAAAGGGAGGACATGATGGAAACCTTTGTATATGTTACGGGAGGAAGAAGGGAAAGGGAGGAGATGATGGAAACCTTTATATATGTTACAGGAGGAAGAAGGGAAAGGGAGGACATGATGGAAACCTTTATATATGTTACAGGAGGGAAGAAGGGAAAGGGAGGACATGATGGAAACCTTTATATATGTTACGGGAGGAAGAAGGGAAAGGGAGGAGATGATGGAAACCTTTATACATGTTACAGGAGGAAGAAGGGAAAGGGAGGACATGATGGAAACCTTTATATATGTTACGGGAGGAAGAAGGGAAAGGGAGGAGATGATGGAAACCTTTATATATGTTACAGGAGGGAAGAAGGGAAAGGGAGGAGATGATGGAAACCTTTATATATGTTACAGGAGGAAGAAGGGAAAGGGAGGACATGATGGAAACCTTTATATATGTTACAGGAGGGAAGAAGGGAAAGGGAGGACATGATGGAAACCTTTATATATGTTACGGGAGGAAGAAGGGAAAGGGAGGAGATGATGGAAACCTTTATACATGTTACAGGAGGAAGAAGGGAAAGGGAGGACATGATGGAAACCTTTATATATGTTACGGGAGGAAGAAGGGAAAGGGAGGAGATGATAGAAACCTTTATATATGTTACAGGAGGGAAGAAGGGAAAGGGAGAATGTGATGGAAACCTTTATATATGTTACAGGAGGAAGAAGGGAAAGGGAGGACATGATGGAAACCTTTATATATGTTACAGGAGGAAGAAGGGAAAGGGAGGACATGATGGAAACCTTTATATATGTTACAGGAGGAAGAAGGGAAAGGGAGGATGTCACGATCCCCGTGACTTAGGTTCTGGCTAGTAGGCAACCGGGCTCACCTCGGACCGTCTTGGATCAGCTACCAACCAGAACCTAACACCCAGTTACACGTTTTCTGCTGCCACCACACGTCACAATAAGGCTGACGTGACACCTTACCCTTATGCACACCTAAGGCAACTACAAATTACATCTATCACAATCTTATGGTAATCACTTACCCCTGGTAACGTTTTACTTCAGAGACATAGGGCCTTTTTAGAACACAGGAAAGCTCTTATTAAAGTGAAATTTAATATCAAATAAAAAAGGACAGTGCATACAGTACAGGTCACAATAAAAAAGAGATGGTACAAAATATACAGACACATACATACACAGTAAAAACAGTTCTTAAAATAAAAAGGAGAAAACCAGAACCTACTTTGCTATCGGGCTGTTTGGAACTGGAACGCTATGGGGATTAGCAGGAACGGCGGGCCAACACACTCATAACAAGTTCCCCAAGTGTTGAACACTCTCCCATCATACTCCCTGCCTTATCAAGCATGGTGAGAGCAGTTGTCTCCCTCCCTCCTCTGACCTCACAGGGGGGGTGACAGGGACTATGCTAATGAGCTAATGGTCCATCTTTTATGACCGGAGACGCTTGCCTGAAGATTTTCAAATCCTCATAACTTGGCTGGCGCGTTTCCGATCAGCATTCCAGGGGCATCAAACTACGGGGCATCACCTGCCGGTCACGGGCATACCAACCATGGGTCTGGTGTGTACCCGATTAGGGGAGTTACAGGTTTCCCTGGGTTCCCCTAGAGCCACTTTCTTGCTTTTACAATGGTGGGTCCCTCTCCCTACCCTGCTGACCTGTAGCGAATCTCACCTCTGGAATATGACAACTTGTCATCTTTCTGACGGGGTCAAATTTCTCCATAGACGTCTACAGTGACCTCTGATTGTCTCCTGCGTGAACTCTGGATGCATATTGCAGCCAGACCCCTTGTCATAAAGCCATTACACCATGAGGACGTTTTATTGCCCCCCCAGTCTGGTAAGAGATAAGCGAACCTGTTAATATCCAGGACTCTCACTATATGGCCCCAATCCATCTAGCCGTGACATCTAGTGCCCAAAGGAAAACAGGACACCAGCTTCAAAAAGAAACAAAAAAAGTGTGTGTGGGGGGGGGGGGGTGAGGAGCTTTGCCAAATATGAGTGATCAGGGATATTTTATTCAAGATCGTGAATATATATTGATCATCCTCACACCTCCCCCTTTGAGATATGGCACGGGACTATTGATCCATCCATCAATATCCCACGCCATCCTCAACCACTTCGCCCTGCCGGGACAATCCATCGGCATTACCATGATTACTTCCCTTCTTGTGTTGGATGGTGAACTCATACTGCTGCAGCGCCAAACTCCACCTCAGCAACTTCCCGTTGTCACCAGCTACCCGGTGTAACCAACTCAGCGGGTTGTGATCAGTAATGACCGTAAATCGGCGCCCATACAGGTACGACTGCAACTTCTGCAGGGCCCACACGATGGCTAAGCACTCTTTCTCCACCGTGGCGTATGCTACTTCCCTAGATAGCAGTTTCCTACTCAGGTAAAGTATGGGATGCTCTTCCCCTGCTGCATTGACCTGACTGAGCACAGCGCCTAGGCCATATGCGCTGGCGTCAGTCTGGACGATGAATTGGCGGTTAAAGTCGGGGCTTTGCAAGACTGGTGCGCTTGCCAGGGCCCGCTTTAGCGCCGTTAGAGCTTGCTCACAATCTGGGGTCCAACTAATCACTTGTGGCAATCTCTTTTTTGTGAGGTCCGTTAAGGGTTTTGCAAGGGTGCTATAGTTGGGAATGAACTTCCTATAGTACCCTGCAGTCCCTAGAAAGGACATCACCTGCTTTTTGGTCTTGGGGGTGGGCCAGGCTACAATAGCCTCCACCTTACCTTGTTCGGGTCTCAAGGTCCCTCCCCCTACTCTGTGTCCAAGGTACTGGACCTCTGTCATGGCCATCTGACACTTTCCAGGCTTGATTGTCAGCCCGGCTGTTTGGATCCGCTGTAGCACCTGTGACAGGTGGGACAGGTGATCCTCCCAGGTCTGACTAAACACAGCGATGTCATCCAGGTAAGCTACTGCAAACCCTTCAAACTCCTCGAGCAGCTGGTTAACCAAGCGCTGAAATGTGGCAGGGGCATTCTTCATGCCAAAGGGCATGACGACATACTCGTACAGCCCAAATGGCGTGATGAAGGCTGACCTCTCCTGGGCTTCTTTGGACATGGGAATCTGCCAGTATCCCCTACTTAAGTCCATAATCGTGATGTATTGGGCACCGGCGAGCTGATCCAGTAACTCTTCAATGCGGGGCATCGGATACGCATCGAACACCGTGATGGCATTCAGTTTCCGATAGTCCCCACAAAAACGAGTTGTCCGGTCTTTCTTAGGGATAAGAACAACCGGTGAGGCCCATGAGCTATGGGATCTCTGGATCACGCCCATGCCCAACATCTCCTCTATCTCCCTCTTCATGTCCGCCCGCACCTCTAAGGAGACCCGGTAGGCTGACTGTCGGATAGGGAGGTGCGCACCCGTGTCTACATGGTGCACCGCAAGGCTAGTCCTCCCTGGTTTCCCCGTGAACGTGGACAGGAAAGGGTTCAGCACCGCCCACAGCTGGGACTTCTGGGTCTCTGTTAGCTGTGGGTTCAGCTGGGCCTCGGCTAGGGTCCCCTCGGTCTTTGCGTCAGCTACGACGTCAACTAGACTGTCACTCTCCCCTTCCTCTGGCAGACTGCACACTGGCATGACACACGTGTCACGCTCCACATGGGCCTTGATCATGTTAACATGAAACACTTTGTGCTTCTTGCGAATATGATCAATAGTGACAACATAGTTCACATCATTCACCCGCTGGTGAATGGTGTAAGGACCTTCCCATGCGGCCTGCAGCTTGTTTTGAGGCATGGGTACAAGTACCCACACCTTTTGTCCGACGGCGTAAATGCGCTCTCGGGCATTTCGGTCGTACCACCTTTTCTGACTATCCTGCGCCTGGGCCATGTTCTCCTGAACCAGGCCGGTCAGGGTTTCCATCCTCTCCCTGAATCTTAGTACATAGTCTACGACCGAGACGTCAGGGTGACCCACTTCTCCCTCCCAGGATTCCTTGATGAGATCTAGGGGACCCCGTACTCGTCTTCCATAGAGGAGCTCAAACGGAGAGAACCCAGTGGATGCCTGAGGTACTTCTCTGTAAGCAAATAGCAGGTGCGGGAGGTACCGCTCCCAGTCCCGTCCGTGGGACTCCACAAGCATCTTGAGCATCTGCTTGAGGACGCCATTGAACCGCTCACACAGACCATTAGTCTGTGGGTGATAGGCACTGGCGACCAGATGCTGCACCTGTATTTTCTTGCAGAGGCACTCCATCAAGTTAGACATAAACTGTGTTCCCTGATCCGTCAGCATCTCCTTAGGAAATCCTACTCGGGAAAAGATGGTGAGAAGTGCATCCGCAACTTTATCGGCCCTGATGGAGGATAGGGCAACTGCTTCTGGGTACCTAGTAGCATAATCTACCACGGTAAGAATGTAGCTTTTGCCAGAACTACTGGGTACTGCTAACGGTCCTACAATATCTACGGCCACCCGCTGGAACGGCTCATCTATGATCGGTAAAGGGATGAGGGGAGCCTTGGGAACATGCCCAGGCTTTCCCATCCTTTGACAGACCAGACATGACCGGCAGAAGTTAGCCACTTCTTTTCCCATACCCGGCCAATAGAAACGCTGTTTCAACCGGTCCTGGGTCTTGCGGATACCCAAGTGGCCTGCGAGGGGTATCTCATGGGCCACTTGCAGTAGTCGCTCCCGGAATGGACGAGGCACTACCAGCTGCCTACTCTGCACCCATTCCGGTTGATCCTCGGTGGGAATCATCTGCCTATAGAGACGGCCCTGATCCCAGGTTATCCGCTCGGTATCAGACTCAGCCGGGGTGCTATCAGCCAGCTCTCTCAGTTTCTGTAACGTCCCATCAGTCAGCAAAGCTGCCTGAAATTGGGCCCAGTCACTTTGAGAGTTGCCAGACATCACCTCGTCTGCTCTGATGCCTTGATTCAGCTGTGAGCTGTCAGCTGACCCTCCAGCTGCTGGTATACACACCGCAGGGGGGCTTCCACTCACTGTGTCAGAGTGGCCCCGCCCACTACGCGTCACCACAGCTATGTACTTACAATCTGTTCCGCCCACCTGCTGAGGATCAGGGGTGAGGGGGACAGAGGGAAGCCTGGTACAGTCCTGGTTATATACATCAGATTCATTACCTATGACATTGGCATCAGGATTAGTACTCATGTTTATCACATTTAAAGGGTTAGTACAAACAGTGAGGTCATCTTTATAGACCTCCGCACTAGCACCAACCAATGAGGGGGATTCACACGAAATACCAGGAACCTGTGAATCCTCCCTGACATCAGCAGGTACATAGTGGGAGACTAAGGAACCAAGATCAGTGGCTAATAAGACATCCGTGGGAATATGATCCGTCACTCCCACCTCCCTTATTCCACTCCCAGCCCCCCAGTCAAGAAATACCCTCGCCATGGGCAAAGCGGGGCTCACTCCTCCAATCCCAGTCACAGTTCGTGTTTTCCCAGGGATTAAGTCCTCTTCGTTCACCAGTTCCGGGCGAACCAGGGTGATCTCCGCCCCAGTGTCCCTCAAGCCCATCGTGATTTTGTTACCCACGGTAACGGCCTGCATGTTATCACTGAGCTTCCCTCCCCGTCCACCCACAAACAAAACAGTAGATGGGGAAACCGGTGATTTGGGCACAGGGGTTGGTTTCTTCCTCTCGGGACAGTCTCGACTAATATGTCCCCCTTTGCGACACATAAAACAGATGCGGGTATCAGCAACAGGTTTGGTGGGGACCACAGGGGTAAAACCCCCAGAGGGTCGAGTAGCAGGGACAGAGTTGGTAGAAGTCTGCTTACCCCCTTTCCAGCTGGTCACTGCCGGCTTCTGATTGGCAGTGTAGGTGTCGGCCAGCTTGGCTGCTTGCGCTGCGTCTCTGGGTTCTCGGTCCAAGATGAACTGACGAACTTCTGCGGGACACAGGTGCAAAAACTGATCCTTGACCATCAGGTCTTTGAGATCCTCAAAGGTGTGGATAGACAGTCCTTCGATCCACTGGTGAAAGTTGGTGTTCAATCCATCAACGACATCTGAGTAACTGTCATGAGGTCCACGCTGCATAGCCCGGAATCGTTTCCGATACATCTCTGGCGAGAGATTGTATTTCTGGATGAGGGCTTGCTTAATGGCCTCATAGTCACCGTCCTTGTCTCTGGGCAAGGAGACAAAAACCTCCAGGGCTTTGCCTCTCAGTCCTGGGGTCAAGTACCGCGCCCACTGCTCACAAGGCAACTGGTACTGTCTGCAAATTTTCTCAAAGCCTCTGAGAAACGTGTCCAGGTCCCCATCCTTCTCCATCACCGGGAAGTGATCTAAACGGGGTTTAAGGTGTCCCGTCTCACTGGACTCACGGTTGGGTGGGAAATTACTGGACCTCTGGGCACGTGCTAGTTCCAGCTGATGCTGCCTCTCGGCCTCTGCCTGTCGTGCGGTGAATTCTCGTTCAGCTTGGCGTTCGCGTGCTGCGAATTCTCGATCAGCCTCCTGCTGTCGTGCTGCTGCAAATTCCCGTATAAGCTCCAACCGCACAGCTGGGTCGCAGTCGGCCATCTGTTGGAGAATCAAAGGTAAAGGAGAGTCCGTACCATTCTGCGGACTGGCGCTACCAGTACGTTGGTGCCCCATTGATTCCAGAACCGGACCCTCTGCTGCCTCTGATGATGGTGTGGAGACCACAGGCTGCTCTGGCCGGGCATCATCTTCCATCAATGCTTGGATCAGCTGGTCTTTACTGCGATTCCCTCCTTCCAGACCTCTTTGCTCACAAAGGCTGCGTAGCCCATCTCTCGTGTAATTTCGATATGCCTCCGCCATTTTAGCAGGGATTTGCCAAATAAAAGATAGGATAGAAGAACAGAGAACAGGGGAGGGGAAAAACTGTTTCACATATATATATGTCTGTTATAACCAAGTGTATGCACTGAGAGCCTTCCTGTAGACTGAGAAAGTCTGCTACAGATAACTCAGCCCTTAAGTGTACAGAGCAATTTATTACTCCACAGACTTAATGTTCTAAGATATCCCACCGCTGCCACCAATTTGTCACGATCCCCGTGACTTAGGTTCTGGCTAGTAGGCAACCGGGCTCACCTCGGACCGTCTTGGATCAGCTACCAACCAGAACCTAACACCCAGTTACACGTTTTCTGCTGCCACCACACGTCACAATAAGGCTGACGTGACACCTTACCCTTATGCACACCTAAGGCAACTACAAATTACATCTATCACAATCTTATGGTAATCACTTACCCCTGGTAACGTTTTACTTCAGAGACATAGGGCCTTTTTAGAACACAGGAAAGCTCTTATTAAAGTGAAATTTAATATCAAATAAAAAAGGACAGTGCATACAGTACAGGTCACAATAAAAAAAAAAGATGGTACAAAATATACAGACACATACATACACAGTAAAAACAGTTCTTAAAATAAAAAGGAGAAAACCAGAACCTACTTTGCTATCGGGCTGTTTGGAACTGGAACGCTATGGGGATTAGCAGGAACGGCGGGCCAACACACTCATAACAAGTTCCCCAAGTGTTGAACACTCTCCCATCATACTCCCTGCCTTATCAAGCATGGTGAGAGCAGTTGTCTCCCTCCCTCCTCTGACCTCACAGGGGGGGTGACAGGGACTATGCTAATGAGCTAATGGTCCATCTTTTATGACCGGAGACGCTTGCCTGAAGATTTTCAAATCCTCATAACTTGGCTGGCGCGTTTCCGATCAGCATTCCAGGGGCATCAAACTACGGGGCATCACCTGCCGGTCACGGGCATACCAACCATGGGTCTGGTGTGTACCCGATTAGGGGAGTTACAGGTTTCCCTGGGTTCCCCTAGAGCCACTTTCTTGCTTTTACAATGGTGGGTCCCTCTCCCTACCCTGCTGACCTGTAGCGAATCTCACCTCTGGAATATGACAGCTTGTCATCTTTCTGACGGGGTCAAATTTCTCCATAGACGTCTACAGTGACCTCTGATTGTCTCCTGCGTGAACTCTGGATGCATATTGCAGCCAGACCCCTTGTCATAAAGCCATTACACCATGAGGACGTTTTATTGCCCCCCCAGTCTGGTAAGAGATAAGCGAACCTGTTAATATCCAGGACTCTCACTATATGGCCCCAATCCATCTAGCCGTGACATCTAGTGCCCAAAGGAAAACAGGACACCAGCTTCAAAAAGAAACAAAAAAAGTGTGTGTGGGGGGGGGGGGGGGGTGAGGAGCTTTGCCAAATATGAGTGATCAGGGATATTTTATTCAAGATCGTGAATATATATTGATCATCCTCACAGAGGACATGATGGAAACCTTTATATATGTTACAGGAGGAAAAAGGGAAAGGGAGCACATGATGGAAACTTTTATATATGTTACAGGAGGAAAAAGGGAAAGAGAGGACATGATGGAAACTTTTATATATGTTACAGGAGGAGACATGTCAAAAGTTTGGATCAGTCCGGGTCTGTGTGTTCAGGAGAATGAGCGGTGAGAGCACCTCCCCCTCCCCCAATCGGTATAGGTGTGAAAACTCAGACCCAGACTCATCAACACTTTTGACATGTCTCTAAGACATGTTAAAAGATTTTAAAACGACATTGACACTTAAACAAGGATCTTTCAAATACATCTAAATCTCTCCATTTGTACATTTACCTTCTGGATGAACGCTTCACTTTCCTCATGTACTCACCATCTTAATCTATATTACCCAATATTACCTTTTCCCTGACCTGCCCAGAGTAGGTATCACTACAATCAATAGCAACCCCTCCCCCAAAACTGCTATGATCTTTAGCATGTTATTCCACATGTGCAGCATTAATATACATTCAAAATGAACAGGGTAAAATTCTACCTTTCCTATAGGAAAAAAGAAGCGGGAAGACTTCACAACGTTGCTGAGGGACCTTGATATAGAAAAATACTATCCTCAGAAAATGAAGACGACTGATTTTCGCACGATCAATAGAGCCACACTGTCCGGAGCGAAGCCTAAAGAAAACAAAGAACTTCCGACTCATTACTTACAGCAGCTGGTGGTGTTGGACTATGGAGCCAGATATGTACATTGTGAGGATAACAGTAAACAGTCACATATAGATACAAGAACCATTGTTGATGACAACACATCTGGTCCATCAGACAGGCTGGGTAACTCAAAAAGCTTCTTCGGCACAAATCCAAAAATTATTGGAAAACAAAATGTAAAACAACATCAGGGTATCCATCCCATGGACATACAAATGGCAATCTTCCATTGTGCTGATGATTTTATGAGACAATACCTCTACACAAAACTTTCCTTCTGTCAGTTCGCTCTTCCACTCCTGGTCCCTGATCCTAGAACAAGATCCATTGAGCTCCCACTTTGGGCTTTTCAAGAAGTCAAAAAGAAATGGCATACAAAGCGTGACGATGACCCCGAGAAGAGTAAATCCAATGAGAAATTTATGAAGGACACAGAGACACTCATAGTGTCTTTTATCCGGTTTGGCTCATCCAATTACTCCAAATCCCGGATAATGAACTGGTTGATGAGTAAACATAGACATGACATCTTCTACCATCGGAATTGTGAAGGAAGCACCAAAACCTCAGTACTGATGGATGGAGTCACAGACATCGCCTGGTATTGTCCCGGGGGAAGAGAAGATGATGCATTCGATCATTGCACTGCATTTGTTAATCTTCATGGAGACGCCAGAGACCACGGTCAGCAGCTGGAGTTCATACAAGAGATCTCCTCAGTCCTGGTTATAATCTTTTCTTATGATTTCTGGCAGGATAGTAAATATATAAGTTTTTTGATTCAGCTGTTAATATCTCCTAAGCCATGTATCTTCTTAGGTCAAGATGAAGAGTTCAGTGGAACATACAATCGTAAGAAATTAAATATTGGTCTAAAAGGCAAAAAGGAAGCTGAACTGGTAAAGGAAGTAAGAACAAAAATAAAAGAATTATTACTGATCCAGAATGAAGTCTATTCACTCAACAAGTGTGCTGCTCTCGCCAGACGTCATGGATTCATGGTTGATGAGGATAAAGTGCAGTGTAAGGTCGGCAAAGAACAAGCTGAGAAACTACTGAAATTATTAAAGACAGAAGAATTATCAGCCAGGAAAGATACATTTCTTCCAATACAAGGTGATCTGTGGCTAGAATGGTGCAGAAAGCATGGCGGACTCTTGCCTCCTAACCAATTCAGTTCTTTAAGTATTGAGCAGCAGAGAAGCGACATTAAATCTGAAAGAGAAATATTATGTAGAGAGAAACTGAAAAGAGCCAATTCTCTCAATAACTTCATGAACAATTTCCTACAGTTACTAAATTCTACCAAAGAACGGTCGGAAATGTATTCTCTTCAGTGGTTTAGGATGTACCTAGATGAATTGTCCTCAGACCCTCTATCAGGTCTTTATCAGAAATATAATAAGTTGCGGTCGAGTGTAAAAGCGGAGAAAGAAGGAGGTAAAAACCACGATATTATAGACAACATGGAAAAAGAACTACAAAAACAATCGGATGAGATCAGCCGTTCAACATTTGGCCTTGAACATGTAATGCGAGGATTGGGGCAAATCTATGATGCTTTAGAAGCCAGTACTCAAGATCAATTTATTGTTAATTTGCCCAAAATTGCTGCCAATCTCATGATTTCTGGGTATCCCATTGAGCTGATGGATGGTGACGCTGCACATGTACCTATAAAATGGGTTACAGCTATTCTCCAGGAACTAGAGGACACATTAGGAGACAAAAAGTTATTTGTCCTCTCTGCGCTGGGTATACAAAGCACCTTACTCATTGCAATGTTTGGGCTTCAGTTTGCTGGGAGCGCCGGCAGATGGACTTCATGCAGAGGAGCCTTCATGCAGCTTGTGAAGGTTGAGGAGGAACTTAGGAAGGAACTGACCTATGATTATGTTCTAGTCGTCCATACAGAAGGATTACGATCAGTAGAGTTATCCAGCCAGAATGTACTTAATAAAATCAACGAGCTGGCTACATTTGTTATCGGTCTGGGGAACCTCACCCTGATCAATATGTTTGGAGAAAATCCCTCTGAGATGCAAGACATCCTACAGATTGCTGTCCGAGCCTTCCTGCGAATGAAGAAGGTCAATCTACATCCAAGTTGTCTGTTTGTTCACCAAAATGTTGGAGAAATCACAGCCAGAGGAAAGAATATGGAAGGACGGAGATGTCTTCTAAGTAAACTAGATGAGATGACTTTATGTGCTGCCCGACAAGAGGAATGTGATGTCACCTGCTTTAATGATGTCATACAATTTGATGTTCAATCTCATATTCACTATATTTCCCATCTCTGGGAAGGTGACCCACCAATGGCTCCTCCAAACCCAAGATATAGTCAGAATGTACAAACCCTTAGAAAGTTCATAATTGACTCAGGGAAGGGAAAAGAAAGCCTTTTAAGCATTTCAGCCTTTAGAGCACATGTCTCCGACCTGTGGAACGCGTCACTCACTGAGAAATTTTTGCTGATGAATTCTCTTGAAATAACAGCTTATAATCAGCTGGAGGTGAAGTACTGTCAGTGGGAATGGAGATTGAGGGAACGTATGCTGACTCTTCGGAGCAAGATCAATACCCAAATTCAAGTGGAAGAAACAAAATCCATTGACATGATGTGGATTAGTAGCAGGATGGAAGAAGTCTACAGCAAAGTGCAGGGCGAGCTCAACGTGTTCTTTAATGAGGAGAAACAGAAAAGTATATTGGGTAAATGGAGAGCGAATACGGAGAACAGAATAACGTCGCTCAAATATGAACTTATAGCCGAGATAAATAAAATAAAAAATGAACTGATTACATTAAAAAACAAGAAGAGAAAAACTGATGACATGGATGCAACATACAAAGACAAAATTGATAGTAAAAGTCAAGGTCAGAACTCAAATGATAAAAGCTTAAAAGCAAAATTTGCTAAAAAGTGGCATAGTTGGATTACGTCAGAAGCTGATGGAATGTCTCCTCCTGACTCTTCAGAGATCCACGGGGATTTAGATGAAATACTTCTAGAACACTTCAAGGGAAAAGTCAAGATTGATACAATTCACGAATCTTATAAATGGGAGAACCTGACAGAGGAGTTTACGAATCGTAGAGGGTTTTACATATTCCGTGATGTAGAAACAAAAATAAACAGGTCAATTCATGTTCTTACAAAGCGAATAGAGGACTATATTGATCAGAAAGAGCAGGAAAGAATGGGTTACGGGAGAATTTATTTCCATGAGATATTGAGAATAATACAAGAAGAAATTAATAAGGTGTTTGACGAGCGTTTTGGATTCCTCTCAGACTACGTTGTCTATGCATCTCTCTTCTTTTGCCGAAAAGCCGTTTACAGGTTTAAAAAGCTCTCAGATGTTCTACTAGTCGACACCATCTCCAACAAGTTACAGGTCTCCCTCAAGCGAACGGTATATGACAAAACCGCCATTGATATATCTAAGGCCATGAAACGTAACTACTCAGCTCTGAATGGGAACAGGTCCAAGCTAGAGCTCTATCTCCTCAAGTCCTTGGCCGAAAAGGAAAATTTTCAGAATTACCTTACGTATATCACAGATCCAAAGTCTGCAGTGAGAGGATTCATTGGGGAATATATTGAGGACTATATGAAGGACATAAGTAAAGTGTCAGGTTTTCTACACAACCATGTGGATACGTTCAGGAATATTATATTAGATGCTATTCGTCTGTCAACTGTAAAGACCAAGAAGGAGAAAGGTAACGTTGATTCGTGGTTGGACGTCTTCTCTTCAGAACTTGGGAATAAAACGAATCTATTACGTTGTGACTTCAAGAGGATAAAATATCAGAACGTAAGTGAAATAGATTTTCTGGAGGAGGCCATGACCCGGGCTGTGGACATTGCTGTACAGAAGCTTCATAAAGAATTGTCTACATATGAAATGGCCGATATACAGAGGAGAATTCTTACAATACTGACTGATGACTTTCCAGAGTGCTGGGAGCAATGTCCGTTCTGCGGAGCCGTCTGTGTCAATGCTGCCTCTCAGCACAGCTATGATCACAGTGTCCAATATCATCGTCCTATGGGTCTTAATGGTTATATTAATTTCCATACACGAGAACTTGTCGCTGATATATGTCCAAGTCGTGTAGACAGTGACAGATGTTTTATCCCTGAAGATTGTATTCGCATTCCCTATACAACATACCGTGATGTGGGAGCACCTTACAGTGAATGGTCCATCACTCCTGACGGCTCTTCCTTCTTATCCTACTGGAAGTGGTTCACCTGCAGATTTCAGTCGGACATAGAAAAGTATTATGAGAGAAGATTTGAAACAATTCCTGCACAATGGAGAGAAATCAGCAAAGCCAAAGCCGTATCAGAGATAGAAAAACTGCTAAAGTGAATCAAACGTGTCTGGTTATGGGTGTTTATATTCCTGGTGACCATATCATCTCTTCATTACAGTCACATTTGGAACAATTTGTGTTGATAGACATTAAAGTCAATGTACCATCAGGCGGAGTGAAAGTTTTTATTTATTTTTTGCTGCCCTGTTGGCAGATTATGGTTGTGCACCATTTTCTTGTTGTGCCCGGCCCGGCCCTCAGTGTGACTACATCCTCTCCAATTGGTGACGCAGACCTGCCTGATCCTAATGTAGGGGCGTCATGGAGGGGAAGTGATACTGTCACACTGGGGGTGCTGAGCCCACCTCCAGTGCATAGAGCCAGGTCAGTGCACAAGAAGTAAAAACAGCACCAAGCACAGGAACCAGGCTGCATTTAAAAAAAAAAAAAGGACGGTGCCACCGGGATCCCCGTACCAGCACCAACAGGGCAGTCGCTCCATCTGATGATTCAAGAGCTCTCTTACTGATGATTCAATGGCTCAGTCTTGTTTTTACTTTAAGTGTCACTGTCGTTAAAATTTTTATTGCATAAATCAATAGTCCAGGCGATTTTAAGAAACTTTGTAATTGGGTTTATTAGCCGAAAAATGAATTTTTATCATGAAAAAGCAGTTTGAAGCTCTTCCCCCTGTCTTCATGGTTTTCCTATGGAGAGATAAAGTAAAAGAAGCAAAACAGGACAACAAAGAGTTAACTTACATTTTTTCCTGGGCTGTCTCCTCTGACATCAGCACTGACCTCTCTGACCTCTAATTAGGGCTCTGAATAGCTCCCCAGCTGTGTAATCCTTTGTTCTCTGCTCTCAGCTGCCCGCTAATCTCCCTCCTTCCCCCTCCCTCCTCCCCTCTTCATAGACCAGACAGATCCGACTGATGAAAGAGATGAAAAAACAGTCGAGATTTCCTGATTCTGAGGAGTGGACAGCAGAAAGGAGAGGAGGGGGGGGGGGGGGCCTGGGAAAAGGCTTTTTACATGCAGATAATGGCAGATTTGGCTAACAAACCCAATTACAGAGTTTCTTAAAATCACCTGGACTATTGATTTCTGCAAAAAAGATTTTAACGACAGTGACACTTTAACCCCTTAACGACAAAGGGCGTATAGGTACGCCCTATTGCCGGTAAGGGCGTTCAGAGCGGGGCCGCGCGGTGACCCCGCTCTGAACCACGGCGGTCCCGGGTGCCGCTTGTAGCCCGGGACCGCGGGTATTAGCGGGCACGGTCCGATCGCCGTGCCCGCTAATACAGTAATCAGATGCAGCTGTCAAACATGACAGCTGCATCCGATTACCGGATCCAGCATCTCCCTGGTGTCTAGTGGTGGAGATCGCTCCCCCGGGACGTTGTCCCGGAGGAGCGATCTCCGTAACTGAAGCCGGCCGGGGACCGCTACAAGATGGCGCCGTCCCCAACTCGGCACTCGTTTGTTATCGGCTGCAGCAGCCGAAAGCAAACGAGTGCCGATCTCATTGATCTTTGCTGTATATCTTTACAGCAAAGATCTCAATGAGAGATCAAAGTGTTTATAACCCTAACCCCAGGGGGAATAACCCTAACCCCAAGGGGGAATAACCCTAACCCCAGGGGGAATAACCCTAACCCCAGGGGGGCTTCTAGTATATGTGTAAAAAAAATAAAAAAAGTGTTGTTGTGAATAAAAAGCCCCCTCCCCTAATAAAAGTCTGAATCACCCCCCTTTTCCCAGGTTATAAATAAAAGTAAATAAATAAATAAACAAACATGTTTGGTTTCGCCGCGTGCGTAATCACCCGAACTATTAATTAATCACATTCCTGATCTCGTACGGTAAACGGCGTAAGCGTAAAAAAGTCCCAAAGTGCAAAATTGCGCATTTTTGGTTGCATCAAATCCAGAAAAATTGTAATAAAAAGGGATCAAAAAGTCGTATATGCGCAATCAAGGTCCCGATAGAAAGAACACATCATGGCGCAAAAAATGACACCTCACACAGCCCCATAGACCAAAGGATAAAAGCGCTATAAGCCTGGGAATAGAGCGATTTTAAGGAACGTATATTTGTTGACAATGGTTTGAATTTTTTACAAGCCATCAGATACAATATAAGTTATACATGTTATATATCGTTTTAATCGTAACGACTTGAGGAACATGCATAACAAGTCAGTTTTACCCCAGGGCGAATGGCGTAAAAACACATTTCCCCCAAATAAACAAAATGCGTTTGTTTTTCAATTTCACCACACTTTTATGTTTTTTCTGGTTTCGCAGTGTACTTTATGCAAAAATTCAGCCTGTCATTGCAAAGTACAATTAGTGACGCAAAAAATAAGGGCTCATGTGGGTCTCTAGGTGGAAAAATGCAACTGCTATGACCTTTTAAACACAAGGAGGAAAAACCGAAAACGCAAAAATCGAAATTGGCTCTGTCCTTAAGGGGTTAAGGGCCCTATTCCACCGGACGATTATCGTTTGCATAATCGTTAACGATTAACAATCTCAAATGACCGCTATTGCGAAAGACCTGAAAACGTTCACTCATTTCTATGGAACGATAACCGTTACTTATGATCGTAATTGCGATCGTTTTTCTTCGCTATTTATTCGCTATTGCGTTCGTATCTATTGCAAACGACTGAACGATGTCTAATGGCCCTATTCCACGGGTCGTTTTAGAGGAGCAAACGAGCGCTATTAGCGCTCGTTTGCTCCTCGTTCGCCGCTCGCTGCCGCCGCTATTCAACGCGGCTGCAGCGAGCGGGTGAGTGCGGGAGGGGCGGCGGGGAGCTGCGGGGGGGCTGCTCGGAGGATCGCTGATCGTCCGGGCAGCCCATAGGATATAGCAGCGTCTGCTGCCGATGCTCCTATTCAACGGAGTTCCGGCAGCAGATCGCTGCTATATCAGTCGCTTGTTTTTCAACATGTTGAAAAACAAGCGACTGCAACGATCAGCCGACATGAACGATGTCGGCTGATCGTTGCACTCTATTCCACGGAACGATTATCGTCCGTAGCGGTCGATATCGTCCGAAAATGAACAATAATCGTTCCGTGGAATAGGGCCATTATTCAATGCGAACGATTTGCAAACGTTTTGCGAACGAGCAACGATAAAAATAGGTCCAGGTCTTATAAACCGATCAACGATTTCTCATTCGGTCGTTAATCGTTGACTGCATTTCAACCGAACGATTATCGTTTAGATTCGAACGATTTAACGATAATCTGAACGATAATCGTCCGGTGGAATAGGGCCCTAAGGAGGCCAGGACATATAATTATTTTTTTACTGAGGCTATTTGATGTTTTGGTGGTATTGTACCTCGTTTTTAAACCAACAATTATAATTATTTATATAATTTTTAGAAGGAGAAATTCTCTTTCGGAGTGTATTTGTATCTAAAAAAAGCAATGGTTTATAGCCAGGGTACGTTGGGTTCTGTATATTGTATAGTGTATATTGTTCTGTATGGGTGTATATTGCACTGTATGGTTCTGTATGAGTGTGTATTGTACTGTATGGTTCTGTATGAGTGTGTATTGTACTGTATGGTTCTGTATGGGTGTATATTGTACTGTATGGTTCTGTATGGGTGTATATTGCACTGTATGGTTCTGTATGAGTGTATATTGTTCTGTATGGGTGTATATTGTACTGTATGGCTCTGTATGAGTGTGTATTGTACTGTATGGGTGTATATTGTTCTGTATGGTTCTGTATGGGTGTATATTGTACTGTATGGTTCTGTATGAGTGTATATTGTTCTGTATGGTTATGTATGGGTGTATATTGTACTGTATGGTTCTATATAAGTGTGTATGGTTCTGTATGGGTGTATATTGTACTGTATGGTTCTGTATGGGTGTATATTGTACTGTATGGTTCTGTATGGATGCATATTGTTCTGTATGGTTCTGTATGGGTGTATATTGTACTGTATGGTTCTGTATGAGTGTATATTGTTCTGTATGGTTATGTATGGGTGTATATTGTACTGTATGGTTCTATATAAGTGTGTATGGTTCTGTATGGGTGTATATTGTACTGTATGGATGCATATTGTTCTGTATGGTTCTGTATGGGTGTATATTGTACTGTATGGTTCTGTATGGGTGTATATTGTACTGTATGGTTCTGTATGGGTGTATATTGTTCTGTATGGTTCTGTATGGGTGTATATTGTACTGTATGGTTCTGTATGAGTGTATATTGTTCTGTATGGTTATGTATGAGTGTATATTGTACTGTATGGTTCTATATAAGTGTGTATGGTTCTGTATGGTTCTGTATGGGTGTATATTGTACTGTATGGTTCTGTATGAGTGTATATTGTTCTGTATGGTTATGTATGAGTGTATATTGTACTGTATGGTTCTATATAAGTGTGTATGGTTCTGTATCAGGGCTCCAGACTAAAAAATTTACCTAGGAGCCATTGGCTCCTAACCTGAAAAATTTAGGCGCCAAATAGAATATTTGGTCGCCAGCATTTTAAAACATGTAAAATTAATGTTATGTTAAATGAGACTTACTGTGTGCAGAGGCCGCAGCAGCATCCTCCTCCTTTAGATTCTCTCTTTTCTTAGTTTGAAAACGTTCAACATGGAAACTTGCAACTTGACAACCATATACAGTCTGACTCAGTACTTCAGCTTCACTTGGCTAGCCTATTAATGAGGCTTACTCTTCTGAACTTGAACTTAAAAGCTTGCAACTTGACAACAATATACAGTCCACTAGAATGTGTGAGGTGGTCTACAAGTCAGGTTCTGAGTCAGTGTCACTGACTCCCAGTATGTAAGTGCCCCCTGGCCATCCTTTATATTGTGGCCTTCTCTTCCTCTTTGAGTTGAACCAGCGCTTCACAGAGGGCTCAGGATTGAACAGTTCAAGGGAAGGGCCTTCGGAGCTTATGCGAATTAAGTCCTCCAGTGTTGAAATATGAAGAGAACTCCGGACTTGTGACTTGATTCTGTTTTGGGCAGAAAAACCCCTTTCGCATTGTGCAGCTGATATAGGAAGTATTAACATAATGTGAATTAAATGTAAAACATTCCCAAAGTCAGTACAATATGGCTCCTTTGAGATGACCGTTTCCCACAAACTGCTGTAAGAAAGGTCAGCAAACTGCCCTTTAACTAAAAATTTCAATTGCCTCCATTCAGCTTGGATTGCTTCCACTTCACAGCCATTTTTTAACAAAATGGTTTTATACCATTTTGTTAATGTGTCAATCTCCTCCTCTCCATATGTAACAAGATCATCAGGCCAGGAATCATGACAAAAGACAGAGAAACACTGGATGATGTCTGGACAGCCTGTTCTACCCTCCTTCTCACTACTTAGCATTACTTCAAATCTTCGTTCCAGTTCACCCACTGTTACTTCCACTGTTCTTCTAATGTGGTCATTTAGGTTTTCCATAAACTCCTCCTGTGCATCAAAATCTTTTAGCTGGATATTCTGAAAAGCAATACACCTGGTATGACTCGTCTTGCGCCTTTTAGCCATTTGACTTGCTCTCTGTGTGCCAGTCTGCATTTCCTCTACATTAATTTTTTTATAAAACTCTTGCAATTTGCCATTTCTCAGTGGGACTTCTTTAAAGTTGTTAACTGTCATGATACACGTTTTAATGGCAGCAACTGCTTGGGGAAGGATGAGAGAGTTCTTCTGGAGAGTCAGACTTAACTTTGAGATCTCCCCAAAAAGGTCATGGAGGAAATGACAAAATGCAACAAACATCAGGTTCTCCATTTGCTGCACAATGTGCTTGGCTCTTCCTGAAATGTCACTATTTTTTGAGGATACAGAAAGATGTTCCATATGATGGTGCACAGCGGTGTACTGCCCTTGCCCAGTTTCTTGATCAAACGACAGGAAAACAGAGAGTGCCCGGAAGATATGAGGTAGCCAGCGCTGAGTCTTTACTGCTGAGGGACAGCGGATTTTACAGCCTAACTCTGCACCAATGACTCTCAACTCCCGTTTACTTTTGGGACTAAAGTGATAAGTCTTCCAGACAAGATGCAGAAGATCATATACTTTTTGGACCATAGGTAGACATTTTTGTGTATTTAACATGGCCAGTTCCAAACGATGCGGTAAGCAGTGAAATGAGAGTATATGCTCTCCTATCTCTTTTCTCATTAGGGCACCTATACCACCTGATGCACCCATATTGACACTAGCTCCATCTGCACCAAAAGCACTGAGCTTATGGTGCCACCAATATGGATCACTGTGGTCTGCACTAAAAATATCTCCAATACTTTCTAGTATTCCCCGAGCATGGCTATGCTGAAGTGCACCTAATCCTACCAGACGGTTCACAGGGACACCTGACAAAATATACCTGCAGTATACTATAACATTATCACTTCCTGATACATCAGTTCCACAGTCTGTTATGATTGAAATGTAAGTTGCCTTTGCAGCTTCATTTAATGTTTGAGCTTTAAATTCCTCTGCAATGCAACCAATAATCTCTGCATTGTCATATGTCTTGGATATATCCATTCCATTTTTCTTCATAAGTAAGATTTGAGCCGCATACTTTGTAAATGGTAGCTCTTCACGTGCTATCATGTAGGCCACATTAAATTTAATCTTCATTTCTTTAAAGTCTTTCTCAGCTGTTTTTTCACAAGCATGAGCTACAGCACGAGCTAAAGGTGTCTGTTTTGGGGCACTCCTAGCTATTATACAGTCACGAGCATTTTTATGCTTCAGACTATCTCCATGTTTTTTTATTGTTTCTTTCTTGAAATGATCTGTTCCTTTAATGAAATCTGTCTTTCCAGCAACATCACCTGCCTTGGAACAAAACTCACAGTACATCACTCCTTTCTCTTTATTGTATTTAAGCCAAGGAAATTCCTGAAGCCACACACTCTTAAAATGTCTGCTCCTGTGGACGGAAATTCTTGTTGCACTGCTGGAATTGCTTGCTTGATCTGATGTGCCGTTTTCACTGACTAATGAAAGCGTTTCATCTGAATTATCCTGATCTATTATAGTAGACTGGCTGGAAGATGCATGAGCATCCTTGAAAAAATCTGTTATTTTATGTTTCGCCATTGAGCCAATTGCAGTAGCCTGTATATAACAATAAGGATAATTACCTAATTGTCATGGACAAGTCCATTATATTAGTAATATAAAAGGCCAGGCCCCCCCCCCCCCCTGCTGCCGGTGTGTTCCCTCAGCCAGCTGCCATCTTACCGGCAATGATCTACTATATATATAGCCCCCGGCAGCCGATGACATATAGCCCCTGTGGCAATGTATATGGGAAGAGGTACTGTGCAGTGTATATACATACAGACACTGAGGGAAGTGGTACTGTGCAGTCTATATATATACAGACACTGAGGGAAGTGGTACTGTGCAGTGTATATACATCCAGACACTGAGGGAAGTGGTACTGTGCAGTCTATATATATACAGACACTGAGGGAAGTGGTACTGTGCAGTCTATATACATCCAGACACTGAGGGAAGTGGTACTGTGCAGTCTATATATATACAGACACTGAGGGAAGTGGTACTGTGCAGTCTATATACATCCAGACACTGAGAGAAGTGGTACTGTGCAGTGTATATACATCCAGACACTGAGGGAAGTGGTACTGTGCAGTGTATATACATCCAGACACTGAGGGTAGTGGTACTGTGCAGTGTATATACATCCAGACACTGAGGGAAGTGGTACTGTGCAGTGTATATACATCCAGACACTGAGGGAAGTGGTACTGTGCAGTCTATATATACAGACACTGAGGGAAGTGGTACTGTGCAGTGTATACATACAGACACTGAGGGAAGTGGTACTGTGCAGTCTATATACATACAGACACTGAGGGAAGTGGTACTGTGCAGTGTATATACATCCAGACACTGAGGGAAGTGGTACTGTGCAGTGTATATACATCCAGACACTGAGGGAAGTGGTACTGTGCAGTCTATATACATCCAGACACTGAGGGAAGTGGTACTGTGCAGTCTATATACATCCAGACACTGAGGGAAGTGGTACTGTGCAGTGTATATACATCCAGACACTGAGGGAAGTCGTACTGTGCAGTGTATATACATCCAGACACTGAGGGAAGTGGTACTGTGCAGTGTATATACATCCAGACACTGAGGGAAGTGGTACTGTGCAGTCTATATATACAGACACTGAGGGAAGTGGTACTGTGCAGTCTATATATACAGACACTGAGGGAAGTGGTACTGTGCAGTCTATATATACAGACACTGAGGGAAGTGGTACTGTGCAGTCTATATATACAGACACTGAGGGAAGTGGTACTGTGCAGTGTATATACATCCAGACACTGAGGGAAGTGGTACTGTGCAGTCTATATACATACAGACACTGAGGGAAGTGGTACTGTGCAGTGTATATACATCCAGACACTGAGGGAAGTGGTACTGTGCAGTGTATATACATCCAGACACTGAGGGAAGTGGTACTGTGCAGTCTATATACATCCAGACACTGAGGGAAGTGGTACTGTGCAGTGTATATACATCCAGACACTGAGGGAAGTGGTACTGTGCAGTGTATATACATCCAGACACTGAGGGAAGTGGTACTGTGCAGTCTATATACATCCAGACACTGAGGGAAGTGGTACTGTGCAGTGTATATACATCCAGACACTGAGGGTAGTGGTACTGTGCAGTCTATATACATCCAGACACTGAGGGAAGTGGTACTGTGCAGTGTATATACATCCAGACACTGAGGGAAGTGGTACTGTGCAGTCTATATACATCCAGACACTGAGGGAAGTGGTACTGTGCAGTGTATATATATCCAGACACTGAGGGAAGTGGTACTGTGCAGTCTATATACATCCAGACACTGAGGGAAGTGGTACTGTGCAGTCTATATACATCCAGACACTGAGGGAAGTGGTACTGTGCAGTGTATATACATCCAGACACTGAGGGTAGTGGTACTGTGCAGTCTATATACATCCAGACACTGAGGGAAGTGGTACTGTGCAGTGTATATACATCCAGACACTGAGGGAAGTGGTACTGTGCAGTCTATATACATCCAGACACTGAGGGAAGTGGTACTGTGCAGTGTATATACATCCAGACACTGAGGGAAGTGGTACTGTGCAGTCTATACATCCCCTACCGCCAGCCACCCCCCCCCCAAACCACCCCACCACACCCCACTGACTACCGCACCGGCCGCCATCACAATAGACACACTACCCAGGCCGCGGTCCCCCCCACACACATTACTGGCCTGCCGTCACCCCTGCCGCCCCTCCGGTTATACTCACCCAGTCACCAACAATCTAAGTATGGTGCCGCTGGGGTGAACTTGAGGATCCGCCGGGTGAGGAGAGGCGGGAGAGAGGCGCTGGATGAGTGTGGCGCCTCTGCGTCCGTCCGTCCAATGAATGACGGACATGCTAGATGACGTCACTGGAGAAGCGTGTCCCCAGTGTGCGGAGAAACGCTTCGGTGCAGCGTGCGGAAGGCGGTCACTGTCCTTAAAGAGACAGTGCGCCTCCGCCGGGGCCAGTCGCAAATGGCGCCCAGATTAATAAATCTGGGCGCCATTTGCATGATGTCAGTCGCATTGGCGACCATTTTGGTCGCCATCTGGAGCCCTGTGTATGGGTGTATATTGTACTGTATGGTTCTGTAT
This sequence comes from Dendropsophus ebraccatus, assembly GCF_027789765.1. Lineage (NCBI taxonomy): Eukaryota > Metazoa > Chordata > Amphibia > Anura > Hylidae > Dendropsophus > Dendropsophus ebraccatus. The sequence continues at coordinate 63,224,443 of NC_091467.1, read as the reverse complement.
GGGTGTATATTGTACTGTATGGTTCTGTATGGGTGTGTATTGTGTTGTATGGTTCTGTATGAGTGTATATTGTACTGTATGGGTGTATATTGTACTGTATGGATGCATATTGTTCTGTATGGTTCTGTATGGGTGTATATTGTACTGTATGGTTCTGTATGGGTGTATATTGTACTGTATGGTTCTGTATGGGTGTATATTGTACTGTATGGTTCTGTATGAGTGTATATTGTACTGTATGGTTCTATATGAGTGTATATTGTACTGTATGGTTCTGTATGGGTGTATATTGTACTGTATGGTTCTGTATGGGTGTATATTGTACTGTATGGTTCTGTATGGGTGTGTATGGTTCTGTATGGTTATGTATGAGTGTATATTGTACTGTATGGTTCTATATGGGTGTGTATGGTTCTGTATGGTTATGTATGAGTGTATATTGTACTGTATGGTTCTATATGAGTGTGTATGGTTCTGTATGGTTCTGTATGGGTGTATATTGTACTGTATGGTTCTGTATGGGTGTATATTGTACTGTATGGTTCTGTATGAGTGTGTATTGTTCTGTATGGTTCTGTATGAGTGTATATTGTACTGTATGGTTCTGTATGGGTGTATATTGTACTGTATGGTTCTGTATGGGTGTATATTGTACTGTATGGTTCTATATGGGTGTGTATGGTTCTGTATGGTTATGTATGAGTGTATATTGTACTGTATGGTTCTATATGAGTGTGTATGGTTCTGTATGGTTCTGTATGGGTGTATATTGTACTGTATGGTTCTGTATGGGTGTATATTGTACTGTATGGTTCTGTATGAGTGTATATTGTACTGTATGGTTCTATATGAGTGTATATTGTACTGTATGGTTCTGTATGGGTGTATATTGTACTGTATGGTTCTGTATGGGTGTATATTGTACTGTATGGTTCTGTATGGGTGTGTATGGTTCTGTATGGTTATGTATGAGTGTATATTGTACTGTATGGTTCTATATGGGTGTGTATGGTTCTGTATGGTTCTGTATGGGTGCATATTGTACTGTATAGTTCTGTATGGGTGCATATTGTACTGTGTGGTTCAGGACTACAAATCTCAAGAACACACCTGCTGAGAGTTGTTGTTGTTGTTATTTTGGAAGGCTGCTGCTGCACCACTGAAACTCCAAGCATACCTCGTTGGGCACTACAACTCCCAGCATACCTTCTTGTGCACAAGGGGGTTGCTGGGAGTTGTAGTGCAAATGAAGGTATGCTGGGAGTTGTGTTGGGAAGCTACTTCTGCAGAACTGCAACTCCCAGCATACCTTCTTTTTCACTACAACTCCCAACATACCTCCTTGTGCACTACAACTCCCAACATACCTTCTTTTTCACTACAACTCCCAACATACCTCCTTGTGCACTACAACTCCCAACATACCTTCTTTTTCACTACAACTCCCAACATACCTCCTTGTGCACTACAACTCCCAACATACCTTCTTTTGGACTACAACTCCCAACATACTTCCTTGTGCACAAGGAGGTATGCGTGGAGTTGTAGTGCTCAAGGAGGTATGCTGGGAGTTGTAGTGCTCAAGGAGGTATGCTGGGAGTTGCAGTTGTGCCGCAGTAGCCTCCCAATAGAACTCCCAGCATACCTCCTTGTGCACTGCAACTTTCAGCATTATATTTGTATTTTTTCGAGGTATCGAACTGGTATCGAGTATCCAAATAAGAAAGCTGCCTGGTATCGGTATCGAACTCAAAATTCTGGTATCGTGACATTACTAGTCCTGACAGCCCCACACTGTGCATGTTGCCTTGGCTGCAGCCGCACGCAGTGACAGCACCCTCCTCTCCCGGCAGGCCATGCAGACACTGTCTAAAAATTAACTTTCAGCCGCTCTCCTCTTTCTCCTCCTCCCAGAGTGACTGCACACCCTGCAGTACAGCACCCAGCACACTGACAGCTCCCTTCCCCCTGCAATCAGCACCTCCTCTCCTGACATCCTCTGTGCTGCTGTGACCTCCCCTATAAGATCAGCACCCTCCTCTCCTGACATACTCTGTGCTGCTGTGACCTCCCCTATAAGATCAGCACCCTCCTCTCCTGACATCCTCTGTGCTGCTGGGACCTCCTCTGTAAGATCAGCACCCTCCTCTCCTGACATCCTCTGTGCTGCTGTGACCCGGTGACCTCCCCTATAAGATTAGCACCCTCCTCTCCTGAAATCCTCTGTGCTGCTGGGACACTGTGACCTCCCCTAAAAGATTAGCACCCTCCTCTCCTGACATCCTCTGTGCTGCTGGTACCTCCCCTATAAGATCTTCACCCTCCTCTCCTGACATCCTCTGTGCTGCTGTGACCTCCCCTATAAGATCAGAACCCTCCTCTCCTGACATCCTCTGTGCTGCTGTGACCTCCCCATAAGATCAGCACCCTCCTTTCCTGACACCCTCTGTGCTGCTGTGACCTCTCCTACAAGATCAGCACCCTCCTCTCCTGACATCCTCTGTGCTGCTGTGACCTCCCCTATAAGATCAGCACCCTCCTCTCCTGAAATCCTCTGTGCTGCTGTGACCTCCCCTATAAGATCAGCACCCTCCTCTCCTGAAATCCTCTGTGCTGCTGTGACCTCCCCTATAAGATCAGCACCCTCCTCTCCTGAAATCCTCTGTGCTGCTGTGACCTCCCCTATAAGATCAACACCCTCCTCTCCCGGCAGGTCATGCAGCCACTGTCTATGGTTAAGTAACTTTCAGCCGCTCTCCTCTTTCTCCTCCTCCCAGAGTGGCTGCACACCCTGCACAACACAATGTGTACAGCGCCAAGCACACTGACAGCTCCCTGCACCCGTAATGTCATCAGCACCATACTGGTTAACCCGTTGTTGACTGCCGGGGCCCTGTAACCTCTGTGTGGGGCAGTTCGGGGGCTGTGCGCATAGCTCCTCACTTGCATTCCAGGCAGTGTCCCCCCCCCCCCCACTCCATGACAGACCTGTATCCTCCCTGGTTTCCTCTCGGGTCTCTCTATGCCTCCTGTGTGTGCGCTCCGTCTCTCTATGCCTCCTGTGTGTGCACTCCGTCTCTCTATGCCTCCTGTGTGTGCGCTCCGTCTCTCTATGCCTCCTGTGTGTGTGCTCCGTCTCTCTATGCCTCCTGTGTGTGCGCTCCGTTTCTCTATGCCTCCTGTGTGTGCGCTCTGTCTCTCTATGCCTCCTGTGTGTGCGCTCAGTCTCTCTGTGCCTCCTGTGTGTGCGCTCCGTCTCTCTGTGCCTTCTGCATGTGCGCTCCGTCTCTCTGTGCCTCTTGTGTGTGCGCTCCGTCTCTCTGTGCCTCCTGTGTGTGCGCTCCGTCTCTCTATGTCTCTTGTGTGTGCGCTCCGTCTCTCTATGCCTCTTGTGTGTGCGCTCCGTCTCTCTATGCCTCTTGTGTGTGCGCTCCGTCTCTCTATGCCTCTTGTGTGTGCGCTCCGTCTCTCTATGCCTCCTGTGTGTGCGCTCCATCTCTCTATGCCTCTTGTGTGTGCGCTCCGTCTCTCTGTGCCTCTTGTGTGTGCGCTCTGTCTCTCTATGCCTCTTGTGTGTGCGCTCCGTCTCTCTGTGCCTCTTGTGTGTGCGCTCCGTCTCTCTGTGCCTCTTGTATGTGCGCTCTTGCCTGAAATATCGATAGTAGTATCGATATTTCGGTGCATGGGGCATCCCTGGTCCCTCCAAAAGAGGGACACTTGGGAGTCATGGGCCTTCATGTAATAATCATGGAATAAAATATATAGAATTTAATGGACAATAAGTCTGAGAATCTTCTTTGATATCAGGTGAAGATGGGATGTTGGCTATTACAGCTGTCTGGGCATTAGAGTCTTTTTATACAGAGGCTGAAAGTGCCAAAGGGGCAATCATACAAGGCCTGGCATTACTGTATGGGGTGTGATCCTGCTCTATAGACAGGTCACTAATGCTGTTACACGAAAGACGGGAATGCCACAACCAGGAGTCTGACTGCATTACCGGGAAAAATATTGAAACTATATATATATATACTTTTTATTGTGCATTATATGGCCATGCAGCCTCATATACAGCAAACTACCAGGCTCTGTGTATCCTGACACTTTTCTATCATAGACGGCAGCAGTGTAGGACATGATGTGACACACAGCAACTCAGATGGAGTTTCCTACTTCTGGACCTAAATCCACATTATGTCCAGGATTCTCGGGATCGGTAGAGTCTCAGCAGTCAGACCCTCCTTCTGCTATCAAACCCATAGGGCAGGGATGGGCAAACGATGGCCCTCCAGCTGTTGCATAACTACAAATCCCATCATGCTTGGCTTTGGCTGTCCAGGCATGATGGGAATTGTAGTTGTGCAACAGCTGGAGGGCTGAAGGTTCCCCATCTCCACCTTAAGGAACCAACCTCACTAGGTGGTAGGACAACCGCTTTAAAGGGATAGTTTACTCCCCAAACACCGCCCCCCCCCCCCAAATAAAAAAGGAAAATAAACTTTGCTATCAACTGGTCCAGCAATTGTCGGAGATTTTTAATTTCCTTCAATAAGAAAAACTCCAGTCTTCCAGTACTTATCAGCTGCTGTATGTCCTGTAGGTAGTGATGTATACTTTTCAGTCTGGCGAGAAAAGGTTTCCTATAGGGATTTGCTGATGCTCTGAACAGTTCCTGACATGGACAGAGGTGGCAGCAGAGAGCACTGTGTCATACTGGGAAAAAAAAACCACTTCCTGCAGGGCATACATCAGCTGATAAGTACTGGAAGACTTGAGATTTTTTTTTATAAAAAGTAAATTACAAATTTCTGGCACCAGCTGATTTGAAAGATTTTTTTTTTTTGTGAACAAACCTTTTAGGAAAACCAAACAATGTATATGTAAACCCAACAGTCGCCTGAAGGGGTTAACATAAATAAATAAATGTTCTCCAACTTTCGTAAAACTACAACTCCCATCATGCCCTGATAGCCTTAGGTTTTCCTTTAGAGGCTGTTTGGATATTGTGGGCAGTTCTGCAACCTCTGGGGAGCTGTAGGTTGGGATCACTTACGTATACCTGTTATGGCTATGTTCACACACAGTATTTTTGGACAGTATTTTTCAACCAAAACCAGGAGTGGATTGAAAACACAGAAAGGCTCTGGTCACACACTGTCGAAATTGAGTGGATGGCGCCATTTAATGACAAATAATTACTGTTATTTAAAAACGTCCGTTATCTGCTATTAAATGGCGGCTGTCCACTAAATTTCAGCAGTGTGTGAACAGAGCCTTTCTGTGTTTTCAATCCACTCCTGGTTTTGGTTGAAAAATACTGAGCAAAAATACAGGTTTATCCTCTACATCAAGAGTCAGAAGCTGATGGGTGGGAGTCAGACCACTAGGACCACCACCAATTCCAAGAACACAAGTCTCTTGAGTGATTAAAGTGCAGCCAGCTTATGTGGTCAGTAGAGATGAGCACCGCTGGAGCATGCTCGGGTCCCATCATTCGCCATTTGATTACCAGAGGCTGAAGAAGTTGGATGCCGCCCTAGGGAGTCCTGGAAAACATAGATACAACCTATGGTCTAGGGCTGCATCCAACTTCTTTAGCCACCGGTAATCAAATGTCCAGTGACATAGCTATAGGGGTTGTAGCGGTCACCATGGAGACCAGGCTGCTCTCTCTCCCTACTCAGTTGTATCAGCAACTGAATAGACGGCTGGCAGGAGCCCCATGCTCCCTCTCCTGCCTCCGGGACTCCTGCTCTGTGTAATACACATCTGACATTGTACAGTGGGTGACATGGCTAATACAGTGCAATATGCTCCAACCTGAAACAACTTCCATCATGACAATGTGCCCGGGCATGCTCATGACATCACTACGACAAGCAGTGACATCACGTAAGTGACATAATTGGTGATGTCATCCATGGGCCCTATAAAAGAAGGTGCAGAGCCCCAGACTCGCTGTTCTTAGGGACTCACTAGCGATCACACTGTTGGTACTACCTTGCGTTCTGCCTGTGTATACTGACACTTATTTCTAGTGTTTTTGATTTTCGTCAGTCCATGGAGAGAGAGGAGAGGATTGACAGGGAGCTTGCCATTTTGGCAACCTCCTGTGCTATTTGGTTCCAATCCTGGTGGGCTGTCTTTCCACCAGACAACCACTCAGCATGATTGAACCCTTCTTCAACCCGCTGAGCTGGGGCAATTCCATCAGCTACCCGCTCAGCTGGGACAATATCACCTCGGGCCTACAGTGGCCAAATAGTACCATCACAGACCAGACCAGCTGTAAGATTACCCCCAACCTGCAGAGGCCCAATTACAACACCAGAAACCTGCAGCGTCCAAACAACACCATTAGAGACCTGCCCGACTGTGACCTCATGTCGATCACCAGCCATGTCCAGAGCGCAGCAACCGCCTTCACTGACCTGCTTAGCTGGCTGACTGCTGTTAGTGATGTGCTCAGCTGGACATCCACTACCAGTCGCCTGCTTAGCTGGACTTTCAGTAATAGCGCCTTGCTGACCTGGATCACAGCTGCTGTAGAGCAAGTGAGTGTGATCACCACCACCTGTTATTACATCAACTGGATCTGCAGCACCAGAGACCTCATCGCCTGGACCACCACCCTCTCCTGCAGCAGCTTCCTGGACATCTGGACGACCACAGCTACCTGGATCACCACCACTACCACCGGTGAGCTGATCACGTGGATGTCTGCCATCACCACCAGCGATCTGCAGGCCATCCTGAGCAGCATCAGTGAGAAGCTGGTGTGGATTGTCACAACCCTCCAGCTACTCACTTGGGTGACCAGCCGCTGCAACAGGTATGCTTGGCTGATTACTGCGAGTGAGGCGCTATCCTGGACTACCACCACCAGCAGGATGCTGATCGGCTTCCTACGGAGCATCAGACTAATCCTTCGATGCTTCAACAGCACCGAGGAGCTGAGGAAATGCCTGGCCATCATATCCAAGGAAGTGCTCAGCGGCTTCCCCGCTGCCACCACCACAGCATGCTCCGAGGGACATCCCTACCGCCGACAGCGAATGATTTAAAATGATAGGACAACATCACCAGGGGCCTGCAGTGGCTGAACAGTTACATCAGAGAGCAGCCCAGCTGGAAGATTACCACTAACCTTTAGAGGCCCAATTCCACCACCATCAACCTTCAGCGTAGCAACTCCAGCACCATCAAAATGCAGTCCAAACAACACCATTGGAGACCTGCCCAACTGGAATATGACCACCTGTGACCTCATTTCCATCAGCAGCCATCTCCAGAGCCCAGCAACCACCTTCACTGACCTGCTTAGCTGGATATCCACCACAAGCCGCCTACTGAGCTGAACTTTCACTAATAGTGACCTGCTGACCTGGATCACAGCTGCTGTAGAGCGAGTGAGTGTGATCACCACTGCCTGTGATTTCATCACCTGGATCTGCAGTACAAGAGATCTGATCATCTGGACCACCACCCTCACCAGCTTCCTGGAGATCTGGATGACCACAGCCACCTGGATCACCACCACTACTGCCGGTGAGCGGATCACGTGGATTTCCACCATCAGCACCAGCGATCTGTAGGCCGCATTGAGCAGCATCAGTGAGAAGCTTGTGTGGATTGCCGCAACCCTCTAGCTACTCACTTGGGTGACCAGCTGCTGCATCAGGTTCTCATGGTGGATCACAGCGAGTGAAACATTGTCCTGGACTACCACCACCAGCAGGATGCTGATCGGCGTCCTACAGAGCATCAGACTGATCCTGCGATGCTTCACCAGTACCGAGGAGCTGAGGAAATGCCTGGCCATCATATCCAAGGAAGTGCTCAGCGGCTTCCCTGCCGCCACCACCACACCACGCTCCGAGGGACATCCCGACCGCCGACAGCAAACGATTTAAAAACTTAAATAAATGTGTTTGGGGGTTTTTTTTGCAAAAAATTTGTTCTTGTTATAGGCCAGGGGTGGGGAACCTTTTCCATGTCGAGGGCCGGTCGGGCATTTATAAAATCATTCGAGGGCCGCATACCGTGCGCAGCAGGGTAGCGTGGGTTTGCAGCACCTGGGACAAGCCAAGTATTGTTCCCCTAATGCCCCTGCTATTGTAGTTAACCCTCTGTGATGCCCCTTGTACCTGATGTGAATCCTTAGTGATACCCTGTAGCCCGAGTTAACCCCCAGTCATGTCCCTGGTAGCCTAATTACCCCCCCCCCCCCAGTGATGCCTCTGGTAGGCCTAGTTAATACCCCCAGTCATGTCCCTGGTAGCCTAGTTAAGCCCCTTAGTCATGTCCCTGGTAGCCTAGTTAACCCCCCAGTCATGTCCCTGGTGGCCTGGTTAGCCCCCCAGTCATGTCCCTGGTGGCCTAGTTAGCCCCCCAGTCATGTCCCTGGTAGCCTAGTTAACCCCCCAGTCATGTCCCTGGTGGCCTAGTTAACCCCTCAGTCATGTCCCTGGTAGCCTAGTTAGCCCCCCAGTCATGTCCCTGGTGGCCTAGTTAAGCCCCTCAGTCATGTCCCTGGTGGCCTTCTTAACCCCCTCAGTCATGTCCCTGGTGGCCTTCTTAACCCCCCCCCCCTAGTCATGTCCCCGGTGGCCTAGTTAACCCCCCAATCATGTCCCTGGTGGCCTTCTTAACCCCCCCAGTCATGTCCCTGGTGGCCTTCTTAACCCCCCCAGTCATGTCCCTGGTGGCCTAGTTAACCCCCCCAGTCATGTCCCTGGTGGCCTTCTTAACCCCCCCACAGTCATGTCCCTGGTGGCCTAGTTAACCCCCCCAGTCATGTCCCTGGTGGCCTAGTTAACCCCCCAGTCATGTCCCTGGTGGCCTGGTTAGCCCCCCAGTCATGTCCCTGGTGGCCTAGTTAGCCCCCCAGTCATGTCCCTGGTAGCCTAGTTAACCCCCCAGTCATGTCCCTGGTGGCCTAGTTAACCCCTCAGTCATGTCCCTGGTAGCCTAGTTAACCCCTCAGTCATGTCCCTGGTAGTCTAGTTAGCCCCCCAGTCATGTCCCTGGTGGCCTAGTTAAGCCCCTCAGTCATGTCCCTGGTGGCCTTCTTAACCCCCTCAGTCATGTCCCTGGTGGCCTTCTTAACCCCCCCCCCCCCAGTCATGTCCCTGGTGGCCTAGTTAACCCCCCAATCATGTCCCTGGTGGCCTTCTTAACCCCCCCAGTCATGTCCCTGGTGGCCTAGTTAACCCCCCCAGTCATGTCCCTGGTGGCCTTCTTAACCCCCCCCAGTCATGTCCCTGGTGGCCTAGTTAACCCCCCCAGTCATGTCCCTGGTGGCCTTCTTAACCCCCCCAGTCATGTCCCTGGTGGCCTAGTTAACCCCCCAGTCATGTCCCTGGTGGCCTAGTTAACCCCCTCAGTCATGTCCCTGGTGGCCTTCTTACCCCCCCCCCCCAGTCATGTCCCTGGTGGCCTAGTTACCCCCTCAGTCATGTCCCTGGTGGCCTAGTTAACCCCCCCAGTCATGTCCCTGGTGGCCTTCTTAACCCCCCCCAGTCATGTCCCTGGTGGCCTAGTTAACCCCCTCAGTCATGTCCCTGGTGGCCTAGTTAACCCCCTCAGTCATGTCCCTGGTGGCCTAGTTAACCCCCAGTGTCTGCCCCAAATAAAAAAAAATAAACATCCCACTCACCTTTCCTCTGCTCCCACGCTGTCCAGGTCCTCTTCTCCCTCCTCTATTCTGTGCCGGTCTTCTCCTGTAGGCGGTGCGCGATTAGATGACGTCATCACGCACGGCCCGCAGGAGCCAGAAGACGTGCGCCGCTCTACTAGGGAAGGAGCCACAGGAAGATGTTGTGTATGCCGGCTCCTGCCCCACCAGCGCGGCGCACATCATAGGAGAGCCGCAAACCGCAGAAGACGTGTGCTGCTCTGGAGGAGAAGGAGCCGGCACTCACAACATCCTCCTGTGTCTGGTAACTGGTGTCTCCAAGGGAGGGTAAGGGACCAGCGTTACTGCTTTAGGGCATAACAGGGTGTTGATTTACCAAGGGGTAGACCAGGGTAGGGGTCGCCCTTTCTAGCGCGAGTGCCCCGCTCCCCCCTGTGCAACTAGGGGTAGTATATACATACCACTCGGTTAGGGCATAATAGGGTTACAAGGTCCCTACCCCGAGTGTATCCTTCTACCCTGGTGTTGTTTTCAATCTCTCTCTCTCTCTCACTATATATATATATATATATATATATATATATAGTATATATAGACAATAATTAATGGTCTCGGGTGTATACCACTGACGGCCAGTGACCAGTGACTGCAACTTTATTTTTGTGTTTGTTATGTTCTGTGTATTGGTCCATTTACGTGGGGTATATTTTTATACATATTTAATAAAAGTTAGGTTTTATATTTTTGTGCACCCCCTCCTGTGAATTCTATTCCGTTCTCCCAGCTCCCTGGCGCACCAGTGACTTTATTCATATACTAGGGATCTGGCAGAACGGGGCGCCAGGTCATGGGAGTATGGGGTGGGGGTTCAGTTTCTTGCTATGGGGCCCCATAAGTTCTAGCTACGCTCTTGCCCACATAGGATGTAGACCCAGACTCCCTCTCTGCCCTGATATAACAGAAAGCCCTCCCCCATCTGTACCCTCTTAAAGTAGATAAGCCCCCCTCCCCGCACCGTCATATATAGAGGACAGACCCTCACTGTTCCCCCATATAATAGTGTCTCCTTATAAAAGTTCAGCCCCCTCTGTGCCCCCAGGAATGTGCAGCAAATGGTGGATTTATTGACAGGTTTAAAGGGCCCGATAATCTGACAATTTGGCTGCTGGTCATGTGACGTGGGGCGATATCTGATTAGGCAGAGAATAGTCTGTGTGTTATAGGACAATGATGGTGTCAGGAGGATTATCCTCTATTAAATGACTGACTTATGGTAGTGCTCCCCAATCTGTGGGCCCCCGGCTGTAGCAAAACTATAACTCCTATGCTGATCTCACAGCTGCTGCAACTACTACTCCTATCCTGATCTCACAGCTGCTGCAACTACTACTCCTATCCTGACCACACAGCTGCAACTATTACTCCCATCCTGACCTCATAGTTGGAATTACAACATTACAACTCCCATCCTTATCTGACAGCTGGAGGCTACCACACTACAACTCCCATCCTGGTCGGACAGCTCGAGGCTACCCCACTACAACTCCCATCCTAGTCTGACAGCTGGAGTCTACCACACTACAACTCCCATTCCTTATCTGACAGCTGGAGGCTACCACACTACAACTCCCATCCTGGTCTGACAGCTGGAGGCTACCACACTACAACTCCCATCCTGGTCTGACAGCTGGAGGCTACCACACTACAACTCCCATCCTGGTCTGACAGCTGGAGGCTACCACACTACAACTCCCATCCTGGTCTGACAGCTGGAGGCTACCACACTACAACTCCCATCCTGGTCTGACAGCTGGAGGCTACCACACTACAACTCCCATCCTGGTCTGACAGCTGGAGGCTACCACACTACAACTCCCATCCTTATCTGACAGCTGGAGGCTACCACACTACAACTCCCATCCTGGTCTGACAGCTGGAGGCTACCACACTACAACTCCCATCCTGGTCTGACAGCTGGAGGCTACCAGAGCATGATGGGGGTGATAGTTGTGAAGCAGCCTTAGATGAGCAGGTTGGTTAGGCCCCCCCTGCGAGCTGAGGTCAGTGTTGTAGAGCCGCTGACCTGCCTGACCTCCTCCTCCAGCATCTCTCCATCTCCCTGATACCTCACCAGCCCAGGGGGTCCCGGAGCAGCAGCCTCAGCAGCAGAGCACAGTGCAGTCAGTACAGGGGGAGGGGCCACAGCTGACCTCTGCTCTCTGCACGGAAGGTCCTGGCAGGTAATGCACAGCCTGTGTGATCTCCTGCGTGCTGTGCTGTGCTGGCGGCCACACGTCTTCCTATATAGTCTTATGGCCCCATAACAATCTGTGCAGCCCACAGAAACCTGCCCCTGCATCATTGTCAGGGAGGTCCCGTCAGAATGTACGGGCCCTCCTCCTCCTGCAGGTCCTGTCAGTAACAGCCTCCTCTATATACAGAGCAGGCTATACACAGCGGCTGTGTCCCCTGAGTGGAGGCAGGGCTGTATTACCAGCTGCTGCTGCCCTAGGCACTAAACCTGAAGACGCCCCATCTTCACGCACCTATTGGCGATACCAGACCTGACCAATACCACCATACCCCACCCCCACCCCCCTGGAAAAGACACCAGATTTACTGGCAAACCTGAACGGGAGGAGGGAAACTAAAAAAATAAAAACAAAAAAAATAATTTTTTATGTCCCCCTGCTCCCTGGTGCTGCCCCCCTGCAAGCTGCTGCCCCAGGCACCGGACCACGGGTGCCTAGTGGTAAATACGGCCCTGAGTGGAGGGAGTGGGGACCGGCCATGATATATAGGAAAATGAAGACACCAGCGCTCCTGACATAGCAGCGAAAATGATACTCACAGTGTACAATACTGATATATATTGTATGTATTTATATATTGCATTTATTATAGTGACACTGGCATTACAAAAAAGTATTGACCTGTCATAGAGACATATCAAAAGTTATGATCAGTCCAGGCCTGAGTGTTCACACCCGTTCTGATCGGGAGAACGAGCGAGGAGAAGCTAATACTTTATTTTATTGCCATGGTACAACTTCTGTAGCACAGGTATATACATCTATTACTCTCTGGTATCAGCCATGTCAGGCTGGGGAGAGGTGACTGTAGGACAGGTATATACATCTATTACTCTCTGGTATCAGCCATGTCAGGCTCGGGGGGGAGAGGTGACTGTAGGACAGGTATATACAATCTATTACTCTCTGGTATCAGCCATGTCAGGCTGGGGAGAGGTGACTGTAGGACAGGTATATACAATCTATTACTCTCTGGTATCAGCCATGTCAGGCTGGGGAGAGGTGACTGTAGGACAGGTATATACAATCTATTACTCTCTGGTATCAGCCATGTCAGGCTGGGGGAGGAGAGGTGACTGTAGGACAGGTATATACAATCTATTACTCTCTGGTATCAGCCATGTCAAGCTGGGGGAGGAGAGGTGACTGTATGACAGGTATATACATCTATTACTCTCTGGTATCAGCCATGTCAGGTTGGGGAGAGGTGACTGTAGGAGAGGTGTATACATCTATTACTCTCTGGTATCAGCCATGTCAGGCTGGGGGGAAGGTGACTGTAGGACAGGTATATACATCTATTACTCTCTGGTATCAGCCATGTCAGGCTGGGGGAGGAGAGGTGACTGTATGACAGGTATATACATCTATTACTCTCTGGTATCAGCCATGTCAGGCTGGGGAGAGGTGACTGTAGGACAGGTATATACATTCTATTACTCTCTGGTATCAGCCATGTCAGGCTGGGGAGAGGTGACTGTAGGACAGGTATATACATCTATTACTCTCTGGTATCAGCCATGTCAGGCTGGGGAGAGGTGACTGTAGGACAGGTATATACATCTATTACTCTCTGGTATCAGCCATGTCAGGCTGGGGAGAGGTGACTGTAGGACAGGTATATACATCTATTACTCTCTGGTATCAGCCATGTCAGGCTGGGGGGAGAGGTGACTGTAGGACAGGTATATACAATCTATTACTCTCTGGTATCAGCCATGTCAGGCTGGGGGGAGGTGACTGTAGGACAGGTATATACAATCTATTGCATAGGATGTGGGTGCAGTGTGTGTATATAGGGGAGGTCTCGGAGATGCTGTGGCCCTTACAAATGTATAAAGTTCACTGTAAATTTCATCCAGTAGATTTAGTTTCATGAAATCTGCAGTGGATTAACACCAGTGGACCTCAAAGGGTAAAAAACTCTCACAGCAAATCTGCAGGTTTTACACTATGTGGGTTGGATGCAAAGCACACAGCTCACAAAGTGTAAGGAGTTAAGTGGAGAAGCTCAGCAACACCACTTGTCTCCACGAGCCCTGCAGCCACAGATTTCCTATCAGACGGGGATGTGCAGCCGATGACTTTTCAACAGGTAGGAAAGGGTCGATTAACAAATAGTTGTTCATCAGTTGAGCCCTATCACACAGAGTGATATTGGGATGTCCGGGTCTATACTGGCAGTCTTGGCACGGAAGAAAGAGGAGGTGTGAGCCTCCCATAGACTGCCAGTATCACACGGAGGCTGGTGGAATTCCACGGCGAAGTTCCCTGCCTCGGAATCCCACCAGCCTCCGTGTCATACTGCCAGTCTAACTCCGTGTGAACGGAGCCTTAAGGCCCTATTCCACCAACAGACCTGACGGCAGATTATGTCAAAGATTTGAAGCCAAACCCAGGAACGGACTATAATCAGAGATCAGGTGATAAGGGAAAGACTGGATTTCTCCTCTTTTCAAATCCATTTCTGGGTTTGGCTTCAAATCTTTGACAGATAATCTGTCGTCAGATCTGTTGCTGTAATAGGGCCTCAGTGGACACTATGTGACAAATTAGATAAATTTTTTATCAAACCACCGTCCCGATTTACTAAAACTGTCTTAGGGCCATATTACACGGACCGATGGGGGCCCGATAATACCTGTAAACGAGCGCCGATCTGCTAGATTGGCGCTCGTTTACTGGGCCTATAATACTGCGTTTACACAGAGCGATAATTCGCCCGATCGACGAATATCAAAAGAACAATGTTTTTTTAGAGCGATCAGTGTTTAGACAGAACAATATATTGTACGGAAAAATCGTTTTGCGATCGCTTAAGCCTATCTCGCACATAAGTAAAATCGGTGCACGACGATTTAAGAACATGTTGTAAGATCAAAATGAACGATTTCTCGCTCGTCGCTTGATCGTTCACTGCGTTTACACGTAGGATTATCGTTCGAATTCGATCGTTATCATGCAAATTCGCACGATAATCGTCCCGTGTAAACGCAGCATTACACGGCCCAATAATCATTTAACAAGGGCTGCATGGACATCCTAACCGATGTCCTTGCAGCCCTTGTTTAAACTTTATACATTACCTGTCCAAGTTGCAGGGCTCCTCTTCCCCTGTGCTTCTCCCCGGGTCCCGCGCGCTGCAGGTTCAGAGAGGCCTGTCTCAGTTGACAGGCCGCTCAGCCAATCACTGGCCGCGGCGGTCCCGGCATGTGATTGGCTGAGAGGCCTCAGCTACAGGCCGCTCTGAATCTGCAGCGCGCGGGACCCGGGGGGAAGCACAGAGGAAGAGAAGCCCTGCAACCTAAATAGGTAATGTATATCGTCAGTCGCCGGTCACAAACTGCTATTACATGTAGCGGTGCGCGGTCAGTGCCCAACGAATATAGGTCAGAGCCTATATAAACGATCAGCCGATGACAACGATTATCAGCTGATCGTTGTCCTTATTACACGAAACGATAGTTGGCCCGATAGGGCCGATTATCGTTTTGTGTAATAGTACCCTTATTCTTTCACAGTGTGAATGCACCAGATTTGTTAAAGTGTCTGTAAATTCTTTCGATTAGATGCACACTAATTATTTATGTATGTTAAGCCAAAGCGTGCACCAAAGTGCACTTAACAGTCTCTTTGCTCCTGCACCCAGACTCCTTATTCTACCTTACTAGTTTTGATCCAGACATCGCTGGTATCATTGTAAAAAAAAATAAAAAAATTGGAAACATGAAAAGCAGGACACAGGGGCTCGGTGAAGATGGTGGTGAAGGTGTGGAGATGCTGGATGGGGTCATCAAGCCCATAAAACGACAACTGCCCGGCCTCGTAGTCCAGGTAGATTCCATATTTGTTGCTTCTTACTCCTCGTACCTTATCTACTTGGTGGTTGTGGACTACAGCGAGACTGTGTAATTTAGACAAACACCAGGATTTTTGGTTGTTTCCAATGACGCACTCATTCCCTTTCCTCTCCATACTGGGATAACACACCCCAATTCTCCAGGTTCCATCCTTACTGGTTTCCACTTCCCAATAATGTCGTCCTGAGGAGAAACTCCTGGTGCCGAGTACCTGATCTTTCTCAAACCTCTCTGGTGTTTCCGGGAGGTTCTGGATGGTGTCTGACCAGGACACAGTCCTCTGATCTTCTGATACTTGTACGTTGGTGGCACTTGTGTTCACGTCCAGCAGTAAGTCCACAGGATCCTCCATAAAGAGCCACACGTTGATGTTCTTGATTTTATCATGTATATATGTCTGTATGCGCTCTGAGAAGTGAGGGGCATCAAAATCTGAAACATTATATCTCTTGATGTCATCATGAGGAGTATGGATGATTCTCTCATCACCAAGCTGTTGTAGGGCAGCTAACGGATCGGACATGTTACATAGGTTCTCAAGGTACTTCATCTTCCAGGCTATCTCAGACATTTTTCTTTCCAGATCAGATACTTCAATCTGTGCCAAATTTACCTTTGCTGAGATGTTACTTAGGGCATTCCGGTGTTCGACCTCTATCTGTTTCTTGATGTCAGTAAACAGAAGGTTGACTCTCTTAGTCATATCTGCTGCGTCCTTCTTCACTCGTCTCGTGTGCTCTCGAAGGTTCGGGACCCTTTCCACAGCTTCCTCAATTTTTGAGCCCATTTTCTCAACCACATCCTTGAGTTTCTCCTTCTTCTTTCTGAAGGCTTCATCCAACGTCTCCACCTGGTGTCCCTTGTGATCTCCAACCAGACAGCAGGACACACAGATGCAGGTAGAGTCCTGGGTACAGTAATATTCCAGGATCTTCTTGTGGACGCAGCATTTTCTGCTGTCTGGGTTAGCCGTGGGCTCGGACAGGACGTGTTCTGCTGCCTTGCTGTGAACCCTCAGGTGGTCATCACATAGAGAAGCTTCACACAACAGACAGGACTTCACAGCAGGTACCAGAGCGTGAACGCAGTAGGTGCACGTGACCCCAAGAACTACCTGTGCTGTCTGGTTAGACTGAAGACGTCTTGTAATGTTGCACAGGGCTATATTCTTCTGGAGCTGAGGACGTTTCTTGGACGTTGCTCTACATTCGGGGCAGCTGTAAGCTCCGGATCCTCTCTGTTTGTCCAGCACCAGGGTGATGCACTCCCGGCAGAAGTTGTGCCCACATCTCAGGTTCACGGGATCGGTGTAAACGTTCAGACAGATGGAGCAACTCAGCTCGTCCCTCAGATCAGAAGACGCCATCTCTCAGGAACCGACTCTTATCTGGGAATTTATGAAGTCAGGAAAGTTATAGCATTTTTGTGTGTATGCTATAATATAGGATTTCCACTTCTTCCTTTCCGCTGCCCCTTCCTCCAGACCCTGCTGTACAATGCTTCTCCGTTGTTGTCAGTCAGCTCTGTGCGGCACACACCTATTAGTCTGTATCCGAGCCCACTCCACCCCCTTGCAGCTCCGGCACTGCCCCGTACTCCTCAGCTCACATGCTTCCTATCCCTTACACTTCCTGTCTTGCTCAGTTCGCTTTGTATTGCATGGGATGTGGGTGCAGTGTGTGTATATAGGGGAGGTCTCATCCAGTGGATTTAGTTCCATGAAATCTGTAGTGGATTAACACCAGTGGACCTCAAAGGGTAACAAACTCTCTCCTTAACTCACAGCAAACCTGCAGGATTTACACTCTGTGGGTTGGCAGCCCACAAAGTGTAGGGAATTAAGTGGAGAATGACATCAATGGCATTTATATCCCCGAGCCCTGCAGCCAGTGCATAGCATCTCCACTTACCTCCTAGAACTGCGCCGTAAGTAACAGTGCATAGCATCACTACTTGCTGTTCATTGCCATTTAACTCTTTGAGGCCAAAGACTAAACAGAAATCTATACAGATTGCTATTTATAGTAAAGGAGCAGAACACCCATCAGAATGTTTGGTGTTAGGGCCCTATTCCACCGGACGATTATCGTTTCCATAATCGTTAACGATTAACGATCTCAAACGACCGCTATTGCGAAAGACCTGAAAACGTTCGGTCATTTCCATGGAACGATAATCGTTACTTATGATCGTAATTGCGATCGTTTCTCTTCGCTATTTATTCGCTATTGCGTTTGTATCTATTGCAAACGACCGAACGATGTCTTATTCAATGCGAACGATTTGCGAACGAGCAACGATAAAAATAGGTCCAGGTCTTATAAAGCGATCAACGATTTCTCGTTCGGTCGTTAATCGTTAACTGCATTTCAACCGAACGATTGTCGTTCAGATTCGAACGATTTAACGATAATCTGAACGATAATCGTCCGGTGGAATAGGGCCCTTAGACCCTTCCAGAACACTCACCCTTCTCTGCTCCTGGCTGTTTCCTGGTATCTTCAGCTGCACTGCAGCCCTAGTAACCACCACAAGATCAGTAGAAGCTGCAGCGCAGACAGGCCATACAGACAGAAGCAGGGAGGGGTAAGTGTTAGGCTGTGTTCCCACATTCCCAATGTTTTCAGAAAACATGTTAAATACACAATGCACGGCTGTAAAGACCAAGTAATTCATGCTGCAGGACCCATGTGGTTGGGATACACTTAATTCTTTGTCACAATAAATATTATAAATATAATTGCAATTGCGCAATTTAAGGCAATCAGTGACAGAATAAGTACCTGAAACTGACTGATCAGGACCCCCTGATCACTTTCCCTGACAGGCGGACGAGAAAAACTTACCTCCGTCCTGTTGGATCGTTCATCTTCTCGTAGAGCCTGCCCTCAGGCAGACTCTACACGCAGAGCACTGATAATGCTGATTGAGCATTGATCGGTATATGCAATCTAAGTATAAGTCCCTATTTCTTTAAAAAAATTATTCCCATTACACAAATAAAAAAAAAAAAAAAAAAAAGAAATAAACATTTTATATATTGTAGCGTGAAGAATTGTCCAATCTAGTAAAATACAACAATATTGTTTTTGTGCGGTTAATAGTGTAAATGTAAAGAGGAGGAAACCACACCAAGATTGCTGATTTTTTTTAATTATACATAAGAAAAAAATTTATAAAAAGCTATCAAAAATTTCCTTTTACACCAATATGATCCCAATAAAATCATGGCCCAAAAATGACGCCTCAACCAGTCCTGTGGGTGGAAAAATAAAAGTGTTATGGCGAGACGAGGAGAGCGCTGCATCATTGTGACCCGGACATCTGTGTATCAATGACCTTTGGTAATGAAGGGGTTAACAATGTTTTATGAGATTTTTTAATATGTTATTTTATTAGATAATAATTCATTATATACTATGTATACGTACACTTTTTCTGTATATAATAGCATAGTCTAGCAAAATTAAACAGAATGAAACAAGGATTCGCTTCCCAAGAACACTTATTAATTATTCACTTTCCAAGACCACTTATTAATTCTCTTCTTAAAGGAGATGTCGGGCCAAAATTATTTTTTTATATGTTATTACATATGGAAAGTTATACAATTTTCTAATGTACATTAATTATGGGAAATGCTCATATACTGCTATTTCCCTTAATTTAGTGTACCAGGAAGTGTTAGAATTCTCTCAGAAGCAGTGACGTCACGACGAATGGTGTAATTCCAATGGAGTGTCCAGCAGGGGGGCGCTCTATATATAGAAGTCAATGATTACCATTGACTTCTATATATAGTGCGCCCCTGCTGGACACTTTATAGGAATTACAATGGATGAGTATGTGAATGTAATGTTATGTACTGTGTGATTGAATACATTTTTGCAATACTTTGGGGAGCAAGTGTCTTTTCTCCCCAAAGTATCCCATAAATGTATTCAATAAATACATTTGCTGGGCACCGAGCAGGGAGGGAGAGAAGTGCCATCTACCTCCCCCCTCCCTCCCTCCCTCCCTCCCTTTCTGCTTGGTGCTGGGCACATATACACAGTACTACTCCCCCATTATCTGCAGATAATGGGGGAGTAGTACCTGTGCTATCTATGCCCATCACATCGCCGCCGCCGCTCACACAGGGGCTGCTCTTCATGCCCCCTCCTCCGCCTCCCGTTTTTAAACACTATCATGCCGCTGACTCCCCGCTGCCCGCGCCACTGACTCCCACCCACCCGCCCGCGCCGCTCCCCACACTATTCGGCCGCCGCACTCTGCTCCTGCATGCCGGCCCCGTCAGCCTGCCCCCATCCCTGAGGAGAGCACTGCGCTCCCGGTGCTTCCTGGTGTCCCCGGCCGGGGTGGGGGTGGGCTGACACTGATGCAGGAGCAGAGAGCGGCGGCCGGCTGGATAGTGTGAGGGGCGGCGGAGAGTCAGCGGCGCGGGCGGCGGGGAGTCAGCGACGCGATAGTGTTTGAAGCCGGGAGGAGGAGGAGGAGGAGGAGGGGGAGCGGAGAAGGGGGCATGAAGAGCAGCCCCTGTGTGAGCGGCGGCGGCTATGTGATAGGGATAGCACAGGTACTACTCCCCCATTATCTGCAGATAATGGGGGAGTAGTACTTTGTATATGTTCCCAGCACCGAGCAGGGAGGGAGGGGGGAGGTAGATGGCACTTCTCTCCCTCCCTGCTCGGTGCCCAGCAAATGTATTCATTGAATACATTTATGGGATACTTTGGGGAGAAAGGACACTTGTTCCCCAAAGTATTCCATAAATGTATTCAATCACAAAGTACAGTACATAACATTACATTCACATACACATCCATTGTAATTCCTATGAAGTGGACCCTCCATAGGAATCACACCATTCGTCGTGACGTCACTGTATCTGAGAGAATTCTAACACTTCCTGATACACTAAATTAAGGCAAATAGCAGTATATGAGCATTTCCCATAATTAATGTACATTAGAAAAGTAATAACATATAAAAAAATAATTTTGGCCGGACTTCTCCTTTAAGACCACCAGGAATGTGCCCATTAACCAAACTACTTCCGAAGGCCACCAGGGATGTACCCGATAACTGCACTACTACCCAAGACCACTACAGATGCACCCCTTTGACCTTTTTTACAGATATGTAAACCCGTTTCTGAAGATTAACTCTCAATGAGCATTGATCTCTGTGATTGGTGCTGGTTTACAGAACCTTCAGAGCCGATCAGTCTTGCCTCCCTTTCCTGCTATCAGCCACAGATTTCCTGTCCGACAGGGGGATGTGCAGCCAACAGCCGATGAATTATGAACAGGTAGGAACAACAGTTGATCGCTAGTCCCATCACACAGGGTGATATTGGGATGTCCGGGCCTATAATAGCCGCTGTGTAATACAGACCTAAAGATACATCAGATTTCAGTCTGCACTACTTTTACAAGTTTGATGTATATGTAAACTGTTCAATCCAAATGGACACTATGAGACAAATGACATTAATTTTTAATCAAACCCCTGTCCCGATTTACTAAAACTGTCTTAGGCTATGTTCACACTACGTAATTTCCGGCCGTTCCGTGAATAAGCGGCCGGAGATTTACGTAGTTTGCGTACAATGGAAAGTATACGATCTACGGCTGCACAGTTCACACTGCCAAGAATAATCGCCTCATTTCGGATAGTGAAAGTGATTTTTTGGTACCCCGTTTTCCTGTGATGGCGACTTTCTATGCGCTGCCTAAGGTGCATAAAGGCACTACGCCTTTAAAGGGGCGGCCTATTGTGTCGGGAGTAGGGAACATCTCTCAAAACATAGGCATTTATGTGGACAGAATTTTGAGATCATTTGTGACCTCCTTACCATCGTATGTGAGAGATACGACGGATTTGCTTAGGAGAGTGGATGGTCTGGTGATAGAAGAAGGATGTCGGCTGGCTAGCATTGACGTCGAGGCATTGTATACATCAATTGATCATAACCGGGGTCTGAGAGCAGTAGAGCACTTTTTAAGAATGCGAGGGACGCAATATTATGCCCACAATGACTTTGTTATCTGCCTGCTTGAGTTTATCCTTACCAACAATGTTTTTCTGTTTGATAAGTGCATCTTCCACCAGCTCAGAGGAGTTGCAATGGGGAGCCCATGTGCCCCCTCGGTTGCAAATCTCTATCTGGGCTGGTGGGAGGAGTGTCGGGTGTTTACTGAAGGGAACACTTTTTGGACTGATCAAATATGTCTATGGCTACGTTATATCGATGACGTGTTCATCATATGGAATGGCACGAAGGAACAGTTTGTGGATTTTGTGGCGGTCCTTAATTCAAATGATGTGGGCTTAAAATTCACCTTTGAGGTGCATGATAAGCAATTGGCCTTCCTGGACACGCTAATTAGTAAAAACAGCGAGGGGGGTTTGGAAACGACTGTGTTCAGAAAACAAACAGCGACTAATTCTCTATTGGCGTGGTCAAGTCATCATCCTAGACCCTTGAGGGCAGGTATCCCCAAGGGTCAGTATCTTAGGATGAAACGCAATTGCTCCTCGGATGAGGAGTTTAAAAAGCAGGTAGATGACTTAAGGACACGTTTCAGATCAAGAGGCTACCCAGACAGTGTACTGAGGGAGGCATACAATGCAGCTAAGGCTAGGGACAGAACTGATCTCCTTTCCAGTACAGGGACCACACAATCGGAGGATAAGGTCACACGAGTAATAGGAACATATGACACAGGAGCGGAACAAGTGAGACGTATTCTGACCAATCATTGGGGGGTCCTTCGTTTGGATCCTGATCTGAGGGAGAAAGTGGGTGAGAGACCACAGATCACCTTCAGAAAGGGCCGTAGTCTCAAAGATAGACTGGTTCATAGCCATTATGTGGGCCCAACTAGACCAGGGACCTGGCTAGAGAGACCCATTTTTGGCTGTTTCAGATGCAGTGGCTGTGTGGCCTGCAGGCACATACAGACAGGTAAGACATTTAAGGGTACGAACACTGGTGAAGTGTATACCATAAGAGATTTTGTAAATTGCCGCACGAAGGGGGTGATTTACAAGGCTACCTGCGTATGTGGCCTGGAGTATGTCGGTAAGACTAGACGAGAATTTAGGAGAAGGATTGGTGAGCACCTTCGAGATGTGGCTAATAAAGCCGACAAACCCATTTCCAGACACATAAACCAAATGCATAATGGGGATTATCAGAAACTAACATTTGTGGGTATGGAAGTGGTCAAACATCCGGTTTGTGGTGGCGATTGGGATAAATTTTTGCTCTGTAAAGAGACTCAGTGGATCTACCGTCTCCACACTGTGTTCCCCACTGGTTTGAATGAGCAGCTCAATTTTACAAGTTTTCTGTAACTGACTGTCCTGCTTCTTTGAGGATTTTTCATCTGTTTTCTGAAGATCGCCCCCCCATGTATAATTAGGGGACCCTCAGTGTATTTTGGTGGTTATATACTACCTACACTGAGTGTAAAATGATATTGGACCAATTTTAGGATTAAACACTGTTCACATGGTGTGCGTTTTTGCGCGATACGCTACGGGCGTAAGTTACAAGCCTTCCGGCTGGAAACAGTGGTCTTGTTCATTTCTTACGGCGCCGTATACGATCTTGGCGTACATTCGTACGAAGTGTGAACTGTGCGGCCGGGATCGTATACTTTGCATTGTACACTAACTACGTAAGTTTCCGGCCGCATATTCACGGAGCGCACTACGGCCGGAAGCGTACGTAGTGTGAACATAGCCCCACAGTGCGAATGAACCAGTACACTGTTTAGATTAGATGCACACCTATACACACAACTATTGATGTATTTAAAGCCAAAGCGTGCACCAAAGTGATGGTGCTTGTGTCACAAAGTGATGGTAAAAAGTATCACAGAGTGTGTAAACCTCCTTTTAATGCAAAGTGTGGCAAAATTTTGGCAAACTGACAATATTAATTCTAGACCCATGTCCAAGGTGTCTTTTTGTTGTTTATAGCAGCTCGATGGGCTCCAGAAGGGGCAGGCTTCCCATTTAACAGTCTCTTTGGTCCTGCACCAAGACTCCTTATTCTACCTTACTATTTCCAGTTTTGATCCAGACATCACTGGTATCCATGTCAAATAAACAATCAAAGAAAAAATTGGAAACATGAAAAGCAGGATACAGGGGCTCGGTGAAGATGGTGGTGAAGGTGTGGAGATGCTGGATGGGGTCATCAAGCCCATAAAACGACAACTGCCCGGCCTCGTAGTCCAGGTAGATTCCATATTTGTTGCTTCTTACTCCTCGTACCTTATCTACTTGGTGGTTGTGGACTACAGCAAGACTGTGTAATTTAGACAAACACCAGGATTTTTGGTTGTTTCCAATGACGCACTCATTCCCTTTCCTCTCCATACTGGGATAACACACCCCAATTCTCCAGGTTCCATCCTTACTGGTTTCCACTTCCCAATAATGTCGTCCTGAGGAGAAACTCCTGGTGCCGAGTACCTGATCTTTCTCAAACCTCTCTGGTGTTTCCGGGAGGTTCTGGATGGTGTCTGACCAGGACACAGTCCTCTGATCTTCTGATACTTGTACATTGGTGGCACTTGTGTTCACGTCCAGCAGTAAGTCCACAGGATCCTCCATAAAGAGCCACACGTTGATGTTCTTGATTTTATCATGTATAAATGTCTGTATGCGCTCTGAGAAGTGAGGGGCATCAAAATCTGAAACATTATATCTCTTGATGTCATCATGAGGAGTATGGATGATTCTCTCATCACCAAGCTGTTGTAGGGCAGCTAACGGATCGGACATGTTACATAGGTTCTCAAGGTACTTCATCTTCCAGGCTATCTCAGACATTTTTCTTTCCAGATCAGATACTTCAATCTGTGCCAAATTTACCTTTGCTGAGATGTGACTTAGGGCATTCCGGTGTTCGACCTCTATCTGTTTCTTGATGTCAGTAAACAGAAGTTTGACTCTCTTAGTCATATCTGCTGCGTCCTTCTTCACTCGTCTCGTGTGCTCTCGAAGGTTCGGGATCCTTTCCACAGCTTCCTCAATTTTTGAGGCCATTTTCTCAACCACATCCTTGAGTTTCTCCTTCTTCTTTCTGAAGGCTTCATCCAACGTCTCCACCTGGTGTCCCTTGTGATCTCCAACCAGACAGCAGGACACACAGATGCAGGTAGAGTCCTGGGTACAGTAATATTCCAGGATCTTCTTGTGGACACAACATTTTCTGCTGTCTGGGTTAGCAGTGGGCTCGGACAGGACGTGTTCTGCTGCCTTGCTGTGAACCCTCAGGTGGTCATCACATAGAGAAGCTTCACACAACAGACAGGACTTCACAGCAGGTACCAGAGAGTGAACGCAGTAGGTGCACCTGACCCCAAGAACTACCTGTGCTGTCTGGTTAGACTGAAGACGTCTTGTAATGTTGCACAGGGCTATATTCTTCTGGAGCTGAGGACGTTTCTTGGACGTTGCTCTACATTCGGGGCAGCTGTAGAGCAGCTCTCTGTTCGTCCAGCACCAGGGTGATGCACTCCCGGCAGAAGTTGTGTCCACATCTCAGGTTCACGGGATCGGTGTAAACGTTCAGACAGATTGAGCAACTAAGCTCATCCCTTAGATCAGCAGACGCCATCTCTCAGGAATCGGTTCTTCCGTAAGGCGTGACCTCCTCATGTTAACCCTTACCTGCCCACATTCAATGATCAACTTGTGTCACACCCGCACAATGATAGGGTTAACAGTGCCAGCAAGGTGACCCAATAAACAGTACCAGCAGGGTGACCCCATAAATGGTACCAGCAGGTTGACCCCATAAAGAGGTACAGGGACCTTGATCCTTGGTGAGAACCTTATCAGATGACCCAGGACCATATTACTGGCAATCTAGCAGAACTGGACTTTGCTCCTGCAGATTATCTCCTCCGCACGTCTACACATGGAACGCACTGAAGTCTCTGTTTGCTGTCAGTGAATGAGCAGCAGCTCTGATACATTGTACTGCAGAGCTGTGAGCATCACATAACCAGGACACATTCAA
Source organism: Dendropsophus ebraccatus (assembly GCF_027789765.1). NCBI lineage: Eukaryota > Metazoa > Chordata > Amphibia > Anura > Hylidae > Dendropsophus > Dendropsophus ebraccatus. The sequence goes on along the minus strand of NC_091467.1, from coordinate 63,198,589 downwards.
TGACCAGGTTATTATATTATTGTGTGTATATAAAACACCCCTTACATAAGTGTCCACATGCTAAAGGCAGTTAATATTGATGAGATACATGGTGGTCTGACTATCCCTCCCCCAACCACCATCAGCTGACTGAGGGGGTCATGTCCAGCCACAGTGCCATACATTTTGTACTGGCTGTGTCTAGTACTGCAGCTCAGTCACGTTACAGTAACGATGCAGTACCAGACCCTGCCACTACAAAATGTATGGCGCTGTGCCTAGTAAAGTCAGCTAATGTGGAGCAAGAGAAAAAACTGTGATATAAATATCTTTAAAAAGTCGGAGACCTCAGATGTATGTTGGTTGTCAGTGAACAGAAAGTCAAAAAGTTACTAAGGACACTTTTTCTTGATAACAATGGACTGACAGAAGTGATGGACATAATCTATTTCTGACCCAAAGATGGTGGGCTGCAGTTGTAAATTTAGAAAATAAAGTTAGAAAATAAAAATGAAAAAAAATAAAAAATAAAAAAAATAACAAAAAATTAATATAAATGTAAAATAAAAAAAGAAAAATATTTTTTTTTAAATTACAAATAAAAGAAAAATCTAGAAAATATAAATAGAAAAAAAAAGTACTGTATTAAAAAATGTAATTCTCCCTGAATGTGTTTGAAAGAAGTAGAAATACAGGAAGCAGAGTGGTCATGTGACCCAGTATATATGGGGGTGATTTATACTTTGGCACATACTATAGCCGAAATGCATGGCGACATAAATTATCACAAAATTCCAAAAGAAAAATTCTATTATAGTTTGTGACTTTGGTGCAAAGTTCAGAAAACTGTAAATTTTTAGCAAGTGAATCCACATGGTGCAGAAGTATCAGGCCTGGAGTCAGCATGTGGTTATCTGTATCTGGGAAAGCTGGGTGATATCACCACCATGCAGGATCATCACCCAGCCTTCCCAGAATCTACATGCACAATAATCCAGTATCAATGTCCCATTCAGGCTTCTAGGAAAGCTGGGTGCACAATCAATAGTGTTTTACTATCTAGGAAAGCTGGGTAACAATCCAAGTTCTTCTCAGGTTTCTAGGAATTATTGGCACATAAGTGAGTGTAGTTTTCCATCTAGAGTTCTAGGAAAGCTGGGTGGATTTGCTGCTGGGGATATAAGATGTCATCATCAGACCTCTAGGAAAGCTGGGTACATGACTAAAAGACTCATCATTCAGGCCGGGTAACAATCAGTACTGATGCTCAGGCTTCTAGGAAAGCTGGGTCCTCATACCACAACAGATATGCTGTTCAGACCTTTTGGAAAGCTGTGTGCACAATTAATTAGATTTGCCGCTCAGGCTTCTAGGAAAGTTGGTTTCCCTTCCAGTCTTCAATCCGCTATGAACTTCTTCAGGGAGTCCAGGTAGGTTGGGATTAGAGACACAGGGTCACCCTCCAGCCTCTCCCCCTGTCCCTCAGAGCCGGCTATACTGGGGGTCCTGAGGTGTAGAGCAGTAGGGGACGTGCGGCCCTGGCGGAGAGACAGGACGTTAGAATCACAACAGGATGGGTCTAAGGAGCACAGGAGCAGTGCACTTACTGAAGAGAATCCCCTCCGGAAGCTGGCCCGATGTTTACTGCGGAACTTGGTGAGAGTAGCCTCAGCCACATCCGCCCGCTCCTCTGCCTCATCCAAGTCACTGACAGATTTACGGTATTTACTGAGATTCAGGTTCGCCTGCTCCTCCTGTGTAAAGATTTATAGGTAAAAACATAGTCCCCAGTGGGAGGAGGTGTCTACAGTCACAGCACAGAATCCTCATACATGTCACAGGGGTGGCAGACAAAACACGCAATGCTCAAATACTCTGTATTATGTAACTATCACCCTGTGACCCCCTCCCCCCTATAAAGATCAGCACACTCCTCTCCTGACATCCTCTGTGCTGCTGTGGACTCCTCTACTATATAACTCTCACCCTGTGACCTCCCCTATAGGATCAGTACACTCCTCTCCTGACATTCTCTGTGCTGCTGGGACCCTGCTCCTCCTCTCTAAAACTCTCACCCTGTGTCCTCCCTTATAAGATCAGCACACTCCTCTCCTGACATCCTCTGTGCTGCTGAGACCCTGCTTATACCTCTATGTAACTCTCACCCTGTGACCTCCCTTATAAGATCAGCACACTCCTCTCCTGACATCCTCTGTGCTGCTGTGACCCTGCTCCTCCTCTATGTAACTATCACCCTGTGACCTCCCCTATAGGATCAGCACACTCCTCTCCTGACATCCTCTGTGCTGCTGAGACCCTGCTCCTTCCTCTATGTACCTCTCCCCTGTGACCTCCCCTATAGGATCAGCACACTCCTCTCCTGACATCCTCTGTGCTGCTGGGACCCTGCTCCTTCCTCTATGTACCTCTCCCCTGTGACCTCCCCTATAGGATCAGCACACTCCTCTCCTGACATCCTCTGTTCTGCTAGAATACTCCTCCTTCCTCTATGTAACTCTCACCCTGTGACCTCCCCTATAAGATCAGCACACTCCTCTCCTGACATCCTGTGCTGCTGGGACCCTGCTCCTTCTATGTAACTATCACCCCGTGACCTCCCCTATAAGATCAGCACACTCCTCTCCTGAAATCCTCTGTGCTGCTGGGACCCTAATCCTTCCTCTATGTAACTCTCACCCTGTGACCTCCCCTATAAGATCAGCCCACTCCTCTCCTGACATCCTCTGTGCTGCTGTGACCCTGCTGCTTCCTCTATGTAACTCTCACCTTGTGACCTCCCCTATAAGATCAGCACACTCCTCTCCTGACATCCTCTGTGCTGCTGGCACCCTGCTCCTTCCTCTATGTAACTCTCACCCTGTGACCTCCCCTATAAGATCAGCATACTCCTCTCCTGACATCCTCTGTGCTGCTGGGGACCCTGCTGCTTCCTCTATGTAACTCTAACCTTGTGAATTCCCCTATAAGATCAGCACACTCCTCTCCTGACATCCTCTGTGCTGCTGGGACACTGCTCCTTCCTCTATGTAATGCTTCCCCTGTGACCTCCCCTATAGGATCAGCACACTCCTCTCCTGACATCCTCTGTGCTGCTGGGACCCTGCTCCTTCCTCTATATAACTCTCACCCTGTGACCTCCCCTATAAGATCAGCACACTCCTCTCCTGACATCCTCTGTGCTGCTGGGACCCTGCTCCTTCCTCTATGTAACTCTCTCCCTGTGACCTCCCCTATAATATCAGCACACTCCTCTCCTGACATCCTCTGTGCTGCTGTGACCCTGCTCCTCCTCTATGTAACTCTCACCCTGTGACCTCCCCTATAAGATTAGCACACTCCTCTCCTGACATCCTCTGTGCTGCTGGGACCCTGCTCCTTCTCTATGTAACTCTCACCCTGTGACCTCCCCTATAAGATCAGCACACTCCTCTCCTGACATCCTCTGTGCTGCTGTGACCTCCCCTATAAGATCAGCACACTCCTCTCCTGACATCCTCTGTGCTGCTGTGACCCTGCTCCTTCCTCTATGTAACTCTCTCCCTGTGACCTCCCCTATAAGATCAGCACACTCCTCTCCTGACATCCTCTGTGCTGCTGGGACCCTGCTCCTTCCTCTATGTAACTCTCTCCCTGTGACCTCCCCTATAAGATCAGCACACTCCTCTCCTGACATCCTCTGTGCTGCTGTGACCCTGCTCCTCCTCTATGTAACTCTCTCCCTGTGACCTCCCCTATAAGATCAGCACACTCCTCTCCTGACATCCTCTGTGCTGCTGTGACCCTGCTCCTCCTCTATGTAACTCTCACCCTGTGACCTCCCCTATAAGATCAGCACACCCCTCTCCTGACATCCTCTGTGCTGCTGGGTGACTCCACCCACCGCCTCTTCCACCATCCTCTTGTAGCTCTTCAGTTTGCTGTGGAGCCTCTCTATCGTGTCTTGGTTCCTCTGCTGCGCCTTCTGGTCTTCCTCAGCCTGGAAGTTGAGCTCCTTCAGGCGGCGCTCCTGCTTCTTCAGTGTCTTCGTGGTCTCCACCTGTTTCTTCTGCTCCATCTCTAGTTCCAGCTCCAGATCTTTAATCTGATGAAAGAAGAAAACAGAGAGTTGTTCAGGAATTCTTGTGTACGGATCGGTGGTCCTGGTGATGTTTTATGGTTCCGTCCGTCTCCTCACCCGCGCCTCCATCTTCTGTATGATCTTCCTCCCATCCTGCAGCATCATCTGCTCCGCCTCCTCCACCTTCGCATTCAGCTCTTGTATCTGACTGTCTTGTCCTTTCTTCACCTTCTGGAGGTGCTGTGTACGCTCCTGCTCATGTCGTAGCTCCTCCGCTAAGCGAGACGTCTGCCAAGGGGGGAATTATAATGTAATAAAATATGTAGATTCCTGCAGCCACCTAGGGGCAGACTGTAGTCCTGAACAGTAAATTCTTAAAGGTCTTGTCCACATTTGCAAACTTTTTTTTAGTTATTACTCAGAAACATCTAAAATAAAAAATATAATAACTGTGTCATAGGTCTTCATTAAAAAACCTACTACCGTTCTGTGTCTACAGCTCAAAAGAAGCTCTACATGTCTCCATGGTAACAGACTACAAACATACTACTGTAGTCATGCTCCTCCCATCTGTCTCCTGCTTCATCATAATAACTTATAGAATGTAATTAGAAATGAATAGACAGCAGTAGGTCACCTTGGAGACACATAGGTACGTAAAGGGGCTGTGTACACTAAACAATAGCAGGTTCTTAACTGAAAAATCTTAAAATAAAATGTAAAATCTATAAAGGGGGGTTCTTTCCTAATGGGTCTCCTTTATACAAGTCACCTCGGCTGCAGCTTTCCGAAGCTTCTCCTCAGACGTCCGGATCTCATTCACGTAATCTTCATTCTCAGCCGTCATCTGCTGCAAATCTCCCTCCAGCTTCTTCTTTGTAGCAGAGACCGACAGGAGCTGAGGGGTAAAACATCCTGTAATATAATACTACCAGTCCCTATATCATGTGTGAGAGGTAGTCACAGCCCCGCCCCCTGTATGACATCACTGATATTATATAATGACGTGATCAGACTTGAGACCCACCCACCTTACACTACAGGAACAGCTATTCATCTATTACTGCTGACAACCAGCCTGTATATCATGTGTGAGAGGGTTGTCACAGCCCCGCCCCCTGTATGACATCACTGATATAATATTATAGTACTATAATAATGTGTTGTCACAGTCCCGCCCCCTGCATTGTTCAGAGTTATATAAATTAGATACCTGATTATTCAGTTCATTGCATTTATCTGTTAGATCCATCAGCTCGATTTCCATAGTCTTGCGGGATCGCTCTGAGGTCTCCATCACACTCCTTGTCTCTTCTAGCTCGGAGGCCAGGATGCTGTTCCTTCTCTCCAGGAGGTTGAGTTGCTCTTGGGCATCTTCCTGCTGATGTGACTCGTCCTCCACCTGCGTCTGGAGATCCTGGAACACATATGCAGACACTTCCCAGACTCTACACATCCTGCCTACGAGGTCCATCAGACCATAAAATGAGTGATTACATGGAAATGTTGACTATAGACGTTGGCCAGGTAGAGAAGGTTGGCCATAATGGATTGTCCACATAAGGAAGGTTGACCATAAAGGAATGTCCACATAGGGAAGATTGGCCATAATGGATTGTCCACATAGGGGAGGTTGTCCATGATGGATTGTCCACATAGGAAAGGTTGGCCATAAAGGAATGTCCACATAGGAAAGGTTGGCCATAATGGATTATCCACATAGGGAAGGTTGGCCATAATGGAATGTCCACATGCGAAAGGTTGGCTATAAAGGAATGTCCACATAGGGAAGGTTGGCCATAATGGATTGTCCACATAGGGAAGGTCGGCCATGATGGATTGTCCACATATGGAAGGTTGGCTATGATGGATTGTACACATGGGTAAGGTTGGCCATGATGGTGTGTCCACACATGGAAGGTTGGCCGTGATGGATTGTACACATATGACAGGTTGGCCATGATGGAATGTCCACATAGGGAAGGTTGGCCATAATGGAATGTTCACATAGGGAAGGTTGGCCATAAAGGAATGTCCACATAGGGAAGGTTGGCCATAATGGATTGTCCACATAGGGGAGGTTGGCCATGATGGATTGTCCACATAGGGAAGGTTAGCTATGATGGATTGTACACATGGGTAAGGTTGGCCATGATGGTGTGTCCACACATGGAAGGTTGGCCGTGATGGATTGTACACATATGAAAGGTTGGCCATGATGGATTGTACTCATGGGGAAGGTTCACTATAAAGGGATGACCATGAAGTAGTAGTTATTCCTGAAGGTTTGACACAATGTCAAAGTTTGTCCACATGGGAAAGTTCAGCTATGAAGGTTAAGCTAGTTGGGAATGTTGCCAATGCATAGTTGACCATGAATGGCTGACCATAGAAGATTGGCCATGCAGGGAAAATATACCATGTAAGGATGAAAATCATGTACAGAAGGCTGCCTAGAAAAGGTGGACCACATGCTTGGCCACTAAAGGTCGAGTATGTAGGCAGATTGGCCATTAAGGGTTGATAAGGCCTTAAAAGGCTGGTTAAGTGGAGAAGATTGGCCACAGAAGCTTGACCATGTTGGGAAGGGTGGTCCTAAAAAGTTTACCATGTAGGAAATAATGGTCATTAAGAATTGACAATATGTAGGGCAGGTTCACCATATGTTTACCATGTCGGGAAGGTTGGCCTTAGAAGGTTTACCATCTAGGCGTCCATAGAATTGTAATTGGGTTGGGGGGGTTGGCCATAAAAGGTTTTAGAAGTAGAGAGGGTTGGCCTTAGTAGGTTTGATAAGTAGGGGGTTAGCCCTAGAGGGTTAGGATGTATGTATGGAGGGATGAGCAAACACTTTTGACCACTGAGGGCAGGTTGGCCATAAGAAGGCTTTGTACCCCTACCTCGTGACCTCCTCACCTTTATCTGCTGCTGCTGCCTCTTCACCAGTCTCACCAGCTCTGCGTTGCTTCTGTTGCTATTTTCAAGCTGGATTTCCAGCTCATTGACCTCATTTTCCAGTTTCTTCTTTGTCTTTACTGCCTCCGCCCGACCTTTCACCTCCACCTCTAGGCTGGCCTGTAGGGACTCCAAGGCGCGCTGGTTGGTTTTCCTATAGACAAGGGCAAGATTCATCTATATCTGCTGGAGCAACTAGAGGAAAATGGACCCCAAGCCTGAAGAGACCATGTGATGCCCACTGACTATGATCTGCTTGGACATTCTCCTTTCCATGCTACTCCCTGTGGCACCACTACGGTTCTTCACACATAGGATATTGTATGGAGGTACTTTGGTGGACCCCAGAATGCACCATGGTCTACTAGAGGTAGCCAGGATGATTCAAGAACTTCTTGACTACTCACGAGAACCGCAATAAGTGTCTCCTCCAAAGAGTCAATGACTCCTCATCTGTAGGATCCAGCAGTGTGACTGTGCACCATCAATGTGAACACTTACATGGTTGCTTCACACTCCTCCTCCTTGTCCACTCACCTGCTGGCTTCACACTCCTCCTTCTTGTCCACTTACCTGGTTGCTTTACACTCCTCCTTCTTGTCCACTTACCTGGTTGCTTCACACTCCTCCTCCTTGTCCATTTACCTGTAACTTCACACTCCTCCTCCTTGTCCACTTACCTGGTGGCTTCACACTCCTTCTTCTTGTCCATTTACCTGGTTATTTCATACTCTTCCTCCTTGTCCATTTACCTGTGACTTCACACCCCTCCTCCTTGTCCACTTACCTGGCGGCTTCACACTCCTCCTCCTTGTCCTGGATGCGTTTTTCAGCGTCCGCCTTCAGCTGCGTCATCTCCAGCTGAAGTTTCACAACTTTACTCTCTTCCGCCTGGTGGGAGAAATCACAGCCCCCCCATCTGCATTACCTACATGGTCTATTCTGATACATCATCCCATATGAACAAGAATGGAAAAGCACTGTTGTAGGGACACGATATGGCGGTCGTATAGGATCACAGTATGGCACTGTTATTTGCTTGCTGTACTGTATTAGTATTGTGTTACTGTAGCACATTGCTGTTTAGTCATTGCAGGACACTGATATAAGGTTACTGTATGGAACTACTAACCAGGTACCTATTATAAGACAATGTTATTAGATTATTGTACGACAATGCTATGTAATCGATGGTAATATTATATAGGCATCGTTACTTGGGTAGGAAGTAGACTCTGTTATTTGGTCACAGTATGGCACTACTATGTGGATATTATATGGGCACTGTATGGCATTGTTACTATATGGGCTTTGTTAGGTGATATCTTGTAAACTTGTTTTGGGCTCTCCATGGTACTTTTATACAGATATTATATGGTCATATATGGTACTGTTATGCAGTTATTATTTGGGTATGGTATGGCACTGTTATGCAGTTATTGTATGTACACTGTAGTGGTGTTATTGCAGCATGTTATGGTGTGGCACTATTATGTGGATATTGTATGGGTATTTTATGGCAATGGTATGCATTTATTATATGGGCACAGTATGGTACAGTTATGTGGTTATTATATAGTCATTGTGGTGGTGTTATCACAGCCTGGTATGGTGTGGCACTATTATACAAATATATATGCACGATATGACAGTGTCATATGGATATGATGTGGGTACTGTAGTGGTGTGATTGCAGCATGGTATGGTGTGGCACTATTATGTGGATATTATTTGAGTACTTTATGGCACTGGCATGCAGTTATTATATGGGTACTATATGGCACCGTTATGTGGTTAATATACAGGCACTGTAGTGGTGTTATCACAGCCTGATATGGTGTGGCACTCTTATGCAGATATATGGGACAGTATGGCACTGTTATGTAAATATTATATGGGCACTGTATTGCACTGTTATGTGGTTATTATATGGGCACTGTAGAGGTTTATCATGGCATGGTATGGCACTATTATACAAATATATAGGCACTGTATGGCACTGTTTTGTGGATATTATGTGGGCACTGTAGTGGTGCTCTAACAGCATGGTATGGTGTGACACTATTACACAGATATATGTGCACGGTATGGCACTGCTATGTGGATATTATATGGGCATGGTATGGTGCTGTTATGTGGATATTATATGGGCATGGCATGGTTATGTGGACACTATATGGGCATGGTATGGCACTGTTATGTAGATATTATATGGACACAGTATGGCACTGTTATGTGGACACTATATGGGCACGGTATGGCACTGTTGTGTAGATATTATATGGTCATGGTATGGCACTGTTATGTGGACACTATATGGGCATGGTATGGCACTGTTATGTGGACACTATACGGGCACTGTAGTGGTGTTCTTACAGCATGGTATGGTGTGACACTATTACACAGATATATGGGCATGGTATGGCGCTGTTATGTGGATATTATATGGGCATGGAATGGTTATGTGGACACTATAGTGGTGTTCTCACAGCATGGTATGGTGTGGTGGTTTGCCGCCTGCGCGGTGCTATCACCTGGTTTTGTTACATTCTTTGTTCTCACATATTTGGCCTCTTCCTGGTTTAGCCTTGTGCCTCTCCAGCTGTTGTGGAACTACAACTCCCAGCATTCTGACCACTACTGAGTGAATATTAATGAATTGAATTTCTTGTTCAGCGAAAATCTTAGGATTAAAATGTCATTTTTATGGAATCAAATCCCTCGTCCTAGGAAGAGTGAAGACATAATCCCATGGAGATAATCCCGGGACTGAACAATGACTATTACTAAACAGCCAATCCGGGGAGTGCCTGGGGTTAAAGACGTCAACGTCCCCTCCACCTCGCCGGTAAGAAACATTCCTAAAATTCCAAAGACAGATCTGTGATATGGAAACTGTCCACTAGATGGCAGGAGATTCCTGAGATTTACAGGCCATAGGGGATATAGAAGAAAAGCTGCAATTACTATTACAGCCTCTAGGTGGCAGAATGTTTCTAATATTGCATACATATTGTAGAAGTTACCTGCAGTCCTATGTAACACCACAGGTAACACAGTCATAACTCTAATCACAGATAATGTTGTAGATGTCACCTGCAGTCCTATTTAACACCACAGGTAACACAGTCATAACTCTGATTGCAGATGATGTAGCAGATATGACCTGCAGTCCTATGTAACACCACACATATAACACAAATCTAATTTGTTAAGCATGGATAATGTAGTATATGTCACCTGCAGTCCTATGTAACGCCACAATATTTGTTAAGCACAGATAATGTTGTAGATGTCACCTGCAGTCCTATGTCACACCACAGATAATTCAGCTCTGCTACATGTGTAGGTTTAGTTACTCTCCAGCAGAGTTTGGCGCTGCTGTTGATGGATCCTGGGTCTGCAGGTTGTGTTACCTCCAGCGCAGCCTCCGCCTCTTCGTACGCCGTCTGCATTTCCTCTTTTTCCATCTCCCACTTCTTCCGGGATTTCTGGAGCTCCTGGAGGTTCCTGGTGACGTCTCGCAGCTGCTCGGACAGGTCACTGATCTCATCTATGCAGAAATCAGACTTTATCACCATTTTATAAACTTTTTTTTGTATTTCCACTAATCACCTGCAGATGGCGCTGTTGTAGCACAGAACATCCTTAAAGGTACAGTACATATCTCCAGGCTCTCTGCCTATGACCACCGTGTGACTGGCACTCACCTTGTAGAGTTCGATTTTCCCGTTTTATCGATGTCAGTTGTTCGTTAGTCTCTTCATAGGAGGTTTTGATCTTGAAGAGGTCGGTGGCGTACAGGCGACATTCCTTCTGAGACGCCTCCAACTCCCCGTAGATTTCCTCATATTTTTGGCGCCATTCTATAATTTGCTTATCGAGAACTCGCTGCTTCTTATCCAGAGCTGAGGCTTCTGCCGTGGCCTGTATGACAGAAAACACTCCAGGCTACCTCATGTCTTGTCCTCTAGTCATTTCCAGAGCTGCACTCACTATTCTGCTGTAACATCATGTTTTATCCTCCAGAGCTGCACTCACTATTCTGCTGTAACATCATGTTTTATCCTCCAGAGCTGCACTCACTATTCTGCTGTTACATCATGTTTTATCTTCCAGTTACCTCCAGAGCTGCACTCACTATTCTGCTGTTACATCATGTTTTACTCTCCAGTATCCTTCAGAGCTGCGCTCACTATTCTGCTGTTACATTATGTCTTATTCTTCAGTTCAGTCACAGGAGTGAGACATCTATAACTCACCTTCTCCAGGTCCAGGCAGACGTCCTCCATCTCTCCTTGCAGCCTCTGCTTCATCTTTTCTAGGTTGGAGCACTTGGCCTGAGTCACCTCCAAAGCTTCCTCAGTCTCCTGTAAGCGGCTGCAGAGCTTCCTCCTATAGGGGGCAGAAGAGACAAATCATGGTAAGGCATGGTGGAGGATCAGGCATGGTGGAGGATCAGGTATGGTGGAGGATCAGGTATGGTAAGGGATCAGGTAGTGGGGGGGGACAGGTATAATGGCGGGGGATCAGGTATGATGGAGGATCGGGTATGGCAGGGGATCTTATAAGATGGAAGATAAGGTATGGTAAGGGATCAGGTATGGTGGGGAGTCAGGTATGGCGGGGAATCAGGTATAGTGGGGGATCGGGTATGGTGGGGGGGTCAGCTATGGTGGAGGATCAGGTATAGCGGGGGATCGGGTATAGTGGGGGATCAGGTATGGTGAGAGATCAGCTATGGTGGGGAATCGGGTATGGTGAAGGATCAGGTATGGTAGGGGATCGGGTATGGTGAGAGATCAGGTATGGTGGGGAATCAGGTATATTGGGGGATCGGGTATGGTGGGGGATCAGGTAGTGTGGGGGGGACAGGTATAATGGCGGGGGATCAGGTATGATGGAGGATCGGGTATGGCGGGGGATCTGGTAAGATGAAAGATAAGGTATGGTAAGGGATCAGGTATGGTGGGGAGTCAGGTATGGCGGGGGATCAGGTATTGCTGGGAATCAGGTATAGTGGGGGATTGGGTATGGTGGAGGATCAGGTATGGCGAGGGATCAGGTATAGTGGGGGATCAAGTATGGCGGGGGATCGGATATGGTGGGGATCAGGTATGGCGGAGGATCAGGTATATTGGGGGATCGGGTATGGCGGAGGATCAGGTATGGTGGGGGATCAGGTATATTGGGGGGGATCGGGTATGGTGGGGGAACAGGTATGGCGGAGGATCAGGTATGGCGGAGGATCAGGTATATTGGGGGGATGGGGTATGGTGGGGGAACAGGTATGATGAAGGTTCCAGCCCAGGACTCTAGGGACTCCTCACCGGGCCTCCTCTAGCTCCTCCATCCGCTGCCCGGCCTCGTTCTCGTATCGGGTCCTCCAGTGAGTCACCTCGCCGTTCAGTTTGGAGATCTGACGATGCAGCTCGGATTTCCCCTCCACCTCCTCCTCCAGCTGATCCTTCAGCATTTCATAGTCCAGCTTCAGACTGACCAAGGAGGCCACAGCCGAGCTCCTGACCTGCAGGAGGAGTGTATCAGGAGGGAATGCCCCTTTAAGAAGGAGAGGTAGTCACGGCCCCACCCCCTGTATGACATCACTAATATGATATAATGACATGAGATCCACACACCTTATACTACAGGACCAGCCATTCATTTATTACTGCAGACAACCAGCCTGTATATCATGTGTGAGAGGTAGTCACAGCCCCGCCCCCTCTATGACATCACTGATATAATAGTAATATAATGGTCCAATGAAGTCATTGTCTATCCCCATCCATGTAAATGTTTCCTCCATTATGTGATGACATCACCGGGAGCTCTCAGCACCATAACAATGTCTGCCGGCTGTTTGCTGCCCGTCTGCCAGGTCTCCGCTGTGTACACAGCTCGGGTTATTGGACGGCACCCATGTGGAAAGCTCACAGAGTGAATGGCGTCACGAGTACTGGAAGATCCGAGCGCCGGACAATGATGGAAGTCACAGATCAAAGAGGCAGAAATACCAGCGACTGTCTGCCGGCCGGCCGGGAATATCTGCACAGGCTCCCAGTCACCCAGCAATAAAAGGGATCACTGGTTTTTAAGTCTTGGTCCCTTTAAGACCTCAAGTTATGTATAAAAAGAAAAGATCGTCCCTCCCATATTACAGAGTGCAGCAGGTTTAATCACAAATTATACATCCACCCCAAGTCCGACCTCGGACCCCTCATTTACATACAGTGTGTGGTGCCATCTTTGTTTCCCAGACTACAGAATGTTTCGGGTGCAGAACTGGCTCATAGGGGAGAAGTACTGGCTCATGGGGGAGAAGTACTGGATCATGGGGGAGCAGTACTGGATCATGGGGGAGCAGTACTGGCTCATGGGGGAGCAGTATCGGTTCATGGGGGAGCAGTACTGGCTCATGGGGGAGAAGTACTGGCTCATAGGGGTGCAGTACTGGATCATGGGGGAGAAGTACTGGATCATGGGGAAGCAGTACTGGCTCATGGGGGAGCAGTACTGGATCATGGGGGAGAAGTACTGGATCATGGGGGAGCAGTACTGGCTCATGGGGGAGCAGTACTGGCTCATAGGGGTGCAATACTGGCTCATAGGGGTGCAGTACTGGCTCATGGGGGAAAAGTACTGGCTCATAGGGGAGAAGTACTGGCTCATGGGGGAGAAGTACTGGCTCATGGGGGAGAAGTACTGGCTCATAGGGGTGCAGTACTGGCTCATAGGGGTGCAGTACTGGCTCATAGGGGAGAAGTACTGGCTCATGGGGGAGAAGTACTGGCTCATGGGGGAGAAGTACTGGCTCATAGGGGTGCAATACTGGATCATGGGGGAGCAGTACTGGCTCATAGGGGAGAAGTACTGGCTCATGGGGGAGAAGTACTGGCTCATGGAGGTGCAATACTGGATTATGGGGGAGCAGTACTGGCTCATAGGGGAAGAAGTACTGGCTCATGGGGGAGAAGTACTGGCTCATGGGGGAGAAGTACTGGCTCATAGGGGTGCAATACTGGATCATGGGGGAGCAGTACTGGCTCATGGGGGAGAAGTACTGGCTCATAGGGGTGCAATACTGGATCTTGGGGGAGAAGTACTGGCTCATGGGGGTGCAGTACTGGCTCATGGGGGAGAAGTACTGGCTCATGGGGGAGCAGTACTGGATCATGGGGGAGAAGTACTGGCTCATGGGGGAGAAGTACTGGCTCATAGGGGTGCAGTACTGGATCATAGGGGTGCAGTACCGGCTCATGGGGGTGCAGTACCGGCTCATAGGGGTGCAGTACTGGCTCATGGGGGAGCAGTACTGGATCATGGGGGTGCAGTACTGGCTCATAGGGGTGCAGTACTGGATCATGGGGGAGCAGTACTGGCTCATAGGGGTGCAATACTGGATCATAGGGGAGCAGTACTGGCTCATAGGGGTGCAATACTGGATCATGGGGGAGCAGTACTGGCTCATAGGGGTGCAATACTGGATCATGGGGGAGCAGTACTGGCTCATGGGGGAGAAGTACTGGCTCATAGGGGTGCAATACTGGATCATGGGGGAGAAGTACTGGCTCATGGGGGTGCAGTACTGGCTCATGGGGGAGAAGTACTGGCTCATGGGGGTGCAGTACTGGATCATAGGGGTGCAGTACTGGCTCATGGGGGAGCAGTACTGGATCATGGGGAAGCAGTACTGGCTCATAGGGGTGCAATACTGGATCATGGGGGAGCAGTACTGGCTCATGGGGGAGAAGTACTGGCTCATAGGGGTGCAATACTGGATCATGGGGGAGCAGTACTGGCTCATAGGGGTGCAGTACTGGATCATGGGGGAGAAGTACTGGCTCATAGGGAAGCAGTACTGGCTAATGGGGGAGCAGTACTGGATCATGGGGGAGCAGTACTGGCTCATGGGGGAGAAGTACTGGCTCATAGGGGTGCAATACTGGATCATGGGGGAGCAGTACTGGCTCATGGGGGTACAGTACTGGCTCATGGGGGAGAAGTACTGGCTCATGGGGGAGCAGTACTGGCTCATGGGGGAGAAGTACTGGCTCATAGGGGTGCAGTACTGGCTCATAGGGGTGCAGTACCGGCTCATGGGGGTGCAGTACCGGCTCATAGGGGTGCAGTACTGGCTCATGGGGGAGCAGTACTGGTTCATGGGGAAGCAGTACTGGCTCATAGGGGTGCAATACTGGATCATGGGGGAGCAGTACTGGCTCATGGGGGAGAATTACTGGCTCATAGGGGTGCAATACTGGATCATGGGGGAGCAGTACTGGCTCATAGGGGTGCAGTACTGGCTCATAGGGGTGCAGTACTGGATCATGGGGGAGAAGTACTGCCTCATAGGGAAGCAGTACTGGCTAATGGGGGAGCAGTACTGGCTCATGAGGGTGTGGTACTGGCTAATGAGGGAGCAGTACTGGCTTATAGGGGAGTGGAACTGGCTCATGGGGGAGCAGTACTGGATCATAGGGGTGCAGTAATGGCTAATGGGGGTACAATACCGGCTCATGGAGGAGCAGTACTGGCTCATGGGGGAGCAATACTTGCCTCTGGGTGTGCAGTAATGGCTCATAGGGGAGCAGTACTGGCTCATGGGGGTGCAGTATCGGCTCATGGGGGAGCAGTATCGGCTCATGGGGGAGCAGTACCGCCTCTTGGGGTGCAGTACCGACTCATGGGGGAGCAGTATTGGCTCATGAGGGAGTGGTAATGAGTCATGGGGGAGCAGTACCGCCTCTTGGGGTGCAGTACCGACTCATGGGGGAGCAGTACCGCCTCTTGGGGTGCAGTACCGGCTCATGGGGGAGCGGTAGAGTCATGGGGGTGCAGTACCGACTCATGGGAGAGCAGTACCGGCTTATGGGGGAGCGGTAATGAGTCATGGGGGAGCAGTACCGCCTCTTGGGGTGCAGTACCTTTGTCTCCTCCTCCAGCTGCTTCTTCACTTCTTCCACTTCAGACACCAGCAGGAGTTTTGTCTTATTGAGCTGTGAGGTGCGGCCCCCCAACTCCTCCACCCGCAGAGCCAGCTCCCCCATCTCTGCTGTATGAGGAAACACAGACATGTCAATATAAGAGAGAGATTCCCATGTATCTAAGCCTATCATATGTGATACTGTCTGCTGAGCTGCTGTATCTAGGCATACCATGTGACATAGCCTCCTGAGTGATGTATCTAAGCCTACTATTTGTAATATTGTGTATGTACTCCTGTCAAGCGTCATGCTGTCTGTTGAGTTTCTGTATCTAAGCCTGTCATATGTGATACTGTCTGCTGAGTTTCTGTATCTAAGCCTGTCATATGTGATACTGTCTGTTGAGTTTCTGTATCTAAGCCTGTCATATGTGATACTGTCTGTTGAGTTTCTGTATCTAAGCCTATCATGTGTGAAACTGCCTACTTAGCTGCTATCAAATCTTGTCATATGTGATACTAGGTGCTGACCAGCTGTATCTAAGCCTAACATGTTGAACTTTGTATCTAATTCTATCATGTGTGGTACAGCCTAGATTGTGTGACCTGGTAGGAGGATGTGGCTGTGTCTCTGCGGTCATCACTCTCAGAACTGTCAGGTTAATAATGACGTATGAACCACCGCTCTGCCCCATCCATCACCGCACTGCCAGTGACTACATCACCGCCAGCAGAATAGTGAGTGCAGCTCTGAAGTATAATACAGGATGTAACTCAGGATCAGTACAGGATCAGTAATGTAATGTATGTACACAGTGACCTCACCAGCAGAATAGTGAGTGCAGCTCTGGGGTATAATGCAGGATGTAACTCAAGATCAGTAATGTATGTACACAGTGACCCTACCAGCAGAATAGTGAGTGCAGCTCTGAGGTATAATACAGGAAAAGTACTACAGAGAAAGAAAGTGGTTTTCATATTAACTGGCGCCAGAAAGTTATATAGATTTTTTAAAATTATTACTATTAAAAAAATCTCCAGTCTTCCAATACTTATAAGCTGCTGTATGTCCTGCAGGAAGGGTTGTATTCTTTCCAGTCTGACACAGTGCTCTCTGCTGCCACCTCTGTCCATGTCAGGAACCGTCCAGAGCAGCAGCAAATCCCCATAGAAAACCTCTCCTGCTCTCAAGACTGGAAAGAAAACACCACTTTCCTGCAGGACATACAGCAGCTGATAAGTAATGGAAGACTGGAGATTTTTTAAATAGAAATAATTTACAAATCTATATAACTTTCTGATACTAGTTCAGCAGCATCCCTGTGTTAGTGTCTTTTCTCTTGGGTTTTGGTCCCCGGTGGATGGATCCATTATTTCTAGGATTCTGGCTTCTCCTATCTGTGAGGTCAGGAGCGTCTGCCGCCCGGCGGAGCTGCACCCCCTCCGTTATTACACACTATTCTGAGCCTGAATGAGGTGTCACACAGTAATGACATCAAATAAAGAAAGATGCCGCCGGGTTAAAGTCTATTTTCCTGGCCATCAATTCTAGGATTATACCTGGAAAGCGGATATAAGGGCTGTATTATAGGACAGTGATATAACGGCTGTATTATAGGACAGTGATATAACTCCTGTATTATAGGACAGTGATATATAACTCCTGTATTATAGGACAGTGGATATAGCGGCTGTATTATAGGACAGTGATATATAATGCCTGTATTATAGGACAGTGATAAAACGGCTGTATTATAGGACAGTGATATAACGGCTGTATTATAGAACAGTGATATATAACTCCTGTATTATAGGACAGTGGATATAGCGGCTGTATTATAGGATGGTGATTTATAACGCCTGTATTATAGGACAGTGATATATAACACCTGTATTATAGGACAGTGATAAAATGGCTGTATTATAGGACAGTGATATAACGGCTGTATTATAAGACATTAATATAACGGCTGTATTATAGAACAGTGATATATAACTCCTGTATTATAGGACAGTGGATATAGCGGCTGTATTATAGGATGGTGATTTATAACGCCTGTATTATAGGACAGTGATATATAACGCCTGTATTATAGGACAGTGGATATAATGGCTGTTTTATAGGACAGTGATATATAACGCCTGTATTATAGGACAGTGATATATAACACCTGTATTATAGGACAGTGGATATAACGCCTGTATTATAGGACAGTTATATATAACACCTGAATTATAGGACAGTGATATATAACACCTGTATTATAGGACAGTGATAAAACACCTGTATTATAGGAGAGCAGATATAGAGAATATAATAGTACAGTGTCATAATATAATATACCAAATTTCCAAATTAATTTTCTTATTTTCATCAACAAGACAAAGAGCAGAGTGACTTACAGCCGGGGTCCGGACAGCGCCTGGCGTCACCTTCACTTTTATCATAAACATATATATTACAGTATAATATGCTGTAATAACCTGCTGATATTTGCAGGTTATTGATACTGATGTTTAGTGCATTTGGCATTATATATAGTAATTGTGATGAGGACGAGTGATGACAACTACTGACATGATGTGACAGGGACACTCTAAGATCAGGCCATCAAAACTTGATCTGTGGGAGCAAGAAACCTCCATGACCACCAGCGAGCTCCATGGACATCAGGGAGTTCTAGTCTTCAGGTTGAATATTTCCGTACACAACAAATCCTTACATCATCAGCAGTAGGGACGGGTTTGGTGACAGTGGCTGTGCAGGTGTCTGATGGGGCTACTGAACTCATAAATGGGGAACCGGTTGGCTTCATCGATGGAGGTTGGACCTTCACCTAATATTGATGGCCATTGGACCTAGTGACCCTCCATTGCTGTTCACTCCTCCATCTTTATGGGAGCCATGAGGTTCTATCTCCATACAATAACTCAAACCAAGCCTCTTCTTTGGATATTTACCCCCATGAAATGCATCATGGGAGGGATTCCTGATGAAGGATCTTCAGGCAGCAGTGTTCCCCAGATAACCAATAGCCTATACCAAAAGCAGCGTAGAGGGGCTCAGTGAAGGTGGCCGTGACAGTGTGCAGATGTCTGATGGGGCTGCTCAATTCAAAAAAGGATAACTGGCCGGCCTCATAATCCAGAAATATCCGGAATCTATTACAGGAAAACGTATGCGGGCAGGTGGTCACCATGTTGTCATGCATGACAGAATACTGGTTCTTATACAACCTACGTAGACACCACGACTTGTCATTGTCCCCAAAATATGACTGATCACCCTTCTTTTCTATTCTGTCGTAGGCCACTCCGAGTCTCCAGTCCCCCGTTTCACTGGTCTCCACCTCCCAATAGTGTCGACCTGAGGAGAAGACCTGGCTGCTCAAGATCTGATTGTACTGGAACCTCTTTGGTGTTTCGGGGCGATTCTGGAATACTGAGGACCAATACATGGTTTTCCGATCATCCGCTACCAGAATGTTATTGGCAGCTGTACTTACATCTAGAACCAGCTCTAGACAGCCTTGAGTTTTTGGGATTGGGAGCTTTTGGCCACATTCCTTCCATTCCTCATCATCTTTTTCGTTTATGAAGTCCTGAAGGTCCATGTTCTTCTCCTGTAACACAGACATGGGATTGCTCGAGTTGCAAAGTTCCTCTAGTCGACCAATTTTCTTGGACACCTTCTCCTTCTTGATCTGTAATAACTGAATAAGGCTTGAGATAGTGTATAATACCTTCTCACCCTTTATGTCCGGTACCAGGATTGAGAATTCTTCCTTCCCAGGATCTCTTGGTCCACGTTCTTCTAGATCTTGGATCTTCTTCTCAATTTTGTCTCGTTTTAACGAGAGCTGTCTCAGGAAGCTTCTGAATGTCTCCTTCTTCTTCTCAGAGGCTTCCACCAGTAGCTCCACCTGATGTCCATGATGTTCTCCAACCAAGCAACAGGTGACACAGATACAAGCGTTGTCTACAATGCAGCGATACTTGAGGATCTCCTTGTGGACAGGGCATTTCCACTTTTCCGGGGTCTGGGTGGCTTCGGTTAGGACGTGTTCTGGTGACTTGCTGTGGACTCTCAGGTGGTTGCTGCACAGAGAAGCTTCACAGTGTAGACAGGACTGAAGGGCAGGAACGGCAGAGTATAGACAGTATGAACAGTGAACTCCACTTCCACTCAGCTCGGGGTTGGCAGATGAGAAGATGGTGACGATGTTACACAGGGTGATGTTCCTCTGCAGCACAGGGCGGGTCGGGAATTGGGTCCTGCATTCAGGGCAGTTATAAGCCCCCACCTGGGTATTCAGCATACGGTCAATACAGGCTCGGCAGTAGTTGTGTCCACACGTCAGGTTCACAGGATCCGTGTAGATTTCCAGGCAGATGGGACATTTCAGCTCAGCTCGGAGATCAGCAGACGCCATCACTAGAGGAGGGAGGAAGGAGGAACGAAACTGAAAGTCTGGCAGCCTGCCGGGGGTGGGACATGGGAAGCTGTGTCTCACATTACAGCTCAGACATCACTAGACGAGTGACAGGGGTCAGATGTCTCACATTACAGCTCAGACATCACTAGACGAGTGACATGGAGTGGGATGTCTCACATTACAGCTCAGACATCACTAGACGAGTGACAGGGGTCAGATGTCTCACAATACAGCTCAGACATCAATAGACGAGTGACAGGGGTCAGATGTCTCACATTACAGCTCAGACATCACTAGACGAGTGACATGGAGTGGGATGTCTCACATTACAGCTCAGACATCACTAGGGCCTCTCTAGCTGCTGCACAACTACAACTCCCATCATGCACTAACAGACAAAGTTTTGCAATAGGAGAAGGGACTGCAGCTGTCACAGCATGCTAGGAGTTGAAGTTCTGAAATAGATGGAGACCCTGTGCCTGCCCGGGCATAATGGGAGTTGTAGTTTTGCAGCAGCTGGAGATCCTGTAGCTGTTGGGGAATGGTGAGAGTTGTAGTTTTGCAATAGATGGAAAGCCTGCAACTGCCAAAGCATGATGGGAGTTGTAGTTTTGCAGCAGCTGGAGATCCTGTAGATGTGGGGGAATGGTGGGAGTTGTAGTTTTGCAATAGATGGAAAGCCTGCAACTGCCAAAGCATGATGGGAGTTGTAGTTTTGCAGCAGCTGGAGATCCTGTAGATGTGGGGGAATGGTGGGAGTTGTAGTTTTGCAATAGGTAGAGAGCCTGCAACTGCCAGAGCATGATGGGAGTTGTAGTTTTGCAATAGATGTAGATCCTGTAGCTGTTGGAAAATGGTGGGAGTTGTAGTTTTGCAAAACATAGAGAGCCAGTAGCTGTAGCATATGTGGGGGTTGTGGTTTTGCAATATGTGGGGAGTCTGTAGCTGTAAGGCAGAGATGTAGAACCTTCGACTCTCCAGATGTTGCAAAACTACAATTCCCACAATGCCTGGGAAATAGCTTTGGCTGTCCAGGCATGACAGGAATTGTTGTTTTGCAACAGCTAGAGGGCCAAAGGTTCCCCATCGCTGCTGTAAGGTATGATGGGAGTTGTAGTTGTGGAAGAGGTGGAAAGCCATGGGTTTGGGAATAGTACCATACAGCATCCATATAATGCAAGTTACTCAGGTCTAGAACCTGAACGCAACTTCTTGCTCCCTGTTATCAGCCATTTCAGTATCACATAGGATAGGCTTAGATACACAAGCTAGAAGAGATCTTCACACATGCTTGGAGCTTGGTAGACAGTATCATACATATGAAGCTTAGATACATGGCTCAGCACATAGTATCACACAAGATAGGATTAGATACTCAAGGTGTTGATGTAGACTGAATAGAGGCCTTGTGCTTTGGCTCCTTCTGCTAAGGAAATCCACACAGGGCAGATAACCCCTGCACTTCCTTCCTCAGGCGCTGACGTCTCTTACCTTGCAGCTTGTTCTTCGCAGCATTTTGCTCGGTGATGATTTTCTGAAGTTCCTGATTTTTGGTGTTTGCATTTGACAATAAATCTTCCAGTTTTCTTGTCTGTGCGTCACAGCCAGCCTGGAGCAAAAGAAGAATAAAATGTAACATCAAGGAAAATTCACCAACATAGTATTAGATACCTGCAAAAGCTGTATATATGGATAAAAAGTGCAATTTGTATCATACATGGCAGGATTAGATACAGTAGCCAAGCAGATAATATATCACATTATGAGAATACATAGAGTATAATAGAATATATATATATATATATATATATATATATATACACACACACAGAAACATATAACTATACTATACGATATACTGCTCTGAGACCCAGCTGCTTTCTGAGGATGGAAAACGTGGCCTGAAGGCGAATAGATGACTTAACTAGTGACTATGGACCATCGGAGCGTGAGGATGATGAGATTCCAGTTATATCTTTCCCAATTTATTCCAAACCATTGTGTTTTCATGGGTCACTGGTAACATCCAAAGTAACCAGAACTGTACCGTCTCTATATACAGCAGATCACCGGGGAGAAGAGAGGTCTTATACAGGGGCGTAACTACCACTATAGCAGCCATAGCGGCTGCTATGGCGCCCGCCGCATCAGGGGGCCCCATGGTGTGCTCCTGCAATACACTGGGCCCCCTGAGCCGTCATCATTTGCAGCATCGGGTGGCCCTGCTGGTCTCCTGGGTTTTGCAAATGTCCCTTTAACTGCAAGCACTCCTGACCAGAGCTAGCAGT
Organism: Dendropsophus ebraccatus; assembly: GCF_027789765.1. Taxonomy (NCBI): domain Eukaryota; kingdom Metazoa; phylum Chordata; class Amphibia; order Anura; family Hylidae; genus Dendropsophus; species Dendropsophus ebraccatus. Next base: position 63,175,927 of record NC_091467.1, on the reverse strand, counting down.
TATGTAGTTATGACTTCACTTGACCGTTTAGTGGTCAGTCGGGGGGGGGGGGAGGGCAATCAAAAGTTTGCTATGGGGCCCAGCCATTTCTAGTTACGCCCCTGGTCTTATACACTGTTTGGGTCTGGTCCTGTGACATTGGGGTTGCAGGCCCGTTCCATGGCCCCCCTTCCCTGCATGTGCACGCTTTGCGGGGTTGGCGGTCACTGACCGACACGGTGGGGAGTTAGCATAGGGACCCGTGTGAACCAGAGGACCTGCGCGGTGGTACATGGGGCTATTATGGCTTGATCAAATCATATACAGACACTCTGGTGTTGATTTTTAATATAGGCCTAGCGGCATTAGTATCAGCCATAGATGGGATGTGCAGCCGTTCCATTCTCTCCACTTTCCATAACTACTATAATACTGCTCCCGTATACAAGAATATAACTACTATAATACTGCTCCCTATATACAGCAATATAACTACTATAATACTGCTCCTATATACAAGAATATAACTACTATAATACTGCTCCTATATACAGGAATATAACTACTATAATACTGCTCCTATATACAAGAATATAACTACTATAATACTGCCCCCTATATACAAGAATATAACTACTATAATACTGCTCCTATATACAAGAATATAACTACTATAATACTGCTCCTATATACAGGAATATAACTACTATAATACTGCTCATATATACAGGAATATAACTACTATAATACTGCTCCTATATACAAGAATATAACTACTATAATACTGCTCCTATATACAAGAATATAACTACTATAATACGGTTCAGGTAAGAAAAAGAGTGCTTTACCTCACACCTATGGCTGATACTAGTGCCTCTCGGCTGCATAAAAAACATCAGAATTCTGTATGTGAATTGATCAAGCCACACTGCCCCATGTACCTCGTGCAGGTATCTGATACACATGGGTCCCTACACTAAGTCCACACTGTGCCGGTCAGTGACCACCACCCCTGCAGGCGTGCACAGTCAGGGAAGGGAGGCCATGGAACGGCCCTGCAACCCCCATGCCACAGGACCAGACCCAAAAATGCCACACCAAAACCCAGCCAGCACCACCGGCGGAGAAGGTCGCCCCCAAACAGCACAAGTCTGGATAAGGTATTGCACTCACCATAGCTATCACAGATAGAATGGGACAGACAGGAGGGATTAAAACCATGAGCACTCAGGTGTCTCCTGCTAATTGCGGTCATGTGGGTCTTACCAGGAGGAGTGCAAAACACGGGCAGTATGGCTTGATCAATTCATACACAAAATTCTGATGTGTTTTTTATTTTAGCCTGGCGGCACTAGTATCAGCCATAGGTGTGAGGTGCAGCACTCTGTTTCTTCCCTGAACCGCATTTTGTTTCTCTCTTTTCTCCGTGTTTTGCACTCCTCCTGGTGAGACCCACATGACCGCAATTAGCAGGAGACACCTGAGTGCTCATGGTTTTAATCCCTCCTGTTTTTTCCCATTCTGTTTGCTGCAGCTATGGTGAGTGTAATTCCTTATCCAGACTTGTGCTGCTTGGGGGCGACCTTCTCCGCCGGCGGTGCTGGCCGGGTTCTGGTGTGGTGTTTGTGGGTCTGGTCCTGTGGCATGGGGGTCGCAGGGCCGTCCCATGGCCCCCGTTCCCTGACTATGCGCGCCTGCGGGGTTGGTGGCCACTGACTGGCACGGTATGGACTTAGTGTAGGGACCCATGTGTATCAGATACCGGCACGAGGTACATGGGGCAGTATGGCTTGATCAATTCATACACAAAATTCTGATGTGTTTTTTATTTTAGCCTAGGGGCACTAGTGTCAGCCATAGGTGTGAGGTGCAGCACTCTGTTTCTTCCCTGAACCGCATAACTACTATAATACTGCTCCTATATACAGGAATATAACTACTATAATACTGCTCCTATATACAAGAATATAACTACTATAATACTGCTCATATACAGTATACAAGAATATAAGTACTATAATACTATGTATAATTATGTAGGGGTGGAGTCACAGTCAGTAGTCTTTACCTTGGCTTTCTGGAGATTTTCTATCATGGTGGTAAGATTCTCTATTTCCACCTTCATCATCTGCTTCTCCTTCTCCAGCTTCTGCCGGACTCTTTGCATGTTGTCGTGCTGCTCTGTTGTCTCCACCAGGGCGGCGGCATGCTTCTTCCTGAGAGCTGATGCTGTGGCCTCTGACTGGATCAGGGCCTCCTCTAGCTCCTGCCGCACTCGGATCAGTTCACACTCACGCTTCTTGGTAATCTCTACCTAATATAAGGAAACACTGTATGAAAGGAGATCTAGATGTGTGCAACCCTATGCAGAGACTGCACCAGCAGGGGTTGCAGAGAACATTGTCTACATAGTCTATTCATCCTGCAGCACGTATTGGTTGGTGGTTGTATAGAATGGCGGACTGTAATACCTGAGAGGCTGCCGATCCTCCACTCTCCTCCAATCTATCATGGAGGTCATCAAGTTCCCGAGCAAGTTCAGCACGCTGCTTCTCCACCTGGAACGTAAGGAACCGTCGGCTCAGACACCACCACAAAGGGTTAATGATCATATCTACCTTCAGGCTATTTGGACCAGTTACACTCAGCGTAAAGGGGTTGGCCACTTTATAGTAAAATAGTTCGGTGTATACAGTATTAGTAACTATATTCACTGTATATACTGTCAGCACCTCCCTGTGTACTCCCTGTATATACTGATAGCATATCCCTGTATACTCACTGTATATACTGACAGCAGCTCCCTGTGTACTCACTGTATATACTGACAGCAGCTTCCTGTACTCACTGTATATACTGACAGCAGCTCCCTGTATAATCACTGTATATACTGACAGCAGCTCCCTGTGTACTCACTATATATACTGACAGCAGCTCCCTGTACTCCCTGTATATACTGATAGCATCTCCCTGTATACTCACTGTATATACTGACAGCAGCTCCCTGTTTACTCACTGTATATACTGACAGCAGCTCCATGTACTCACTGTATATACTGACAGCAGCTCCCTGTATACTCACTGTATATACTGACAGCACCTCTCTGTGTACTCACTGTATATACTGACAGCAGCTCCATGTACTCACTGTATATTCTGACAGCAGCTTCCTGTAAACACACTGTATATACTGACAGCAGCTCCCTGTGTACTCACTGTATATACTGACAGCAGCTCCCTGTGTACTCACTGTATATACTGACAGCATCTCCCTGTGTACTCACTGTATATACTGACACCAGCTCCCTGTGTACTCACTGTATATAATGACAGCAGCTCCCTGTGTACTCACTGTATATACTGACACCAGCTCCCTGTGTACTCACTGTATATAATGACAGCAGCTCCCTGTGTACTCACTGTATTTACTGACAGCAGCTCCCTGTGTACTCACTGTATATACTGACAGCAGCTCTCTGTACTCACTGTATATACTGACAGCAGCTCCATGGACTCACATTATATACTGACAGCAGCTCCCTGTGTACTCACTGTATATACTGACAGCAGCTCCCTGTGTACTCACTGTATATACTGACAGCAGCCTGTACTCACTGTATATACTGACAGCAGCTCCCTGTACTCACTGTATATACTGACAGCAGCTCCCTGTGTACTCACTGTATATACTGACAGCAGCTCCCTGTGTTCTCTGTGTACTCACTGTATATACTGACAGCAGCTCCTTGTGTACTCACTGTATATACTGACAGCAGCTCCCTGTGTACTCACTGTATACACTGACAGCAGCTCCCTGTGTATTCACTGTATATACTGACAGAAACTCCCTGTGTATTTACTGTATATACTGACAGCAGATCCCTGTGCATTCACTGTATATCCCTGTTAGTATATACAGTGAATACACAGGGAGTTTCTGTCAGTATATACAGTGAGTACACAGGGAGCTGCTGTCAGTGTATACAGTGAGTACAGGGAGCTGCTGTCAGTATTTACAGTGAGTACAGGGAGCTGCTGTCAGTATATACAGTGAGTATACAGGGAGCTGCTGTCAGTATATACAGTGAGTACACAGGGAGCTGCTGTCAGTATTTACAGTGAGTACAGGGAGCTGCTGTCAGTATATACAGTGGGTACACAGGGAGTTGCTGACAGTATATACAGTGAGTACATGGAGCTGCTGTCAGTATATTTAGTGAGTACACAGGGAGCTGCTGTCAGAATATACAGTGAGTACACAGGAAGCTGCTGTCAGTATATACAGTGAGTACACAGGGAGCTGCTTACAGTATATACAGTGCGTACATGGAGCTGCTGTCAGTATATTCAGTGAGTACACAGGGAGCTGCCGTCAGTATATACAGTGAGTACACAGGGAGCTGCTGACGGCAGCTCCCTGTGTACTCACTATATATACTGACAGCAGCTCCATGTACTCACTGTATATACTGTAAGCAGCTCCCTGTGTACTCACTGTATATACTGACAGCAGCTCCCTGTGTACTCACTGTATATACTGACAGCAGCTCCCTGTACTCACTGTATATACTGACAGCAGCTCCCTGAGTATTCACTGTATATACTGACAGCAGCTCCCTGTGTACGCACAGTATATACTGACAGCAGCTCCCTGTGTATTCACTGTATATACTGATAGCAGCTCCCTGTGTACTCACTGTATATACTGACAGCAGCTCCCTGTGTACTCACTGTATATACTGACAGCAGCTCCCTGTGTACTCCCTGTATATACTGACAGAAACTCCCTGTGTATTTACTGTATATACTGACAGCAGCTCCCTGTGTACTCACTGTATATACTGACAGCAGCTCCCCGTGTACTCACTGTATATACTGACAGCAGCTCCCTGTACTCACTATATATACTGACAGCAGCTCCCTGTGTATTCACTGTATATACTGACAGCAGCTCCCTGTGTACGCACAGTATATACTAACAGCAGCTCCCTGTGTATTCACTTTATATACTGACAGCAGCTCCCTGTGTACTCGCTGTATATACTGACAGACTCCCCTCCTCCAGGCTGTGCTGTCCTGCTCTGTGGTGAGTCTGTCCATAAGATGGCCAACACGGAGGAGCATGTGACCATGCCCCGCCCCCAGTGTCCAACATAGGCATAAACAGGCTCAGTGGTGGACACTGGGGGGCGGAGCATGGTCACATGCTCCTGAATGTCGGCCATCTTTTGGACAGTCTCACTACAGAGCAGGACAGCACATCCTGGAGGAGGGGAGCCTGATTTTAGCTCTATGAGGTACACAGGGAGCTGCCGTCAGTACATACAGTGAGTACACAGGGAGCTGCAGTCAGTATATACAGTGAGTACAGGGAGCTGCTGTCAGTATATTCAATGAGTACACAGGGAGCTGCTGTCAGTATATACAGTGAGTACACAGGGAGCTGCAGTCAGCATATACAGTGAGTACACAGGGAGCTGCAGTCAGTATATACAGTGAGTACACAGGGAGCACCTGTCAGTATATACAGTGACTACACTTATTAATACCGTACACTGAACAATTTTACTATAAAATGGCCAACCCCTTTAAGCGTGTGACTTCAACCTTTGGACTTGATGGAGGGCTACAGTAACCCAACCTCTGAAGATGCAATGGTGCCCCCCACTGGATGCCACAAGGGACTGCTGGGAACCTCTGGTCTCCATTATATGACACAAGGGACCACACTCCAATGGACACGGCTGGATATGAGGACCTCTAGGCCCCAGTAGATGACACACATGATCACCCACTACTGGAAATTGCTGTATATAAGGACCTCTGGACACCAGTAGATGCCACTGGAAAGTGCAAGATATGAGGGCCTCTAGACGCCAGGAGAAGACAACTGATGAGTCCTGGATCTTGTTGGTAGTTGGGACCTTTGGGCCACGTCACAAGCCTCAAGAGACCAGCACTAGGTCCTGTTGGAGTGGTCACCACTAGATTCTAGAAGAAGTTGACATCTTTGGGATCCCATAGATGCCAAAAAGGATGATTGCAGGAATCTTTCAGAATTGGTTATCCCTGGGCCCTATCACAAGCTTCCAGGGACATGCGTGGGTCTCTATATGACCCATGGATCCTTTCTGATGTTCTTGGTGTCAACAGATGCCAACCAGGGACAAACACTGGATCGCATTAAAAGTTGGGACCTCTAGACCCCTGTTGGATGTAGGAACCTCTGAGTTCCATCAGCATTAGGGAATAATGAAGAGTTTACAAGAAAAATGACCACTAGATGGCACTGCTCTACTCTGCAGATAACATACATATTAGGTAATAAGATTCTGTTTCCAATGATGTAATATTTTACAGCTCCACTGACTAATACAGGATATGTAGCAGAGCTGAGGCAGTTGGAAGGGGCTTAAAGGGAAACAACAAAATCCCTCCAAACCTCCAAAGTTCTATTCCCCTAAAGCTTCTCATTCCTGTACCTTGGCTCTTATAGTCTTCTCGGCCTCCAGCTCATCCTCCAGCTCCTCGATGTGAACCTACAGACAGATGAGAGCCCATTACTAATTCATTCCTGCAGGTAATTGTCCTCCATGTCACTCGTGTCACTTATAGCAGCAGAAGATATGGATTTATTCCTGGAAAACAGGAGAAATAATTACATGTGTAAATAATGTAAGAGCCCGGAAGATATAGCCATATAACGGTATAAAGATGAGCACTGCATATATATATATATATATTATATATATATATATATATATATATATATATATATATATATATACACACACATATGTTCTATAGCCAAGAGTAGTTAAAGGGAACCCACTGAGCAGAGCAGGAGGCCAAGCTCTATGTCAGTTAATATAGATAGAATTAGATACAGAAGCTCAGCAGACTGTATCACACACCATAGGATTGGATACAGAAGCTCAGAAGGGAGTATCACACACCATAGGATTACATACAGCAGCTTACAAGACTGTGTAAGCGTGATAGGAGAAGACATCACACATGAAACACAGCTCGGCAGACAGTATCAGACATCATAGGATTAGATACAATGCGTCAGCAGACTTGATCACATATGACAGGATTAGATACAGCAGCTCAGCTGACAGTATCACATGATAGTATCACAATTTAGTAGACAGAGTCCCACATTATGGGGCGGGGCATGGTCACATGTTCCATCGTGTCAGCCATCTTATGGATAGAATCACCACAGAGCAGGACAGCACAGCCTGGAGGAGGAGAGTCTGATATTAGCTCTATGAGGTACACAGGGAGCTGCTGTCAGTATATACAGTGAGTACAGGGAGCTGCTGTCAGTATATACAGTGAGTACAAAGGGAGCTGCTGTCAGTATATACAGTGAGTACAGGGAGCTGCTGGCAGTATATACAGTGAGTACACAGAGAGCTGCAGTCAGTATATACAGTGAGTACACAGGCAGCAGCTGTCAGTATATACAGTGAGTACACAGAAAGCTGCTGTCAGTATATACAGCGAGTACATAGGGATCTACCTTCAGTATATACAGTGAGTACAGGGAGCTGCTGTCAGTATATACAGCGAGTACATAGAGATCTGCCTTCAGTATATACAGTGAGTACAGGGAGCTGCTGTCAGTATATACAGTGAGTACAGGGAGAGCTGGTGATAGTACATACAGTAAGTACACAGGGAGCTGCTGTCAGTATATACAGTAAGTACACAGTGGACTGCTGTCAGTATATACAGTGAGTACGCAGGAGCTGCTGTCAGTATATACAGCAAGTACACAGGGAGCTGCCGTCAGTATATACAATGAGTACACAGGGAGCTGCTGTCAGTATATACAGCAAGTACACAGGGAGCTGCCGTCAGTATATACAATGAGTACACAGGGAGCTGCTGTCAGTATATACAGTGAGTACACAGGGAGCTGCTGTCAGTATATACAGTGAGTACAGAGGAGGCTGCTGTTAGTATATACAGCGAGTACATAGAGAGCTGCTGTCAGTATATACAGTGAGTACAGGAAGCTGCTGTCAGTATGTACAGTGAGTACACAAGGAGCTGCTGTCAGTATATACAGTAAGTACACAGGGAGCTGCTGTCAGTATATACAGTGAGTACACAGGGAGCTGCTGTCAGTATATACAGTGAGTACAGGAAGCTGCTGTCAGTATATACAGTGAGTACATAGAGAGCTGCTGTCAGTATATACAGTGAGTACAGGAAGCTGCTGTCAGTATATACAGTGAGTACACAGGAAGCTGCTGTCCGTATATACAGTGAGTACACAGGGAGCTGCTGTCAGTATATACAGTGAGTACAGGGAGCTGCTGTCAGTATATACAGTGAATACAGGAAGCTGTTGTCAGTATATACAGTGAGTACACAGGGAGCTGCTGTCAGTATATACAGTGAGTACACTTGAGTGAACTATTTTTCTATAAAGTGACCAACCCCTGTTAAAAATGAAACGCCCGTACTCCGCTAGTGGGTGATATGTGACCCCAACTCCCTCCTTACTCCATGACGGCAGGCAGATGAGTAGGTAGCTGAAGGGGCATAAGTAGTGGGCGGTGGTCTTTGCAGTGATAGAGGGCAGGGGGCAATGGCTGTGATTCCTCTGTCCCTCAAAAAGCAAATGAAGTAAAAGTTATGAGTAAAAAGAAGAAGCCAAAAGTGTCAGGGAGGCATTGCAATCACTCAAGTCCTCAATGAATCTTCTTCGGTCCTTTCGGACATATATCCTGGTGGGTGTCTTCCTGGTGGGTGTCATTGAGGGTGGTTGAATGATACAAGCTCCGCCTTCCTAGCACTCTATATGAGTGGGTCAGCTTGGTATTTATACCCCCACAGGAGCTTGTGACTATACATTGGGGAGAGACCCGGGGCCATTTCCCCTTGAACGAGTCCATTAAAAGAGACTGGCCAAAGAATCATGGCCACACCCTTTCCCGGTCTTAATAGTCACTTCCTGAGCATAAACTCTCACCCAAGGAGGCGCATTAACAGCATTTCTGCCACCACCAGCTGCCTCCTCATTTGCATACGGCCCTCTGACTGGCTCCTCATTTGCATGAGGCCCTCTGGCTGAAGCCTCAGCCTGTGCTTGTCTGTGGCAGTTGACAACTGTTGCTTAGGGACTCTCAGGTCCTGGGTTCTAATCCCACATGGGCAAGAAGTGTGGATGCTCTCCCTGTGTGGGTGTGCGCGGGGCGGGCCTGCTTTTCCTGCTTTTCCACAATCCAAACATACAGCCAGCAGGGGGATTGGGAATTTACACATTCAACCCTAGAAGGGGACAGGGAGCTGCAGTCAGTATATACAGTGTGTACACAGGTGGCTGCTGTCAGTATATACTGTGCGTACACTGGGAGCTGGTGTCGGTATATACAGTGAGTACACAGGAAGCTGCTGTTGGTATATACAGTGAGTACACAGGAAGCTGCTGTCGGTATATACACTGAGTGCACAAGGAGCTGCTGTCAGTATATACAGTGAGTACAGGGAGCCGCTGTCAGTATATACAGTGAGTACACAGAGCTGCTGTCAGTATATACAGTGAGTACACAGAGCTGCTGTCAGTATATACAGTGAGTACACAGGGAGCTGCTGTCAGTATAAACAGTAAGTAGACGGGGAGCTGCTGTCAGTATATACAGTGATAAACAGGGAGCTGCTGTCAGTATATACAGTGAGTACAGGAAGCTGCTGTCAGTATATACAGTGAGTACAGGAAGCTGCTGTCAGTATATACAGTGAGGACACAGGGAGCTGCTGTCAGTATATACAGTGAGTACAGGAAGCTGCTGTCAGTATATACAGTGAGTACACAGGGAGCTGCTGTCAGTATATACAGTGAGTACACAGGGAGCTGCTGTCAGTATATACCGTGAGTACACTTGAGTGAACTATTTTACTATAAAGTGACCAACCCCTTTAAAAATGAAACGCCCGTACTCCGCTAGTGGGTGATATGTGACCCCAACTCCCTCCTTACTCCATGACGGCAGGCAGATGAGTAGGTAGCTGAAGGGGCATAAGCAGTGGGCGGTGGTCTTTGCAGTGATAGAGGGCAGGGGGCAATGGCTGTGATTCCTCTGTCCCTCAAAAAGCAAATGAAGTAAAAGTTATGTGTAAAAAGAAGAAGCCAAAAGTGTCAGGGAGGCATTGCAATCATTCAAGTCTTCAATGAATCTTCTTCGGTCCATCGTTGGTCCTTTCGGACATATATCCTGGTGGGTGTCATTGAGGGTGGTTGAATGATACAAGCTCCGCCTTCCTAGCACTCTATATGAGTGGGTCAGCTTGGTATTTATACCCCCACAGGAGCTTGTGACTATACATTGGGGAGAGACCCGGGGCCATTTCCCCTTGAACAATTAAAAAAGGCTGGCCGAAAAATCATGGCCACACTCTTTCCCGGTCTTAATAGTCACTTCCTGAGCATAAACTCTCACCCAAGGAGGCGCATTAACAGCATTTCTGCCACCACCAGCTGCCTCCTCATTTGCATACGGCCGTCTGGCTGGCTCCTCATTTGCATACGGCACTCTGGCTTGCTCCTCATTTGCATACGGCCCTCTGGCTGAAGCCTCAGCCTGTGCTTGTCTGTCAGTATATACAGTGACTACATAGGGAGCTGCTGTCAGTATATACACTGACTACACAGGGAGCTGCTGTCAGTATATACACTGACTACACAGGTAGCTGCTGTCAGTATATACAGTGAGTACACAAGAAGCTTCTGTAAGTATATACAGTGAGTACACAAGGAGCTGCTGTCAGTATATACAGTGAGTAAGGGGAGCTGCTGTCAGTGTATACAGTGACTACACAGGGAGCTGCTGTCAGTATATACAGTGAGTACACAAGAAGCTTCTGTCAGTATATACAGTGAGTACACAGGGAGCTGCTGTCAGTATATACAGTAAGTACAGGGAGCTGTTGTCAGTATATACAGTGAGTACACAGGGAGCTGCTGTCAGTATATACAGTGAGTACACAGGGAGCTGCTGTCAGTATATACAGTAAGTACACAGGGAGCTGCTGTCAGTATATACAGTGAGTATACAGGAAGCTGCTGTCAGTATATACAGTGATTACACAAGAAGCTGCTGTCAGTATATACAGTGAGTACACAAGAAGCTGCTGTCGGTATATACAGTGAGTACACAGGGAGCCACTGTCAGTATATACAGTGAGTACACAAGAAGCTGTTGTAAGTATATTCAGTGAGTACACAGGAAGCTGCTGCCAGTATATACAGAGGGTACACAGGGAGCTGCTGTCAGTATATACAGTAAGCAGAGGGGGAGCTGCTGTCAGTATATACAGTGAGTACACAAAAAGCTGCTGTCAGTATATACAGTGAGTACACAGGGAGCTGCTGTCAGTATATACAGTGAGTACCCAGGGAGCTTCTGTCAGTATATACAGTGAGTACAGGGAGCTGCTGTCAGTATATACAGTAAGCAGAGGGGGAGCTGCTGTCAGTATATACAGTGAGTACACAAGAAGCTGCTGTCAGTATATACAGTGAGTACAAAGGGAGCTGCTGTCAGTATATACAGTGAGTACAAAGGGAGCTGCTGTCAGTATATACAGTGAGTACACAAGAAGCTGCTGTCAGTATATACAGTGAGTACACAGGGAGCTGCTGTCAGTATATACAGTGAGTACCCAGGGAGCTTCTGTCAGTATATACAGTGAGTACAGGGAGCTGCTGTCAGTATATACAGTAAGCAGAGGGGGAGCTGCTGTCAGTATATACAGTAAGTACACAAGAAGCTGCTGTCAGTATATACAGTGAGTACAGGGAGCTGCTGTCAGTATATACAGTGAGTACACAAGAAGCTGCTGTCAGTATATACAGTGAGTACACAGGGAGCTGCTGTCAGTATATACAGTGAGTACACAGGAAGCTGCTGTCAGTATATACAGTGAGTACAGGGAGCTGCTGTCAGTATATACAGTGAGTACAGGAAGCTGTTGTAAGTATATACAGTGAGTACACAGGAAGCTGTCGGCAGTATATACAGAGAGTACACAGGGAGCTGCTGTCAGTATATACAGTGACTACACAGGAAGCTGCTGTCAGTATATACAGTGAGTACACAGGGAGCTGCTGTCAGTATATAAAGTGAGTACACAGGGAGCTGCTGTCAGTACATACCGTGAGTATACAGGGAGCTGTTGTCAGTATATACAGTGAGTACACAGGGAGCTGCTGTCAGTATATACTGTGCGTATACAGGGAGCTGTGTTCAGTATATACAGTGAGTACACAGGGAGCTGCTGTCAGTATAAACAGTGAGTACACAGGGAGCTGCTGTCAGTATATACAGTGAGTACACAGGGAGATGTTGTCAGTATATACAGTGAGTACACAGGTAGCTGCTGTCAGTATATACAGTGAGTACACAGGAAGCTTCTGTTGCTATATACAGTGAGTACACAGGGAGCTGCTGTCAGTATATACAGTGAGTACACAAGAAGCTGCTGTCAGTATATACAGTGAGTACAGGAAGCTGTTGTAAGTATATACATTGAGAATGAGTACACAGGGAGCTGCTGTCAGTATATACAGTGAGTACACAAGAAGCTGCTGTCAGTATATACAGTGAGTACACAGGGAGCTGCTGTCAGTATATACAGTGAGTACAGGAATCTGCTGTCAGTATATACAGTGAGTACACAGGGAGCTGCTGTCAGTATATACAGTGAGAACACAGGGAGCTGCTGTCAGTATATACAGTGAGTACACAGGGAGCTGCTGTCAGTATATACAGTGAGAACACAAGAAGCTGCTGTCAGTATATACAGTAAGTACATTGGGAGCTGCCGTCAGTATATACAGTGTGTACACAGGGAGCTGCTGTCAGTATATACAGTGAGTACAGGGAGCTGCTGTCAGTATATACAGTGAGTACACAGGGAGCTGCTGTCAGTATATTCATTGAGTACACAGGGAGCTGCTGTCAGTATATACAGTGAGTACAGGAAGCTGCTGTCAGTATATACAGTGAGTACATAGAGAGCTGCTGTCAGTATATACAGTGAGTACAGGAAGCTGCTGTCAGTATATACAGTGAGTACACAGGGAGCTGCTGTCAGTATATACAGTGAGTACAGGAAGCTGCTGTCAGTATATACAGTGGGTACACAGAGAGCTGCTGTCAGTATATACAGTGAGTACACAGGGAGCTGCTGTCAGTATATACAGTGAGTACACAGAGAGCTGCTGTCAGTATATACAGTGAGTACACAGGAAGCTGCTGTCAGTATATACAGTGAGTACACAGGGAGCTGCTGTCAGTATATAAAGTGAGTACACAGGGAGCTGCTGTCAGTATATACAGTGAGTACACAGAGAGCTGCTGTCAGTATATACAGTGAGTACACAGGGAGCTGCTGTCAGTATATACAGTGAGTACACAGGGAGCTGCTGTCAGTATATACAGTGAGTACACAAGGAGCTGCTGTTAGTATATACGGTGAGTACACAGTGAGCTGCTGTCAGTATATTCAGTGAGTGCACAGGTGGCTGCTGTCAGTATATACTGTGCGTATACAGGGAGCTGTGTTCAGTATATACAGTGAGTACACAGGGAGCTGCTGTCAGTATAAACAGTGAGTACACAGGGAGCTGCTGTCAGTATATACAGTGAGTATACAGGGAGCTGCTGTCAGTATATACAGTGAGTACAGGGAGCTGCTGTCAGTATATACAGTGAGTACAGGGAGCTGTTGTCAGTATATACGGTGAGTACACAGGTAGCTGCTGTCAGTCTAAACAGTGAGTACACAGGAAGCTGCTGTTGCTATATACAGTGAGTACACAGGAAGCTGTCATCAGTATATACATTGAGAATGAGTACACAGGGAGCTGCTGTCAGTATATACAGTGAGTACACAAGAAGCTGCTGTCAGTATATACAGTGAGTACACAGGGAGCTGCTGTCAGTATATACAGTGAGTACAGGAAGCTGCTGTCAGTATATACAGTGAGTACACAGGGAGCTGCTGTCAGTATATACAGTGAGAACACAGGGAGCTGCTGTCAGTATATACAGTGAGTACACAGGGAGCTGCTGTCAGTATATACAGTGAGAACACAAGAAGCTGCTGTCAGTATATACAGTGAGTACACAGGGAGCTGCCATCAGTATATACAGTGGGTACACAGGGAGCTGTTGTCAGTATATACAGTGAGTATACAGGGAGCTGTTTACAGTACATACAGTTAGTACATTGGGAGCTGCCGTCAGTATATACAGTGTGTACACAAGGAGCTGCTGTCAGTATATACAGTGAGTACAGGGAGCTGCTGTCAGTATATACAGTGAGTACACAGGGAGCTACTGACAGTATATACAGTGAGTACACAGGAAGCTGCTGTCAGTATATACAGTGAGTACAGGGAGCTGCTGTCAGTATATACAGTGAGTACAGGAAGCTGTTGTAAGTATATACAGTGAGTACACAGGGAGCTGCTGTCAGTATATAAAGTGAGTACACAGGGAGCTGCTGTCAGTACATACCGTGAGTACACAAGAAGCTGCTGTCAGTATATACAGTGAGTATACAGGGAGCTGTTGTCAGTATATACAGTGAGTACACAGGGAGCTGCTGTCAGTATATACAGTGAGTACACAAGAAGCTGCTGTCAGTATATACAGTGAGTACAGGGAGCTGCTGTCAGTATATACAGTGAGTACAGGAAGCTGCTGTCAGTATATACAGTGAGTACATAGAGAGCTGCTGTCAGTATATACAGTGAGTACAGGAAGCTGCTGTCAGTATATACAGTGAGTACAGGAAGCTGCTGTCAGTATATACAGTGAGTACAGGAAGCTGCTGTCAGTATATACAGTGAGTACATAGAGAGCTGCTGTCAGTATATACAGTGAGTACAGGAAGCTGCTGTCAGTATATACAGTGAGTACAGGAAGCTGCTGTCAGTATATACAGTGAGTACAGGAAGCTGCTGTCAGTATATACAGTGAGTACACTTGAGTGAACTATTTTACTATAAAGTGACCAACCCCTTTAAAAATGAAACGCCCGTACTCCGCTAGTGGGTGATATGTGACCCCAACTCCCTCCTTACTCCATGACGGCAGGCAGATGAGTAGGTAGCTGAAGGGGCATAAGCAGTGGGCGGTGGTCTTTGCAGTGATAGAGGGCAGGGGGCAATGGCTGTGATTCCTCTGTCCCTCAAAAAGCAAATGAAGTAAAAGTTATGTGTAAAAAGAAGAAGCCAAAAGTGTCAGGGAGGCATTGCAATCACTCAAGTCCTCAATGAATCTTCTTCGGTCCATCGTCGGTCCTTTCGGACATATATCCTGGTGGGTGTCTTCCTTGTGGGTGTCATTGAGGGTGGTTGAATGATACAAGCTCCGCCTTCCTAGCACTCTATATGAGTGGGTCAGCTTGGTATTTATACCCCCACAGGAGCTTGTGACTATACATTGGGGAGAGACCCGGGGGCCATTTCCCCTTGAACGAGTCCATTAAAAAAGGCTGGCCAAAGAATCATGGCCACACCCTTTCCCGGTCTTAATAGTCACTTCCTGAGCATAAACTCTCACCCAAGGAGGCGCATTAACCCCTTAAGGACCGGGCCTGAAATGGCCTTAAGGACCGGAGCAAATTTTATGAATTTGACCAGTGTCACTTTATTCATTAATAACTTCGGGATGCTTTTACCTATCCGGCTAATTCTGAGATTGTTTTCTCGTGACATATTGTACTTCACATTTCTGGTAAATTGGAGTCGATACTTATAACGAATCTTTATGAAAAATCCCAAAATAGCGTGAAAAATTGTGAAAAAATGCATTTTTCCAACTTTAAAACTTTTCTGCTTATACAGAAAATGGTTATACCACATAAATTATATATTAAATAGCATTAGCAACATGTCTACTTTATGTTGGCGGCATTTATTAAACTATCTTTCATTTTTTTTAGACAATAGGAAGCTTAAAACATTAGCAGCAAATTTCCAAATTTTCTGTAAAATTTCAAAATCAGATATTTTTAGGGAACTGTTCAGGTTTAAAGTGTATTTGAGGGGACTGTGTGTTAGAAAGCCTCACGAAGCACCCCATTTCAGAAACTGCACCCCCCAAACTCTGCAAAAGCAAATCCAGAAAGTTTTTTAACCCTTTAGGGGAGTCACAGAAATAAAAGCTAAGTGTGTAAGAAATTTGAAAATTTTAATTTTCTGTGCAGAGATTTTATTGTAATCCAATATTTTTCATAATTATAAACCTATTACCAGAGAAATGCACCCCAATAATTATTGCCCCGTTTCTGCAGTTTATAGAAATACCCCATATGTGGCCCTATTGTGCTATTTGACGCAACCACAAGCCTCAGATATAAGGGAGCGCCTAGTGAATTTCAATGGCTCCGTTATTTTTGGTCATTTTTGACTGTACCACTTCAGGTTGGCAGAGGCTCTGGGGTGCCAAAACCTAAAAAACACCCCTAAAGGGACACCATTTAGAAAACTACACCCCTCAAGGAATGTAACAAGGGGTGCGGTGAGCATCTGGACCCCACAGGTGCTTCACAGATTTTCCAAACAATATGGCTTGAAAAAAGACTAAAGTATTTTTTACACTAAAATGTTGTTCTAGCCTTCAATTTTTCATTTTCACAAAGGGATAAAAGGAAAAAAAAACACAAAACATGTAGCGCAGTTTCTCCCGAGTACGGAAATACCCCACATGTGGACATAAAGTGCCAAGCGGGCGCAGGACGAGCCTCCAAAGGGAAGGAGCGCCAATTGGCTTTTGGAAGCTGGATTTCACTGGAATGGATTTCAAGGGCCATGTCGCATTTACAGAGCTCTCGTGCTGCCAAGACACTGGAAACCCCCCACAAGTGACCCCATTCTGGAAACTACACCCCTCAAGGAATCTAACAAGGGGTGCAGTGAGCATATGGACCCCACTGGTGACGGGCACAAATGTGGAAAAATGTGACGTGA
Source organism: Dendropsophus ebraccatus (assembly GCF_027789765.1). Taxonomy (NCBI): domain Eukaryota; kingdom Metazoa; phylum Chordata; class Amphibia; order Anura; family Hylidae; genus Dendropsophus; species Dendropsophus ebraccatus. The sequence continues at coordinate 63,158,946 of NC_091467.1, read as the reverse complement.
AAGTGAAAATTTTCATTTTTTCACTTTCATGGCACAAATGTGCCCGTCATCCAGGGGTCAATATCCTCACTGCACCCCTTGTTAGATTCCTTGAGGGGTGTAGTTTCCAGAATGGGGTCACTTGTGGGGGGTTTACAGTGTTTTGGCAGCACAAGGGCTCTGTAAATGCGACATGGCGTTCATCATCCATTCTAGCCAAATCCAACCTCTAAAATCCAAATGGCGCTCCTTCCCTTTGGAGGCTTGCCCTGCGCCCACATGGCGCTTTATGTCCACATGTGGGGTATTTACGGACTCGGGGGAAATTGCTCTACACATTTTGTGTTTTTTCTTCTCTTTTAACCCCTTGTGAAAATGATAAATTCAAGGCTAGACCAACATTATAGTGTAAAAAATTGAATATTTCATTTTCACGCCACATTGTTCCACATTTGTGCCCGTCACCAGTGGGGTCCATATGCTGACTACACCCCTTGTTACATTCCTTGAGGGGTGTAGTTTCCATAATAGGGTCACTTGTGGGGGGTTTAACTGTCTTGGCAACACAGGGGCCTTTTGAATGCAACATGGCCCCTCGAAATCCATTCCATCCAAATCCAGCCTTCAAAAACCAAATGGCGCACCTTCCCTTTGGAGGCTTACCCTGCACCCGCATGGCGCTTTATGTCCACATGTGGGGTATTTCCGTACTCAGGGGAAATTGCTCTACACATTGTGTTTTTTTTAATCTTTTAACCCCTTGTGAAAATGAAAAAATCAAGACAAGATCAATGATTTAGAGTAAAAATTTTAAAAAAATTACACTAAATGTTGGTCTAGCCTTGATTTTTTTCCATTTCCACAAGGGGTTAAAAAAGAAAATGAACACAAAACGTGTAGGGTAGTTTCCCCTGAGTACGAAAATACCCCACATGTGGACATAATTTGCCATATGGGCACAGGGCAAGTCACCAAAAGGACAGAGCGCCATTTAGAGGCTGGAATGGGGGATGGAGGCCATGTCGCAATTACAAAGCTCCTGTGCTGCCAGAACAGTAGAAACCCCCGACAAGTGACCCAATTCTGGAAACTACACCCCATAATGAATCTAACAAGGGGTGCAGTGAGCATATGGACCCCACTAGTGATGGGCACATGTGTAGAACATGTGCCGTGAAAATAAAAAATACCATTTTTTTCATTTTCACGTCCCAAATGTGGCCGTCACCAGGGGGCCATATCCCCGCTGCCCCACTTGTTAGATTCCTTATGGGGTGTAGTTTCCAGAATGGGGTCACTTGTGGGGGGTTTCTACTGTCCTGGCCGCACAGAGGCTTTGTAATTGCATCATGGCATCCTCTAATGGGAATGGCGGCCATACCTACTTAGCTGGGGAAAAGGGACAATTCTAATTTATTTGGGGGTATTAGGCCAATTATTAGTTTATAAGGTTGGAAATGACAGGTGTCCATCAAATTCAACCTGTGTTGATCCAGAGGAAGGCAAAAACCCCTCGTGAGGCAGACGACAGTAGCCTCATCACAGGGGAAAAATTCCTTCCCGACTCCATAATGGCGATCAGAATAATCCCTGGATCAACGTGACCCCTGAAATAGGAATAAGGGACAGAATTTAGATAATGTAGAACCCCAATGACGTGTGGTGGGCCTTGGAGCGATCCAGTATGCAGAGGCCGGGGCGATCAGGACAGGTGTCACACTGGTAAATGGTGTCCTTCCTGATCCCCCTGTTACACCACACTCTGCACTTCTTCTGGGGTCTTCTGTTCTCCAGTGTGGGGGACGTCACCTGGAAAATGTTGTCCTGGTGCGATACGGGGTCCTTCATATCCCGAAGCGCTGGGTCCGCTCCATGGCTGCTAAATATTAGGGCACTATTACTACTTCTGATATGTTCGGATCGTGCCGCAAGCTACAGTAGCTCGGGCAGCGAGGGACCAGAAGAGGGGGTGCTGGTATAAAGGTTATCCCCGTACAGGTGGTGACCTTTATCCAGCAGTGGGAAGATCAGTTCCCCAACGATCTCCCCACTAACTCCGAGGATGGGGGGGGGCATCTGGGGCTGGATTCGAGTGTCCCTTCCTTCATACACTCTAAGGGTACGTGCACACTGCGGAATCGCGACAGATAACCCTTTGTGCATTCCGCAGCTGGCACCCGCCGGCGGACTGATGCAGGTGCACGTCTCCGTCCGTGTCGTAGACTCCATTCTATGCACGGGCGGATTCCGCTCTGCGTCCAACATGTTGATGGAATGACGGATGATGGAATCCGCCCATGCATAGGATAGAGTCTATGACACGGGCGGAGACGCGCCCCTGCATCAGTCCGCCGGCGGGTGCCAGCTGCAGAATGCACGAAGGGTTATCCTTCGCCATTCCGCAGTTTGCACGTACCCTAAATCTGTAAGTGTACCCTGAGGTACTCTCACAGAGTTTGTAGAATTTCACGCCATACCGTCATCTCTTATTGGGACGGTACTGGCAGAAAAGACGTGTCTGGGGGGCAGCGTACGCTACGCTACTCCCAGACACGTCACTGGATGATGAGGAGGATGAGGATGAATGGAGGAACAAATGACCCCCCATTCATCCTCACTGTCTGTTTCGGTGTCGGAGGCAATAATAATGTATGCGTCCGATACCGAAAACACCCTGGGGGCCATCTTTATATGGGGACTAGTATATGGGGTATGTAGTGGTGTAGTGTAAAACTTTATTCAGTGTAGTGTGGTGTAATGTAGTGTTTTTTACGTGTTTTTTACAGTAAGTATACAAAAAAAACCTACGCCAAAAATGGTGTTGCCGATAAATGCCGCACTTATGTTCGGCACTTATCAGCAGACCGTGGCAGTAGGATATAAAAAAAACACCCTACGCCAAAAAGGAGGAGTTGCTGATTAGCAGCGCACTTTTGTGCGATGCTGATCAACACTCAGCGGCGATAGGGTGCGGAAAATAGAAAAAAAAAAAATTGGGAAAAAAAAATTTTTTTTTACTACATTCTGAACATCCCTGTAGTGGCTGATACGTGTATTACACTTATCAGCCGCTAGGGGGCAGCAGAGCGCAAGATCCGAAAATAGACGACGCTGGAGCCGGAAAAATACGAAAAAAGACGACGCTGGAGCCGGAAAGAGACGATCGGGACTCACGGAAGAAGCCGAAGATGAAGAGGACGCCGGGAACCCGGAAGACGCCGATCAGGACCCCGGGACAGGTGAGTAATGTACAAATACCTGCTCCGGACCCCTCAGCTACCTAGCTGAGGGGTCCGGAGCAGGTATTTATTACTTGTGGGGACTTTGATCGCCGTGAACGGCCGGCCGGCTGGCCGGCCGTTCACGGCGATCGGGACGGTGGTACCGTGACCACCATTACTTTTTACAGTAATGGCGGTCGGTGCCGTCCTCGGACAGCACCGACCGCCATTTTTTTCCGGGTCATCGGGCCACCGATGGCCCGGAAAGGTTCCGATCGCCGCTATGGGCTTATCAGCCAATAGCGGCGATCGTCGGCATGGGGGGGGTTAACAACCCTCCATGCCGACAGGGAGAGATGGCCTGCTATGTATTATAGCAGGCTATCTCCCCCGATCGGGACCCGGCCGGCCGCGGCGCCCGTTTAAAGGGATGACGTACCGGTACGTCATGGGTCCTTAAGTGACAGTGATCCATGACGTGCCGGTACGTCATGGGTCCTTAAGAGGTTAACAGCATTTCTGCCACCACCAGCTGCCTCCTCATTTGCATACGGCCCTCTGGCTGCCTCCTCATTTGCATACAGCCCTCTGACTGGCTCCTCTTTTGCATACGGCACTCTGGCTGAAGCCTCAGCCTGTGCTTGTCTGTGGCAGTTGACAACTGTTGCTTAGGGACGCTCAGGTCCTGGGTTCTAATCCCGCATGGGCAAGAAGTGTGGATGCTCTCCCTGTGTGGGTGTGCGCGGGGCGGGCCTGCTTTTCCTGCCACAATCCAAACATACAGCCAGCAGGGGGATTGGGAATTTACACATTCAACCCTAGAAGGGGACAGGGAGCTGCAGTCAGTATATATAGTGAGTACACAGGTGGCTGCTCTCAGTATATACTGTGTGTACACTGGGAGCTGGTGTCGGTATATACAGTGAGTACACAGGGAGCTGCTGTCAGTATATACAGTGAGTACACAGGTGGCTGCTGTCAGTATATACTGTGCGTACACTGGGAGCTGGTGTCGGTATATACAGTGAGTACACAGGAAGCTGCTGTTGCTATATACAGTGAGTACACAGGAAGCTGCTGTCAGTATATACAGTGAGTACACAGGGAGCTGCTGTCAGTATATACAGTGAGTACAGGAAGCTGTTGTAAGTATATTTAGTGAGTACACAGGAAGCTGTCATCAGTATATACATTGAGAATGAGTACACAGGGAGCCACTGTCAGTATATACAGTGGGTACACAGCGAGCTGCTGTCAGTATATACAGTGACTACACAGGGAGCTGCTGTCAGTATATAAAGTGAGTACAGGAAGCTGCTGTCAGTATATACAGTAAGTACACAAGAAGCTTCTGTCAGTATATACAGTGAGTACACAGGGAGCTGCTGTCAGTACATACCGTGAGTATACAGGGAGCTGCTGTCAGTATATACAGTGAGTACATTGGGAGCTGCCATCAGTATATACAGTATGTACACTGGGAGCTGCTGTCAGTATATACAGTGAGTACACAGGGAGCTGCTGTCAGTATATACAGTGAGTACACTGGGAGCTGCTGTCAGTATATACAGTGAGTACATTGGGAGCTGCCATCAGTATATACAGTATGTACACTGGGAGCTGCTGTCAGTATATACAGTGAGTACACAAGAAGCTTCTGTCAGTATATACAGTGAGTACACAGGGAGCTGCTGTCAGTATATACAGTGAGTACAGGAAGCTGCTGTCAGTATATACAGTGAGTACACAGGGAGCTGCTGTCAGTATATACAGTGAGTACAGGAAGCTGCTGTCAGTATATACAGTGAGTACACAGGGAGCTGCTGTCAGTATATACAGTGAGTAGAGGAAGCTGCTGTCAGTATATACAGTGAGTACACAGGGAGCTGCTGTCAGTATATACAGTGAGTACACAGGGAGCTGCTGTCAGTATATACAGTGAGTACAGGAAGCTGTTGTAAGTATATTTAGTGAGTACACAGGAAGCTGTCATCAGTATATACATTGAGAATGAGTACACAGGGAGCCACTGTCAGTATATACAGTGGGTACACAGCGAGCTGCTGTCAGTATATACAGTGACTACACAGGGAGCTGCTGTCAGTATATACAGTGAGTACAGGAAGCTGCTGTCAGTATATACAGTAAGTACACAAGAAGCTTCTGTCAGTATATACAGTGAGTACACAGGGAGCTGCTGTCAGTACATACCGTGAGTATACAGGGAGCTGTTGTCAGTATATACAGTGAGTACACAGGGAGCTGCTGTCAGTATATACAGTGAGTACACTGGGAGCTGCTGTCAGTATATACAGTGAGTACATTGGGAGCTGCCATCAGTATATACAGTATGTACACTGGGAGCTGCTGTCAGTATATACAGTGAGTACACAAGAAGCTTCTGTCAGTATATACAGTGAGTACACAGGGAGCTGCTGTCAGTATATACAGTGAGTACAGGAAGCTGCTGTCAGTATATACAGTGAGTACACAGGGAGCTGCTGTCAGTATATACAGTGAGTACAGGAAGCTGCTGTCAGTATATACAGTGAGTACACAGGGAGCTGCTGTCAGTATATACAGTGAGTACACAGGGAGCTGCTGTCAGTATATACAGTGAGTACACAGGAAACTGCTGTCAGTATATACAGTGAGTACACAGGGAGCTGCTGTCAGTATATACAGTGAGTACAGGGAGCTGCTGTCAGTATATACAGTGAGTACAGGAAGCTGTTGTCAGTATATACAGTGAGTACACTTGAGTGAACTATTTCATATAAAGTGACCAACCCCTGTTAAATATGAAACGCCCGTACTCCGCTAGTGGGTGATATGTGACCCCAACTCCCTCCTTAGTCCATGACGGCAGGCAGATGAGTAGGTAGCTGAAGGGGCATAAGTAGTGGGCGGTGGTCTTTGCAGTGATAGAGGGCAGGGGGCAATGGCTGTGATTCCTCTGTCCCTCAAAAAGCAAATGAAGTAAAAGTTATGTGTAAAAAGAAGAAGCCAAAAGTGTCAGGGAGGCATTGCAATCATTCAAGTCCTCAATGAATCTTCTTCGGTCCATCGTCGGTCCTTTCGGACATATATCCTGGTGGGTGTCTTCCTGGTGGGTGTCATTGAGGGTGGTTGAATGATACAAGCTCCGCCTTCCTAGCACTCTATATGAGTGGGTCAGCTTGGTATTTATACCCCCACAGGAGCTTGTGACTATACATTGGGGAGAGACCCGGGGCCATTTCCCCTTGAACGAGTCCATTAAAAAAGGCTGGCCAAAAAATCATGGCCACACCCTTTCCCGGTCTTAATAGTCACTTCCTGAGCATAAACTCTCACCCAAGGAGGCGCATTAACAGCATTTCTGCCACCACCAGCTGCCTCCTCATTTGCATACGGCCCTCTGGCTGGCTCCTCATTTGCATACGGCCCTCTGGCTGGCTCCTCATTTGCATACGGCACTCTGGCTGGCTCCTCATTTGCATACGGCACTCTGGCTGAAGCCTCAGCCTGTGCTTGTCTGTGGCAGTTGACAACTGTTACTTAGGGACGCTCAGGTCCTGGGTTCTAATCCCGCATGGGCAAGAAGTGTGGATGCTCTCCCTGTGTGGGTGTGCGCGGGGCGGGCCTGCTTTTCCTGCCACAATCCAAACATACAGCCAGCAGGGGGATTGGGAATTTACACATTCAACCCTAGAAGGGGACAGGGAGCTGCAATCAGTATATACAGTGACTACACAGGAAGCTGCTGTCAGTATATACAATGAGTACACAGGGAGCTGCTGTCAGTATGTACAGTAAGTACAGGGAGCTGCTGTCAGTATATACAGTGAGTACACAGGGAGCTGCTGTCAGTATATACAGTGAGTACACTGGGAGCTGCTGTCAGTATATACAGTGAGTACACTGGGATCTGGTGTCAGTATATACAGTGAGTATACAGGAAGCTGCTGTCAGTATATACAGTGAGTACACAGGGAGCTGCTGTCAGTATATACAGTGAGTATACAGGAAGCTGCTGTCAGTATATACAGTGAGTACACAGGGAGCTGCTGTCAGAATATACAGTGAGTACACAAGAAGCTGCTGTCAGTATATACAGTGAGTACACAGGGAGCTGCTGTCAGTATATACAGTGAGTACACAAGAAGCTGCTGTCAGTATATACAGTGAGTACACAGGGAGCTGCTGTCAGTATATACAGTGAGTATACAGGAAGCTGCTGTCAGTATATACAGTGAGTACACAGGGAGCTGCTGTCAGTATATACAGTGATTATACAGGAAGCTGCTGTCAGTATATACAGTGAGTATACAGGGAGCTGCTGTCAGTATATACAGTGAGTACACTGGGAGCTGCTGTCAGTATATACAGTGAGTACACTGGGATCTGGTGTCAGTATATACAGTGAGTATTCAGGAAGCTGCTGTCAGTATATACAGTGAGTACACAGGGAGCTGCTGTCAGTATATACAGTGAGTATACAGGGAGCTTCTGTCAACAGTTTAGTAGATACACAGCTTAGTAGACTGTATCCCACATGCTAGGATTAGATACACAGATTAGTAGACTGTATCCAACATGACAAGATTAGATACATAGCTCAGTAGACAGGATAGGATACCCAATATCATACATGGTAACAGCCTATATAGGAGATGTAAGTGAGAGAGGCTTCCCTTATTTTTCCTGTGTATCTCAGCACTCAGCGCTCGCTCCTGCTCCAGCCTCAGGGTCAGCGCTCGCTCCTGCTCCAGCCTCAGGGTCAGCGCGCTCAGCTCCACATCCTGCCTGGAGGGAAGAGAAGGTGAGACATCCTATTATATATCTCCATATAGAGGTAAGATGGCGGCAGAGTTACATAACATACAATCTGCTTCCCGCTATAATAAACTCCTAGAATCATCGAGATTCCGCCTATATGGACACAAGAAGCAACAGTGGAAAATTTACATTTTTGTAGCAAGTAAAATAAAAAAAAAAATTAAAAATAAAAAAAATCCTAGAACTAAAAATGTCTGAAAAGTAATAGTGGAATAAATCAGCACAGACTGCCGGCCCCGCCCTCATCTGCATAACAATAGGGCTGTGATGTCATACAACGGAATATAAATAGGTATATACATATAGTGTTATTAGTACAGTATATATATATAACTTTATAGAAAATAAACAATTCTCTTCTTCTCTCCTCCTTTCTTTGCTTCTCTTTCTCTCTCTATTTTTGTTCTCTTTCCTTCCCCTTTTCTCTGCTTCTCTTAAATTTTTTTTTCTTCTTTCCTTCTCCCTCTCTCTCTTCCGCACTATCCCCCTCTCTCACGCTCTCTCTTTTCTTCTCCCTCTTCCTTTCTTCCGCTTTCTCCCTCTCTTTTTCTCTCTCTTTTCTTCTCCCCCTCTCTCTCTTCCACTCTCTCTTCTCTTTTCTTCTCCCTCTCTCTTCCGCTCTCTCTCTCCCACATTCTCTATTTTCTTTTTTCACTCTCTTCTTCTACACTCTCTGCTTCTCTCTCTCTCTGCTTCTTTCTTTTATTCTCACTCTTTTGCTCTCTCCTCTTTTTTACTCTCTTTTTCTTTCTCTCTTCGCTCTCTCCCACTTTCATATTTTCTTCTATCTCTCATTTATTCTCTCTTCTGCTCTCCTTTCTCTCTTTCTTTTCTTATCCCTCTCTCTTTTCTTCTCTCTCTTCTACTCTTTCCTTTTCACTCTTTTCTTCTCCCTCCCTTTCTTCCTTCCACTCTCTCTTTTATTCTCATGCTCTCTCTTATGCTCTTTCTTTTCTTCTATCTCTCTTTTCTTTTCCCTCTCTCTCTTTTCTTCTTTCTTCTCCCTCTCTGTCTCTTATTCTCCCTCTCTCTCTTATGCTCTCTTTTCTTATATCTCTCTTTTCTTTTCCCTCTCTCTCTTTTCTTTTCCCTCTCTCTCTTTTCTTCTCCCTCTCTCTTTTCTTTCTCTTTTCCCTCTCTCTCTTTTCTTCTCCCTCTCTCTTTTCCCTCTCTCTTTTCTTCTCCCTCTCTCTTTTATTCTCCCTCTCTCTCTCTTATGCTCTCTCTTTTCTTATCTCTCTTTTCTTCTCCCCCTCTCTTCTTCACCCCCTCTCCCTTTTTCTTTTCCCTCTCTCTCTCTTTTCTTTTCCATCGCTCTCTTTTCTTCTCCCCTTCTCTCCTTTCTTTCTCTTTTCTTCTCCCTCTCTCTCTTCTCCCTCTCTCTCTTTTCTTCTTCCCCTCTCTCTTCTCCCTCTCTCTCTTTTCTTCTCTTCTCCGCCTCTCTTTTCTTTCTCTTTTCTTTGCCCTCTCTCTCTCTCTTTTCTTCTCCCTCTCTCTCTCTGCTTCATAGTCTTTTTTCTTCTCTTTTGCAATCTCCTCACTTTCTTCTGTCTTTTTTCTCTCACAGACACAGTCTCTTTCCTTCTTTCTCACAGTCTCTTTTACACCCAAATCTTCTGTATCCTGTAGGAGAATTCGGCAGGTGTGGAGTAGAAGTAGATATGGAGGGAGCAACACTGATATTACTGTGTCCAGGAGAAAGAGAACCTGAAGGAACAAGTGGTGACAGGGGATGACAGTCTCTATAACAGTCTCTACTACATGTATAAGAGGGGATGACAGTCTCTATAACAGTCTCTGCTACATGTATAAGAGGGGATGACAGTCTCTATAACAGTCTCTATAACAGTCTCTACTACATGTATAAGAGGGGATGACAGTCTCTATAACAGTCTCTGCTACATGTATAAGAGGGGATGACAGTCTCTATAACAGTCTCTGCTACATGTATAAGAGGGGATGACAGTCTCTATAACAGTCTCTGCTACATGTATAAGAGGGGATGACAGTCTCTATAACAGTCTCTGCTACATGTATAAGAGGGGATGACAGTCTCTATAACAGTCTCTACTACATGTATAAGAGGGGATGGCAGTCTCTATAACAGTCTCTGCTACATGTATAAGAGGGGATGACAGTATAACAGTCTCTACTACATGTATAAGAGGGGATGACAGTATAACAGTCTCTGCTACATGTATAAGAGGGGATGACAGTATAACAGTCTCTGCTACATGTATAAGAGGGGATGACAGTATAACAGTCTCTGCTACATGTATAAGAGGGGATGGCAGTCTCTATAACAGTCTCTACTACATGTATAAGAGGGGATGACAGTATAACAGTCTCTACTACATGTATAAGAGGGGATGACAGTATAACAGTCTCTGCTACATGTATAAGAGGGGATGACAGTATAACAGTCTCTACTACATGTATAAGAGGGGATGGCAGTCTCTATAACAGTCTCTACTACATGTATAAGAGGGGATGGCAGTCTCTATAACAGTCTCTACTACATGTATAAGAGGGGATGACAGTATAACAGTCTCTGCTACATGTATAAGAGGGGATGACAGTAAAGCAGTCTCTGCTACATGTATAAGAGGGGATGACAGTCTCTATAACAGTCTCTACTACATGTATAAGAGGGGATGACAGTCTCTATAACAGTCTCTACTACATGTATAAGAGGGGATGACAGTATAACAGTCTCTACTACATGTATAAGAGGGGATGACAGTATAACGGTCTCTGCTACATGTATAAGAGGGGATGACAGTAAAGCAGTCTCTGCTACATGTATAAGAGGGGATGACAGTAAAGCAGTCTCTGCTACATGTATAAGAGGGGATGACAGTATAACAGTCTCTACTACATGTATAAGAGGGGATGACAGTATAACAGTCTCTGTTACATGTATAAGAGGGGATGACAGTATAACAGTCTCTACTACATGTATAAGAGGGGATGACAGTAAAGCAGTCTCTACTACATGTATAAGAGGGGATGACAGTATAACAGTCTCTACTACATGTATAAGAGGGGATGACAGTATAACAGTCTCTACTACATGTATTATTATGAGTGGGTCTCTAGATGGTTGATCAGGGTGTTACTGCCCTGGTATTGGGGGGCTCTGGTGTGTATGAGGGGCAATCATCTGGATTTACAGTCACTCAGGAAGTGTTACGGCTTGTACAGAGTATGGCGATATGTGTGATCCGTGGTGGAGACGCGAGGTACCTGCTGCCTCCTGCCAGCTGATACAGTCAGGATTCCAGCTCTGGAGGCTGACCTCACACTAAACCCTGGATGATCTGGCACCTTCTGTTTAGTCCATTACATTATATTCAGCTGGAAAGAGCAAAAATATTTTGGATTCTCAATTGTGAAAAATTCCGTCCAAACCGGAATATTCCGCACGAGCAGAAGGTCCAGTAGTCTGGCGGCTGGTAGTCCAGAAGTCGTGCAGTGGGTGGGGCTTATGTAACCATTACCAACATTATAAATTCTGCGGAACAACAAATGTTAACCCTTAAACCACTAGTGACCCACAAATCTTTACATACAATCATTGGTAATGTTAACCTCTTCATCACCAAACTACCATAAATAATGAATATCACCCTTCATTCTGTGATCACCCTAGACCACCAGGGATCCTGGATATTGCCTACTATACAGTTCTTGACCACATGGTACACTAAACATATCCGGCAATACCACTATAGACCACTGGGAATGTTGGGTAACACCAGTTGTACGATTGTATGAACTACCAGGCATAGTGGAAACTACCATTTGTACCACTCTACATCACCAGGGACAATGGATCTTACTATGTATACCACTCCAGTAATATTGGGCATTGCCAGTTGTTACACTCTCCCTAGACCACCAGGGATGTCATTGTCATTCCACTGTACACCATTAGGAAGATTGGGTATTACCAGCTAAACCACGATAGACACCGGGGATAGTGGAATATTGCAATAGCACTCTAGACCACTAAGGATAATGGGTACTCCCAGCGATATCACTCTAGACCACCAGTGATATTCGATATTACCAGTTATCACACTCTAGACCACCAGGGATAATGTGTATTACCAGCTACAGGACCCTAGACCACCAGGGATAATGTGTATTACCAGCTACAGGACTCTAGACCACTAGGGATAATGTGTATTACCAGCTACAGGAATCTAGACCACCAGGGATAATGTGTATTACCAGCTACAGGAATCTAGACCACCAGGGATAATGTGTATTACCAGCTACAGGAATCTAGACCACCAGGGATAATGTGTATTACCAGCTACAGGACTCTAGACCACTAGGGATAATGTGTATTACCAGCTACAGGACTCTAGACCACTAGGGATAATGTGTATTACCAGCTACAGGAATCTAGACCACCAGGGATAATGTGTATTACCAGCTACAGGAATCTAGACCACCAGGGATAATGTGTATTACAGCTACAGGAATCTAGACCACCAGGGATAATGTGTATTACCAACTACAGGAATCTAGACCACCAGGGATAATGTGTATTACCAGCTACAGGACTCTAGACCACCAGGGATAATGTGTATTACCAGCTATAGGACTCTAGACCACCTGGGATAATGTGTATTACCAGCTACAGGAATCTAGAACACCAGTGATAATGTGTATTACCAGCTACAGGACTCTAAACCACCTGGGATAATGTGTATTACCAACTATAGCATTCTAGAACACCAGTGATAGTGGACATTACCAGCCATAGCACTCTAGACAACCAGGCATAATGTGGATTACCAGCTATAGCATTCTAGAGATAATGGGTACTCCCAGCTATATCACTCTAGACCACCAGGGATAATGTGTATAATCAGTTATAGCGCTCTAGACCACCAGGGATAATGTGTATAACCAGTTATAGCGCTCTAGACCACTAGTGACAGTGGAGAGTACCAACCATAGCATCTCTAGACCACCAGGGATAATGGGTACTACCAGCTATAACACTAGGACACCAGGACTACTACAATAACCCCTAGAATAGTGTATTTGTAAATGTGGGAAAGCATTTGTGTATGTAGCACATCAGCATAATAACTGTATTTGGGGGCAATTTCATTCATTTACCCATGAGCACTAGTATGCTTAGACCCAGTGGACGGTCACATGACCACTCCAGGACTGTTTGACCTTCTTTGATGGTTTTATGGTGATCACATGACCCAAAGACAAAACTGAACAAATTTCAGACTATACATAACAATCCTGCGTCTCACCCAACCTAAAGGTTTTTCTTTTTTTCGTGTTTTTCGCCTGTCACCTTCACTTACACCGCGCACAAATCCTCGTCTCCCCGAGACCCCGCTCCCAATTGTCATCTGCTCTCTGTATGGAAATGTCATGAATCTGCCAATCTGTTCTGCCTGCCGCACCTCGCGCCTCGTCCATCACCGACTTATTACAATCACCCAGCCGCCGCCTGCTTCCCCCGTGACAAGAATGGGAAGGCGAGATGAGGTTTTCGTTTTTTGCCTCTCGGCTGTGAATAAAAATAACTGCGGAAACATCTGCCGCACAAAGGAATTATTTACAGGCAACAAGTGAGGAGATATTGTCTCCTCCATATAGACTCCCACCATATTAACCCATCAAGGGCTGCTGGCTTAAAGGGGAACTCCATGTCAGATCACAAGTCATTATATTATATCAGTGATGTCATACAGGGGGCGGGGCTGTGACTACCTCACACATAATATACAGGCGGGTTGTGAGCAGTAATAGATGAGTATTGTTCCTTTAGTATAAGGTGTGTCTAAGGTCACTATATTATATCAGTAAAGTCATACAGGGGGCGGGGCCGTGACTACCTCTTAGACACAATTACAGGCTGGTTGTCAGCAGTAATAGATGAATAGCTGTTCCTGTAGTATAAGGTTTGAGGATCTCATGTCTGATCACATGTCATTATATCAGTGATGTCATCCAGGGGGCGGGGCTGTGACTACCTCTCACACATAATATACAGGCGGGTTGTAAGCAGTAATAGATGAATGGCTGGTCCTGTAGTATAAGGTGTGTGGGTTTCATGTCATTATATTATATCAGTGATGTCATACAGGGGGCGGCGCTGTGACTACCTCTCACACATGATATACGGGATGGTTGTCAGCAGTAATAGATGAACAGCTGTTGCGGTAGTATAAGGTGTGTGGGTCTCATGTCTGATCACTTGTCATTATATGATATCAGTGATGTCATACAGGGGGCGGGTCTATGTCTTATGCCAGATAACAGTGGACTTCCCCTTTAAGTAATGTCCGTTGGTGTGATGACTATTCCCATATTTGCTCTCTTCGCAGTAACATGAAATGATAATTCTGATCCTCACCACCTATTATAAAGGGCTTAGTCTCGGTGAAGCCTGACTGTTCGGAGATTAATGGATCACATGGGGGATTTTCATTACTGACCCGGGCTGCCCACCTTATTTCAGCGTCAAGAAGAAGAAAATTCATCCAAATTATCCTGAAGCTTCAGAATATATTTGCAAGTTGTTTGTTTTGCATTGAAGGGTTTTGCCCTTTTTATGGCCTCTAGATGTCACTGTTGCTCACTTTGACCCTGAATTTTCTTAAAGGGACAGTCCAGGTAATTACCTAGAGAGACTATTTGGTGATCTATGTCTCTCAGTATCACATTCTGCCTCCTCAGACCCTACAGTCTTGTCTGGACTGGTTCCTTAGAGGATATTAGAATCCTATAGTAAATCCATTGGCTCCCTCCCTGTCAGTCACCCCTCACTGGCCACCGCAGCGGTCACAAGAGGCCGCACTCTGCCCTTGGTGTCGGCACTCGAGTGACGTCACTGCGCCGGCGCCAGGACAAGGGGAGAGCGGCCTCTAAAGACTGCTGCAGTGCGGCCACAAGAGGAAAGAGATGAGGAGACGCCCGGACCCAGGTGAGTATAAGTGTTTATTTTTTAAAGTTATATGGGAGGGGGAGCGCACGGGGGCTATATACTACAGGGGAGAGCCCACAGGGGGGGCTATAGACTACTGGGGGAGTGAGCACAGGGGGGGGGGGGGCTATATAGTATATATACTAC
Organism: Dendropsophus ebraccatus; assembly: GCF_027789765.1. Lineage (NCBI taxonomy): Eukaryota > Metazoa > Chordata > Amphibia > Anura > Hylidae > Dendropsophus > Dendropsophus ebraccatus. Next base: position 63,143,808 of record NC_091467.1, on the reverse strand, counting down.
ATGGGGAGAGCTCACAGGGGGCTATACACTACAGGGGGAGAGTGCACAGGGGGGCTTTATACTACAGGGGGAGAGCGCACAGGGGGGCTATATACTACAGGGGGAGAGCGCACAGGGGGGCTATATACTACAGGGGGAGAGTGCACAGGGGGGCTTTATACTACAGGGGGAGAGCGCAGAGGGGGAGAGCGCACAGGGGGGCTATATACTACAGGGAGAGAGTGCACAGTTGGGGGGCTATATACTACTGGGGGAGAATGCACAGGGGTGCTATATACTACAGGGAGAGAGTGCACAGTGGGGGGGCTATATACTACTGGGGGAGAGCGCACAGGGGCATTAATTCTGTATGTAAATAGTTCAACAACCTTTGTGAGAAGTTAACAAAACACGTTTACTACTGATGTTTAGCTCGGACCTTCACCTGACAATAGACAATAGTAAGTGGACCTTCACTAAAAATTGTTGAGTACCCCTGGCATAAACCATTCATACAGTCCTCGTAACTGCTGCAAAACCCTGTAGAGTTCTGTGGGTGTGGAGTCAAGTAGAGTCCCAGAATTCCCAGTATTGTATACTACACATGTGATTGGCTGCTACATTTGCTCAGGGGTGGAGCTCTGATGTCTTGTATACATCTCCCACAATGCATTGCAGCAGAGGATGCTCTATACAGACACCGAACAAGCAGTGGCAGCAAGAATATTACACAGCTGCTAGTACTCTCCAGTTATTTACTTTTTGATGACGTCCTCAAGGTCACTTTGTCTCTTGTTGTCGGTCATTTTCTCGTAGGTAATTTTATCCGCCCATCCGTGTCTGTGAGTCCCACCTTTCTGATCGCATAAACTCGCGTCCCCCGTATAGTGATGTTTCAGTATCTGTAAAAAGGTAAATACAACATGATATTAGCCTACGTGTGATAATATACCTCTGGGGGGGGGGGGGGTGGGGTCATCGCGGATAGATAGATAGATAGATAGTAGATAGATAGATATTCAGTGAGGCAGAGTTCCCCTTTAAGCCTCCTCCTGTCACACATGAATATCTTCTCCCTGGTGACAATCTCCCTTCCTGTCAGGACCTGCCGCCTGGATCTCTCAGACGTATTTATTTGTGACACCCAGACGGGAACGGAGGCCGAGATCAAAGCCGATGGAAGAGAAAACGAGAGATAATAACGTCTACTAGAGCAGTGAATACAATGCAGGTTAATTAATGCTGCTCCTATGGCGAGAGACTTAAAGGGCAACTCCATGTTCATTAGCTTTGTATCACTGACCTTGGGTTATAGGTGCTGCCCTGTACAGAACCTTGTATTTCTGCTATCCCTAATGATGTGCTGTATGGTGCCTGAGCTATCACCATACCATGTAGTGCACAGATAGCCATACAGTGCTCATATTATACTGCTATACACAGTGCTCAAATAGCCATACAGTGCTTATATTATACTGCTATACACAGTACACACATAGCCATACAGTGCTCATATTATACTGCTATACACAATGCACACATAGCCATACAGTGCTCATATTATACTGCTATACACAGTGCACACACAGACATCCAGTGCTCATACTATACTGCTATACACAGTGCTCAAATAGCCATACAGTGCTCATACTATACTGCTATACACAGTACACACATAGCCATACAGTGCTCATATTATACTGCTATACACAGTACACACATAGCCATACAGTGCTTATATTATACTGCTATACACAGTACACACATAGCCATACAGTGCTCATATTATACTGCTGTACACAGTACACACATAGCCATACAGTGCTCATATTATACTGCTATACACAATACACAAATAGCCATACAGTGCTCATATTATACTGCTATACACAGTACACAAATAGCCATACAGTGCTTATATTATACTGCTATACACAGTACACACATAGTCATACAGTGCTCATATTATACTGCTATACACAGTGCTCAAATAGCCATACAGTGCTTATATTATACTGCTATACACAGTACACACAGTCATATAGTGCTCATATTATACTGCTATACACAATACACACATAGCCATACAGTGCTCATATTATACTCCTACACAATACACAAACAGTCATACAGTGCGCATATTATACTGCTATACACAGTACACACATAGCCATACAGTGCTCATATTATACTGATATACACAGTACACACAGTCATACAGTGCTCATATTATACTGCTATACACAGTGCACAGTCATACAGTGCTGATATTATACTGCTATACACAATACACACATAGCCATACAGTGCTCATATTATACTCTTACACAATACACACATAGCCATACAGTGCTGATATGATACTGCTACACAGTACACACATAGCCATACATTGCTCATACTATACTGCTATACACAGTGCACAGCCATACAGTGCTCATATTATACTGCTATACACAGTGCACAGTCATACAGTGCTCATATTATACTGCTATACACAATACACACATAGCCATACAGTGCTCATATTATACTGATATACATAGTGCACACAGTCATACAGTGCTCATATTATACTGCTATACACAATACACACATAGCCATACAGTGCTCATATTATACTGCTATACACAATACACACATAGCCATACAGTGCTCATATTATACTGCTATACACAGTGCACAGTCATACAGTGCTCATATTATACTGCTATACACAGTGCACAGTCATACAGTGCTCATATTATACTGCTATACACAATACACACATAGCCATACAGTGCTCATATTATACTGATATACATAGTGCACACAGTCATACAGTGCTCATATTATACTGCTATACACAATACACACATAGCCATACAGTGCTCATATTATACTGATATACACAGTGCACACAGTCATACAGTGCTCATATTATACTGCTATACACAATACACACATAGCCATACAGTGCTCATATTATACTGCTATACACAGTACACACATAGCCATACAGTGCTCATATTATACTGCTATACACAGTACACACATAGCCATACAGTGCTCATATTATACTGCTACACACAGTACACACATAGCCATACAGTGCTCATATTATACTGCTATACACAGTACACACATAGCCATACAGTGCTCATATTATACTGCTACACACAGTACACACATAGCCATACAGTGCTCATATTATACTGCTATACACAGTACACACATAGCCATACATTGCTCATATTATACTGCTACACACAGTACACACATAGCCATACAGTGCTCATATTATACTGCTATACACAGTGCACACACAGACATCCAGAGCTCATATAATATTGCTATACAGCACACTAGACACGTGCAGCACCTTATACCAGGAGATACAATGGAGTCAGATCCTCTACAACACAAATCACGTGAGATACCATAACAGTTCTGCAAGATACCAGGCAGTATCAGCAGAATAGTGAGCGCAGCTCTGGAGGATAAAGGTCCTATTCCATGGAACGATTATCACGATAATCGTCCCGTGGAATTAAAGGCAATGATCAGCCGACATTGTTCATGTCTGCCGATAATTGCGTCATTTGTCTTTCAAACATATTCAAAGATAAACGACCAGGATAGCAGCGCCACAGACCGCCACTATCCCCTATAGGCTGCCCGGACGATCAGCGATCACCCGGGCAGCCCCCCCGCACCTGTCCGCGTCCGCCCTCGGACTCACCCACTCGCTAATAGCGCTTGTTTGTTCCTCACTGTCTGCCTGTAGAATAGGGCCTTTAGACGTATCGTGACAGCAGAATAGTGAGTGCAGCTCTGGAGGATAAGACATATTGTAACAGCAGAATAGTGAGTGCAGGTCTGGAGGATAAGACGTGATGTAACAGCAGAATAGTGAGCGCAGCTCTGGAGGATAAGACATGATGTAACAGCAGAATAGTGAGTGCAGCTCTGGAGGATAAGACGTGATGTAACAGCAGAATAGTGAGCGCAGCTCTGGAGGATAAGACGTGATGTAACAGCAGAATAGTGAGCGCAGCTCTGGAGGATAAGACATGATGTTACAGCAGAATAGTGAGCGCAGCTCTGGAGGATAAGACATGATGTTACAGCAGAATAGTGAGCGCAGCTCTGGAGGATAAGACATGATGTAACAGCAGAATAGTGAGCGCAGCTCTGGAGGATAAGACATGATGTAACAGCAGAATAGTGAGTTCAGCTCTGGAGGATAAGACATGATGTAACAGCAGAATAGTGAGTGCAGCTGTGGAGGATAAGACATGATAAAACAACAGAATAGTGAGCACAGCTCTGGAGGATAAGACATGATGTAACAGCAGAATAGTGAGTGCAGCTGTGGAGGATAAGACATGATAAAACAACAGAATAGTGAGTGCAGCTCTGGAGGATAAGACATGATGTAACAGCAGAATAGTGAGTGCAGCTGTGGAGGATAAGACATGATGTAACAGCAGAATAGTGAGCACAGCTCTGGAGGATAAGACATGATGTAACAGCAGAATAGTGAGTGCAGCTGTGGAGGATAAGACATGATAAAACAACAGAATAGTGAGTGCAGCTCTAGAGGATAAGACATGATGTAACAACAGAATAGTGAGTGCAGCTGTGGAGGATAAGACATGATGAAACAGCAAAATAGTGAGCGCAGCTCTGGAGGAAAAGTCCCCATTATGGAGTTGTCAGTGGATTATATGTGAGGCTGACACCACCTGCCCCTCTCTATATACACTTCACAGTATCTACCTGCTGGGGGACTGGATCTTTAGGTAACAAATCCTCATTGTCTTCTTCATGCCCCGCCCCATTGTCCAAATCTTCTTTCAACACCTGGAAAAAAAAACATTCAATAAAAAGAAATGAATGAATAAAATAAATTCCAGCAAAAAAACAAAACATCAGTAAAGGAACGAATGTTAAAAAATACTAAAACCTTTGACTTTCATTGTACTTTGATTTTGGGGCACTGTCCCTTTAAGAGCTTGAATCTGATCGCTGTGATATTATATGATGATTGATTGCAGGTGGAAAACGCATTAATACGGCGAGCGTGAGAGTTCAGCGTTAATTAATTGTGGTCTCTGCAGGTGTTCACTTCTTTTTTCCTCGCAGATGGGCGTCTGCAGGTGACAGAGAGCCGAGCCGCCGCCGGTGAGTTATAAATGGGGGGGCTCATGTACATTATAATTCTACTAGTCAGTGCAGAGAGTGTCTGCGGTGGGGAACCTTAAAGTCATAGCGACCGCCAAATTAGCAATGAACTAATGGGGGGGGGGGGGGGGGGGGGGGGGGGTCTTGTTTGAGGAGTAACTACTACCTCTGCACCCCCTATGGCTACTCCCCTGTACACACAGCGTAATACGTCTGGTATTTTCAGGGTTTTCTGTCACTTAAAGGGGTAGTTCACCAGAAAAAAATTCAAATCATCTGGTACCAGAAAGTGCCAGAGATTTGTTATTTACTTCTATTAAAAAATCTTCCAGTACTTATCAGCTTCTGTATGTCCTGCATGACGTGGTGTATTCTTTCCAGTCTGACACAGTGCTCTCTGCTGTCATCTCTGTCCATGTCAGGAACTGTTCAAAGTAGTAGAAAAACACCCAGCAGCACAGAGGATGTCAGGAGAGGAGTGTGCTGATCTTATAGGGGAGGTCACAGGGTGATAGTTACATAGAGGAAGAGCAGGGTCCCAGCAGCACAGAGGATGTCAGGAGAGGAGTGGGCTGATCTTATAGGGGAGGTCACAGGGTGAGAGTTACATAGAGGAAGAGCAGGGTCCCAGCAGCACAGAGGATGTCAGGAGAGGAGTGGGCTGATCTTATAGGGGGGGTCACAGGGTGATAGTTACATAGAGGAGGAGCAGGGTCCCAGCAGCACAGAGGATGTCAGGAGAGGAGTGTGCTGATCTTATAGGGGAGGTCACAGGGTGATAGTTACATAGAGGAAGGAGCAGGGTCCCAGCAGCACAGAGGATGTCAGGAGAGGAGTGTGCTGATCTTATAGGGGAGGTCACAGGGGGAGAGTTACATAGAGGAAGGAGCAGGGTCCCAGCAGCACAGATGATGTCAGGAGAGGAGTGTGCTGATCTTATAGGAGAGGTCACAGGGTGATAGTTACATAGAGGAGGAGCAGGGTCCCAGCAGCACAGAGGATGTCAGGTGAGGAGTGTGCTGATCTTATAGGGGAGGTCACAGGGTGTGAGTCAGTGTAGGAGCAGGATACGCAGTGGCGTAGCCACCGTGGTCGCGGGGGTCGCCGCCGCGACCGGGCCCGCCACAAGGGGGGCCCGCGGGGCCCCCCGATCAATCACTCTTGTGACCGCAAGCATTGTTTTGCTTGCGGTCACAAGAGTCGGGCTCCGTCTTCCCCCGGCTGCTGCGCGGCTGCCGGGGGTGTCGCGTCTTACCCCCGGCAGCGCGCGCATCCCAGAACTCCCTGCGCGCCTTGGGCCCTGACTTCCGGTTCCGGCGCGCAGGGAGTTCTGGGATGCGCGCGCTGCCGGGGATAAGACGCGACACCCCCGGCAGCCGCGCAGCAGCTGAGGACAGACCAGGAGGAGTGAGAATCAACGTGGGAGCGCGATGTCAGGTGAGTTAAGTTTTGTTTTTTTTATCAGCCTGTACGGGTGGGGGGAAAGGAGGGGGCCATCTATGAGGGTGGGGGGAAAGAGAGGGCCATCTATGAGGGTGGGGGGAAAGAGGGGGCCATCTATGAGGGTGGGGGGAAAGAGGGGGCCATCTATGAGGGTGGGGGGAAAGAGGGGGCCATCTATGAGGGTGGGGGGAAAGAGGGGGCCATCTATGAGGGTGGGGGGGAAGGAGGGGGGCATCTATGAGGGTGGGGGGGAAGGAGGGGGGCATCTATGAGGGTGGGGGAGAAGGAGGGGGGCATCTATGAGGGTGGGGGGAAGAGGGGGCTATTTATGAGGGTGGGGGGAAAGAGGGGGGCCATCTATGAGGGTGGGGGGAAGGAGGGGGCCATCTATGAGGGTGGGGGGAAGGAGGGGGCCATCTATGAGGGTGGGGGGAAGGAGGGGGCCATCTATGAGGGTGGGGGGAAGGAGGGGGCCATCTATGAGGGTGGGGGGAAGGAGGGGCCATCTATGAGGGTGGGGGGAAAGAGGGGCCATCTATGAGGGTGGGGGGAAAGAGGGGGGCATCTATGAGGGTGGGGGGGGAAGGGGACCATCTATAAGGGAGGGAGGAAGGGGACCATCTATAAAGGGGGGGAAAGGGGACCATCTATAAGGGAGGGGGGGAAGGGGACCATCTATAAGGGAGGGAGGAAGGGGACCATCTATAAAGGGGGGGAAAGGGGACCATCTATAAGGGAGGGGGGGAAGGGGACCATCTATAAGGGAGGGGGGGGAAGGGGACCATCTATAAGGGAGGGGGGGGAAGGGGACCATCTATAAGGGAGGGGGGGGAAGGGGACCATCTATAAGGGAGGGGGGGGAAGGGGACCATCTATAAGGGAGGGGGGGGAAGGGGACCATCTATAAGGGAGGGGGGGGGGGAAGGGGACCATCTATAAGGGAGGGGGGGGGGGAAGGGGACCATCTATAAGGGAGGGTGGGGGGAGAGGGGGCCATCTATAAGGGAGGGGGGGGGGAGAGGGGACCATCCATAAGGGAGGGTGAGGAGAGAGGGGGCCATCTATAAGGGAGGGGGTATAGGGGGCCATCTATAAGGGAGGGGGTAGAGGGGGCCATCTATAAGGGAGGGGGTAGAGGGGGCCATCTATAAGGGAGGGGGTAGAGGGGGCCATCTATAAGGGAGGGGGTAGAGGGGGCCATCTATAAGGGAGGGGGTAGAGGGGGCCATCTATAAGGGAGGGGGCCATCTATTTGGGGGGGCAACATAGGGGGAGAGGGAATACACAGAGGGGGGCATATATTATTAGGAGGTCACATAGAGTCAGGGCTACCCACTAAATGAGGGTGTAAAGGGGACAGTACAGATGTGCAGTGTGTAGAGAGATGGAGATGGTGTCAGAGTGTGGAGCCTAATATGTCTGTCTGGCAGATTCTGTGGATTCGTGGCTCGGAGAAGTTCTCATAACGGCCCAGGACGGATGGAGAAGAAGATGAAAAGGAAAGAACTCCGATCAGAAAAGACGTCTCCTGTGAGTCACCTGATATAACTGCACAGTAATGTATATGGTGTATAGAGCCTGTGTAGAGCTGGGGCCACCTCTATATGACTGGATGAGGTGATTTAGTATACTGGATTTGGTCAGTAACAATATGGTGGTGATGATAGTGGTTGTGGTGTGGCGGTAATGTTTCCTCCCTATATACTGGTATTACTGGTAATATTGGTCTCAGTATACAGGATTTGGTCGGTAACAGTATGGCGGTAATAGGTAATATCTGTCTTGGTGTGTGTGTGTGTATATATATATATATATATATATATATATATATATATATATATATATACATACAGTGGTACCTTGGTTTAAGAGTAACTTCGTTTAAGAGCGTTTTGGTTTAAGAGCTCACAGTTTTTCAAAATTGTGACTTGGTTAAAGAACATTGCTTTGGTTTAAGAACTTCCTGTATCGGGTGGGAGCGCGAGTGGAGAAGGGGCATGGCCTGCATAGCGGGGTCTACAGCACTGTACTCTAAACACCTTCCAAATCATAGCAGATCCCCTTCAGGCTGGGGCTTACATCAGGGGACAGGACTGTGTGGGGGGGGGGTAATCTCTCCATAGCTGTAACCCCTCTCTCCCCAGACAGAGAGTGCTGCATGTATGTGCCCACATCTGTCCTGCTCATTCCTTCATGCTCCCTGCAGTCTCTGTCAGCCCTTGTGTTTCCCATCCTCTCCATTACTGTACAGTACAGAATAATAAATATATTTGGGGTGCGGAACCAATTGTCTGCATTTACATGATTTCTTATAGGAAAATTTGCTTTGGTTTAAGAGTGGATTTGGATTACAAGCACGGTCCTGGAACGAATTATGCTCATAATCCAAGGCACCACTGTGTGTGTATATATATATATATATATATATATATATACACACACAGTGGTGCCTTGGATTATGAGCATAATTCGTTCCAGGACCGTGCTTGTAATCCAAATCCACTCTTAAACCAAAGCAAATTTTCCTATAAGAAATCATGTAAATGCAGACAATTGTATATATACACAATTGTATATATACACAAACACACACAACAATAGCATCACTTGGTCGTGAAAGGAGGGGGGGGGGCCCAAGTTGGCCTCTCGCACCAGGGCCCAGGAGACATTAGCTACGCCCCTGAGGATACGACACTCCTGATGGGCCCTACCGCCCCCATTACATCCCCCATGTTGGGCTCCTGTCCTTTGCAGGTGGTGACACAGGTGGCAGCACCTACCTGCAGTCTCGGGCCATTCACCTGTTGGTCTGTCTTGGCTCCTTGCTCTGTACTTGCCTCCTCTGGGTCACCTGGCTGACTCCTCCTCTGGCCCCCCAGTTCCTCCCGGGGCCCCTCCAGCAGTGTCCGGGCTCCTGGCTCTCCCTCCTGCTCTTGTGGAGACGTCAGGCAGCTGTGAGCGAGTCCTGAATCCATTGGCCTGTGAAATTTAATCTAGCAGAAAAGAGGTGAAGTGGAGTAGAGTGTCAGTGTACAGCACCAGGCACATCCCCTCATCCCATCTTGGCCGCCTTAGAAGTTACTAAACTACTGAAGACTCCTCCAAGACTCCTGGCTTCTCGGAGACTCCTTCCCATCCAACACAATCCAGTCTACGCTATGAAGCCATAGATCAGCACCACGGCTGCTGCTTCAGTCATTTGGGAAAAATTGGAAGATAAAGTAACTTTTTCCTAGTTCCCTGATATAAAGTGTGAGGCGCGCGGCGTTGTTTCATAACCGGAAAGTCACAACGTCGCCTCCAAAAACAAAAAAAACAGGACTGGCCAAAATGATCAGCGTGATTTCATACATTCCAGACGCATAGTTTGCCCTTAAAAGTGCCTGGCGGGGTCTGCGATAACACGAGCCACACAAAATGTATAAGAAACCACATCAACATAACCGCTGCCAAAACTGACAAGAAAAGTATACAAGAAAATACCAAAAATCATGTAAAATAAGCAACTAAAAATACTGCTGCCAATGAATACCATCAAAATATAAAAAGGGCATTATTGCCCCAATACTATTACTACTTCTATATAATATAAAAACACATAAAAACGACATAAACATAAATGCTGTAAATACTTTAGCTGCCATTTTCTTTACTTTTTTACTGTGTTTTCATACTTTTTTTGAGCTACCAAAAAAATGTCTGTTTGTAAAAGAAGTTTACATTTCTTATGTACATGATACAATATGGCCGTATAACTAAAAAAACGACTAAAAAGTAAACTAAATAAAGTAAAAAGATTAACACTGCAGCTGCCGGCATTAATATGACACTGAAACTAAATAAAAGGTAATAAAACTAACTAAAAAGTAATAAAACTAACTAAAAAGTAATAAAACTAACTAAAAAGTAGCAAAATAAAAAACTTACTACAATGTGCCTAAAATATTAATAAAAAGAAAATGGAAAAAGTTGACAATCAAAATAATCCTGACTCCGGCCTGCCCCTCCCCCAACCAATTATAACGACTCTCTAGACCCCAGGCTAGAAAAGATTGGTGGATGGGGTTAATGATTTCTGAGGATTTGCCAGACGGGTCACTGGTGATGGGAATTATTCATCCATGGCCAGGACTATTATACAGCCAGATTCTTACCATGTGCCCGATGTAGTAGTGAACAGTCCCAGTGATGAGACGTTACTTATACGGTGATGGGAGGTCATGGTATTTGGGGTTCCTGAATACCCCAGACTCATCACTATTGTTCAGCAGGAAATAACCAGACACCTGGAGACGCAGAATTTACTTTAGGATTTAAAAGACAAAAGATTTTTTGAATGAAAAGGAGAAGAGGAGGAAGTTGGGAATGATGACATCACCACAGAGAGCAAACATGGAAACCACTCTCCGGGTCACTGCCCAGTCAGGAGCCCATATTACAGAACCACTCTCCAGGACACTGCCCAGTCAGGAGCCCATATTACAGAACCACTCCCCGGGACACTGCCCAGTCAGGAGCCCATATTACAGAACCACTCCCCGGGACACTGCCCAGTCAGGAGCCCATATTACAGAACCACTCCCCGGGACACCAACCAGTCAGGAGCCCATATTACAGAACCACCCTCCAGGACACTGCCCAGTCAGGAGCCCATATTACAGAACCACTCTCCGGGACACTGCCCAGTCAGGAGCCCATATTACAGAACCACTCCCCGGGACACCAACCAGTCAGGAGCCCATATTACAGAACCACTCCCCAGTACACCAGCCAGTCAGGAGCCCATATTACAGAACCACTCCCCGGGACACCAACCAGTCAGGAGCCCATATTACAGAACCACTCCCCGGGACACTGCCCAGTCAGGAGCCCATATTACAGAACCACTCCCCGGGACACTGCCCAGTCAGGAGCCATATTACAGAACCACTCCCCGGTACACCAGCCAGTCAGGAGCCCATATAACAGAACCACTCCCCAGGACACTGCCCAGTCAGGAGCCCATATTACAGAACCACTCCCCAGTACACCAGCCAGTCAGGAGCCCATATTACAGAACCACTCCCCGGGACACTGCCCAGTCAGGAGCCCATATTACAGAACCACTCTCCGGGACACTGCCCAGTCAGGAGCCATATTACAGAACCACTCTCCGGGACACTGCCCAGTCAGGAGCCCATATTACAGAACCACTCCCCGGGACACTGCCCAGTCAGGAGCCCATATTACAGAACCACTCCCCGGGACACTGCCAGTCAGGAGCCCATATTACAGAACCACTGCCCAGTCAGGAGCCCATATTACAGAACCACTCTCCAGGACACTGCCCAGTCAGGAGCCCATATTACAGAACCACTCCACGGGACACTGCCCAGTCAGGAGCCCATATTACAGAACCACTCCACGGGACACTGCCCAGTCAGGAGCCCATATTACAGAACCACTCCCCGGGACACTGCCCAGTCAGGAGCCCATATTACAGAACCACTCCCCGGGACACTGCCCAGTCAGGAGCCCATATTACAGAACCACTCCCCGGGACACTGCCCAGTCAGGAGCCCATATTACAGAACCACTCCCCAGGACACTGCCCAGTCAGGAGCCCATATTACAGAACCACTCCCCGGTACACTGCCCAGTCAGGAGCCCATATTACAGAACCACTCCCCGGGACACTGCCCAGTCAGGAGCCCATATTACAGAACCACTCCCCAGTACACGAGCCAGTCAGGAGCCCATATTACAGAACCACTCCCCAGTACACCAGCCAGTCAGGAGCCCATATTACAGAACCACTCCCCGGGACACTGCCCAGTCAGGAGCCCATGTTACAGAACCACTCCCTGGGACACTGCCCAGTCAGGAGCCCATATTACAGAACCACTCCGCGGGACACTGCCCAGTCAGGAGCCCATGTTACAGAACCACTCCCCGGGACACTGCCCAGTCCGGAGCCCATATTACAGAACCACTCCCCGGGACACTGCCCAGTCAGGAGCCCATATAACAGAACCACTCCCCGGGACACTGCCCAGTCAGGAGCCCATATTACAGAACCACTCCCCAGTACACCAGCCAGTTAGGAGCCCATATTACAGAACCACTCCCCAGTACACCAGCCAGTCAGGAGCCCATATTACAGAACCACTCCCCGGGACACTGCCCAGTCAGGAGCCCATATTACAGAACCACTCCCCGGGACACTGCCCAGTCAGGAGCCCATGTTACAGAACCACTCCCCGGGACACTGCCCAGTCCGGAGCCCATATTACAGAACCACTCCCCGGGACACTGCCCAGTCAGGAGCCCATATTACAGAACCACTCCCCGGGACACTGCCCAGTCAGGAAGCCCATATTACAGAACCACTCCCCAGGTACACCAGCCAGTCAGGAGCCCATATTACAGAACCACTCCCCAGTACACCAGCCAGTCAGGAGCCCATATTACAGAACCACTCCCCGGGACACTGCCCAGTCAGGAGCCCATGTTACAGAACCACTCCCCGGGACACTGCCCAGTCAGGAGCCCATATTACAGAACCACTCCCCGGGACACTGCCCAGTCAGGAGCCCATATTACAGAACCACTCCCCGGGATACTGCCCAGTCAGGAGCCCATATTACAGAACCACTCCCCGGGACACTGCCCAGTCAGGAGCCCATATTACAGAACCACTCCCCGGGACACTGCCCAGTCAGGAGCCCATATTACAGAACCACTCCCCGGGACACTGCCCAGTCAGGAGCCCATATTACAGAACCACTCCCCAGTACACCAGCCAGTTAGGAGCCCATATTACAGAACCACTCCCCAGTACACCAGCCAGTCAGGAGCCCATATTACAGAACCACTCCCCGGTACACCAGCCAGTCAGGAGCCCATATTACAGAACCACTCCCCGGGACACTGCCCAGTCAGGAGCCCATGTTACAGAACCACTCCCCGGGACACTGCCCAGTCAGGAGCCCATATTACAGAACCACTCCCCGGGACACTGCCCAGTCAGGAGCCCATATTACAGAACCACTCCCCGGGACACTGCCCAGTCAGGAGCCCATATTACAGAACCACTCCCCAGTACACCAGCCAGTCAGGAGCCCATATTACAGAACCACTCCCCAGTACACCACCTAGTCAGGAGCCCATATTACAGAACCACTCCCCGGGACACCAGCCAGTCAGGAGCCCATATTACAGAACCACTCCCCGGTACACCAGCCAGTCAGGAGCCCATATTACAGAACCACTCCCCGGGACACTGCCCAGTCAGGAGCCCATGTTACAGAACCACTCCCCGGGACACTGCCCAGTCAGGAGCCCATATTACAGAACCACTCCCTGGGACACTGCCCAGTCAGGAGCCCATATTACAGAACCACTCCCCGGGACACTGCCCAGTCAGGAGCCCATATTACAGAACCACTCCCCGGGACACTGCCCAGTCAGGAGCCCATATTACAGAACCACTCCCCAGGACAATGCCCAGTCAAGAGCCCATGTTACAGAACCACTCCCCGGGACACTGCCCAGTCCGGAGCCCATATTACAGAACCACTCCCCGGGACACTGCCCAGTCAGGAGCCCATATTACAGAACCACTCCCCGGGAAACTGCCCAGTCAGGAGCCCATATTACAGAACCACCCTCCAGGACACTGCCCAGTCAGGAGCCCATATTACAGAACCACTCCCCGGGACACCAGCCAGTCAGGAGCCCATATTACAGAACCACTCCCCGGGACACTGCCCAGTCAGGAGCCCATATTACAGAACCACTCCCCAGTACACCAGCCAGTCAGGAGCCAATATTACAGAACCACTCCCCAGGACACCAGCCAGTCAGGAGCCCATATTACAGAACCACTCCCCGTGACACCAGCCAGTCAGGAGCCTATATTACAGAACCACTCCCCGGGACACTGCCCAGTCAGGAGCCCATATTACAGAACCACTCCCCAGTACACCAGCCAGTCAGGAGCCCATATTACAGAACCCATCCCCAGTACACCAGCCAGTCAGGAGCCCATATTACAGAACCACTCCCCAGTACACCAGCCAGTCAGGAGCCCATATTACAGAACCACTCCCCGGTACACTGCCCAGTCCGGAGCCCATATTACAGAACCACTCCCCGGGACACTGCCCAGTCAGGAGCCCATATTACAGAACCACTCCCCAGGACACTGCCCAGTCAGGAGCCCATATTACAGAACCACTCCCCGGGACACTGCCCAGTCAGGAGCCCATGTTACAGAACCACTCCCCGGGACACCAGCCAGTCAGGAGCCCATATTACAGAACCACTCCCCGGGACACTGTCCAGTCAGGAGCCCATATTACAGAACCACTCCCCAGGACACTGCCCAGTCAGGAGCCCATATTACAGAACCACTCCCCGGGACACTGCCCAGTCAGGAGCCCATATTACAGAACCACTCTCCAGGACACTGCCAATCAGGAGCCCATATGACAGAACCACTCCCCGGGACACTGCCCAGTCAGGAGCCCATATTACAGAACCACTCCCCAGGACACCAGCCAGTCAGGAGCCCATATTACAGAATCACTCCCCGGGACACTGCCCAGTCAGGAGCCCATATTACAGAACCACTCCCCGGGACACTGCCCAGTCAGGAGCCCATATTACAGAACCACTCCGCAGGACACCAGCCAGTCAGGAGCCCATATTACAGAACCACTCCCCGGGACACCAACCAGTCAGGAGCCCATATTACAGAACCACTCCCCAAGACACTGCCCAGTCAGGAGCCCATATTACAGAACCACTCCCCGGGACACTGCCCAGTCAGGAGCCATATTACAGAACCACTCCCCGTGACACCAGCCAGTCAGGAGCCCATATTACAGAACCACTCCCCAGGACACTGCCCAGTCAGGAGCCCATATTACCGAACCACTCCCCAGTACACCAGCCAGTCAGGAGCCCATATTACAGAACCACTCCCCGGGACACTGCCCAGTCAGGAGCCCATATTACAGAACCACTCCCCGGGACACTACCCAGTCAGGAGCCCATATTACAGAACCACTCCCCGGGACACTGCCCAGTCTGGAGCCCATATTACAGAACCACTCCCCAGTACACCAGCCAGTCAGGAGCCCATATTACAGAACCACTCCCCGGGACACTGCCCAGTCAGGAGCCCATATTACAGAACCACTCCCCGGGACACTGCCCAGTCAGGAGCCCATATTACAGAACCACTCCCCGGGACACTGCCCAGTCAGGAGCCCATATTACAGAACCACTCCCCGGGACGCTGCCCAGTCAGGAGCCATATTACAGAACCACTCCCCAGTACACCAGCCAGTCAGGAGCCCATATTACAGAACCACTCCCCAGGACACCAGCCAGTCAGGAGCCCATATTACAGAACCACTCCCCAGGACACTGCCCAGTCAGGAGCCCATATTACAGAACCACTCCCCAGGACACTGCCCAGTCAGGAGCCCATATTACAGAACCACTCCCCGGGACACTGCCCAGTCAGGAGCCCATATTACAGAACCACTCCCCAGTACACCAGGCAGTCAGGAGCCCATATTACAGAACCACTCCCCAGGACACTGCCCAGTCAGGAGCCCATATTACAGAACCACTCCCCGGGACACTGCCCAGTCAGGAGCCATATTACAGAACCACTCCCCAGGACACCAGCCAGTCAGGAGCCCATATTACAGAACCACTCCCCAGGACACCAGCCAGTCAGGAGCCCATATTACAGAACCACTCCCCAGGACACCAGCCAGTCAGGAGCCCATATTACAGAACCACTCCCCGGGACACCAGCCAGTCAGGAGCCCATATTACAGAACCACTCCCCGAGACACTGCCCAGTCAGGAGCCCATAATATAGAACCACTCCCCGGGACACTGCTCAGTCAGGAGCCCATAATACAGAACCACTCCCCGGGACACTGCCCAGTCAGGAGCCCATATTACAGAACCACTCCCCGGGACACCAGCCAGTCAGGAGCCCATAATATAGAACCACTCCCCGGGAGCCCATAATACAGAACCACTCCCCGGGACACCAGCCACACACCTGGTAGCAGACCCTACATAGTATAGGCCCCATTCTTGTGCAGGAGCCCCCCAAAAGCACAGGCCCTTCTCTGAAGCAGCCCCAAAAAAGTATAGCCCCCCCATGTAGCCTCCACATAGTATATCCCCACTTTGTTGCCCCCGCATAGTATAGCCCCCTCTGTGTAGGCCCCACCTAGTATAGCCCCCTTTGTAGCCCCAACGTATGTATAGCCCCACATAATATAACCCCCACTTATAGCCTGCCTTTTTATCCCCCACATAGTATAGCCCCCTTTGTAGCCCCCACTTATAGCCCCCTTTTTTTATTCCCCATAGTATAGCCCCCCTTTGTAGCCACTTATAGTCCCCTTTTTTTTATCCCCCATAGTATAGCCCCCCTTTGTAGCCCCCACTTATAACCCCCTTTTTTATCCCCCACATAGTATAGCCCCCCCTTTGTTGTTTTCCCCCCTGTGTATCCACAACATGTGTAAAATAAAAAAAAACAGACGGATACTCATCTCTCACCTCGCTCCCACGTAGTCTCCTCCTGCTGTTTCCAAGAACAGGCGTCTGGTGTAGGCTTCCTGTTCCAGCCTCGCGGCGCCTGCACCCTTCTCTCCTTCTTGGCTCTGGACATGACATCACATCTTGGCCAAGCAGGAGAGGAGCGCGGGCGCCGCGGGGCTGGAACTGGAAGCCTGCACCACATGTCTATGCATTTCCTCCACGGCCCTTCAGTGGGCGGGGGCGGCAGAAGGAGCTGTAAGACTGCGGTGTCACTGTGAGTGCTCATTAGGAGCGCTCACAGTGAAAGGGCGCGAATGAGCACACGGCAGCAGAAGCTGCCAGTGCGAACGCCGGGGCGGGGGCGGACAGGGGCTGGGGTACAGCGGGACACATGGGGGCCATCCCGGGACGACTAGATAAGGGGTGTAGTAGTAGTACAGGAACAGATGAGGCATGTAGTAGTACAGGAACAGATGAGGGGCAGGGGTGCAGCTAGGAGTCATGGGGCCCCATGAAACCTTGGTAGCTGGGAGTGACTGGAGCAGACTGGGGGTAGCTGGGGCAGACTGGGAGGTGACTGGGGGAGACTGGGGGGTGGCTGGAGCAGACTGGGGGTGACAGGGGCAGACTGGGGGTGACTGGGGCAGACTGGGGGTGACTGGAGCAGACTGGGGGTAGCTGGGGCAAACTGGGGAGAGACTGGAGCAGACTGGGGGTAGCTTAAGCAGACTGGGGGGTGACTGGGGCAGAGTGGTAGTTACTTGGGGTAGCTGGGGCAGACTGGGTGCAGCTGGGGCAGACTGGGGGTGACTGGAGCAGACTGGGTGGTGACTGGGGCAGAATGGGGTTAGCTGAATCAGACTGTGGGGAGACTGGGGCAGACTGGGGATAGCTTAAGCAGACTGGGGGTGACTGGAGCAGAGTGGGGGTTACTTGGGGTGGCTGGCGCAGACTGGGTGTAGCTGGGGCAGACTGGGGGCAGACAGGCGGTGACTGGAGCAGACTGAAGGGAGACTAGGGGCAGACCGGGGGTGCCTGGAGCAGACTGGGTGGTGACTGGGGCAGAATGGGTTTAGCTGAATCAGACTGGGGGCTACTTGGGGTAGCTGAGGCGGACTGGGGCAGACATCAGCATCATCCCCTCATGTGGGCCCCTCATTATACCACCAGTATAATACAGTGAGGTGTGACTGGTATATACTGGTATATAATCCCCCTCATGTGGGCCCCTCATTATACCACCAGTATAATACAGTGTGGTGTGAGACTGCTGGTATACTGAGGAGCGCACATGAGGGATGATGCTGCAGGAGGTAGAGGCTAGGACACTGTATATCAGTCACAGCTCTGATTACCAGTCTCCCAGTATACTGGCCTCTCACACCAGTGTATATAGCTTCATCTCCTTCAGCATTATCCCCTCATGTGGGCTCCTCAGTATACCAGCAGTCTCACAGCGCTGTATAATACTGGTGGTATAATGAGGGGCCCACATGAGGGGGATTATAAACTATACATGGTGTGAGAGGCCAGTATACTGGAAGACTGGTAAATCAGAGCAGTCACTGGTATACACTGTATACCAGTCCTTCAGCATAATCCCCCTCATGTGGACACCTTGGCTCTTCTATCCTAGAGGCAGGAGTGAGTGACCCCACTGTCAGGTCCTGCAGCTGTAAGGAGAGAGCGGCCTCTGGTGGTTGGAGGCAGAATATACAGCCTCCAGCCAAAAAGCCTATGCTTAGGCTGCAAAGCATTGGGGACCACACGGGGGCGGGGCATGACCGGGACAAACTCGGGACATTACTTAGCCGGGACTGGCCTGTCAAATCCGGGACAGTCCCGGCGAAAACCGGACTGTTGGCAACTATGCATACATGATAGAGAAGCTGATACTACACTATTATATGATGGCTGAGGTGAATGTGATCACTTAAGTGTGATGGGAGCTGATAAACTCCAATATTATACTCCCTGAGGCTGCAGCATGTTTTTCTTCACATCTTCTTGTGAGAGGAAGGTAGCACCAAGACAGAAATTATATCTAGTCCTAAACCCCACCCTGCTCATAGAAATACACTAGGCATATACTTCTCCCTCTTATAGCAGAAAAACTGTGTAGAGCATCATTCAGACAAGATTGTGGGGGCTACAGATCCCACCTTCCAAAGTCATGTCCCGCTTTGCTTAGGGCTCTGGGGGGGTCTGGATAATGACACACTGACACTTGGGGTACAGGATAGTGACACTTGGGGTACAGGATAGTGACATGCTGACACTTGGGGTACAGGATAGTGACACTTGGGGTACAGGATAGTGACACTTGGGGTACAGGATAGTGACACGCTGACACTTGGGGTACAGGATAATGACACACTGACACTTGGGGTACAGGATAGTGACACTTGGGGTACAGTATAATGACACTTGGGGTACAGGATAGTGACACACTGACACTTGGGGTACAGGATAGTGACACTTGGGGTACAGTATAATGACACTTGGGGTACAGAATAGTGACACACTGACACTTGGGGTACAGGATAGTGACACTTGGGGTACAGTATAATGACACTTGGGGTACAGGATAGTGACATGCTGATACTTGGGGTACAGGATAATTACACACTGACACTTGGGGTACAGGATAGTGACAAGCTGACACTTGGGGTACAGGATAATTACACATTGACACTTGGGGTACAGGATAGTGACACACTGACACTTGGGGTACAGGATAGTGACAAGCTGACACTTGGGGTACAGGATAATTACACACTGACACTTGGGGTACAGGATAGTGACACACTGACACTTGGGGTACAGGATAATGACACGCTGACACTTGGGGTACAGGATAGTGACACACTGACACTTGGGGTACAGGATAGTGACACGCTGACACTTGGGGTACAGGATAGTGACACGCTGACACTTGGGGTACAGGATAGTGATACTCTGACACTTGGGGTACAGGATAATGACACTGAAACTTGGGGTACAGGATAATGACACTTGGGGTACAGGATAGTGACACGCTGACACCTGGGGTACAGGATAATGACACTTGGGGTACAGGATAGTGACACGCTGACACTTGGGGTACAGGATAATGACACTTGGGGTACATGGTAATGACACACTGACACTTGGGGTACAGGATAATGAAACGCTGACACTTGGGGTAAAGGATATTAACAAGCTGACAATGGGGTACAGGATAGTGACACTTGGGGTACAGGATAATGACACTTGGGGTACAGGATAGTGACACACTGACACTTGGGGTACAGTATAGTGACACACTGACACTTGGGGTACAGGATAGTGACACGCTGACACTTGGGGTACAGGATAGTGATACTCTGACACTTGGGGTACAGGATAATGACACTGGAACTTGGGGTACAGGATAATGACACTTGGGGTACAGGATAGTGACACGCTGACACTTGGGGTACAGGATAATGACACTTGGGGTACAGGATAGTGACACGCTGACACTTGGGGTACAGGATAATGACACTTGGGGTACAGGATAATGACACTTGGGGTACAGGATAGTGACACGCTGACACTTGGGGTACAGGATAATGACACTTGGGGTACAGGATAGTGACACGCTGACACTTGGGGTACAGGATAATGACACTTGGGGTACAGGATAATGACACGCTGACACTTGGGGTACAGGATAGTGACACACTGACACTTGGGGTACAGGATAGTGACACTTGGGGTACAGGATAGTGACACTTGGGGTACAGG
Organism: Dendropsophus ebraccatus; assembly: GCF_027789765.1. NCBI lineage: Eukaryota > Metazoa > Chordata > Amphibia > Anura > Hylidae > Dendropsophus > Dendropsophus ebraccatus. Next base: position 63,122,892 of record NC_091467.1, on the reverse strand, counting down.
ATAATGACACTTGGGGTACAGGATAGTGACACTGAAACTTGAGGTACAGGATAATGACAAACACACAAAAACACAGAAAAATGCAACTGCTCACCGCAACAGCAAGATACAGACCCACCATAGACATGAAAATAATTAAAAGCAGCCCCCCCAACTGCCCAAAAAATTCCCACAAAAATATATATATATGAGTCCACCTTATCGTGGTGAGGCAGTTTACGCTGTTTGCAAATAGTAACCAAGAGACTCATTATTTTTGTGGGAATTTTTTGGGCAGTTGGGGGGGGGGCTGCTTTTAATTATTTTCATGTCTATGGTGGGTCTGTATCTTGCTGTTGCGGTGAGCTGTTGCATTTTTCTGTGTTTTTGTGTGTTTGCAATTTCAGCCATGGCAACGTGCTCCTGCCTAGTGTGAACAGTGTTCTAGGAGAGCTGACCAATTTTTTTTCCTTTTTTTTCCTGTGTTACAGGATAATGACACTCGGGGTGGAGGATGGTGACACACTGACACTTGGGGTACAGGATAATGACACTTGGGGTACAGGAAAATGACACTTGGGGTACAGGATAATGACACTGAAACTTGGGGTACAGGATAATGACACTTGGGGTACAGGATAATGACACTTGGGGTACAGAAAAATGACACTTGGGGTACAGGATAGTGATACTCTGACACTTGGGGTACAGGATAATGACACTTGGGGTACAGTATAATGACACTGAAACTTGGGGTACAGGATAATGACACTTGGGGTACAGGATAGTGACACGCTGACACTTGGGGTACAGGATAATGACACTTGGGGTACAGGATAGTGATACTCTGACACTTGGGGTACAGGATAATGACACTTGGGGTACAGGATAGTGATACTCTGACACTTGGGGTACAGGATAGTGACACGCTGACACTTGGGGTACAGGATAATGACACTTGGGGTACAGGATAGTGATACTCTGACACTTGGGGTACAGGATAATGACACTTGGGGTACAGTATAATGACACTGAAACTTGGGGTACAGGATAATGACACTTGGGGTACAGGATAGTGACACGCTGACACTTGGGGTACAGGATAATGACACTTGGGGTACAGGATAGTGACACGCTGATATACAGTGCAGGACAATCCCACATAGCTTCGATTTGCAGGGAGATGATTAGAACTCTTTCCCTTCTCTTTCTCTAGAACTTTCCGCCTGTACAGATAGACAGTGGTAGATAGTGATGGATAGTTGGACGTTACTGTTATAAATCTTTCTTATCTGCTGCTCTGAATCTGTCGACAAACAACACACAGTGATCTCAGCCTGAGCTCCTCACATACCGCTGCTCTGAGGGGTCTATAGTTACACCAGATATAAGGGGCCGCTTTCAGAAATCCTATACTGGACAGGGTGGAGACTTTTCATATGGAAAGTTTAGGGGGGAAGAAGGGAAGTAAATCAATACTGTCTTTTCAGCAAACTTTATATGAGTACAATGTTCCCATGATAAAAGGGGTAGCCTTTTTTCTTCTCCTGCTTTTCCTCATGTGCTTTTTCTGCAGACTCTGAGATCAGTGCGTGTTCCCCATAAAGCTCTTTCTCATCTTTCCCCGAGGTTCCTCTTATGGAGCTGCAGGCTGTATGTTTAGTGTGTGTTTCCCCCTAAAGCTGCTCTGTCTCATGTTTTATGTCAAATGTTGTTCTTATAGAGCTGCAGGCTTTGAGACTGGAGGATATTCCCCCTAATTCTGTTCCAACTGCACTTTCTTCACTGTTATTTTTATAGAGCTGCAGGCTCTGGGATCAGTGGGTGTTTCCTGTAAAGTTGCTTTTTCTCTACTTTCACCAGGTTGCAGCTGCAGGTTTGTGACATGGTCATTCCCTATGAAAATGCTCTGCTCTTCCTTTTTTCTATGTTCTTTTAGAGCTGCAGGCTCTGAGATCTGTGTGTATTCCCTGTAGCGCTGGTTTGTCTCCCCTTCCCCTAGCATTTTCCTATGGAGCTGCAGGCGCTGAGCTCAGTGAATGTTCCCTCTAGAGCTGCTCTGTCTCCCATTTCCCTGCAATTTTTCCTATGGAGCTGCAGGCTCTGAGTTCAGTGTGTGTTCCCTCTAGAGATGCTCTGTTTCTCCTTTTCCTGACATTCTTCTTATGGAACTGCATGCTAGGAGTTCAGTGTGTGTTTCCTGTCGAGCTGCTCTGTCTCCCCTTTCCCTGGCATTCTTCATATGGAGCTACAGGCTCTGAGTTTAGTGTGTGTTCCCTGTAGAGCTGCTCTGTTTCCCCTTTCCCTGACATTCTTCTTATGGAACTGCGGGCTGTGAGCTCAGTGTGTGTTCTCTGTAAAGCTGCTGTCTCCCCTTTTTCCAATGTTGTTCTCATGGAGCTGCAGGCTCATGGCCATTCTCCATGAAGTTGCTCTGCTCTTGCTTTTCCCAGTAATCATCTCTTTGAGTGTTTATCGCCTTTTCAGCCCTGATAAGAATGTGGAAACTTGGATTTCAATAAACTTTTAGTTTAGAAGTTTCTTTAGGAACACATAACTTATTATCTGTAAATGCTTCCCACCTTCTCTGACCAGAAGAGTCCACAGAGAGCTCAGGAGTCAACTCATGTTTTAGCAGGATAGATTTCCCTTATAGTAATAATTAATGGCTGACAGACAACTTAACCTCATAATTTATAAACTTTAGAAAATGCAATAGTTTCAGAAATTTAGATGGTAAAAAAAAAGTTTTTTTAAACAAAAGAATAAATCTAATGTGAAGTTTCATTCCCAAAGTTTAAAATAAACGTGATACCACAGGTTAGTAAAAGACCTGACTAAATGATTGAAAGAGATGAAGATGTTTCTCGCTCCCCGAATGTGTTTTTTTTTTTCCATATTCATTAAGGATGAAAAATGTCAAGAAATATAATGCGGAGCAAGGAGGAATAACTGAGCAGAATGTTCTGAAATGTCTTATTAAGATCAAAGCAGAGAAAAATCTTCTTGTTCTGATGGCATACACCCACGGGTTCTAAGGGAGTTAAGAGTACTAGAAGATCAGAACATAAACTCCAAGATTCTTCTCAAACAAGCGGCAACTGTAAGGCCTAAATAATGTCTGAAGTTTATAGATGGGATCTTACGCCTTTTGGCTGGGTTCACACTACGTATATTTCAGTCAGTATTGTGGTCCTCATATTGCAACCAAAACCAGGAGTGGATTGAAAACACAGAAAGGATCTGTTCACACAATGTTGAAATTGAGTGGATGGCCGTCATTTAATGGCAAATATTTGCTGTTATTTTAAAACAACGGCTGTTATATTGAAATAATGGCCATTATTTACTGTTATATGGCGGTCATCCACTCAATTTCAACATTGTGTGAACAGATCCTTTCTGTGTTTTTAATCCACTCCTGGTTTTGGTTGCAATATGAGGACCACAATACTCACTGAAATATACGTAGTGTGAACCCAGCCATAAACTATTAAGAAACAACCATAGTATAGGGCTGTATCAAAGCGGATGAAATGGACACTCTGTATACTGTGGCGGTGGTGTCTGCTATATGGGAAATCGTCGATGATGCTGGTCTTATATAGTCAGTAGGTTCTACCTTTAAGTGACTATTAAGCACATCAAAAATCTCTCAAATTTTTATTTTAATTGTACAATTTCCATACAATTACAATTTTTTTTCACAAAAAAAAAAAAAAACCTGCAGCCATTTATCTCCATTCAGTACAGATTTTATAACTTTAAGGATTGGTGTGTTTTTTTCCTTCTTTTAAATTTTCTACTTTTTCCCTTCCATTTTAGCACATTACAATCAATAAATAATGTGTAGTGTAATTAAAAAAAAAAATCTTTAGATCTTTCTGGCCTAGGATTATTGTGTTTGATACCTAAAATCTTTAAAAAAAAAACTAATGCACAGGTGTTTTACTAATAAGCAAAAAAGAAAAAAAAAGTCAACAAAAAATTTTTTCCAAAAAATTTGGTGCAGTGGAGAAAAATTTAGGATTTTTTTTAATATGTTATTTTCGCCTTCTGTCTTCAGGGCCTTCTTTCTGCTCCAGATATAACAAGCTTATGGAGTGACCTTCAGGGTATAAGAAGACTACTGGTGTAATCCACAGATTATTGGTTAACCTAATCATAATACCGAGGGTGTAATGGGAGACAAGTATTATCACTTGGTGTAAGTTTAAGGAGGACAAGTGTTTCAGATCAGTCTGTGTCTTCCTGGGGTCGGCGGTATAGAAATGTTTCACAGTCTTTGATCAGGGTTGAGGGGCCCATGGGTTACTGTTTCTTTTCTTTTAGTTTTTCCTTGACTTTTTGCGGTTCAAACTGGATCAAGCGCAGGATTTCTTTATTATTCATGATCCCCTGGATAAATTCCCCTTCTGTGAGTTTATCTGTGAATAAAAAATACGTATGAGAAGTTTTTATATATGGGCTCATAGGGCAGATGGTCACTATTTTATAACAGGCAGACTTGTCCATCTCTGGGTAAATCATCAAGGAATGTATATAACCCTATAACCTTATAGGGTGTACAACCATAAAAGTGATGGACCCTAGGGTGTCCTTCAGAAAGTATATGGAATCGCGAGAACAAGACAGTCATCCAAACCAGGTTATAGAGAGGACACATAGGGCATGTGATCGAGGGCTTAGTGTTGACCGAAATTGCCGATTTCTTCAGGCTTGGCAACTCTGTCCATACCCGAACGCTCAGCATTTGACTCCCAACGTCTGGAGTAATTGATTCGTCCTTAAGGCTTCTAGGAGAACATGGTTGCAGACTACTTCTCCAGCTGCTGGGAGTCAAATGCCCTCATTACTTTGGCAAGTTCACTCAACACTAATGGGGCCTCCACCAAATTTGCGATAGAGCATTCCACTATTCACCATCCCTGATGGCTATTCAGTGATTCAGTGACACAGAAAAGAGATGGAACTCTAGAAGAGACGTCAGTAAAATGGGCCATGTCCTTGATAGAACACTTCTCACATGTGGTGGGATCCAGATCCAGATCCCAATCTGGCACTGCTACTGTCACAAGTAGACACCCTTGAGTATTGCACTGTAGAGGACAGTCTATAGTGCTTTATAGGGGTGGAATGTGTTGAAAATAATATGATCGACTATGCACTGTGTTACATCATCCTTCAGGGGTCGCAGAGCCCATGGGGCTATTCTCTCTTCCTCCCATTCCATTTTAACAACTAATGATAACTATGCATCCAAGTGTCATCCAGAATAAGCCAGCTATTCATGGAAAATAAAGGTGTCATCAAAGTACAGTTATCAGTGGACCATTAATGGGCCCAAAGAGGGACACCTTTCATGCTGATCTATAAACTGTTGGATTTGGTATTAGTTGACCTGTACAACCTATGATAGATCAGAGACCACCAGATAGCCTGGACCATTTATGAATGGCCGACTCAACATTGGAGAAGGAGTTCTGGTCAATGCATCAACAGATAAAGGTTCAATGGGGCAAATAAGGTTGACATATGTGTTATATGGTAGACGTCATGTGACTACTAGATTGGAATGATATAGCTTGCCATTGTTTGCATCATGTGACCTCAAAGGTGAGCAATATCTATAGTTTAAAAATTACCATCGTCTTTCTTGCCAAAGAAGTCCCATATTTTATTTGTTCTCTTATCTGGAGTGTTTTCATCATCTGGAAGATGTTTTTGGTCCTCAACAGTTATCATTTTGAATATTGCCTGCAGAATAAAGCAAAAAAAAAAAAAAAAACTAAGTGAATTTTCACAACACGCAAACAGGTATAGCATCAACAAATATATCTGGAGGAAAAAAATCTAAAATTTTGGAAATGGGCAATGGTTATTTTACATGTAGAAGACAAAGTTTGAGCTACGGTAAGACCAAATTAATTCCCCAGGAAAATGAGAAATTCAAGTTTTAAAAGGATTTAAAAAAAAAATAAAAAATTATGATAAAAATTGGGAAACAAAAAGATAAAAAATCTGAGGTAATAATATACAGTATAAACTATAAATTCTCAAATTCAACCAATTACAATAAAGTAATACAATTGTAATAAAAACTTAAACTCATCAAAGTTAATTGGCAACGACATAAAACTAATGAGCAAATTCTTTGAGATTTATCATCATTTTGAGTCCTAGCAATGTGATACATTTAAATAGACTTTTCTAGAAGTATTAACATTTTATTGGAATCAATTTATTTTAATTAGAGTCGGTAAAATGAGCAACGCTCTGATCTAAAGAAACAATGAGATAAGAATAAATCTTTACATCCCATCATTTTACTTTGTCTCTATGAACCTTGGAATAAAGAACCAAATTTACTATAAATTAATTAACTCAATTTTTTTTTGTAATAGAAATTAACCCCTTAAAAAGAAAAAAATAAACATTCAAAATCAAATAGAAATAAACTGAATTTTTTTTTTTACTTTTGGGAGGTTTGAACAGTTTGTACTCCTCTCATGTATACAGTATACTGCCAGATTCCCTATGGACTTAATGAAGTTATTTACTTAGGGTCCCTAAAGTCGATTATATAACTAATTCCTCCAATCATATATTTCTGTAATTTACTGTGTAGTCATTTTTACATCTAAAATTTTCACCATTTTTAGAATTTAATTATGTGATTTTTGTTGTTGTTTTTCACAGCTTTTTATCCTTTATCCTTTTCTATCCTTTGAAAGAAATTGTTAATTCTTAATTACAAAAACATTTTTTGACATTTTTTTTGCGTTTGGCTGCTAGCTGGCCTCTAAGGTTTGCAGCATCATAAAGCCCTATAGGCCCAAGGCCCTTTGTTTGGTTCAGGGGTCATTTGGGTCTACAGGATCCTACAGGACTACAGGTCTTATGGTGCTAAGAAGAGAAGAACAACAAATACCGTACCGTGATAATTTCGAGGACTTCTGGTTTACTGATGGTCCCATTTCCATCCACATCATATAAGGAGAAAGCCCACTCAAGTTTTTGGTTAGTCTTCCCAGACGAGGTCATATGAAGGGCAATCATGTATTCCTTAAAGTCTAATGTCCCGTCATTGTTGGCATCAAAGCTTCTGAAAACATGGTGGGCATATGCTTTTGGATCAGCATCTGGAAAGAATTTCGAGTAGATACTTTCGAACTGCTTCTTGGAGATCTTTCCACTCGGACACTCCTTTAAGAAAGACTGATACCAAGTGCACAACTCCTCCTGAGTGAATTTGGTGTTCAGCTGAAGTTCCTCCAGAATCTCTTTAGATAGGGCACCACTTTTGCTATTGCCCATGGTGAAGGAAAAATATTCTAGATGTTTTCTATTGTCCTACAATGCTAAAACTCAAGGAGGTAATGAGCACAAGATTCTGCCTTCCTCTAAATCCTGATAAGGCTTGGTAGGATTACCGAGGTTTAAGCGTCATGCAGACAGTGATGTTCACTTTGTGACATTGCATGACTTCATTGCAAAACTTCAATTAAGGTAATGAACCAAACGCATTAACCACATGACATAAGTCCGACCCACTAACCATACTATGATGTCAATGGGGGGGGGGATGACACATCGGGTGTAATGGTTTATGGGTCCTAGATCCGAAGGTAATATTCATCTCTACAGTATTGTGCAGATGGTATAATAACGGCTATATACTGTTCAACCCCTAGTGCCAGGCTCTCCCCAGGGCTGGGCTTATTGGACGGCACCACAGACAATCACATTGACCTGGTACCCAAATTGTGGGCACTGCTACTTAATGCCTGGTATGATATTAATGCAGTGTAAGGAGTCATCGTATGGCTGGCACCAATGTAACCCGAGGGCCCAACTGTACATAGACAACTGTATAAAATGTTATTTGGTTGCCGTACAGCTTTATTATTTACTTCAAACTCAGACTGCCCCACTAGTGAACTAGGGTGGGTCCCGAGCAGCTAGGGGGGCCTCGGGCAGTTTAAAGGACCTCGCTAGGATTTGCACAAAATTGCAGGAAAAGGAGATTTTGCTGAGATTTTCAGATTGCATAAACTTACCTGCAGCCCTCTAGCGCCTCCTGCTGCACTGAGCCTGTACTACAGAGCTGCCTACAGGGATCTGCCTGGTGATCAAGTCATCATCCTTATCGGCAGCTCTTAATGCAGAAGAGATGGAAGTGAAAGGTGGGGTAGACCCGACTGTGTGAGAGGAAAGAGGGGATGTCCTAGGCACCAGTATATGTAAAGGGCAGTATATGTGGGGAATGGGGCTAAGCAGCAGTATGTGGGGGGTAGGGGGGTGTTACAAATTATAGATAATGTAGTGTGCATTATGTAAGTGAATGGGCAGTTTCTGGAGTGACAACACATCAAAAAAAGCAGCTGAGCGCAGTGAGGACTGAAGTCGTCAGAATGGTGTGGCGATGGTGGTGGGGTGTTGGGGTTAAGGGGTTGGGGCAGGTGAGTATGGTTTCTTCTCTTGAGCTAAATATAAAATATTTTGGATGGAATGACCCTTAAGGGATCTTGTTTAACAAATTACCTGCAGTAACCACTGGTAGTAGTGATATGGCGTGCTGAATTGAAGACAACAATGGTTCCTACTTATTGAAAGTCTACATGGAAGAATTTTGGTGGTCATAAGATATTAGAGATTAGATTAGAAATGAAGGTCAATTGATAAACATTATCCATAATCCTTCCTCGGTACAATAAACAATCCAACCAATCCATACTAGGAATGTGTGATAAAACCTATTTTACCCTATTTGAATATAGACCTAATGTTATGCTAGATGTTACCATCTAGTTGATTTGGTGGCCATTGATGTAATGACAAAGTATACGGCAGACTTTATGAGATTTTATTGTCTTTCACGGTAGCAGCGTCGATGTGAAGATTCTACCAATAGCTGCCCAACTCACTGTTGGCCTCAGAAGACCTCGGTGGAAGAGGAAATCCAGGGCTCGGATTCAGTAGCTTTCCCCACTTAAGTTGCTGTAAACTACAACTGTGCTGTTGACCCGTAAGCTGGCAGTCTAAAAATAAATCTATGTACATAATAAATCCACTTACATATCTATGAACGGATGGCCTGACTGGACGCAGAGCTCAAACATGAACCTGATAAGCTTCACATTAAAGAGACAGGATGCGGAGCTTTATTTTTCCACCATATGTTGTCTACAATGACCAAACCTGAAACAGAGTACGGCTTTCCTCAAGTCCCCTAGGCTTCCTAGGGCCAGAAGGAAAACTAACTAAGATGGAGGCCACATGGGTTAGTTAGAGCCATACCTGAGAATTACTTTTCTACAGCTAACATTGGACTATAAATGATTTGGGGTGTTTGGTAATCCTGTAAGAATTTAGTATATCTTACATTATACTATTAATTTGTAGAACAGATTCTTGAAGATAATGATGTTTCGAAGAAAGTTCCAGGCCAAGACACTAAAAAAAAATCTTGGAGGCTTTACCAAATCATTTGGAGCACTCTACATCACCTTTCCCATAGTCTCTTGGCCCAAAGTAGAAGGAAAACATTCCCCAATAGTATCTCACTGAATGTTTCAACAACCTCTTGTTCTGAGAACCCTTGATTGAAAAATACAGATCACCTGGACATGAAACCAAAAGTGTAATCTCAAAATCTTAATGGATGACCAGGCTCCATAATGAGGACAGATAGAGAGGTGGAGGTGGTCAATCCTTAAAGTCTTTGGGGCCTAAAACTTAATCCATTTTTGGACATGTTATAAGAAGACCAAGCTCCTTGAAGAAAACAATTAGAAAAAGGAACGAGTTGGGTGGAGGCATCAAAATCATGAACATGTAGACCCAAGAATAAGAATACTGGATAATCTCAAGGAAAATAAGTGATATTGGATGTTACTGTGACCCTAATGTAATGTAGGGAAGTCCCACTGACAACCAATCTGCCTTGCCATCATACAACCTTAAGGCCGTGGCGTGAACATCTGGCCTCCTCGCTCAAAGATCTGTGGCCATGAAGAGGTGAAGATTGCCGTGAACAATCAAAAAGGCACAAACAATGAAATGCATCAGGAGAATAATGAATGAAGATTTTCGAGGGAAGGAAATAGAATGAAATTGTGACAATCATCATGGTTCTGAACTCAATCAAACCCTCGTGATTGTTTGTTGCCGCATCTAGAAACAATTGACTTGTTGATTGGCGAATACAAAGTCTCCATTAAACCTATTCACAATGGCGAGGGGATGTCTTCGGTTTCTCGGGAAGGCTACAGTAAGTTCTCATTTTTCCATGATTGCCACTCCGCCAAAAAAAAGGGACCGCAACAATGGAAATGTTATAAATATAAAGCCAGTCCTCTTATGTGTATGGCAAGGAATTAAAGAACCTTACAGCCCAAAAGAAAGTGCCCCCTGCCAATGACAGTTCCTTCAACTATTGTCGGGTCTATGGAGCCAAGTCACTCAAAGGGCAATGGCCTTTCTTATTTCCTTATATTAGCAAACACCTATATTCCTAGAGAATTGCATCAATAAACAACCTATGTTTAGCTGATACTCAGTATCAATTCAAGCAGATGACACCAATAAATATACTGTGTATCCAATCTAGTGTCTACAAAAAATCACTCACAAATGAGATCAAGCAAATATTACAATTTTATTAATTTCCATCACAAAAGCAACATTTAAAATACAAGACCTTGGAGGTGGGAGACCCCACTACTGGGACTATCGTGACTATATAATAATCCAAAGTGCATGTGCATATGGTAAACAAAATAATGAACCCCATTCAGCATCAGTACATATTTTAAATAAAGTGCCAGTGCTCTATTGCCTTGATGTGCTGAACGGAGAAAAATAACCATACATAATATTGCACATGCCACTAAGTTACCCCAAACGTAAACTGTCCCAGTCCGTTGGCCTCCCACCTCACTCCAACGTCGTTTCGCACCGCTTCTTCAGGGAGAGGCCAACGGACTGGGACAGTTTACGTTTGGGGTAACTTAGTGGCATGTGCAATATTATGTATGGTTATTTTTCTCCGTTCAGCACATCAAGGCAATAGAGCACTGGCACTTTATTTAAAATATGTACTGATGCTGAATGGGGTTCATTATTTTGTTTACCATATGCACATGCACTTTGGATTATTATATAGTCACGATAGTCCCAGTAGTGGGGTCTCCCACCTCCAAGGTCTTGTATTTTAAATGTTGCTTTTGTGATGGAAATTAATAAAATTGTAATATTTGCTTGATCTCATTTGTGAGTGATTTTTTGTAGACACTAGATTGGATACACAGTATATTTATTGGTGTCATCTATTTCCTTATATTAGTCTGTTTCCCTGCTAACAGGGGAGAATCGGAAGAGCCCCATATACAGTATATTAGATGGTTGGCTGATCCTGCAGAAGTCAGTGGGTCCGGCCAATACTTATCTAATGACTATGGCCCGCTTAACAGGTAAATTCCCTTTTAAATCAGAGGGGTATTATGACTTTTTTCATCTATTCTGATACTAGGAATGAGATCACAGGGTGTGCAACCACGGGGGATGAGTGTGAGATGACAGGGGGCCAACCACATGGAATTAGTGTGAGATCACAGGGGGTCCAACCACAGGTAATAAGTGTGAGATCACTGGAGGTCCAACCACAGGTAATAAGTGTGAGATCACCAGAGGTCCAACCACGGTTGATAAATGTGAGATCACAGGGGGTCCAACCACTGGGGATACATGTGAGATCACAGGGGGTCCAACCTCAGAAGATAAGTGTGAGATCACAGGGTGTTCACCACTGGGGATAAGTGTGAGATCACAGGCGGTCCAACCTCAGAAGATAACTTTGAGATCACAGGGTGTTCACCACTGGGGATAAGTGTGAGATCACTGGAGGTCCAACCACAGGAGATAAGTGTGAGATCACAGGGGGTCCAACCAAAGGAGATATGTGTGAGATCACAGGGGGTCCAACCACTGGGGATAAGTGTGAGATCACTGGAGGTCCAACCACTGGGGATAAGTGTGAGATCACTGGAGGTCCAACCACAGGAGATAAGTTTGAGATCACAGGGGGTCCAACCACTGGGGATAAGTGTGAAATCACAGGGGGTCCAACCACAGGAGATAAGTTTGAGATCACAGGGTGTTCACCACAGGTGATAAGTGTGAAATCACAGAGGGTCGAACCACAGGAGATATGTGTGAGATCACAGGGGGTCCAACCACAGGAGATATGTGTGAGATCACAGGGGGTCCAACAACAGGAGATAAGTGTGAGATCACAGGGGTCCAACCACTGGGGATAAGTGTGAGGTCAGCGGAGGTCCAACCACAGGAGATAAGTGTGAGATCACAGGCGGTCCAACCAAAGGAGATATGTGTGAGATCAGCAGATGTCCAACCACAGGAGATAAGTGTGAGATCACAGGGGGTTCAACCACTGGGGATAAGTGTGAGGTCAGCGGAGGTCCAACCACAGGAGATAAGTGTGAGATCACAGGGTGTTCACCACGGCGGATAAGTGCGAGATCACAGGCGGTCCAACCACAGGAGATAAGTGTGAGATCACAGGGGGTCCAACCACTGGGGATAAGTGTGAGATCACAGGGGGTCCAACCACAGGAGATAAGTGTGAGATCACAGAGGGTCCAACCACTGGGGATAAGTGTGAGATCACTGGAGGTCCAACCACAGGAGATAGGTGTGAGATCACAGGGGGTCCAACCACTGGGGATAAGTGTGAGATCAGCGGAGGTCCAACCACAGGAGATAAGTGTGAGATCAGCGGAGGTCAGACCACAGAGGATGTGTGAGATGACTGTGGGGTTCAGACCATAGGGGATATGTGTGAGATCACGGGAAGAAGGTGTGTGTGGGGGGAGGGGGGCGGGGGGCAACCACATGGGATGTTGTGAGATCATCGAGGGTCCAACCACAGGCGGTTGAACTCCACAATAGGTCACTGACTACTCTATGGAAGTCTTTATTCTCTATGGGATCCTTTAACAATGCTTTAGAACTTTCAATGATCCAGAGCATGCTATAATTCTATTACCGGCACGTGGTACATGGCAGGAGACCGGCACGTGGTACATGGGGCAATATGGTTTGATCAAATTATATAGCAACATCCTGGCATTGTTTTTTAACATTGGTATCAGCCATAGGTGTGATGTGCAGCAGCTCCTGTCGCAATTTATAATTCTATTACTATATAACCATGAAATATAGCAATCTGTATATATATAGACTTCTGGGTGATGGGAGCAGATATTACACAGGACTCCAGCACACGTCTGCCATATATAAAATGTAGACAGGGTGTGATTATGGGCGTTCATCATAACTGATGGCTAAATGATTATCACACACAAGAACCTGGAGCGTAATCAGCTTAGAAATCTTCCAGTGCACAAGGACTAAGCCTCAGCCTAGGTGGATTAAGTCGCCATCTGCGCTCTGAGGTCATATGCTCACACAATGCCGAGCTGTCAAATGACCCATTTTGCAATTAGTTCTTCAAATGATATCTCATTACAAGAACTGGCACATTATCCACATCTTAGTTCTCTACCAACCAGCACTGCGGGAGGACAGGGGAATTACTAAAGAAGAACCCTAGACACAACCACTGCAAGCATCACATGTGCGGAATACCTCCTCATGTCACATGATAATCGCACACAAAAAGTGTAATGCTGCCCTCTAGATAAAAGACTATAATTACCATATGCCCCTATACATAATAATATAAAATACTGCCCCTTATGTACAAGAATATAACTACTATAATACTGCTCCTTCATACAAGAATATAACTGCTATAATACTGCTCCTATATACAAGAATATAACTGCTATAATACTGCCTCGTATATACAAGAATATAACTACTATAATGGTAAGGTTGAGAGCAAATTGACCGGCACCAGCGGTTCCTAGCCCGACGAATCGCCGTACTAGGCGTGAAACATTGTTGCTTTTGTGAACACACCTGATTTTCCACCCCCGCTCTCCCCGCAGCACCCGCTCTGATGTACCTGCAATAAACCACCTGCATCTGTCCAGTTTGGTGAGTGCGAGATTCTGTTTCTTGACTGTTACATAACTACTATAATACTGCTCCTATATACAAGAATATAACTACTATAATACTGCTCCTATATACAGGAATATAACTACTATATACAGGACTATAACTACTATAATACTGCTCCCTATATACAGGAATATAACTACTATAATACTGCTCCTATATACAAGAGTATAACTACTATAATACTGCTCCTATATATAAGAATATAACTACTATACTACTGCCCCCTGTATACAGGAATATAACTACTATAATACTGCTCCTATATATAAGAATATAACTACTATACTACTGCTCCTATATACAGGAATATAACTACTATAATACTGCTCCTATATACAAGAATATAACTACTATAATACTGCTCCTTCATACAAGAATATAACTGAAATAATACTGCTCTTATATACAAGAATATAACTACTATAATGAACAAGGATCAAGAAACAGAGTCTCGCACTCACCGGACTGAAGATGCAAGTGGTTTATTTCCGATACATCAGAGTATTTATTCTTGTCTTTTGTAACAACTTTATTGATGTTTTTTTTATTCTTGTCCTTTGTAACAACTTTATTGATTGTCTTTCAACAACTTTATTGTTACCTGCATTGCTATTTAAGCACCTCCCCAGCACTCACAGGGCGTTCCTAGCCCGACAAAGCGCCTCTGTAGGCGTGAAACATTTTGTTGCTCCTGCTGAACACACCTGCTTCACCATCTCCCCTCTCCCCGCCTAGCCTACTCTGATGTATCGGAAATAAACCACTTGCATCTTCAGTCCGGTGAGTGCGAGACTCTGTTTCTTGATCCTTGTTCATTTATCCTGCCTTTTTTGTCTCTGCACCGCCGCTCCACGGTTTGGATACAGTTTGTGTGCCATATACTCCAGTCCCGGGTTTCCCACATTGGGTGTACCTTGTAGTTAGTGCCGGCCGGAACTCTCGCCATACGTATAACTACTATAATACTGCTCCTATATACAGGGATATAACTACTATAATACTGCTCCTATATACAGGAATATAACTACTATAATACTGCTCTCGTATACAAGAATATAACTACTATAATACTGCTCCTATATACAAGAATATAACTACTATAATACTGCTCCTATATACAGGAATATAACTACTATAATACTGCTCCTATATACAGGAATATAACTCCTATATTACTGCTCCTATATACAGGAATATAACTACTATAATACTGCTCCTATATACAGGAATATAACTACTATAATACTGCTCCTATATACAATAATATAACTACTATAATACTGCCCCTTATATACAAGAATATAACTACTATAATGCTGCTCCTATATACAGGAATATAACTACTATAATACTGCCCCCTATATACAAGAATATAACTACTATAATACTGCTCCTACATACAAGAATATAACTATTATAATACTGCTCCTACATGCAAGAATATAACTACTATAATACTGCTCCTAAATACAAGAATATAACTGCTAGAATACTGCCCCCTATATACAGGAATATAACTATTAGAATACTGCTTCTATATACAAGAATATAACTACTATATTACTGCTTCTATATACAAGAATATACCTACTATAATACTGCTCCTATATACAAGAATATAACTACTATAATACAGCCCCCTATATACAAGAATATAACTACTATAATACTGCTCCTATATACAGGAATATAACTACTATAATACTCTCTCTATATACATGAATATAACTACTATAATACTGCCCCCTATATACAAGAATATATCTACTATAATACTGCTCCTATATACAAGAATATAACTACTATAATACTGCTCCTATATACAAGAATATAACTACTATAATACTGCCTCCTATATACAAGAATATAACTACTATAATACTGCCCCCTATATACAAGAATATAACTACTATAATACTGCCCCCTATATACAAGAATATAACTACTATAATACTGTTCCTATATACAGGAATATAACTACTATAACACTGCTCCTATATACAAGAATATAACTACTATAATACTGCTCCTATATACAGTAATATAACTAGCATCCCCAGTAATATAACTAATATCCCCAGCACTCACAGGGCGTTCCTAGCCCGACAAAGCGCCTCTGTAGGCGTGAAACATTTTGTTGCTCCTGCTGAACACACCTGCTTCACCATCTCCCCTCTCCTCGCCTAGCCTACTCTGATGTATCGGAAATAAACCACTTGCATCTTCAGTCCGGTGAGTGCGAGACTCTGTTTCTTGATCCTTGTTCATTTATCCTGCCTTTTTTGTCTCTGCACCGCCGCTCCACGGTTTGGATACAGTTTGTGTGCCATATACTCCAGTCCCGGGTTTCCCACATTGGGTGTACCTTGTAGTTAGTGCCGGCCGGAACTCTCGCCATACGTATAACTACTATAATACTGCTCCTATATACAGGGATATAACTACTATAATACTGCTCCTATATACAGGAATATAACTACTATAATACTGCTCTCGTATACAAGAATATAACTACTATAATACTGCCCCTATATACAAGAATATAACTACTATAATACTGCTCCTATATACAAGAATATAACTACTATAATACTGCTCCTATATACAAGAATATAACTACTATAATACTGCTCCTATATACAAGAATATAACTACTATAATACTGCTCCTATATACAGGAATATAACTACTATAATACTGCTCCTATATACAGGAATATAACTCCTATATTACTGCTCCTATATACAGGAATATAACTACTATAATACTGCTCCTATATACAGGAATATAACTACTATAATACTGCTCCTATATACAATAATATAACTACTATAATACTGCCCCTTATATACAAGAATATAACTACTATAATGCTGCTCCTATATACAGGAATATAACTACTATAATACTGCCCCCTATATACAAGAATATAACTACTATAATACTGCTCCTACATACAAGAATATAACTATTATAATACTGCTCCTACATGCAAGAATATAACTACTATAATACTGCTCCTAAATACAAGAATATAACTGCTAGAATACTGCCCCCTATATACAGGAATATAACTATTAGAATACTGCTTCTATATACAAGAATATAACTACTATATTACTGCTTCTATATACAAGAATATACCTACTATAATACTGCTCCTATATACAAGAATATAACTACTATAATACAGCCCCCTATATACAAGAATATAACTACTATAATACTGCTCCTATATACAGGAATATAACTACTATAATACTCTCTCTATATACATGAATATAACTACTATAATACTGCCCCCTATATACAAGAATATATCTACTATAATACTGCTCCTATATACAAGAATATAACTACTATAATACTGCTCCTATATACAAGAATATAACTACTATAATACTGCCTCCTACCTGTGAGGACGTGTGTTGGTAGCTCTCCTGCATTGCTCTGATGCCTGGAGAAAGCCCGGGGCGGGGCCACCCTGGGTGGGGAAGCTCCCCAAGCGAGGCCCAGGCTCCAAGGCCTACACTGGGAGACAACTCCCAGCATTCTACAGTGGATGAAAATCCCAGAGTGTCCAGTAAGCAAAGCAGCAATGTGAATGTAAGCAGCAAAAGTACAGTAAAGAAAGATTTGAAGATGGAAGTCAGAAAGACAACTAAAGAAACAGCAGCAGCAGCAGGAAGCCCAAAGCCAAGCCAGCAAGGTGAACTCATGGTGAGACAAGCAGCAGGTGAACAGCCCCCCACTCCTGCACCCAGACAGAAGAGGACATCTCTGGAGAGACAGACCCTGCAGGAGAACATCAGGCAGCAGGTGATGGTCTCCAGGATGGTGGGTCACGGCAAGACCAGATCTGCAGCGAAGCAGGAACCAGGTGATAGCAAACAGCCTGAGAGACCACAGAGGCCTACACCAGAGGAGAAGGAGCCAGAGAGACCAGCAGCACCAACAGAGAAGGAGGCAAAGAGAGCACCTGAGCTGCAGATGGCCGAGGAGATCCCAGGTCTGGTAAGGAGAATGGGGGAGCTTAAACACCATAAACAAATGCTGCAGTTACAAATAGACTGTATTTACAACCTTAAAACTGTCAACCCTGAGAGTAATACCCTGTATGATGCTAAGCTGCACTCCCTGAGCGTTGAGCTGGCTGATGTGGTGAGGGAGATGGACTGTGTCCTGGAGAGGATGGGGCCTCTGGCTGAGACTTACCATAACCAGGAACGCTTTGCTGCCCAAGCTCAGACTGTATCATCCCAGTCCAGACCCTCAGACGCTGCGTCTATGTCCCAGCGAGGGCCCCGTGTCATCCTGCAGGCCCCAAGCTTTGTGTTCCAGGAGGGCAAGAAACACCAGCAGGGACAACAGCCAAAAACATCTCTGGCTGTCCCTGAGCAACAAACTATCCCTCAGACTGCACATGCACTACAAGTCTCAGCCAACACTGCACGGCAGCAGGACAGTTTAGAGTCATTGGTGTGTGAGACTATGGATAGTAATGGTGATCATGCTGTGTCTGACCCTCAGGCAGCAGCACATGGACTACAAGTTCCAGGAGTAACAGCAAAGGCACTACAAGTCCCAGCCAACACTGCACAGCAGCAGGATAATGGGGAGTCATCTGTGTGTAAGACTGTGGACAGTGATGGAGGTCATGGTTTACCTTTCCCTCAAACAGCAGCACGTGGACTACAATTCCCAGTAATAACAGCATTGGCACCACAAGTCCCAGCATGCAGTGACAGTGGACAGTCATCTGGGTGTCATACTGTGGACAGTAGTGGTGGTCATGGTGTACCTCAGGGGTCAGGGGTTGGAGGGGATACGCAGTCTGTGTGGGACATGGAACCATCTGATGATGCCATGGTTGATGGGGTGGTGGAGATAGAAAATAATGTTGCATGTGATTTCCCCACATTACCCCCACAGGTTGAGGCTGCCCCTTCTAGTACAGATCCTCACCCTAAACCCCCTGAGAGTGCCCCCCGTCAGGAACCTCCCAGAAATGCCTGGAGTCGGGGTGCTCCATCATTCACCCCCAGTGCCCATTATACCGGCCAGGCGTTTAAGAGGAGGAACGTGGTAAGGTTCAAGCATAAGGGCAACAAGGAAGACCTCCCTGCCAGGAGACTAGTCATCCGGGAGCTCCTGTGCCACCAGATGGGGTTCTCACCAGCCGACATCCTGGCAGTAATAAACCTTCCAGACAGACAGGGCTATGACGTCAGCTTTAAGCTCATGTCCAGTCTGGATCGGTTTTGGGCGCAGTTTCCCAGGTTTAGGGACACAGACAGCTGGAATAAGTTCATTCTCATTCCCATTTCTAAGCCTGATACCGCTACTGTAAATATAATTTTCTGGAATGAGTCTGTTCCTCCCCAGGATATAGTGGTATGGCTCAGGCGACACTGTGACCTCATGTCTGACCTCACCAAAGCCCGTGATGATGATGGTATCTGGACAGGCGGGTGGAGGGCACTGGTAAAGCTGCGCCAGCACAATAACATCACGCTGCATCTCCCCAATTCCTTCTTCATTGGGAGAGAGAAGGGGGTCTGTTTCTATCCTGGGCAGCCTAGGAAATGCTTTAAGTGCGGTAAACTGGGTCATGTGGCGAGTGTGTGCACGGTGCTGAGGTGCAACCTGTGTGGGGAGGTCGGCCATGTCAGTTCCATCTGTAAGCACATCCGCTGTAACCTATGCGGTAGGATTGGCCACCCGCACAGGGAATGCCCAGATGCCTGGCACAACATATGTGGAGATCTCCCTGACCAGGACTTGCTGGCAGCCACAGACGTCTTAGAGGAGGAGGCTCTAATATCAGGGACAATACTGACCAGACAGGAGGTCCAGCAGGGGTCCGACAATTTAACACCAGGTCCATCATCAGAGGGGGTGCAGGGACACACAGAGGGGGTACAGAGATGCACAGAGGGGGTGCAAGCACACACAGAGGGGGTACAGAGACACATGGAGGGGGTGCAAGCACACACAGCAGGGGTACAGAGATGCACAGAGGGGGTGCAGGGACACACACAGGCCACCTCAGACCAGCAGCAGCCACAAGTAGTCTCCTCTATGTCACCGTCTGTTTTTGAGGAAATAAAGAGTAACAAGAGGAAGAAAAAAGACCCGTCCACCCGCAAACCTGAGGAGAGTCCCAGTGCAGGCCAGAGGGCAAAGAAACAGGTCTCTAGTGGTGATGGAGTCATGGTCTTATCTAATAGATATGATGTCCTCTCGGAATCAGATGGTGACTATGAGAAAGAGCTAGAAAGGATTGATAAAGAGTGTGAAGAGGACACAGGGCTCCCCCGCACAAAAAAGAAAACCCCCACTATAGAGACTCCGACACAGTCAGATATGGAGACTGGAGGTAGAGACAGCGACTCTGACATGTGATGATGGCAGTCACGTATATGGTATTCCTCTATTATCTTCTCATGGCTGGGTTCTCATTAAACATCATCTCCAGTAATGCCAACAGCATAAAAGTAAGAAGGACGAGACATGCAGTATACGACCATCTGAGACACCTGAATGCTGATGTCATCTTCTTACAGGAGACACGTCTGACGTCATCTGGACTGTTGTCTGAGGCCCAGAGAGATTGGACATCTGGTCCGTCCTTTTGGTCACTGGCTGTAGAGCCTTATGCGGGAGTAGCCATATTGTTTAACACCACTGACGTGACTGTACATAGGATGACTGAGGTTGTTATGGGAAGGTGTCTGGTCCTTGAGGTCACTGTCCACGGCAGACGGCTGAGGTTTATTAACATCTATGGCCCACAGACAGTGACTGAAAGGATCCATGTCCTTAATGAGGTGAAGCCATACCTCTTTACCTCTATTCCCGTTGTATTAGCTGGAGACTTTAATGTTGCCCGGTCATCAGGTGACAGGTCCTCCGGCAGAGCTGTGGTCAGGGACTCTACAGTCCTTAATAACATCATTTTGCAGGCTGGTCTGAGTGACGTCTTTACACAGGGTGGAAGGAGGCCGAAATTCACATACTGCTGTGGTGACAGGAGGAGTAGAATAGATCTGGCGTTTGTGAATCCCACAGAAACTGTTAGCGGGATGAGTGAGAAAGCCGTCCCATACTCCGACCACCTGGCCTTGTGTTTCTGTCTGGGAGTCGCTAAACGTCCAGATCTTGGTAGGGGGTTATGGAAACTTAATTCCAGCCTCCTGGATGACGTTTATATCCAGCATTGTGTTCACTCCCTCCTCCAGAACCAACTTGAGAGAGTGGATTTTTATGACAGTATGGCTGACTGGTGGGAGGATGTCAAGGAGGAGATTGGCTCCCTCTTGAGGAAACTGTCTATTAGAAGAGGGAAGAGTAAGTATGGCCAGTATCTAAGACTGCGTAAAGAATTGGAGTCACTCTATTCGGCGGGAGGGGATGACCAACAAAGGATTGACCGGCTGAAATCTGAGATAAGGCAGTATCAGTACAGTAGGTATACCTCCCTGGTGGTTGAACGGGATTATGGGTCCTTAGGGTCTCCTGATCCCTTCGAGAGTTGCCGGGAGCGCGTGGCAAAGAAATCTGTCAGCGGTCTCACTGACTCCCAGGGTGTTTTGCAGGAATCGCGGGAGGGTATCCTGGAGGTCGTGAGATCGTACTATACTGACTTGTTTCAGAGGAAGGCTTTGGATAAGGAAAAAGTGACCCAATTCTTGGAGGCAACTCCAGTGCCTGATACTAATAATTTGGACTTTTCTCCTTTGACAGCAGAATTATCGGTGGAGGAGGTCAAAGAGGCCATTGATAAGTTACATCTGAAGAAGGCACCAGGTCCAGATGGTATCACAGCTGAATTCTATAAGAAATTTAGAGACCTCTTGGCTCCAATCCTCGTGGATGTATATAGGAATTGTCTAGAAAATCACCTGATGCCTCCATCCATGAGGGTCTCATCGCTAATTCTGCTGTCTAAAGGTAAAGACCCTAGCGACATCAAGAACTGGAGGCCAATTGCCCTCTTGAATGTCGACAGGAAAATTCTGGCAAAAATTCTGTTTTCTAGATTAGTTTGTTTGTCCCCGGCACTGTTGGCAGGCTGTCAGTATGGCACGGTAAAAGGGCGGAACATCTCTGGAGCGGTGCTCTCCATCAGGGAGATGTTTGAGAGATGTAAGGCCCTTGGGTGTGGGAGATATGTTGTTGGTCTTGACCAGGCTAAAGCCTTTGACAGAGTTGATCATGCGTATCTATGGGCCACTTTATCAAAGTACGGTATTCCGGGACAATTCATAGATTGGCTGAGAACTTTGTACTGTGAGGCTGAGAGCTTTCCTCTGATCAATGGTTGGCAGGGTGGCACGTTCAGGGTTGAGGCAGGGGTGCGACAAGGTTGCCCACTGAGTCCACTGCTGTATGTGTTTGCTATCGATCCATTCCTGAGATGGCTGCAGCGGTGTGGTTTTCAGGGGGTACCAGTCCCCCATTGCTTGCCCCTGGATGTTGTTGCCTACGCGGATGATGTGACTGTAGTGATATCTGAGCCTCGTGAGGTGGAGATGTTGTCTGCAGCCATCAGAAGCTACTCGGAGGCCTCAGGGTCTCTGGTCAACCTTGAGAAGAGTCAAGCTTTCTGGACATTGAGTAGAGACCCAGATTTTGATCTGCCGCAGTTTGCCAAGGCCTCCACCCATATTAAGATCCTTGGGGTTAAATTTGGGAGGGACGATAATTCCAGGTTAAATTGGGAAGAGAAGTTGGATGCCGGAAATGTAAAGGTTCAGCGGTGGAAGAACTGGAGGCTGACCTATAGAGAGCGGATCTCAATGTTGAAGACTTACCTGGTCCCCGTCTTCTTGTACGTCTCTGTCGTCTTTCCTTTGCCAGAATCTTTCTCGGCTAGGCTCTTTAGCCTGTTCTTCCAGCTCTTATGGGGGAACAGGTTGAACCCAGTAAAAAGAGGGATAACTTACCTGCAGAGGAAAGAGGGTGGGCTAGATATGTTAAATCCAAGGGTGTTCTTTGACTCCATGTTTCTTAAAGTTAATTTTGGTTGCCTGGACTCAAACAACAGTCCTCTGTGGGTGAATAGTGTCAGGGATTGGATATTGCCTTTTGCAGAACCTTGGATGCGAGGCGGCAGTCTCAAGAGGGGGAGATTGACTCCTGGACACCTTCCCCAGTATCTGGAGTACGGTATACGATGTCTCAAGAAATGGAGTATTGATAAGTGTTTCATTGAGAGTAAAACCAGGAGAGATCTATACTCCAGAGTGTGTAAGACCTTCTACAGTGTACAGCCTGTACTTAGGGACTGTCCAACCACAACCCTGCAGGACAGTCTGAGGCTTCTCAATGGTCCGCGGCTCCCCCCTAAGTTCTGGGATATCGCCTGGCTTTCATTACAGGGGAAGCTCTTTGTTAGGGGAAACCTGAAGTTCCTCAGTGTGTCAGATCGCATGTGTTCCTTGGGTTGTCAGCAGGAGGAGACTATGGATCACTTCATCTCAGAGTGTTGGGGTGGACGGAAAATCTGGTGTGACATATCCACCAAGCTACAGATCCCCACATTACAGTCCCTGAAATACCCAGAAATCATCTATGGGGTCACATCTAATGGGTATAATATCAACCGGGGGACCCTGTATCTGATCATCTCTGTGACCAAGTACTATCAGTGGCACACTAGAACGCGAGTCTCCATACATAGTGAGACATTCAATCACAGCAAAGCCATATCCCTCATTATGTCAGAGCTCAGGTGGATCCAAGCACTAGAGGTCAGGAAAAAGGGGGAGAACATCAGATTATGGAGGAACGTCCATCTGGACTGATGTATTGTATTGTATTGTATATTGTCATGGAGGCTATTATTTATTTATTTACTTCTATTTCTTTTCCCCTTTAGTTAAAATGGACTTAAGTTACAATTAGTATAAATTTATTTTCCTTTGCAAAAGTATAAGTTATACTGTATGATCATTTATTTATTTATTCTGATGGAAAAGTATTTCTGTATTTATGTTTGTTTTATACCAATAAAAATTGCCTCCTATATACAAGAATATAACTACTATAATACTGCCCCCTATATACAAGAATATAACTACTATAATACTGCCCCCTATATACAAGAATATAACTACTATAATACTGTTCCTATATACAGGAATATAACTACTATAACACTGCTCCTATATACAAGAATATAACTACTATAATACTGCTCCTATATACAGTAATATAACTACTATAATACTGTTCCTATATACAGGAATATACTACTATAATACTGCTCCTATATACAGGAATATAACTACTATAATACTGCCCCTATATACAGGAATATAACTACTATAATACTGCTCCCGTATACAAGAATATAACTACATACCTCCCAACCGTCCCGGATTTCGGGGTGCTGTCCCGCGGTCCCGGAACGCCCCCCCCGTGTCCCGCAATATATGTGGCCCCAGCGAAAAAAACAATAAACCAGTAACTCACCTGTCCTCCGGTCCCAGCAGCTCCTCTCCCGGCAGAGCGCGCACTCCCGTCATCCTCCGTGGCGGGCAGTGGAGTACAGAGTCACTGACTGTACCGGAAGTAATTCATATAGAGGCTGCAGGTCACTTCTGGCACAGTCAGTGTCTCTGTACCCCGCTGCCCACCCCGGAGGATGACGGGAGTGCGCGCTCTGCCGGGAGAGGAGCTGCTGGGACCGGAGGACAGGTGAGTTACTGTTTTTTTGTTTTTTCCGCTGGGGCCACACTAATGGGGGGTATTGGCTACTCTGTGGGGCGCTATATGGGGGCATTGGCTACTATATGGGGGGATTGGATAATATGTGGGGCACTATATGGGTTATTGGCTACTATGTGGGCCACTATGTGGGGGATTGGACACTATGTGGGGGATTGGACACTATGTGGGGGATTGGATACTATGTGGGGCATATATGGGGGCATTGGATACTATGTGGGGCATATATGGGGGCATTGGATACTATGTGGGGCACTATAATGGGGGATTGGATACTATATAGGGCATTTTTGGGGGGATTGGATACTATATAGGGCACTATTCAGTCAGCAGCATGTGGTGACTGTAGGGGAGTGGCTATGGAGAGTTAATATGGGGGCGTGGCTATGGAGGGTCGCTATGGGGGCGTGGCTATGGGACCGCGGCGCACATGTCCCTCTTTGCTCTTTGCAAAAGTTGGGAGGTATGTAACTACTATAATACTGCCCCTATATACAAGAATATAACTACTATATTCCCTTCCCTGACTGTGCACGCCTGCGGGGGGGGTGGGCGCTGACTGGCACAGTGTGGACTTAGTGTAGGGACCCATGTGTATCAGATACCTGCACGCGGTACATGGGGCAGTGTGGCTTGATCAATTCACATACAGAATTCTGATGTTTTTTATGCAGCCGAGAGGTACTAGTATTAGCCATAGGTGTGAGGTGCAGCACTCTTTTTCTTCCCTGAACCGTATTTTGTTTCTCTCTTTTCTCCGTGTTTTGCACTCCTCCTGGTGAGACCCACATGACCGCAATTAGCAGGAGACACCTGAGTGCTCATGGTTTTATTCCCTCCTGTCTGTCCCATTCTATCTTTGATAGCTATGGTGAGTGCAATACCTTATCCAGACTTGTGCTGTTTGGGGGCAGCTTCCTCCGCCGGTGGTGCTGGCTGGGTTTTGGTGTGGCATTTTTGGGTCTGGTCCTGTGGCATGGGGGTTGCAGGGCCGTTCCATGGCCTCCCTTCCCTGACTGTGCACGCCTGCGGGAGTGGTGGTCGCTGACTGGCACAGTGTGGACTTAGTGTAGGGACCCATGTGTATCAGATACCTGCACGCGGTACATGGGGCAGTGTGGCTTGATCAATTCACATACAGAATTCTGATGTTTTTTATGCAGCCGAGAGGTACTAGTATCAGCCATAGGTGTGAGGTGCAGCACTCTGTTTCTTCCCTGAACCGTATAACTACTATAATACTGCTCCTATATACAAGAATATAACTACTATAATACTGCTCCTATATACAAGAATATAACTACTATAATACTGCCCCTATATACAGGAATATAACTACTATAATACTGCTCCCGTATACAAGAATATAACTACTATAATACTGTTTCCTATGTACAAGAATATAACTACTATAATACTGCTCCTATATACAGGAATATAACTACTATAATACTGCCCCTATATACAAGAATATAACTACTATAATACTGCTCCTATATACAAGAATATAACTACTATAATACTGCTCCAATATACAAGAATATAACTACTATAATACTGCCTCCTATCTGTGAGGACGTGTGTTGGTAGCTCTCCTGCATTGCTCTGATGCCTGGAGAAAGCCCGGGGCGGGGCCACCCTGGGTGGGGAAGCTCCCCAAGCGAGGCCCAGGCTCCAAGGCCTACACTGAGAGACAACTCCCAGCATTCTAAGGTGGATGAAAATCCCAAAGTTTCCAGTAATGAAGAGAAAGTAAGCGGCAAAGTAAAGATATGAAGATGGAAGTCAGTGAGAAAGCTAAAGAAACAGCAGCAGGAAGCCCTAAGCCAAGCCAGAAGAGTGAGCACATGGTGAGACAAGCAGTAGAAGCAGCAGGTGCACAGCCCCCCACTCCTGCACCCAGACAGAAGAAGACATCTCTGGAGAGACAGACCCTGCAGGAGAACATCAGGCAGCAGGTGATGGTCTCCAGGATGGTGGGTCAAGGCAAGACCAGATCTGCTGCAAAGCTGGAACCAGGTGATTGCAAACAGCCTGAGAGACTGAATAGACCAGAGCCACAGAGAGCACAGAGTCCGGCACCAGCAGAGACGGAGCCAGAGAGAGCACCTGAGCTGCAGATGGCCGAGGAGATCCCAGGTCTGGTAAGGAGAATGGGGGAGCTAAAACACCATAAGCAAATGCTGCAACTACAGATAGACTGTATTTACAACCTAAAAACTGTCCAACCAGAGAGTAACACCCTGTATGATACCAAACTGTACTCACTGAGCATTGAGCTGGCTGATGTGGTGATGGAGATGGACTGTGTCCTGGAGAGGATGGGGCCTCTGGCGGAGACTTACCACAACCAGGAACGCTTTGCTGCCCAAGCTCAGACTGTATCATCCCAGTCCAGACCCTCAGATGCTGCGTCTATGTCCCAGCGAGGGTCACGTGTCATCCTGCAGGCCCCAAGTTTTGTGTTCCAGAAGGACAAAAAAGACCAGCAGGGACAACCACATGCACTATTAGTCCCAGCCAACACTGTACAACAACAGGACATTGGGGAGTGTGGAGAGTCATCTGTGTGTGAGACTGTGAAAAGTAATGGTGATCCAGTTGTACCTAACCCTCAGACAGCAGCACATGGACTACAAGTCCCAGGAGAAGCAACATCGGCACCACAAGTCCCAGCCAACACTGCACAGCAGCAGGACAGTGGACAATCATCTGGGTGTCAGACTGTGGTAGTCATGCTGTACCTGAGGTGTCAGGGGTTGGAGGGGATACACAGTCTGTGTGGGACATGGAACCATCTGATGATGCGAAGTAGATGGGGTGGTGGAGGTTGAGAAAAATGTTTTATGTGATTTCCCCCCATTAACCTCAGCAAGACCCACGCATGTTGAGGCTGCCCCCTCTAGTACAGATCCTCACCCTAAACCCCCTGAGAGTGCCCCCCGTCAGGAACCCCCCAGAAACGCCTGGAGTCGGGGTGCTCCATCATTCACCCCCAGTGCCCATTATACCAGCCAGGCGTTTAAGAGGAGGAACGTGGTGAGGTTCAAGCATAAGGGCAACAAGGAAGACCTCCCAGCCAGGAGACTAGTCATCCGGGAGCTCCTGTGCCACCAGATGGGGTTCTCACCAGCAGACATCCTGGCCGTAATAAACCTTCCAGACAGACAGGGCTATGACGTCAGCTTTAAGCTCATGTCCAGTCTGGATCGGTTTTGGGCGCAGTTTCCCAGGTTTAGAGACACAGACAGCTGGAGTAAGTTCATCCTCATTCCCATTTCTAAGCCTGATACGGCCACGGTAAATATCATCTTCTGGAATAAGGCTGTTCCCCCTCAGGATATAGTGGTATGGCTCAGGAGACACTGTGACCTCATGTCTGACCTCACCAAAGCCCGTGACGATGATGGTATCTGGACTGGAGAGTGGCAGGCACTGGTAAAGCTGCGGCAGCATAATAACATCACGCTGCATCTCCCCAATTCTTTCTTCATTGGGAGAGAGAAAGGGGTCTGTTTCTATCCTGGGCAGCCCAGGAAATGCTTCAAGTGCGGTAAACTTGGTCATGTGGCGAGTGTGTGCACGGTGCTGAGGTGCAACCTGTGTGGGGAGGTCGGCCATGTCAGTTCCACCTGCAAGAACATCCGCTGTAACCTATGTGGTAGGATCGGCCACCCGCACAGGGAATGCCCAGATGCCTGGCACAGTATATGTGGAGATCTCCCTGACCAGGACTTGCTGGCAGCAGCAGATGTGTTAGAGGAGAAGCTCTAATGTCAGGGACAATACTCACCAGACAGGAGGTCCATCAGAGTTCAGACAATGTAACACCAAGTCCATCATCAGTGAAGGTGCAAGTACACACAGAGGGGGTACAGAGACGCACAGAGGCCCATAGAGGCCACCTCAGACCAACAGCAGTCACAGACAGTCTCCTCTATGTCACCATCTGTATCTGAGGAAATAAAAAGCAATAAGAGGAAGAAAAAAGACCCGTCCTCTCGAAAACCTGAGGAGAGTCCCAGCGCTGGCCAGAGGGCCAAGAAACCAGTCACTACCACTTATGGAATCATGGTCTTATCTAATAGATATGATGTCCTCTCAAAATCAGATGGTGACTATGAGAAAGAGCAAGGAAGGATAGATAAAGAGTGTGAAGAGGACACAGGGCTCCCCTGCACAAAAAAGAAAACCCCCACTATAGAGACTCCGACACAGTCAGATATGGAGACTGGAGGTAGAGACAGCGACTCTGATATGTGATGATGGCAGTCACTAATATGGTATTCCTCTATTGTCTTCTCATGGCTGGGTTCTCATTAAACATCATCTCCAGTAATGCCAACAGTATAAAAGTAAGAAGAACGAGACATGCAGTATACAACCATCTGAGACACCTGAATGCTGATGTCATCTTCTTGCAAGAGACACGTCTAACGTCATCTGGACTGTTGTCTGAGGCCCAGAGAGATTGGACATCTGGTCCGTCCTTTTGGTCGCTGGCTGTAGAGCCTTATGCGGGAGTAGCCATACTGTTTAACACCACTGACGTGACTGTGCATAGGATAACAGAGGTTGTTATGGGGAGGTGTCTGGTCCTTGAGGTCACTGTCCATGGCAGACGGCTCAGGTTTATTAACATCTATGGCCCACAGACAGTGACTGAAAGGATCCATGTCCTTAATGAGGTGAAGCCATACCTCTTTACCTCTATTCCCATTGTATTAACTGGAGACTTTAACGTTGCCCGGTCAGCAGGTGACAGGTCCTCCGGCAGAGCTGTGGTCAGGGACTCTACAGTCCTTAATAACATCATTTTGCAGGCTGGTCTGAGTGACGTCTTTACACAGGGTGGGAGGAGGCCGAAATTCACATACTGCTGTGGTGATAGGAGGAGTAGAATAGATCTGGCGTTTATGAATCCCACAGAAACTGTTAGCAGGATGAGTGAGAGAGCCGTCCCATACTCCGATTACCTGGCCTTGTGTTTCTGTCTGGGAGTCGCTAAACATCCAGATCTCGGTAGGGGGTTATGGAAACTTAATTCCAGCCTCCTGGATGATGTTTATGTCCAGAACTGTGTTCACTCCCTCCTCCAGGACCAACTTGAGAGAGTGGATTTTTATGATGGTATGGCCGACTGGTGGGAGGATGTCAAGGAGGAGATCTGCTCCCTCTTGAGGAAACTGCCTATTAGGAGAGGGAAGAGTAAGTATGGCCAGTATCTAAGACTGCGTAAAGAATTGGAGTCACTGTATTCGGCGGGTGGGGGTGACCAACAAAGGATTGACCGGCTGAAATCCGAGATGAGCCAGTATCAGTATAGCAGGTATACCTCCCTGGTGGTTGAACGGGATTATGGGTCCTTAGGGTCTCCTGATCCCTTTGAGAATTGCCGGGAGCGTGTGGCAAAGAAATCTGTCACCGGTCTCACTGACTCCCAGGGGTCGTGAGATCTTACTATACTGACTTGTTTCAGAGCAAGGCTTTGGATAAGGAAAAAGTGACCCTATTCTTGGAGGCAACTCCAGTGCCTGATACTAGCAATTTGGACTTTTCTCCTTTGACAGCAGAATTATCGGTGGAGGAGGTCAAAGAGGCCATTGATAAGTTACATCTGAAGAAGGCACCAGGTCCAGATGGTATTACAGCTGAATTCTATAAGAAATTCAGAGACCTCTTGGCTCCAATCCTGGTGGATGTTTATAGGAATTGTTTAGAAAATCACCTGATGCCTCCATCCATGAGGGTCTCATCGCTAATTCTGCTGTCTAAAGGTAAAGACCCTAGCGACATCAAGAACTGGAGGCCAATTGCCCTCTTGAATGTCGACAGGAAGATTCTGGCAAAAATTCTGTTCTCTAGATTAGTTTGTTTGTCCCCGACACTGTTGGCAGGCTGTCAGTATGGCACAGTAAAAAGGCAGAACATCTCTGGAGCGGTACTCTCCCATCAGGGAGATGTTTGAGAGATGTAAAGCCCTTGGGTGTGGGAGATATGTTGTAGGTCTTGACCAGGCTAAAGCCTTTGACAGAGTAGATCATGTTTATCTATGGGCCACTTTATCAAAGTACGGTATTCCGGGACAATTCATAAAGTGGTTGAAGACTTTGTACTGTGAGGCTGAGAGCTTTCCTCTTATCAATGGTTGGCAGGGTGGCACGTTCAGGGTTGAGGCAGGGGTGAGACAAGGTTGCCCACTGAGTCCACTGCTGTATGTGTTTGCTATCGATCCGTTCCTGAGATCACTGCAGCGGTGTGGTTTTCAGGGGGTACCGGTCCCCCATTGCTTGTCCCTGGATGTTGTTGCCTACGCGGATGATGTGACTGTAGTTATATCTGAGCCTTGTGAGGTGGAGATGTTGTCTGCAGCCATCAGAAGCTACTCGGAGGCCTCAGGGTCTCTGGTCAACCTTGAGAAGAGTCAAGCTTTCTGGACATCGAGTAGAGACCCAGATTTTGATCTGCCGCAGTTTGCCAAGGCCTCCACCCATATTAAGATCCTTGGGGTTAAATTTGGGAGGGACGATAATTCCAGACTAAATTGGAAGGAAAAGTTGGAAGCCGGAAATGTAAAGGTTCAGCGATGGAAGAACTGGAGGCTGACCTATACAGGGCGGATCTCAATGTTGAAGACTTACCTGGTCCCCGTCTTCTTGTACGTCTCTGTCGTCTTTCCTTTGCCAGAATCTTTCTCGGCTAGGCTCTTTAGCCTGTTCTTCCAGCTCTTATGGGGGAACAGGTTAAACCCAGTAAAAAGAGGGATAACTTACCTGCAGAGGAGAGAGGGTGGGATGGATATGTTAAATCCAAGGGTGTTCTTTGACTCCATGTTTCTAAAAGTTAATTTTGGTTGCCTGGACTCAAACAACAGTCCTCTGTGGGTGAATAGTATCAGGGATTGGATATTGCCTTTTGCAGAACCTTGGATGCGAGGCGGCAGTCTCAAGAGGGGCAGATCGACTTGTGGCTTCCTCCCCCAGTATCTGGAGTATGACATACGATGTTTCAAGAAATGGAGTATTGATAAGTGTTTCATTGAAAACAAAACGAGGAAAGAGCTATACTCCAGAGTGTGTAAGACCTTCTACAGTGTACAGCCTGCACTTAGGGACTGTCCAACCACAACCCTGCAGGACAGTCTGAGGCTTCTCAATGGTCCGCGACTCCCCCCTAAGTTCTGGGATATTGCCTGGCTGTCATTACAGGGGAAGCTCTTTGTTAGGGGAAACCTAAAGTTCCTCAGTGTGTCAGATCGCATGTGTCCCTTAGGTTGTCAGCAGGAGGAGACCATGCTTCACTTCATCTCAGAGTGTTGGGGTGGACGGAAAATCTGGCATGACATATCCGCCAAGCTAAAAGTCCCCACATTACAGTCACTGAAATACCCGGAAATCATCTATGAGGTCAAATCGAATGGGTATAACCAACCGGGGGACCCTGTATCTGATCATCTCGGTGATTAAGTATTATCACTGGCACACAAGAACACGAGTCTCGGTCCATAGTGAGCCATTCAATCCAACCAAAGCCATATCCCTCATTATGTCAGAGCTCAGGTGGATCCAGGCACTAGAGGTCAGGAAAAAAGGGGAGAACATCAAATTATGGAGGAACGTCCATCTGGACTAATGTATTGTATTGTATATTGTATATTGTCACGGAGGCTATTACTTACTTCTTTTTATTTCCCTTTAGTTAAAATGGACTTAAGTTACAATTAGTATAATTTTATTTTATTATGCACAAGTATAAGTTAAACTGTATGATTATTTATTTTTTCTGATGGAAAAGTATTTCTGTATTTATGTTTGTTTTATACCAATAAAAATTGCCTCCTATATACAAGAATATAACTACTATAATACTGCCCCCTATATACAAGAATATAACTACTATAATATTGCCCCCTATATACAAGAATATAACTACTATAATACTGCCCCCTATATACAAGAATATAACTACTATAATACTGTTCCTATATACAGGAATATAACTACTATAATACTGCCCCCTATATACAAGAATATAACTACTATAATACTGCCCCCTATATACAGGAATATAACTACTATAATACTGATCCTATATACAGGAATATAACTACTATAACACTGCTCCTATATACAAGAATATAACTACTATAATACTGCTCCTATATACAGGAATATAACTACTATAATACTGCTCCTATATACAGGAATATAACTACTATAATACTGCTCCTATATACAGGAATATAACTACTATAATACTGCTCCTATATACAAGAATATAACTACTATAATACTGCTCCTATATACAGGAATATAACTACTATAATACTGCCCCTATATACAGGAATATAACTACTATAATGCGGTTCAGGGAAGAAACAGAGTGCTGCACCTCACACCTATGGCTGATACTAGTGCCGCTTGGCTAAATAAAAAACACATCAGAATTTTGTGTATGAATTGATCAAGCCATACTGCCCCATGTACCTCGTGCCGGTATCTGATACACATGGGTCCCTACACTAAGTCCACACCGTGCCAGTCAGTGGCCACCAACCCCGCAGGCGTGCACAGCCAGGGAACGGGGGCCATGGGACGGCCCTGCGACCCCCATGCCACAGGACCAGACCCAAAAACACCACACCAGAACCCAGCCAGCACCGCCGGCGGAGAAGGTCGCCCCCAAGCAGCACAAGTCTGGATAAGGTATTGCGCTCACCATAGCTGCAGCAAACAGAATGGGAAAAAACAGGAGGGATTAAAACCATGTGCACTCAGGTGTCTCCTGCTAATTGCGGTCATGTGGGTCTCACCAGGAGGAGTGCAATACACGGAGAAAAGAGAGAAACAAAATGCGGTTCAGGGAAGAAACAGAGTGCTGCACCTCACACCTATGGCTGATACTAGTGCCGCTTGGCTAAATAAAAAACACATCAGAATTTTGTGTATGAATTGATCAAGCCATACTGCCCCATGTACCTCGTGCCGGTATCTGATACACATGGGTCCCTACACTAAGTCCACACCGTGCCAGTCAGTGGCCACCAACCCCGCAGGCGTGCACAGCCAGGGAACGGGGGCCATGGGACGGCCCTGCGACCCCCATGCCACAGGACCAGACCCAAAAACACCACACCAGAACCCAGCCAGCACCGCCGGCGGAGAAGGTCGCCCCCAAGCAGCACAAGTCTGGATAAGGTATTACACTCACCATAGCTGCAGCAAACAGAATGGGAAAAAACAGGAGGGATTAAAACCATGTGCACTCAGGTGTCTCCTGCTAATTGCGGTCATGTGGGTCTCACCAGGAGGAGTGCAATACACGGAGAAAAGAGAGAAACAAAATGCGGTTCAGGGAACCGGCACGAGGTACATGGGGCAGTATGGCTTGATCAATTCATACACAAAATTCTGATGTGTTATTTATTTAGCCTAGGGGCACTAGTATCAGCCATAGGTGTGAGGTGCAGCGCTCTTTTTCTTCTCTGAACCGCATTTTGTTTCTCTCTTTTCTCCGTGTATTGCACTCCTCCTGGTGAGACCCACATGACCGCAATTAGCAGGAGACACCTGAGTGCACATGGTTTTAATCCCTCCTGTTTTTTCCCATTCTGTTTGCTGCAGCTATGGTGAGCGCAATACCTTGTCCAGACTTGTGCTGCTTGGGGGCGACCTTCTCCACCGGCGGTGCTGGCCGGGTTCTGGTGTGGTGTTTTTGGGTCTGGTCCTGTGGCATGGGGGTCGCAGGGCCGTCCCATGGCCCCCGTTCCCTGGCTGTGCACGCCTGCGGGGTTGGTGGCCACTGACTGGCACGGTGTGGACTTAGTGTAGGGACCCATGTGTATCAGATACCGGCACGAGGTACATGGGGCAGTATGGCTTGATCAATTCATACACAAAATTCTGATGTGTTATTTATTTAGCCAAGCGGCACTAGTATCAGCCATAGGTGTGAGGTGCAGCACTCTGTTTCTTCCCTGAACCATAACTACTATAATACTGCTCCCGTATACAAGAATATAACTACTATAATACTGCTCCTATATACAAGAATATAACTACTATAATAATTCTCCTATATACAAGAATATAACTACTATAATACTGCTCCCTATATACAGGAATATACTACTATAATACTGCTCCTATATACAGGAATATAACTACTATAATACTGCCCCCTATATACAAGAATATAACTACTATAATACTGTTCCTATATACAAGAATATAACTACTATAACACTGCTCCTATATACAAGAATATAACTACTATAATACTGCCCCCTATACAGGGCCGGCCTTTGGGGTGTGCGACCTGTGCGCTTGCACAGGGCGCATCACTCCCGGCCAGCTAGGGGGCGTTCAGGCAGAGCGCTCCCCTAGCTGTCCGCACGGCGCCCTCCTCCAGTGCCTGTTCCTCCCGGGCTCCCCTCTGCCTTCTCATGGGCGCCGTGTACTCTCCTATCAATCTTGTGACCGCAAGCAGAGCAGTGCTTGCGGTCACAAGACTGATCAAACAGTACGCCTACAGCTGACGCGCTCCCTGGGGATTCCCCAGCAGAGCACGCATCAGTGACCTCAGCGTCAGCCAGCGTCCTTGTACTTCCGGCACAGGCGCACGCTGAGGTCACTGGTGTGTGCGGTGCCGGGGACATGCCCAGAGAGCGCGCATCGGCCGGGGGCGATGCAGAAGACGAGAGCCGCGGCGTGGGAGCGAGATGTTAGGTGAGTTATGTGTTTTTGTTTTTTCAATCTGCACAAAGGAGGCAGACAACATAAAGGGGCAATGTATATGGGGCAGACAACATAAAGGGGCAATCTATATGGGGCAGACAACATAAAGGGGCAATCTATATGGGGCAGACAACATAAAGGGGCAATGTATATGGGGCAGACAACATAAAGGGGCAATCTATATGGGGCAGACAACATAAAGGGGCAATCTATATGGGGCAGACAACATAAAGGGGCAATCTATATGGGGCAGACAACATAAAGGGGCAATCTATATGGGGCAGACAACATAAAGGGGCAATCTATATGGGGCAGACAACATAAAGGGGCAATCTATATGGGGCAGACAACATAAAGGGGCAATCTATATGGGGCAGACAACATAAAGGGGCAATGTATATGGGGCAGACAACATAAAGGGGCAATCTATAAGGGGGCAGACAACATAAGGGGGCAATCTATAAAGGGGAAGACAACATAAGGGGGCAATCTATAAAGGGGCAGACAACATAAAGGGGCAATCTATAAGGGGGAGACAACATAAGGGGGCAATCTATAAGGGGGGAGACAACATAAAGGGGCAATCTATAAGGGGGGAGACAACATAAGGGGGCAATCTATAAAGGGGCAGACAACATAAAGGGGCAATCTATAAGGGGGCAGACAACAAAGGGGCAATCTATAAGGGGGGGACAACATAAGGGGGAGACAACATAATGGGGCAATCTATAAGGGAGACAACATAAGGGGGATGGACAACACAGGGGGGCCATCTACAAGGGAATGGACAACACGGGTGCCATTTATAAGGGGGTCAACACGGGGGCTATCTGTAAGGGGGACTACAAAGAGGGGGCCATCTATAAGGGAGGGCTACAAAGAGGGGGCCATCTATAAGGGAGGGCTACAAAGAGGGGTACCATATACTATAGGGGGGACTACACAGAGGGGGGTTCTCAAGGAGATGCACATGGGGTCATATATAGGGAAGACTGAACAAGGGGCCATCTATAAGGAGGCTGAATAGAGGGGGGGCCATATACTAGAGGGGGATCACATAGTGTCAGCCTACTCACTAAATGAGGGTGTAAAGGGGCCGATACAGATGTGCAGTGTGTAGAGAGATGAGGATGGTGCCAGAGTGAGGAGCCTAATATATTTGTCTAGCAGATTCTGTGGATTCGTGGCACGGAGAATGGCCCAGGGCAGAAGAAGAAGAAAATTAAAGGGGAACAACTCTGATCAGAGAAGACGTCCCCTGTGAGTCACTTGATATAACTGCACTCTAATGTATATGGTGTACAGAACCTGTGTAGAGCTGTGTCCACCTCTATATGACTGGATGAGGTGTTAGTGATCTATGTACAGTGGATTATTCAGTAGTGGCGGTAGTGTTAGTCAGTATGCGGTGGTATTAGTCAGTATGTGGTGGTGTTAATCAGTATGTGGTGGTAATATGGATTTAGTATACCGGATTGGGTCAGCAACAATATAGTGGTGATGGTAGTGGTTGTGGTGTGGTGGTAATATTTCCCCCTTGTATACTAGTATTATTGGTAATATTGGTCTCAGTATACAGGATTTGGGCAGTAACAGTATAGCAGTAATATGTATGGTGATAATATTTCCTTCTTTATACTGGTATTATTGTTAATACTGGATATATATACCCCCCCCCCCCTAATAGCATCGCTTGTTCGAGGAGGGGGCCCAGTCATCAGCTGTTGCATTATCCACAACCAGCTGTCAGCTAGATGTATGTAAGTGCAAGTATATGTATATAGATAATGTATTTTCAATGTATAGGTGTGCATGTGTGTGTACTGGAGGTTTATATATGCATAATGTGTGTTTAAATATGTGTGACATTGTATATGTGTGTACTATATAATGTGTATGGGGGGTGTACTGTTATATAATGTGTTTGTAGTGTGTGTTCTGTTATATAATGTATTTTCAATGTGTAGGTGTGCTTGTGTGTGTACTGGATACTACTTCCCCCTCCAGCCATACACACAACTACTACATGGCTGGGAGAAGTAGTAGTTGTGTGTATGGATGGAGAGGGAAGTAGTAGTTGTGTGTATGGCTGGAGGGGGAAGTACTAGTTGTGTGTATGGCTGGAGGGGGAAGTTGTGTGTGACTGGGTGAGTAGTAGTTGTGTGTATGGCTGGGGGAGATAGTAGTATTTGTGTGTATGGCTGGGGGAGATAGTAGTAGTTGTGTGTATGGCTGGTGGGGGTAGTATTTGTGTGTATGGTTGGTGGGGGTAGTAGTTGTGTGTATGGATAGATAAGTAGTAGTTGTGTGTATGGCTGGAGGGGGAAGTTGTGTGTGACTGGGTGAGTAGTAGTTGTGTGTATGGCTGGGGGAGATAGTAGTATTTGTGTGTATGGCTGGGGGAGATAGTAGTAGTTGTGTGTATGGCTGGTGGGGGTAGTATTTGTGTGTATGGTTGGTGGGGGTAGTATTTGTGTGTATGGTTGGTGGGGGTAGTATTTGTGTGTATGGTTGGTGGGGGTAGTAGTTGTGTGTATGGATAGATAAGTAGTAGTTGTGTGTATGGCTGGAGGGGGTAGTAGTATTTGTGTGTATGGCTGGTGGGGGTAGTAGGTAGTTGTGTGTATGGCTGGTGGGGGTAGTATTTGTGTGTATGGTTGGTGGGGGTAGTAGTTGTGTGTATGGATAGATAAGTTTCGCACAGGGCGCCATCTACCTTAAGGCCGGCCCTGCCCCTATATACAGGAATATAACTACTATATACAAGAATATAACTACTATAATACTGCTCCTATATACAGGAATATAACTACTGTAATACTGCTCCTATATACAAGAATATAACTACTATAATACTGCTCCTATATACAAGAATATAACTACTATAATACTGCTCCTATATACAGGAATATAACTACTATATACAAGAATATAACTACTATAATACTGCTCCTATATACAAGAATATAACTACTATAATACTGCTCCTATATACAGGAATATAACTACTATAATACTGCTCCTATGGAATGGATGATAACACAGGACGTATACTGAGTAATAGACTATCCTGGATAGTTTTGTCTGGTTGGTGCTGACAATAGTCCTGACCTGAGACCTGCGCAGTCCTGTGTTTGCAGACATGTGATTACTGTATACACAACTTAGAACATTTTTTATTTTGTGTTTAGAAAATAATTTTGTGCCAGATTTACAAACAATTTATAAAATCTTACATTTAAAATAAAAAATACAAACAAATATTTACAGGCTAATGTTTCCGCTTTACATTACAGTATCCACATAATGCTGCCATGCAGCACCTACATAACAGTACCATATGGTATCCAGATAAAACTGTCATAGGCTATGTTCACACTCCGTAGTAATCATGGCCGTTGCAACAACGGACGTGATTTCTAAACCACTTACGTAGTGCTGCCTTCTGAGGAATCCCAGACGGAGTGTATACACATAGTATACACTCCAGCCGCGATCCCTAGTGGCGCCGTGAGAAACTGACATGTCATTTTTCTTTCATTAAATAGCGGCCACAGAAAACCCTGTCAGTGCACACAGTGGAGCAAGCGGCTACGGCCGTACACTCCATTGTGTGCAGTGGGGAGTTCTGATGCGGGTGCGCATGGATGCACTTGCATCAGAACACAGCCGCGCTAAAGATCATTCGGCGGTACTGCAGATCATCCGGTCGGTACTGCCACGGAACGGCCGGTATCTTACAAGGTATGAACATAGCCAAAAGGTGCATATATAACAGTACCATAAGGTATCCACATAATACTGCCATGCAGCACCTACATAACAGGGCCATAGGCTATCAACATAATACTGCAACGAAGCAACTACGTAACAGTACCATAGGGTATCCACATATTACTGTCATGAAGCACCTACATAACAGTACCGAAGGGTATCAAAATAATACTGTCATAAGGTGCATACATAACAGTACTATAGGGTATCCACATAATACTGCCATGCAGCATCTACATGACAGTACCATAAGGTATCCACATAATACTGCCATAAGGTACCTACATAACTTTACTATACCAAAACAATGGGATACAGTTCTAAAATAGCATCACTACATAGGATCTATATAGTACCGAGTGGCACAACTGAAATCCTTAGGGTCCTAGAGCAAAGTGGGATGGGTTCCTAACACCTAATAATGAGAGGCAGTAGTGAAAGGTACAGATAATAGCACCTTATATTCAAGAACCCACATAGCAGCACCAAGATATGAAAAGTACAATGGTTTTGCGCTTGAAAGTGCCCCTCAACCACTCATGCGGCTCAGGCATCATATTTGGTCCCAGTCTCCACCTCCTCACACATCACACATCAAATTATTTGGTTGTGAGAAAGGTGTCAGCTTCGCCAGTGGCCATAATGGTCCAATCACAATTAGTAGTTGATGGTTAAGGGTTGGGGTTAGGGTTTGGTGGGAAAAATTTACAGGCACTCGGCACAGAAAGCCAACGTGGCCAAACCACTCCACCATCATCTTGTATGAGGTCAGGGAGCTTAGCTGTGGACCAAACATTCATCCCACCAGCCACAACTCTTCTTGGTGAACCTCATAACTATCCAGTGTCCAAATGAGCAATCCTTCTGATGGAGGTCAAAAACATTTAATGCCCATTGGAAACTCGATGGACCTGGATTCTTCTACCATCTGGTACAGAAATGCTGCTCTGGGACCTGTGACATGAAGTTGGTAGATGGAATCACAAAGTAGTCATCTAGTTGTGGAACCTTGAACAACAATGACTACAGGTGGAGATCATCATGTCCTCCAACTATGGCTGGTGGTCAATGGTGGCATTGAGGCCTAATAGTCTCTCTCGTATGGCACATGGTGCACATTTAGGCTCTGTATTGCTTCTGTTTAACATATACTTAAAGAGGTTGTCCGGGAAAAAATTAAAAGTAAGACATTGTGGAAGTCCGACCTTCATACCCCTCACCGATATAAGTATTTGGCCCTCGGCTTCTTTGTTATGAATAGAGCCGCAGCTCTATTCATTCTTATGGAGCAGCAGAAACGGCTCGTGTAAGCACTCTTCCAGCTTACTCAGCTCTCTCTGGTGGCTCCGTAGGAATGACTAGAGCCACGGGTCACGTGCTATACCAGCAGCTCTATTCATAATAAAAAACACAGGTGCCCGATACGGAGATCGTCGGGGTGTGCAGAAATTGGACCCCCCCCCCCCCGCAATCTCTTAATTTTTCCCAGGCAACCTCTTCAAATGCGCCACCCACCAGGCAAGGACGCCTAGGGAGACATTTTGCGTGTACACTGGGAACATGAACTGTAACAAATGTCCAACTTTTCTCATTTCTCGCCAAAGTTGTCCAATGACAAAAAAAGTGGGAGTCGTCTCCAAGGAAATTGTGAAATTTATGAATAAGAAGGCACTATGATGGCTCAAACTTTGGGTGTAGAATTCATTGTCGGGCTTGTAATAAAGTTGCTGATCTACGTTACGCCAGTCTTGGTAAATTTCGGCTACCGACTCCGTAAATGTACCTATATGTAGTGACATCATAAATGACTCATCACATCAGGAGATCAATAGATGTTTACAGAAAACCTAGAGCTTTCTCTCCCCTTGGTTTCCATGGGGCAATAGACGTGATTTTCTGTAGACTTCTATGGGGAACCTCTCGATATTCTTGACCACATGATAACTACCAGGACTGTGGACCTCTCCACTAGTGTGATAGGGTCATATCTGTTATATTACATTCATTATGTCACAAGGTGAGATATTTGTCCATAAATAATGATATAGAGTAGGCAGGAGACCACCAGCAATGGATGGTTTCCTGGCTGGTGGTCTTCTCCAGTAAAGAAATGGAGGATGGTCTCCTCATTCTTCTAAATAATGGCTTCTGATTCAATCTCCCAACAGATTTCTCATATTTTGTTTTTTTTCCTGGTGAAATTATGTAAACTTTTGAGAACTTAATACAAACAACATCCATGAAGCCCCCAGAGCTCTGGTAACCTTGGGAAGCCGTCATCTCCTTGGTCATCTGGTCATCTCTGTGGTAGTCTCTATTCTACAATGGAAAGTCTTAAATTTCACTTTCTTCTACAGTCTCCTCTATGGTTTCCCCCAATGTCAAACCGCCATCACTGCTCTCCGAAACACTCCTCCGGGTAAAATACTGTAGCGGGGCGCTGTTCTTTGGGCCCAGGTCAGAGGAGACATTGACAGTGGCTTGTAGAAGCTGCACACCACTATTCTTCTTACCATTCTGGTAATTCCCTCTGTCCAGGAAAAATTTACCCTTCATGTTTTTAGCTCCCTGGGTTTTATACTTCACTTTATTACCAAAAAAACAACTTTTACATGGAAAATACTGGAGGAGGAAGAGATTCCACTGTTTTCTGAGCTCGGCTTTTACCTGAGAAAAGAAGAAGGATAACAAAGCTAAAACTCTTCTACATGGGGGGCAGTATTATAGTAGTTATATTCCTGTATATAGGGGCAGTATTATAGCAGTTATATTCTTGTATATAGGAGCAGTATTATAGTAGTTATATTCTTGTATATAGGAGCAGTATTATAGTAGTTATATTCTTGTATATAGGAGCAGTATTATAGTAGTTATATTCCTGTATATAGGGGCAGTATTATAGTAGTTATATTCTTGTATATAGGGGGCAGTATTATAGTAGTTATATTCTTGTATATAGGAGCAGTATTATAGTAGTTATATTCTTGTATATAGGGAGCAGTATTATAGTAGTTATAACCAAGTCAGTAGAGAGCAGAGCCCGCTCTAGAGGTGTATAAGGCTATACAGATGGATAGGTACGTAGACAAACAATATCCAGTGGACCTGGGGCTGGGGAGCAGCAGCAGAAAAGGAGACTGTATATGGCAAAAGCAGGTAGAAACAAAAATCCAAAGCACTCACCAGCCGATGCGGTCTTCAAAGGTTTATTAGATACAAATCACCATCGGGAGGGGGAGAGTGGAACAGGTGCGGGAACGTAGGCAACACAACAGTTTCACGCCGCAGCGCTTTTGTCAAGTTTGACAAAACGCTGCGGGGATGAAACTGTTGTGTTGAATACGTTCCTGCACCTGTTCCACTCTCCCCCTCCCGATGGTGATTTGTATCTAATAAACCTTTGAAGACCGCATCGGCTGGTGAGTGCTTTGGATTTTTGTCTCTACCTGCTTTTGCCATTATAGTAGTTATATTCTTGTATATAGGAGCAGTATTATAGTAGTTATATTCTTGTATATAGGGGGCAATATTATAGTAGTTATATTCTTGTATATAGGAGCAGTATTATAGTAGTTATATTCTTGTATATAGGAGCAGTATTATAGTAGTTATATTCTTGTATATAGGAGCAGTATTATAGTAGTATATTCCTGTATATAGGAGCAGTATTATAGTAGTATATTCCTGTATATAGGTGCAGTATTATAGTAGTTATATTCTTGTACATAGAAAGCAGTATTAAAGTAGTTATATTCCTGTATATAGGGGGCAGTATTATAGTGGTTATATTCCTGTATATAGAGGGCAGTATTATAGTAGTTATATTCCTGTATATAGGAGCAGTATTAAAGTAGTTATATTCTTGTATATAGGAACAGTATTATAGTAGTTATTTTCTTTTACATAGGATCATTATTATAGTAGTTATATTTTTGTATATAGAGGGGAAGTTTTATAATAGTTATATATGGGATTTTATTATTGCGGTTGTTATTTTTTTAATCTTCTGCAGTATCTTTCCTGTATTATATTACATGTCTCTCTCTTTATAGCAATGATGCAGTGGCTCTGGGTCTATATGTCCTTGCTGCATCTTATTGCTTTCCGCAGGGCGCTCTTGTCCTTGAGTCTATATGAGATAATACCGTACAGTAACCTGATAATTAACAATCTTACGGCTCCATGAAGAATACGACTAATTGACCTTTTCACTGATGAAGAATAAATCTCCCGACTATATGCAGGAAGACATTTACTTCCTCAGCACTGTGTATGAAGCATTAAAGCTTTCATTACCTGAGATGATCATTCACTGCTAGGAGGCAGCTACAGATCTTACAGGTCATATGATATTTAGGAAACAGGGGCCCTGCTATAGGGAGGAGTATTATGTAAATACAACTGTGGAGGTGACTGGAGTATTAATACACATACTTACCTCCCCATTAGTAAAGCAGTATAAATAGGCAACCACAAAGCCCTGCAAAGAATAGAAAACTTGTTAATGGAGGTATGTTGTGTCCTAAAGAGTCAGGGGGGTGGAGCCATTTGAAGTGGAGAAGGTGCAGATAAAAAGATTTGATAATGTCACCTGGAAGGAGCTCATGGTCAGCTGGATGAAGAGCAGAACATGTTTGGTGAGACCCTTCATGTGCTCATCACTTACGAATGTGAACAGGACCTCATGAGTCCCCAAGAGTGGGATCAGGATCAGTGTCGCTTTGGCAAATCTGAATTATAAAATTATAAAGCAAGTAGGCAAAATGGAACAACAAAGAAATAACAGTATGATATATGTCTATAGGCATGTCTGTAGTAGCACTGTATATTACAGTGGTGTCCTGTAAACTTTTAGGGTCCTCCACTGATTTCATTGGATGGTCCTCTTAAGATAAAAACTACACTGGGTACAGCTCCTACTAAAAAGTGGGTAGGGAGACATACAAGGGGAACCCGCTCAATTTCTTACCTAAGATATAGTACAAACAAAGCGTTTTAAAAGGGGTTTCCATATGCAATAAATGCATTTAGTTATTTATATACTGAGCTTAGTTCTGGTACTGTATTTATGTATTTAGGTTAGTCCAGGTGCTGTATTTATATACTGAGCTTAGTTCTAGTACTATATTTATATACAGGGGTTAGTTCTGGTACTGTATTTATATACTGAGCTTAGTTCTAGTACTATATTTATATACAGGGGTTAGTTCTGGTACTGTATTTATATACT
The DNA here is from genome assembly GCF_027789765.1 of Dendropsophus ebraccatus. NCBI lineage: Eukaryota > Metazoa > Chordata > Amphibia > Anura > Hylidae > Dendropsophus > Dendropsophus ebraccatus. The sequence continues at coordinate 63,078,327 of NC_091467.1, read as the reverse complement.
GAGCTTAGTTCTAGTACTATATTTATATACAGGGGTTAGTTCTGGTACTGTATTTATATACTGAGCTTAGTTCTGGTGCTGTATTGATACACTGAGCTTAGTTCTAGTACTGTAAATACTGGAGTTAGTTCTGGCACTGTATTTATATGCTGAGTTTAGTTCTAGTGCTGTATATATATATGTTGAGCTTAGTTCTGTAGTTCTTGAGTTGTCTTTATATACAGGGGTTAGTTCTGGTACTGTATTTATATACTGAGCTTAGTTCTGGTGCTGTATTGATACACTGAGCTTAGTTCTAGTACTGTATATACTGGAGTTAGTTCTTGTATTTGATTTATATGCTGAGCTTAGTTCTGGTGCTGTATATATATGTTGAGCTTATTTCTGTAGTTCTTGTGTTGTATTGATATACTGGGGTTAGTTTTGGTGCTGCATTGAGGCACTGAGGTTATTTGTGGTGTTGTGTGCATGTACTAAACTTAGTTCTGGTACTGTCTTTATATACAGAGTTTAGTTCTGGTGTTTTATTTATATACCGAGGTTAGGTCTGGTATTGTACTTATATACTGAGGTCAAATCAGGTACTATTTTATGTAGTGAGCTTAGTTCTGGTGCTGTATGTATATTGTACTGGGCTTAGCTCTGGTTCTGTATGTACATATTGAGGTTAGTCCTGGTGCTGTATTTATATACTGAACTTTGTTCTGGTGCTGTATTTATTTACTGAGGTTAGTTCTGATGCTGTATTTATATACTGAGCTTAGTTCTGGTGTTGTATTTATATACAGAGCTTAGTTCTGATGCTGTATAATATATATATATATATATATATATATATATATATATATATATATATAGTGAGCATAGTTCTGGTGCTGTGATTATATACTGAGCTTAGTTCTGGTGTTGTATTTATATACTGAGCTTAGTTCTGGTGCTGTATTTATGTGCTGTCTATAATGAAGACTTTGTACATATAGGTGCATAATAAATAAGTGTAGTATCAGTATGTCCCATTTTATTCAATATTTGATAAGGATTTTTATAAACCCTATTTACTTGCATTAAACACATTTTGATAAAATCTATTCTTTAACCATACATCCTTTATCTCTGTGCCCACCCTATGTGGTGCTAATTTCACCTAAGGTTGGGTGCACCCTTTTCTCTACCCCTGTCTCTGGGAAGCATTGGCCCCTAGAGGACAGAGCAGGAATGGAAGCCATAATGGAAACAGCAAAAGAGTGCCCAGAGATGGAACCTGCTGACATACAGTGTGTCCGGGCACTTACTGTCACCAGACCACATTCTCTGCTCCACTTCCCTGCTGTATCCTTCCTCCTCTGAGCACCCTTCTGCTGTATCTCTTATGGCTTCAGTTCCTGCTCTGCCCTCTAGGGGCCATAGAAACATAGAAGATTATCTGCAGAAAAAGACCACTGGGTCCATCTACACTCCTCTTTTAGTATTTCCCTTACGATAGATATATGTCTATACCAGGCATGTTTAAATTCTGTTATTGTAGATTTACCAACCACATCTGCTGGAAGTTTGTTCCAAGTATCTACTACTCTTTCAGTAAAGTAATATTTTCTCACGTTGCTTCTGATCTTTCCCCCAACTAACCTCTCACTGTGTCCTCTTGTTGAGTTCAGTTTTTTACTAAAAGCATTTTCCTCCTGAACCTTATTGAGTCCTTTGAAATGTTACAAAAGCAGCTAAACCTGGAATCCCATGTGGAGAATGGCAACCATGTTTTTCTAAATCTGGCCAATTTGATTTGACACTCAAAACAAAGTTGTCCATACATCCTTATATACAGTTATTGGTACCCCACACATCCAGTAGATGGCGCTCAGAGTTGTGATTTCACACCCTCTGTAATGGTCCCTCGTCTTACCTGTATTTATAGTCTGTAAACTTTAGCTGTTGTGCCTTCAGCTTCAGGTGTAGAAGGTTCAGTATCTTGATATGTACAGCAAAGTTTATCTACAAGACACAGACCTTGTTATATAACGTGTTGCCCAGGAGCATTGTAGGTAGCGCTGGGAGTCTTATACTCCAGTCACATCCAAAGCAGAAGTAAGGTTGCACTGGTTGCTGTTGAGGATCCATCCGCATTGTGCACCCAGAATAGCTGAAGAAAGATCCCAGCATTCATTGTTCTCCGAGTCTGGACATGGCTGTGACCGGAGCAGAAGGCATAATGTAATGACGTCCCAGGGATCGGATACTTACAAATATGCAGAGCAGCATCGGTCCCTTAATGATATACCAGATCGCCGTGTTCTGGTTTATTCCCCAACATCTAAAATTACAAAAAAATAAGATAATTAATGTAACAGATATAATTCCTGAGAGGTTATCAGTGCCGCGCCCCTTCAGAAACCTGTCCCTTTGGTGCACAAGTGAACTTGATTTGCAATAATTATATAAACATTTCTCATAACAATTTAGAGTAAAGGATGGAGAGAGAAGAGGGGAGTGTAATACAGTACAGCATGCCCACTACAAGCATTAAGGGGTAGCATGAGAAAGCTACCAGGAAACCAGCAGGAAGAACAATAAGAAGAGAAAAAGTCACCCTGGCCTCACTACTATGGGGAAGGTGCACTGACCCTGACAGCTATGGGTGGTACACCATGGCCTCACTACTATGGGGAAGGTGCACTGACCCTCACAGTTATGGGTGGTACACCATGGCCTCACTACTATGGGGAAGGTGCAGTGACCCTGACAGCTATGGGTGGTACACCCTGGCCTCACTACTATGGGGAAGGTGCAGTGACCCTGACAGCTATGGGTGGTACACCCTGGCCTCACTACTATCAGGAAGGTGCACAGACCCTCACAGTTATGGGTGGTACACCATGGCCTCACTACTATGGGGAAGGTGCACTGACCCTCACAGTTATGGGTGGTACACCATGGCCTCACTACTATGGGGAAGGTGCACTGACCCTCACAGTTATGGGTGGTACACCCTGGCCTCACTACTATCAGGAAGGTGCACAGACCCTCACAGTTATGGGTGGTACACCCTGGCCTCACTACTATCAGGAAGGTGCACAGACCCTCACAGTTATGGGTGGTACACCCTGCCCTCACTACTATGGGGAAGGTGCACAGACCCTCACAGTTATGGCCTCACTACTATGGCCTCACTACTATGGGGAAGGTGCACTGACCCTCACAGTTATGGGTGGTACACCCTGGCCTCACTACTATCAGGAAGGTGCACAGACCCTCACAGTTATAGGTGGTACACCCTGGCCTCACTACTATCAGGAAGGTGCACAGACCCTCACAGTTATGGGTGGTACACCATGGCCTCACTACTATGGGGAAGGTGCACTGACCCTCACAGTTATGGGTGGTACACCCTGGCCTCACTACTATGGGGAAGGTGCACTGACCCTCACAGCTATGGCCTTACTACTATGGCCTCACTACTATGGGGAAGGTGCACTGACCCTCACAGCTATGGCCTTACTACTATGGCCTCACTACTATGGGGAAGGTGCACTGACCCTCACAGCTATGGGTGGTACACCCTGGCCTCACTACGATCAGGAAGGTGCACTTACCCTCACAGCTATGGGTGGTACACCATGGCCTCACTACTATGGGGAAGGTGCAGTGACCCTCACAGTTATGAGTGGTACACCCTGGCCTCACTACTATAGGAAAGGAGCAGTGCCCCTCGGAGTTATTAGGAGAACCTTGCTGATCATAGTTGGGGGCCTAGTGGCGAGGATGCTGTGGCCCTCAGAGTTATGTGGGATGCCATAACTCTTTTAGTTATAAGGACCACTGCAGTGACCGCTATAGTGGTCCTTATAACTAAAAGAGTTATAGTGCTGGGTCTAAGGGGTTACTGTGGTCAGTGCACCACGTGCTGTCCTTGTTTTATATTCTTCTATATTGTGAATATTCTGCCTCCTTCTGTGACCCTGAAGGATGAGATGAGTTTTTATATAAAGCTGCATTTTCCTGGCGCCGCTTCTCTCTGCTGTAATCCCTCATTCATGGAGGTAATTGTGTATCTCTGGCTATCCGGACGCTGCGGTGATTTATGGCTGAGCAGTTACCCGATCGATATTTACAGTATGTATATGGTGCTGGGAGATTGCCTCATGAATCACGCTGCCAATGGCGCAATTAGGATCATGACGGATTGCTGCGACCTCAGGAGGAGCGCCATCCGCCCGTAATTAATTCCTGCCTGCGATTGCTGCTCCGGGGGCTAGACCGCCACTTAATTACACATCCCATCTGCCTAATAGTGATGAAATAGTCACTGAGAGTCAGATCAGAAGACTCCTCCTCTCCTCAAATCCTCTGTGCTGCTGGGACCCTGCTCCTTCCTCTATGGAACCATCACCCTGTGACCTCCCCCATAATATCAGCACACTCCTCTCCTGACATCCTCTGTGCTGCTGGGACCCTGCTCCTTCCTCTATGGAACCATCACCCTGTGACCTCCCCAATTACATCAGCACACTCCTTTCCTGACATCCTCTGTGCTGCTGGCACCCTGCTCCTTCCTCTATATAACTCTCTCCTGTGACCTCCCCTATAATATCAGCACACTCCTCTCCTGACATCCTCTGTGCTGCTGGGACCCTGCTCCTTCCTCTATGTAACTCTCACCCTGTGACCTCCCCTATAAGGTCAGCACACTCCTCTCCTGACATCCTCTGTGCTGCTGGGACCCTGCTACTTCTCTATGTAACTCTCACCCTGTGACCTCCCCTATAAGATCAGCACACTCCTCTCCTGACATCCTCTGTGCTGCTGGCACCCTGCTCCTTCCTCTATATAACTCTCACCCTGTGACCTCCCCTATAAGGTCAGCACATTTCTCTCCTGACATCCTCTGTGCTGCTGGGGACCCTGCTCCTTCCTCTATGTAACTCTCCCCTGTGACCTCTCCTATAAGGTCAGCACACTCCTTTCCTGACATCCTCTGTGCTGCTGGGACCCTGCTCCTTCTATTGAACTATCACCCTGTGACCTCCCCTATAAGATCAGCACACTCCTCTCCTGACATCCTCTGTGCTGCTGGGGACCCTGCTCCTTCCTCTATGTAACTCTCACCCTGTGACCTCCCCTATAAGATCAGCACACTCCTCTCCTGACATCCTCTGTGCTGCTGGGACCCTGCTCCTTCCTCTATGTAACTATCACCCTGTGACCTCTCCTATAAGATCAGCACACTCCTCTCCTGACATCCTCTGTGCTGCTGGGACCCTGCTCCTTCTCTATGTAACTATCACCCTGTGACCTCCCCTATAAGGTCAGCACATTTCTCTCCTGACATCCTCTGTGCTGCTGGGACCAGTGAACGTCTACAGGAAAGGCACATCCATCTCCTGACATCCTCTGTGCTGCTGTGATCACTGTATTGCAGTGCATCATGCATCTTACCCTTCGTTCTCCAGGTAGGTTCTCGCTATCACCCAGGGTATGATGAACACTAGGGGGCACACTGCAAAACAAACAGGAGCCAGTAAGATGGATGAGATGGTCACAGACAGGTAGATGAGGACATGGCGGCCACTTACACCAGCCGATGGCCATGTATCTCAGCAGCATCCTCCGCTCGCACAGGACCATAGAGACGATGGTGGTGTGCAGGTAGATCCCCTCCACCAGCAGCCAGAAGTAGTTGGCGCCCACAAAGAAGTGCAGGGAGATATGGACGATGCGGCAGGAGGTGGTGACCTGCAGGACACAGCGGTTATTACAGCTCCCCCTGCTGGACTGAACTAGGAATAGCCCTAAAAATTACTGGGAAAAACTGCTCATTTGTCATTCAAAAATTTGAAATGAATAAATAAATAAATAAGTAAATGACCCCCCCAACCCCATTGTGTGACCTGTGACCTGTGACATACCTGAGGGGCCAGCACGGATAGCCAGTCATTGGCGTTGCTCGCCACCCTCGGGGGCTGGTTGGTACTTTGCACTATATCTTTGATCAGGACGGCCAGAGCCCTCATAATAAAGGAGCCAAAGAGATTCATGTGGATGTAATTCCTGGTGCAGTGAAGCTTCCTGCAAGGTAAGAGGGTAATGCAGTGAGTGCAATGTGCTGCCAGACCACCGGGGGCACCAGAGAGACAGCAGGCAGTATAACATGTAATAGGATTAGATACACAGCTCAGCAGACAGTATAACAAGAGACAGGATTAGATACACAGCTCACAGATATAAAGTGAGAGGAGTCAGGTTGCTGCAGTGAGTGTAATGTGCCGCCAGAACACTGGGGGCGCCAAAGGGACAGCAGACAGTTAGTGTGATAGGATTAGATACACAGCTAAACAGAGAGTATAACAAGTGACAGGATTAGACACAGACTCAGACATATAATGTAAGAGGAGTCAGGTGGCTGCAAAACCTGTGCAATAAGCTACAAGAACTCCGGGGGCGCCAGAGAGACAATAGATGGTATCGCATGTGATAGGATTGGATACACAGCTCATAGGTACATGGTAAATAGGATCAGATACCCCTCTCCGCAGATAGTATAACACGTGATAGGATTAGATACACCCCAGACAGTATCACACGTGATAGGATTAGATACACAGCTCAGCAGACAGTAACAAATGTGATAGGATTAGATACACCGCTCAGCAGAATTTATCACATGGGATAGGATTAGATACACCTCTCAGCAGACAGTATCACATGGGATAGGATCAGATACACCTCTCAGCAGACAGTATCACATGGGATAGGATTAGATACACCTCTCAGCAGACAGTATCACATGGGATAGGATTAGATACACCTCTCAGCAGACAGTATCACATGGGACAGGATTAGATACACCTCTCAGCAGACAGTATCACACAATAGGATTAGATACACCGCTCAGCAGACAGTATCACATGGGATAGGATTAGATACACCGCTCAGCAGACAGTATCACATGGGATAGTATTAGATACACCGCTCAGCAGACAGTATCACATGGGATAGGATTAGATACACCTCTCAGCAGACAGTATCACATGGGATAGTATTAGATACACCGCTCAGCAGACAGTATCACATGGGATAGTATTAGATACACCGCTCAGCAGACAGTATCACATGGGATAGGATTAGATACACCTCTCAGCAGACAGTATCACATGGGATAGTATTAGATACACCGCTCAGCAGACAGTATCACATGGGATAGTATTAGATACACCGCTCAGCAGACAGTATCACATGGGACAGGATTAGATACACCTCTCAGCAGACAGTATCACATGAGAAAGGATTAGATACACCGCTCAGCATAATTTATCACTGGGACAGGATTAGATACACCTTTCAGCAGACAGTATCACATGGGATAGGATCAGATACACCTCTCAGCAGACCGTATCACACAATAGGATTAGATACCCCTCTCCTCAGACAGTATCACATGGGATAGGATTAGATACACCTCTCAGCAGACAGTATCACACAATAGGATTAGATACCCCTCTCCTCAGACAGTATGATCTCACCTGAATGTGAGGAGGATGCACAGTGCCAGGACGAGGGTCCCGAGGGATATGGAGTAGCCCACCGTGTAGCAGATCTGCAGTAGTAGTAGTAGCGAGTGCTCCTTATCCTGTAAGAACATGGGGTGAGCTCCGGCACTGCACACTGGTAACACTATGGAGTCTCACAGCAGCACAGAGGACACTATAGGGTTAATGAGCGCAGAACTTTTCAGCCCTGAATCCATTATCCCCCGATACAAGGAGATCGCCGGAATTTATAAACACACAAGACGCCCAAATCCAGAAATTCATATCCAGTTTCCATAGGTTTGTTATCATGGAACATTCCATAGGAGGCATTTATCTGAGGTAACACAAACACCAGGAGCCTCCTATGACAGGTGGGATAGGGGGCGTCATGTCTGTGGGGTCTGCTGTCAGTGCCCTGTCTGTATAGACTGCTCAGCGGGATGTCTACGCTTTATATTACAAGGGATGATGGACTGGGAGACTGATGGAGACCCCAAACATCATACTATATTCTCTAGTCTGACAGAGGTGTAATCCTGCTTATCTAGTCTCCAGCATGACAGAGGAATCTTATTCAGTCAACCTCTAGTGATCATGGGATGAAAACTCTAAGAACAGTATATATACACGATCAGCTCTAATGGTATGGCTGGTTAAATCCTGCCTATCTAGTCTCCAGCAGTACAGAGGAATCCTGTCATTAAGTCAGAATAACCCTAACCACTAGTGATAATGGGATAAAATCTTGCAGATGAATGATTCAATCTGATTTTGCAAGTGGTGTAATCCTGCCTATCTAGTCTCCAGCAGTATAGAGGAATCCTAAAATTAAGTCAGAATAAGCCTAACCTCTACTACTAATGGGATGAAACCTCTTATGGAAATGTGTGCACATGACTCTAGCATTATGAGTTTTGTAACCTGCCTATCTAGTCTCCGGCAATACAGAGAATTCTTATATTTCAGTCATTAAAACATTTCCCTTTAGTTGTAATGGGATAAAACCTCTAAAAGCATAATATATACATAATCAGTTGTAGTGTTAAGAGAGGTGTAATCCAGCCTATCTTGTCTCTAACAGTGCAATAGATCAGTAATTTAGTCAGTATAACCCTAACCTCTAGTAATAAAGTAATTACAGTTTATATGAATGATTCCCTCTTCTATGATAAATAGTAATCCTGCCTATCTAGGCTCTAGCAGAACAAAAGGCCTATCATTTAATCAGTATAATCACAGCCTCTAGCTGCACTGTGTATACATCAGTTATTCTAATGTTATAAGTGGTATAATACTGCCTATCTAAAACCTTGTAAATGGACAATTCCCTCTGTGAGTGTGAGTGATGTAATCCTGCCTATCTAGTTTCCAGCAGTACAGACGATTCCTATAATTTAGTCAATATAACATCGGCCTCTGCTGGTAATAGTATAAAACCTGTAATGACATCATATAGACACAATCAGCTCTAGTGTTATGAGAATTGTACTCATGCCTATCTAGTCTCTAGCAGTGCAATAGATTGGTCATTTGGTCAGCATAACCATAACCGCTAGTGATAATGGGATAAAACTTCTGATAACTCTGTATTATACATAATTTCCTCTGGTATAATGAGTGGCGTAATCCGGCCTATCTAATCTCCAGCAGTACAACAGGTCAGTAATTTAGTCAGCATACCCCTTACCTCTAGAGATAGTGGGTTGAAACCTCTGATAACTCTGTATTATACCTAATGTCCTCTGGTATTGTGATTGGTGTAATCCTGCCTATCTAGTCTCCAGCAGTGAAATGTCAGTCATTTAGTTAGCATAACCCAAACTTTAGTGATAATGGGATGAAACATCTGTTAACTCGGTATACATATAATTCCCTCTGGCATTGTGAGTGGCGTAATCCTGCCTATCTAGTTTCTAGCAGTACAATAGGTCAGTCATTCAGTCTGTATATCCCTAACCTCTAGTAATAATGGGAGAAACCCTTTGATAACTTTGTATTATACATAACTGCCTCTGGTATCATAAGTAGCTATCTGCCTATCTAGGTTCCAGCAGTGCAATAGGTCAGTCATTTAGTCAGTATAACCCTTACCTCTAGTTATAATGGGATGAAATGATAACCATTTACATACATGATTCGCTCTGGTATTGTGAATGGCGTAGTCCTGCCTATCTAGTTTCCAGCAGTACAATAGGTCAGTCAATTAGTCAGTTTAACCCTGACCTCTAGTGATAATAGGATGAAACGTCTGATAACCGTTTATACACACAATCCCCTCTGGTATTGTGAGTGGCCTAATCCTGCCTATCTAGTTTCCAGCAGTACAATAGGTCAGTCATTTAGTTAGTATAATTCTAACTTCTAGTGATAATTGGATGAAATGTCTGATAACGGTTTATATACATGATCCCCTCTGGTAATGTGAGTGGCATAATCCTGCCTATCTAGTTTCCAGCACAACCCATAGCCTGTCAATTAGTCAGTGTAACCTAATAAAATATTCACCCTAGATTTGCTGCTACATTCGTATTGTACAGAACTCTGGAACCTCGAAGCCTCAGCAAATTGAAGTAATCCGAGGGATTAAGTGTGAAGCATAATAGAAACACGCCGGACTCACATTTTGTTTGAAGTGATTACTGGTGGAGCATTCTGTGGTCTCCCGCCAGATATCTGTGGAGTTGTCTTCTGTCTGCCAGACGCCGTGCTCGGTGCAGTATCTGTGCGCGTAGGCCGCGCTGCCTGCAAGACACAAGTCAGGGCACAAACATAGCTGGCGCCAAATGACATCTCAACACCTCAGTCCTATGTATAACCCTTCCCAGCCCCCCTGATAGGACCCCGGTATAGCTCCCACCAGGGCTTATGTTCCTGAACAATGGCAAATGCCCTTCTCAGATCATATGTCTGTATATGTCGCCTTAGGCCCTCAGTTGTCCCCATAGTTTGGTGTCAATCAATTGTCATCGAAATCCATTAATTTAAAGGGACAGGTTCCAATAATTAAAGTGGTCCTCCTGTCACTGAGATGCTAATGTCGCCTGTCTATATGGAGGCGCGGTTGCTGTGCAGATCCCGATGTCTGTATTATAAATGAGATTTTTCTCTGGGAGATTTGTTACATATTCGGCAGTGACATTTATTGAATATCACATCCCGTTGTCGGCCTGAGATGATGATTAAAGTGCGACCGGAGTCTGAATGTATGTATAATGAGGAGATCCATATATAGATTGTATCATCTGCCGCCCGGCAAAAGAAATGTGTATGTATGATGACTGCCGCCGGGACCTGAGGTCCGACACAGACATAAAGATCTAGAAGTAGCCGTAAGTACCGTAAGAAGTAGTACTGTAAGTGTGAAATAATACGGCCATATAGTGCCTAATAATACTGCTACACAGTGCCTAATAATACTGCTATAAGTACCTAATAGTACTGCTACACAGTGCCTAATAATACTGCTATAAGTACCTAATAGTACTGCTACACAGTGCCTAATAATACTGCTATGAGTACCTAATAATACTGTTATACAGTGTCTAATAATACCACTATACAGTTCCAAATTATACTGCTACACAGTGCCTAATAATACTGATACACAGTGCCTAATCATACTGCTACACAGTGCCTAATAATACCACCAAACAGTGCCTAAGAATACCACCATACCATGAAAAACAATACTGCTACACAGTGCTTAATCATACTGCTACACAGTGCTAAATAATACTGCTACACAGTGCCAAATAATACTGCTACAGAGTGCCTAATAATACTACCATACAGTATAAAATAATACTATTATACAGTGCCTAATAATACTGCTATACAGTGCTAAATATTGCTGCTATACCGTGCCTAATAATACTGCTATATAGTGCCAAATAATACTACCATACAGTGCCTAATAATACTGCTATACAGTGCATAATTATACTCTTATACATTGCCTAATAATACTGCTAGACAGTGCCTAATACTACTACAATACAGTGCCTAATTATACTGCTGCATAGTACCTAATAATACTGCTATACAGTGCCTAATAATACTGCTATACTGTGCCTAATACCACCATAGAATGCCAAATATTACTGCTATACAGTGCTTAATAATGCCACCATACAGTGCCTAATAATACTGTCATACAGTGCCTAATAATACCACCATACATTGCCTAATAATTCTGCTACACAGTGCCTAATACTACCATACAGTGCCTAATAATACTGCAATATAGTGCATAATTATACTCCTATACAGTGCCTAATAATACTGCAATACAGTGCATAATTATACTCCTATACAGTGCCTAATAATACCACCATACATTGCCTAATAATACTGCTACACAGTGCCTAATAATACTTCTACTATACAGTGTCTAATTATACTGCTGCCTAGTGCCTAGTAATACTGCCATACAGTCCCTAATAATACTGTTATACAGTGCCTAACAATAGTGATATACAGGCCCAATACCACCATACAGTGCTAAATAATACTGCTATACATTGCCTAATACTGCCACACAGTGCTCAATACTGCCATACAGCGCCTAATAAAACTGCTATACAATGCCTAATACTGCCATACAGTGTCTAATAATACCACCATACAGTGCCTAATAATACTGCTATACTGTGCCAAATAATACTGCTATACAGTGCCAAATTATTCTGCTATACAGTGCCTAATAATACTACTATACAGTGCCTTAAAATATTACCATACAGTGCCAAATAATACTGCTATACAGTGCATACACAACAATACAGTGCCAAATAATACTGCTATATAGTGTACAGACAATCATATAGTGGCTAATAATAGTGCTATACACTATACAAATATAAAGTGTCTAATACCACCAAACTGCCAAATTCTACTGCTATACAGTGCCTTATAATACCCCAATACAGTGCCAAATAATACTGCTTTATAGTACCTAATAATACTGCTATGCAGTGCCTAATAATACTGCTATACTGTGCCAAATAATACTACTATACAGTGCCAAATAATACTGCTATACAGTGCCAAATTATTCTGCTATACAGTGCCCAATAATAGTGCCATACAGTGCCTAATAAAACTGCTATACAATGCCTAATACAATGCCTATACAATGCCTAATACTGCTATACAGTGTCTAATAATACCACCATACAGTGCCTAATTATACTGTGCCAAATAATACTGCCATACAATGCCTAATAAAACTGCTATACAATGCCTAATACTGCCATACAGTGTCTAATAATACCACCATACAGTGCCTAATAATACTTCTATACTGTGCCAAATAATACTGCTATACAGTGCCAAATTATTCTGCTATACAATGCCCAATAATACTGCCATACAGTGTACGGACAACCATACGGTGCCAAATAATATTGCTAAACAGTTAAATTATTCTGCTATACAGGGCCTAATAATACTTCTATACAGTGTACGGCCAACCATACAGTGCCTAATAATACTGCTATACAGCTGCCTAATAATATCATCATACAGTGTCAAATAATACTGCTATACAGTGCCTAATAATATCACCATACAGTGCCAAATAATACTGCTATACAGTGCATACACAACAATACAGTGCCAAATAATACTGCTATATAGTGTACAGACAATCATATATTGGCTAATAATAGTGCTATACACTATACAAATACTAATACTACCAAACAGTGCCAAATTCTACTGCTAAACAGTGCCTTATAATACCCCAATACAGTGCCAAATAATACTGCTTTATAGTACCTAATAATACTGCTATACAGTGCCTAATAATACCTCCATACAGTGCCAGATAATACTGCCATACAGTGACCAATAATACTGCTATAAAATATACAGATAACCATACAGGGCCTAATAATACTTCAATACAGTGACCAATTGCCACCACCATGCAGTACTATTGGCATTTCTATGTTGAGTGAATGGAGCAGCATTGTACAAGCTCAGCCATGAATCCATTCACACTGGGGGGCAGGAAACCATTGTCCCAAGGGTCCGACCCCTGACAATTACGTGTCCCCTATCTTGTGTACCGCTGGTAAGTGTTAATCTTGGGATTTCCCTTTTGTCGTGCAAAGTGATGGCATAGGGCTAGTGTGAGCAATTCTGTGACTTCCTGCCTGGATGACCACCATTTACCTCTAGTGGTCACAGGAAGTCCTCTCTGCTGTCACCTGACTCCGAGCTTCACATTTCCACTGCATTAAAAGTTCGACCCAGATGGGTTTCCTAAAGGGCCTGAACAATCTACAAACCAATGGGATGTGAGAGTGTATGAGAAGCCATTGTGCTGACTTCCTTCTCTTTACCTTCCTGAATCATCGGCAGATACCACGGACACGGGACAGATACATTTCCTGGGTAGGAGAATGGCCAACATGCGAACTGATCAAATGTCCCATTACAGTAAACTCCTGAAAGAGAAGAGAACACGCCCATCAATAAGGGTGATGATGTCATCGCTGACCACAAACTGAGAGGCTGCAAAGGATAACATGTTGAAAGACAAATGACTTACACAGCAGCGATCTGCTGCCGTCGACCTGTGGAAGAGGAGCCCACTGCTTCCTCTATGGGCTGGCGACCTCTAGCGATTGCCTGGGCAGCCCCCCCCCCCCCCCCCGCAGCCCCCCGCGGCCTCCCCTGCACTTACCTGAGCAGGGAACAAGGAGCAAACGAGCGCTGGGAGAGTTATAAACATATGAAGAACAGGAGGCCATGGAGGATGAGGAAGAGGAGGCTGTGGAGGATGAGAAAGAGAAGTCCATAGACGATAAACAAGGGAAGGCCACAGAGGATGAGGAGGCCATGGAGGATAAGGAGGCCATGGAGGATGAGGAAGAGAAGGCCACAGAGGATGAGGAGGCCATGGAGGATAAGGAGGCCATGGAGGATGAGGAAGAGAAGGCCATGGAGGATGAGGAAGAGAAGGGCATGGAGGATGAAGAAGAGAAGGCCATGGAGGATAAGGAAGAGAAGGCCATGGAGGATGAGGAATAGTCAACCAGGGAGGATGAGGAAGAGGAGGCTGTGGAGGAAGAGAAGGCCATGGAGGATGAGAGAGGGTTGGCCACAGAGGATGAGGAGGCCATGGAGGATGAGAAGGCCATGGAGGAAGAGGAAGAGAAGGCCATGGAGGATGAGGAGGCCATGGAGGATGAGGAAGCGGAGGCCAAGAAGGATGAGGAAGCAGAGGCCAAGGAGGATGAGGAAGCGGAGGCCAAGAAGGATGAGGAAGGACGAGGAGGATGGAGAGGAGAAAGAAGGGGCAGAAGTGGGAAGAACCAAAGGAAAAAAAGGGGACAAAGAAGGAGAAAAGAAACGGGTAGAATAGGGAGACAATAAAGAGAAGAAAGGAAAGGGGAGAAAGAAGGTGGAAAAAAGGAATGGGAAGAGAAAAAGAGGAGAAAGGGGGAGGAAAAGAAGAAGAGGAAGGAAGATGGAGGAGGAGGCAAAGATGAGTAGGAACGAAGAGGAAAGCGGAGGACGGAGAAAAAGAAGAGGAGAAAGGAGGAGGAAAAGATGAGGTCAAAGGAGGAGGAAAAAAAAGAGGAGGAAGGAAAAGGAGGAGGAAAAGATGAGGCAAAAGGAGGAGGAGAAAAAGATAAGGAGGTAAATGGAGGAGAAGGAAAGATGAGGAACAAGGAAGAAAAGATGAAAAGAATGAGGAAGAAAAGGTGTGGGAGGAAGACTGTGGTTTCCCACCACGGGTGTTTCTGCTTTGGACACCCTTCGCAAAAGCCTGTATGCGAAGTCAAGTGGTAATGAAGTCATGTCTCAGTTTTGCCACTAGGTGTTGCTAGTATGTATATCTGTAGTTGTATATTGCACAGCTGTAGTGAACAAAGGGTTATTGTTTGTCTGTGATCTGCGCACCAATGAGAGCTATTCTTTCCTTTCACCTATCTCTGTCCTGTTCTCTCTTTGCTTTCTGCTCTCCACCACTCACAGATGCTGTTACACACCCTGTAGGAAGTTCTTAAATGGGGAGAGGAAGTGTAGACTCACACTTAGGGAATTTATCTCTGGTTTTCATAGAGGCAAGACACACAGACCAGAGTCTCCTGCAAAGTTTAGCCAGGAGCCTGGCTCTACCAGGTTCCCCCTCCGGGACAGACCAGTTGTAGTGTACAGACGCTCATGGAAAACACAGAGACTTTTTTCTTTAAAGCAACACTTATCTTTACCATGCAGTGCTGAACAACTCAAGAGAGGACAAGTCAGGGATAACCCCAACCCACGCCGTTGAATGTCTCTAAAGTGGCAGTACAGTATCCTATAAGCAGAGGAACTGATCCGCATAGCCTACCTACCTGCTCGTAATGCAGGTGACATCGGAACATCCTCGGACACTTCGCTTAGCTCAGGTAACTAGGACTGGGGCTTGTGTCACCCTAGTAGGACGGGTCACGTGACACTGTAGGGCAAAAGGTGGTATAGCGACAAAGGTCGAAAGTATTCTTCTCTCAAGTATTCTCAAGTATTCTACTTCTTCTAAATTTCCGGCAGAGCACAGTACTACTTTGGGTTGGGACTCTCACAACCTACTCCTCTTCACTTCTCTGAACTCTATTTTAGTTCTACTCTATGAACTCAGCACGTAACTAAGCCAGCACTGCTATTCTACTTTCTAAATCAACAGTTCTTAGCGCAGATGTATTCAAGTCAAGATTATATTACACTATTCACTAATATCATGGAAGAAAAACAAAGTATGAAAAAGAAATGAAGAAGAACGGAGAGTACAGAGAGGAAGATAAAAAAATTAAGTAAAGATGGGGGGGGGGCAGGAATAACGTGTCTTCTATTTTGGGTTGTGGGGTTTCTCGGGATGTGGTGTAATCTTCCTCATGTCTCCTGTGTTTCGCTGTTATTATTACTGGATTCTCTGTGGTCGTAAAACCATCTAATCTGGTAATAAAGCAAAGCTATAAACTTCTCCTTATCACCAATTCCTCACAAGAGTCTTCAGTCAGACTTAGAGGTCTGCGCTGGTGGAATTGCACTGGACTTATAAATGATATCACTGAGGAGCCGTCAATCCCCCACACCAGATAACCACTCCGGATCTGAAGAAACACAGACTGGAAGGATCCAGAACACAGAATCCTCAGGATTGGGTCTGACCGAATATGGCCAGATGTGGAACCATTGATGGAGTCCATGGACGCTCAGTCGGCTTACAGAGAGGTCAGCCGGCCTGTAGGGATCTTCTGTTGTGCTATAACCATCGTTCGCTAGCGATATCTAGCGATTTTTTTTAGCGAACGACTTATTACACAAACAAATATGCGCTGTATATCAAAAGAAGGGGTAATGCACAGCTAGGTAGCTGGTGCTAATGGTGTGACATACTATACAAGCCGCAAATCCGAATATAAGAAACAGAGGTATGCCAAGCACACAAATATCAATTCAAAAATAAGTACAGTGGTACCTTGGTTTAAGAGTAACTTGGTTTAAGAGCGTTTTGGTTTAAGAGCTCAAAATTGTGACTTGGTTTAAGAGCATTGCTTTGGTTTAAGAGCTCCCTGTACTGGGAGGGAGCGCAAGTTGAGGAGCAGCATGGTCTGCATAGCGGGGTCTACAGCCCTGTACTCTGACCCAGGAAGTCTCCCTCACCTTCCAAATCATAGCAGATCCACTTCAGGCTGGGGCTTACATCAGGGGACAGGACTGAGGAGGTAATCTCTGCATAGCTGTAACCCCTCTCTCCCTATAGAGTGCTGCTATACTGTGCCCACATCTGCCCTGCTCATACCTTCATGCTCCCTGCAGTCTCTGTCAGCTCTTGCTTTTCCCATCCTCTCCATTACTGTACAGTAACTTATAATATCACATATTCTGCTGTTTCTGAATGTTTGTTTTACATGTTATTCAGAATAATAAATCATTATTTTTGGGGTGTGGACCCAATTGTCTACATCTCTATGATTTCTTATGGGAAAATTTGCTTTGGTTTAAGAGTGGATTTGGATTACAAGCGCGGTCCCGGAACGAATTATGCTCGTAATCCGAAGGAACCACTGTATACATAATCTTTATTCATATATCTGTACATACACAAAACAACCCTGTATAAGCCCTAAATTAAAAACTCTTAAAACACCCAATTGTATCCAGCAGGGACCCTTAACAATACATAGTATCCCTACCTCCCCGTACTCAGCTGCTATATTAGAACCAACACTATATACAATACATATATATGCAATACACATAAATATATATACCAAAAAACTTTATACACATATATATACAAAGTGCAAGTGCATAAGCCCTCAAAGTGCAATATATATATAAATAAATAAATAAATAAATAAATGACCATATATCCAAATGATGACCTAAGTCAAAAAAGATCTACCAAGGAGTATTCACAATTCGGATTTACAAACAAATATGCGAACAATCGGCGAACTACCGACGATAATTTTTCAGCATGTTGAAAGACCAAAATGAACAGTTTTACATTCGTCGTTTCATCGTTGGGTGTTATTACACGGACAGATAATCGTTCATTTCCATCGTTTTAGCGAATTTTTAAACGATAATTGTTCCGTGTAATAGGGGCTTAAGGCTGCTGGTGGGTTTGGTTGTGACCATAAGGTGTATAGGGGTCTCCTGAGACTCCTCCCACAGATGATGTCGGTGGATAGCTCTGCCACAGGTTTATGTGTATTGTTCATCCAATAGTTATAGAAAACTAGAAAATGTACCCGGCGCTGCCCGGGTATAAAGTGTCAGTGTGTTAATTAGATTTGTTCTAAGGTGCCCAGGAGGCCAAGCTAAAGGTATTGTTTCATCTGAGTTAATCAGTGGAATTAGTGTATACCTGTAGTGCATAGTAGGAGGGGTTCTGTATACCCACAATGTATAGTTTTTAGGGGTCTCGCATATCTGTAGTGCATAGTTGGGGGGGCTGTATACCTATAGTGTATAGTTGGGGGGGTCCTGTATACCTGTAGTGTGTAGTTGGGGGGGCTGTATACCTGTAGTGTATAGTTGAGGGAGGTCCTGTAAACCTGTAGTATATAGTTTTGTGGAGGTCCCATGCACCTGTAGTGTATAGTTTTGTGGTCCTGTATACCTGTAGTGTCCTGTATACCTGCAGGGTTGTATTTAACCGTATGGCAGTGTTATTCAGTCACAGTGTGTCGGTATTGGTCATGTCTGGTATGGCGGTGTTATCCAGTCACAGTATGGCGGTATTGGTCAGGTCTGGTGTGGCAGTGTTATCCAGTCACAGTATGGCGGTATTGGTCAGGTCTGGTATGGCGGTGTTACCCAGTCACAGTTTGCCGATATTGGTCAGGTCTGGTATGGCGGTGTTATCCAGTCACAGTATGGCGGTATTGGTCAGGTCTGGTATGGCAGTGTTATCCAGTCACAGTATGGCGGTATTGGTCAGGTCTGATATGACAGTGTTATCCAGCACAGTATAGCGGTATTGGTCAGGTCTGATATGACAGTGTTATCCAGCACAGTATAGCGGTAGTGATCAGGTCTGGTGTGGCGGTGTTATCTAGTCACAGTATGGTGGTAGTGGTCAGGTCTGATATGACAGTGTTATCCAGTCACAGTATGGCGGTATTGGTCAGGTCTGGTGTGGCAGTGTTACCCAGTCACAGTTTGGTATACCTGTAGTGCCCTGTATATACATGTACTGTATAGTTGGAGTAGGGAGTCCTGTATATACATGTACTGTATAGATGGAGTAGGGGGTCCTGTATATACATGTACTGTATAGATGGAGTAGGGGGTCCTGTATATACATGTACTGTATAGATGGAGTAGGGGGTCCTGTATATACATGTACTGTATAGATGGAGTAGGGGGTCCTGTATATACATGTACTGTATAGATGGAGTAGGGGGTCCTGTATACATGTACTGTATAGTTGGAGTAGAGGGTCTACCAGTTATTACTGTGGATGTTGTGAGGCAGCTTCCCTAGCAACCATTGCTCCCTGTGAAAATGAAAGCAGTAATCCTATTGGTTGCTAAGGCTTCAACTGCCGTGTCTGCTGCAGCTAATTATATCACCTGTGTTTGCAGTGAGGAGATTTTTCCATTCATCTCTATGGGGCACCTCTCTTTCCCCTCCCCCTCCCCTCCTGTACATCTGGCGGGGACGGGACCTTCGCAATAACCTTCCCGGGCACCCAATGTATCTGTGTGCCAAATTTGGGGTCAAACGGTTCAGACGTTTGGAAGTCTATAGAGGACGGACAGACAGACGGCAGACAGACGGACAGACAGACAGACAGACAGACAGACTTTGATTTTTATAATATAGATGTATGGCAGCCATAAGGCTGAGGGCCGAATTCATTATCACTGAGGGTGAGTAATCCAAGGGGGCCGAGTCATCTTATTATCATTAGAGGGCGGGGCCAGAAGAAACATCTCATTATCATTAGAGGGCGGGGCCAGAAGAGTCATTTAGAGGGCGGGGTCAGCAGTCATTTTATTATCATTGGAGGGATCAGCAGTCATCTCATTATCATTAGAGGGTGGGGCCAGCTGTGTCATCTCATTATTATTAGAGGGTGGGGCCAGCTGTGCCATCTAATTATCATTAGAGGGAGGGGTCAGCAGTCATCTCATTATCAATAGAGGGCGGGGCCAGAAGAGTCATCTCATTATCATTAGAGGGAGGGGTCAGCAGTCATTTCATTATCATTAGAGGGTGGGGCCAGCTGTGTCATCTCATTATCATTAGAGGGTGGGGCCAGCTGTGTCATCTCATTATCATTAGAGGGTGGGGCCAGCTGTGTAATCTCATTATCATTAGAGGGCGGGACCAGCTGTGCCATCTCATTATTATTAGAGGGTGGGGCCAGCTGTGTCATCTCATTATCATTAGAGGGTGGGGCCAGCTGTGTCATCTCATTATCATTAGAGGGTGGGGCCAGCTGTGTCATCTCATTATCATTAGAGGGTGGGACCAGCTGTGTCATCTCATTATCATTAGTGGGTGGGGCCAGCTGTGTCATCTCATTATCATTAGAGGGTGGGACCAGCTGTGTCTTCTCATTATCATTAGAGGGTGGGGCCAGCTGTGTCATCTCATTATCATTAGAGGGTGGGGCCAGCTGTGTCATCTCATTATCATTAGAGGGTGGGACCAGCTGTGTCATCTCATTGTAATTAGAAGCCGCGGCCAGCAGAGTGATCTCATTATCATTAGAGGGCAGGGCCAGCAGTGTCATCTCATTATAATTAGAGGGTGGGGTAAGCAGGAGGGGGCAGGGTCCTCTCTCCCTATATACTAGTCTATGGTTTACTTTATTTGTGTTGTTTTCTTGATTTTATTCTCTACGTTAACCCCTTATCTGTACAGCTCTGTAAAAAATAAATAATAATAATAATAATTATACTACTAATAATAAAACAAAAGGAATGTACTGGCCCTTTAAAGAGAAGATGTGCTGTAGAGTAGAGTGATGTTGGCCCCTGCTGAATATGTATAACAGACTGATTGAGTGCCAATAATTTGCATAAATATGAAGCAGTGTTGTAGCTGGAGGCGCGCGGGTCGTGCGCTGCAGTCACCCGGTGTGTAGTCGGCCATGATATTGTGTTTCACACGCTCGGTGCATCCATACATTACATGGGAATCTATTTACTGATGAAATATTGATATGGGGGGGTATACTGTGTGACATTCTGTTATTGGAAATCTGCCACATCAGCATTTATAGATGATAATTTGGTGTTATCTGATTGGCACCCTTGGGTCACATGATTTGGAAAATAAATAAAAATGTTGATAACTTTTTGGTAAAATGTCTCTTTGCGAGCAGCAGAGGGGATATAGATGGGGGAGGGGCCATAACTATTGTATCCTGTTATACATGCAGCTCCCCATCACTCTATCACCACCGCTCCGCCATACACTCTCTGCTGATTCACCGACACAAGTAGGAGTTCTTAATAAAATAGGAAAAAACACGGAACCTGGCAAATCTCCCGGAGATACGACTTGTTTTTCCTTTGACAAATTCTCCATCATAGAATGAAAAATAGTCAAAGACTGTCCAGAAAAATAACATAAAAAGAGACAAGACAGGAGGAAAGCTAAGAATTATCATCAATACAGGGAGCAATGTGATACACACCTGATATAACCTGGGTATAATTCTATACATACAGCTGGTATAACCTGGGGATCTCCTGTATATAATTATATATGTACAGCTGATATAACCCAGGTATCCCCTGCATATAATTATATATGTACAGCTGGTATAACCTGGGTATCTCCTGTATATAATTATATATGTACAGCTGGTATAACCTGGGGTATATACTGTATATAAATATATATGTACAGCTGGTATAACCTGGGTATATTCTGTATATAATTATATACATACAGCTGGTATAACCTGGGGATCTCCTGTATATAATTATATATGTACAGCTGGTATAACCCAGGTATCCCCTGCATATAATTATATATGTACAGCTGGTATAACCTGGGTATCTCCTGTATATAATTATATATGTACAGCTGGTATAACCTGGGGTATATACTGTATATAAATATATATGTACAGCTGGTATAACCTGGGTATATTCTGTATATAATTATATATGTACAGCTGGTATAACCTGGGTATCTCCTGTATATAATTATATATGTACAGCTGGTATAACCTGGGGTATATACTGTATATAAATATATATGTACAGCTGGTATAACCTGGGTATATTCTGTATATAATTATATATGTACAGCTGGTATAACCTGGGGATCTCCTGTATATAATTATATATGTACAGCTGGTATAACCTGGGTATCTCCTGTATATAACTATATATGTACAGCTGGTATAACCTGGGTATATTCTGTATATAATTATATATGTACAGCTGGTATAACCTGGGTATCTCCTGTATATAATTATATATGTACAACTGGTATAACCTGGGTATCTCCTGTATATAATTATATATGTACAGCTGGTATAACCTGGGGATCTCCTGTATATAATTATATATGTACAGCTGGTATAACCTGGGTATATACTGTATATAAATATATATGTACAGCTGGTATGACCTGGGTATCTCCTCTATATAATATATATGTACAGCTGGTATAACCTGGGTATCTCCTGTATATAATTATATATGTACAGCTGGTATAACCTGGGTATCTCCTCTATATAATATATATGTACAGCTGGTATAACCTGGGTATCTCCTCTATATAATATATATGTACAGCTGGTATAACCTGGGGATCTCCTGTATATAATTATATATGTACAGCTGGTATAACCTGGGTATCTCCTGTATATAATTATATATACACAGCTGGTATAACCTGGGTATCTCCTTTATATAATATATATGTACAGCTGGTATAACCTGGGGATCTCCGGTATATAATTATATATGTACAGCTGGTATAACTTGGGTATCTCCTGTATATAATTGTATATACACAGGTGGTATAACCTGGATATCTCCTGTATATAATTATATATATATATATATGTACAGCTGCTATAACCTGAGCATTGCCTAAATATAAATATATATATGTACATCTGGTTTAACCTGGGTATCTCCTGTATATAATTATAGATGTATAGCTGGTATAACCTGGGTATTTCCTGTATATAATTATGTATGTACAGCTGGTATAACCTTGGTATATCCTGTATATAATTATATATTTATATCTGGTTTAACTGTATATAGTGATATGTGGCATGCTGGTATAACCTGGGAATCTCCTGTATATAATTATATATGTACAGCTGGTATAACCTGGGTGTCTTCTGTATATAGTTATATATGAATGGAGACTACCATATCTTGGTTTCTGGGGCTCTTACCAGTCATCAGCGCCCTCTGCTGTTCCAGTTGTATCAGGCATTCTTGCTTGTACTGCGCCCACTTCTTCAGGATGCCCTCGAGCACGGCTCCGCTGACCTAGGGGGTGACAGTTGTATACAATGTGAGTATTCATACACAAGGCGCAGAACAGCATACCATCCCAGTGTTGGTACCTGATGATACTGCTACATTTATATCTATGTTACGGTCAATCATAGATATAGGTGTAACTGATTCCTGAGCATAGCCCTGCCTCTTCCTCTACTCTGCACTTCCTGTCTACAGGAAGAGGCGGGGCTACTACTTATCACTCCTACTTTATAGTATAAGTAATAAGTTTACTTTAGATGTAAGAACATTCTATTGTTCTGAAGCCAAATTATGAACAAATATGCAAGCACACGGGGGAAGAAAAAAAATCTATAAAAATTCCCCTTCTGGAGATGTATCAGAAAATGGGACCTTCTACATTGACTCAAAGGCTAAACAGTCAACGACAGCCAGTGACGTGACCTGACCCTGAACACGCCGGCCAAGTCTCCTTTACTGGAGAAGATTAATGGCCATCAGGAGGGGGATGGTCTGGACGCCGAACATACAAACCATTAGAAGAGATTTCCCAAAATATAAGGCAAAAGTCTATAAAAAGATTATATGTACAAAAATAGATGGAAATGAACTCAACACCCCGCTAACCTTATCACTAAGGCAGTCCGCCTACTAAAAGTCCACCAATGTCTACATGGAATCCCTTTACATGGGTGCATAACCATGGCCAGCTAGGCCCTATAACACCTCTAGATATTTCATAGAGCCAAGCACTGATCTGTCAGGTTGTCACTCACTTCCCCCCGTTCCTTCAAACGGGAAGCAGTGTAAGGGGCCACCCGAACAATCCTTAGATCATTTTGGCAGCCCATTAAAGTCAGTGGCAGTCTGCTGCTACCACTTCTATGACACAGAGTCATGTACTACAGACCATCGCTGATCTTTCAACATGTTGAAATACCGACATGCTGATCATTGCCTTTCAACATGTGCTATTATTATACTGAACAATCGGTAATTAGTAAGTAAGGCCGTTAAAGATTTAGTGTAATAAGGCCTTTAGGGAACACTTGGGCCTTTGGTTCCTTCATTGATAGATAATTGCATAGTATTCCTTGTAGACATTGGTGGACTTAATGGACTTCTAATAGTTGGACTGGCTTAGTGATTAGGTTCATGGGGTCTTGGGTCCATAGCTATCTATTTTTGTACCAAATCAATACATGAACCCAATTAATAATGATGAATTAATTGATGGCTCAAGTGTCCAACACAAGAAAGTCAACTAAAGGTCTACTAGCCATTAAAACTGGACTTGGACATACACCCAAGACCTAAAATTGCATCTGGTCTGACTGGTTTGCCCATGAGCACATCCCATTAGGTCCACCGATGTCTACACTGAATTAAGGCTTAAGTATCGCAACACAGAGGTTCAAGCTGGGCAGGAGACCCAGGAGTTGGGAGTGTGGTGTTCTACCACAGGAGTTACATTTAGATACACCCTTTGCAAAAGTCTGTACTTATTGTACTATTGTGGTGATAAAAGTAATACTAAAGTTTGCCACTAGATGTCGCTGTATTATATATGTGTACTTGGAAGCCGCACAGCTGAAGGATGTAAAGGGTTATTGTTTTTCTATGTGTCACCTGAATCTGTAGACCAGTAGGAGTCTTGTTTTGTTCTCTCCACCCTTATTTCTTATGTTGCACTCTTCACCCACTCACAGCGCACATTAGTTACGCAAGAGAAGTAAGTCTCATGGGTGGAGGAGAAGCAAAGGTCTTTCGTGTTAGGCATTGTGGAAGAAGGACGCAAGCTAGATAGCCCTCTGCCCCCAGTCTTAGCTAGAACCCCGTATGGGAAGGACGCAAGACAGTACACCTCTAACAACTTTCTTACAAGTAATGCTACACAGCACTATGCACTGTTAAACCCCTCTTAGGAGAGGACAAGCCAGAGACAACCTCAACCCACACCGAGGACATGGAGTATAACAGAGCAGGACAGTATCGACGAAAGCCAAAGAACAAGAAACTGATCTAGATAGAGCAAAGTTGCAGTGAGATAATGAACTCTATCTTGCAGTGCGGCTATCAGCAGGGAACGCTCACCATTCCGCTCATTCCAAGTAACAAGGTCTGGGGCTTGTGTCACCCTCTAGGAAGGTTCAGCCGAGTCTAGTGGGCATAAGGTGGTGTGAAGACTAACTTAAAGTCAATACACGGGCACAGGTGTTCTTCTTCTAAGTATTCTACCTCATCCTCCAACATCCCGGCAGAGCACAGTACTACATGGGTTGAGACTCTCCCGGTATCCTCCTCTCGGCTACGTTGTTTCTCTGCACTACTCAGCAGTACTCAGTCAACATGACTATATCCTACATTGCACCTTTACTACAGATCAGGTTGCTGTATTGTCAAGTATTTATTCGGAACTATTGTCAAGTGTGTTCTCCAGTGCTTTATCCAGAGAGACCTCATACTGTCGACTCTGTATTATCTGCTGCACATTTGCAATTAGTAAACCAGCCTTCCTTACGTTAAAGCGACTCTGTGCTTTCTTGCTATCCACAGACACAGCACACACCACAACCTTGGCACACTTCCCCTTTGTGGGTTGTGGTTCCTATAGTCCGGAAGGGTCACTACACCACTCTGGCCATCCGTGATCTCATTATCCCAAGGGACCCCGTAGCAACCCAGCAGGACACTGACCAAAGGGGAAAAGGGTACAAGCGGCCTTTAAAACTAAAAGCAGGCGTGCCATCACACCTGTGTGCCCCCCAGGCACTGGCGTCACAAGACAACACTCTGAGGTCCGACTGTACCACAGAAGTGGCGTCACACCTCAACATCTAGCAAGTGACTGTCCGCTTCTCCGATGTAACAACCCCCTGGAGGTACACCACAGGAGGGCCTACATTAAAGTTTCTTTCTACCAAACCTGAGAGCAAAGCTTTAGTGAAGGGTTGGTGCTTTGGTAGGTTATATTATGGGGGAACCCAAAAAGAAAGTCCTGCCAAATACAACTTTTTTTTAGGTTATATTATGGCTACATGTCCTGGACCTCCTGTAGTTCTCCTAAACTGAACTCAGATTTTCTCAGGGTTTTATGGTGATCCAAGTTTAGCTCAAAGGAACTGTGCGGTATCCAGGTCTTACCACTGTAATTAGGATACTGGTGGTTATTGGAGAGCATGGTTGGGCTAAACTTAGGCAACACTCTCCATCATGGCTCATCAATGCCCTAGAGAAATCCTCTCCTTTCACAAAGAGTAGAGGGGACTGTGGAAGCAGGTGGTAGAATGGACTGGAAAAGTATAGTCTGCCATTGGAGATGCAATCACATTTGGGACAGTGACTACTGACTACCATGGTTGGGATAGGCTTGTTAACAAGTGGCCACCATTAAGTTATGAACCTAAAGGATCGATAATATTTTGCTACTGCAATAGTCTGCACCTTCAGGCAACATTGATTCGGTACTGTTCAGGAAAAAAGCAGCCATGTTTATCTCATCGTGGACAACCCCTTTCATGGGTCTTGAGATCTGAAGGACCCACTATAATATAAATATATTCCTTAGTGCGGACTATAGCTAATCCTCGCTTGGAGCAGCCATTATGAGCTGCAGATCTTCTCATACTCTCCACCCTCATGAAGTTGTTTACAACATACGATACTGCCAGAGAAGTTCTGAAGTGCTTGGGACGGTGTTCCCATAGTCCGCCGGGCACCGAAGCACATCCTCACAGCAGTAATAGATGAAGCCGTCAGGACGTTTGATGTAGCTCCTCAGCTGGTGATTATCTTTAGCTTGTTAATACTCTTCCACCTTGTTATGTTAAAACTTGTCATGGTTAGATTGGATGCCGGCCACTGACCATCGCAATGTAAACAGCTCCCTAAATGTGTAAACTCCCCTCCGAGTCTGCTTTTCATCAACTATAAGAAGATATTTAGAAAAACAGACCATCATAACACAATCGAGAGGGGGAAGGGGGCAGTGAAAACATGAAGAGCTGGGAATGGCGGACATGGTGAGCAATGGTCCATACACTGTGGAGCAAGGCTATGTATTCTCATCAGGGAGCTGGAGAAGAAGGCCGTCAAGAGAGTAGATCAGAGTAGACAAGTCCACAAGGTCAGAGTCGGCCCGCAAAGAGTAGATATTAGGTCTCAGTGGACAGGTCCATAGGGTTACAGTCAGCCCGGAGAGCGTAGACTTTAACGTTCCGTTATGTTGCCATAGGCAGGAGCGTACCTACAACCATAGCAGCCATAGTGGCTGCTATGCGGCCGTCTCACAAAGAGCTGGGCCAGCCCATGAAGCATTGGAGCCAGCCTACAAAGCATAGGAGCTGTCCTACAAAGAGCAAGGTCAGCCCACAAAGCATAGGAACCGGCCTACAAAGAGCAGGGCCAGCCCACAAAGCATAGGAGCCGGCCTACAAAGAGCAGGGCCAGCCCACAAAGCATAGGAGCCAGCCTACAAAGAGCAGGGCCAGCCCACAAAGCATAGGAGCCGGCCTACAAAGAGCAGGGCCAGCCCACAAAGCATAGGAGCCGGCCTACAAAGAGCAGGGCCAGCCCACAAAGCATAGGAGCCGGCCTACAAAGAGCAGGGCCAGCCCACAAAGCATAGGAGCCGGCCTACAAAGAGCAGGGCCAGCCCACAAAGCATAGGAGCCGGCCTACAAAGCATAGGAGCCGGCCTACAAAGCATAGGAGCTGTCCTACAAAGAGCAGGGTCAGCCCACAAAGCATAGGAGCCGGCCTACAAAGAGCAGGGCCAGCCGACAAAGCATAGGAGCCAGCCTACAAAGAGCAGGGCCAGCCCACAAAGCATAGGAGCCGGCCTACAAAGAGCAGGGCCAGCCCACAAAGCATAGGAGCTGGCCTACAAAGAGCAGGGCCAGCCCACAAAGCATAGGAGCTGGCCTACAAAGAGCAGGGCCAGCCCACAAAGCATAGGAGCCGGCCTACAAAGCATAGGAGCTGGCCCAAGAAGCATAGGAGATGGCCTACAAAACATAGAAGACAGCCTACAAAGAGCAGGGCTAGCCCACAATTCATAGCAGTCGGACCATAAAGCACAGGAGCCGGCCCTCACAGAGCAAGAGTCAGATCATAGGAGGCCTTGGATTACAGGCCTGTGTTATATGCAGAATACAATTTGTTGATATTGCAGCGGCGAGGCATCTTAGTAAATACAGCGCCACTAGGGTCACCAACCAGCTCACTATTCAGAGTAGCAAAAACTCAGCCAGAGGACAGAAATAGTTCTGTGCTTTATAACCACTAGGGGGAGCTCACTCTAATAAAGAAAACACTGCCCCCAGAGGTAATGGCAGTAAGTGCAGGACATAACAAGTCTACTGATACTTTCCTATCTATATATTGCTCCAGTAGTGGCTCCCCACCGCATGGAGCAGAACTTGGGGCGCGCCCTCATTCCTAAATATTTACACAGTGTGACCCGACTGTTTACAAGGAATGAGAGAAAATGTCTGGGTTTTATCTGCATTTTCCAGCAGATGCTCTGCGCTGCTGTGAGATAAATGAGCTGGAGATTATAGAAAACTCAAGACTGAGGGGCTCAGAAATGTGGAGAAATCCAAAACGGACACAACACTCACCTGTTACCTCTCCCCCCAGTCCTAAAGGAAGGCGCCATTGTTAGTCCGTCAATGACTGCGACCAATATAATAGAACAGAGAGGCCTCTCATCTGGGTCAGTCCTGGGCTCAGATGTGAGTCGTATCTGGGCAGCAGCCCTGTGATGCAATCCCCTCCTGTATCATCTGTTCAGCGTGTAGCCCCCCCCCCCCCCCCCATCCTACATACTGTACATACCAGACATTGTGCTCAATAAAGAAAGAGTCACAATGAATCATTGGGATGTCAGCATCCCCCGACAACAGCGAGAACCCAATCCAGAGCGATCTGCTGAGGACATGACCATAACCCAGGAAACATGGTGGCTATTGGGAGCAGGATCTTCATATACCCAGGTTATACCAGCTGTGTATATATCATTATATACAGGATATACCAGCATGCTCAACATCACAATATAAAGGAGATACCCAGGTTATAGCAGCTGTACAATATCATTATATATAGGAGATACCCAGGTTATACCAGCTGTACATATAAATTATATACAGAAGATACCCAGGATATACCAGCTGTACATATATATATAATTATATACACGATATCCCCAGGTTATACCAGCTGTACATATATAATTATATACAGGATATCCCCAGGTTATACCAGCTGTACATATATAATTATATACAGGAGATACCCAGGTAATACCAGCTGTATATATATTATATACAGGAGATACCCAGGTTATACCAGCTGTTCATACATAATTATATAAAGGCGATACCCAGGTTATACCAGCTGTACATATATATTATATACAGGAGATCCCCAGGTTATACCAGCATTGTATAGACAGTGATGAGTATATAGAGTAACGCCCGTCCTGCGGTATAACATGGGATGTGGGATGCACAGCAGCGCAGTAATGAAAGGTCAGGATGTTTCTACTGATACGTTATATCCGTCTCTTCTGTAGATATATAAATCTCTCACACTCTCATCCTCTTCTTAGTATAGATCATAGGGGTTGATAGATAGGGCGGCTCCCCTGCTGGTGAGGCTGTGTACAGCAATGTTTGAGGGATTCATCATAATCCGTTATATTTTATATATCATTTAGATGTCAGGTCCCTTTAAGAAAAAAAAACTGTAGTTGGGTGACAACTGATATGGCCATCATTGTAGTCCTGCTTTGTCATTGTTACGCAGGATGTATCACTACACAACAAGGACTATGTGATAGTCAGGAGCCAGAGAAAGCTGGGTAACACCAATTTAAGAACCTTATTTAGTAATTTCCACTAATCCCTTGGGTTATTATCCACATACGAAGAGGCTCCGCCTCCTGTAGGTCATCAACACACCACCTTGGCCCAAACTCCACCCATCTGTGAGTGACATAACTTACCACACTGCTGCAAAGACATTGTTATTTCTAATGATGTAACATTTACAACATTCTTTCCTTTGTGGGCGGAGTTTGTTTGTCACATGACTGAACTGATGTAATCATGCAGGGCTGTGTATTGTTGCCATGTGGACCTCTGGATCTTTTTGATAATTCCACAGTGGAAACTTAGCCTGTATTTGCGATATCCCTGGGGTCGTTGCTTTACCGCGGAGTGGACGCAGCTGGTGGTGGACGCGTGTTTATACAATGTCTCATATTAATTACATACAAATATAAAATAACGACACCCCCCCTCTCAGATCTGGTCCACGGGGAGCGTGTTGTGTGGTCCAGGACAGAGATGCACTTTGTGGACCCAGAGTTTTTGACATTTTTAACCAGTTAAAGCCAAACCCCAGTGACTACTGTGCTCATGCAGATTGCCTAGCAACCACTTCACTTCCTGTCTGATGACCACCATTTTAGTTGTTCAAACAGCAAAGGGCCACACCAGAAATCATAGACAAAAACAAGCCTGCTCCACAGCTGTATTCACAATTCTGTGAAACCATCATCATGCTGTAGCCATGAATACAATACAGACCAAGTAACGTGGGTTCTAAGGGGAGAAGTCTGTACTTTAGGCTGCTCTTAGTACAGGAAGTCACAACCATTGTCGGCCATTTTGGAACTTGGTGGCCACCATGATGGTCCTTCTGATCTGTCTTCTATTGTGTCAGAGAGATCTTTTAATACTCTCCCAAAGCATCAGGAACATTTCTAGCTAAATGTTTTTGAGATCTTGCCCCTGAATTTATGTCTCTGGGCCATAGTCACTGCTTATCGATGCAAGGACTAGAAGTAGTAGTGACATCACGGACCATAACATTGTCCATCAGGGCCTGAGTGGGAACAGATTGGCTCAGCTCACCCCAAAGACGACTCGTTTGGCCGGTGCCAAGTGGCTTTACAAGTGAAAGAGAAGAAGCTGTGATGTTGTATAGTAACATTCTCCTCAAGAAACTGGAGCACACGCCAAGGAGACAGCGTATTTCCTGTTGTCTTCCTCAGGAGGAGCAGGGCAAGAAGAAGTAGTAGTGACATCACTCGACCATAATATTGTCCATCAGGACCTAAGTGGAAACAGAACGGCTCAGCTAACCCATACAAAGAGCGGCTTGGCGGGCGGTAGTAAGCATTGTAAATCTTGAGAAACATGGGCAAGAATAGCGATGATTCAACCTTTTAGCTCCAACTGTAAGAACAACAAACCAGACGGGAATGGCTGACGCGTTTCAGGTCTTCTGATCTTTACTCATAGCCAATGTTTGATGACAAGGAGGTCTGAAACTCATCAGACACTGACTTTATTGTCTCTTGTGCAAGTACATGGAAGGGGAGTACATAGGGGTAAAGGGAACAGAGATTAAAATGGTGCTGCTTAGAACACATTCATAACAACTCGAGACTAGGGAATTTACGGCTTGTTTCTCCTTTCCGTGACCCTTGGGTTGTAGGATCTGTAGGGAGGAGATAACTGCACAAGTCTCACCATGCATGAAAAATGGGATGGAGCCAACTTGAGCTGGGTCCCTTTTTCCATGGGCTACTCTATGGTACATAGAGCTGACATATGGAAAGTCTACATGGCTTGAAGTTGCCATTGCAGTGCCCACATTATGCACCGAGTTGTGGTCCTCGGTGCATAATGTGGGTACAGACTGGGTACAGACTTAACTGGAGGTGTGTAGACCAAAGACTCCTTGACTAGATTTTGGTCCTGGCAGTGTCTACCACTGGTTGTAAATGGCTTAGAGAGTAGATTCATCTAGAGTACTCACAAGCTGTAACCCATAAGAGTAAAATGAAACAGGACTAACAAAAAGATAAAGCCAGGTCTGCTGACGAAGCGACCATATTAGTCTTCTAAATTGCACACTCCCCTTACTAGGAATGCAAGTCCTGGATACGGTCCAACCTCTGTTATTTCCAGACTCTTGGCTCTGGAGAGTATGGATTATCGCTATGTGCTCCCGTTACATCAGACAGCCCTCGGGAATTCTCCTGTAGACATGTTAGATGCCACACAATACCATCAGAGACTATGAGTGTAGTTTGATGTGTAGTAGAAACCGTGTACTCTTCACCTTGTCTACTAGCTCAGTCAAGTCAACGAGGGATTGAGGTATTGCAAAGAAAACTTTAATGGTTGCTACAGGGTGATTTGATAGAGAGTCCTTCTTTGTTCTACTATTAGGCATTGAGAGTTGTGTAGGACTTCTCTCACTTCTTCTATCAGGTGGTAAGAACCTTTGTAGAACTCCTCTCATTTCAAGTTTTAGGTAGTTAGAACCTGTGTAGGACTCCTCTCACCTCTAATATTAGGTTTTGAGAACCTGTGTAGAACTCCTCTCACCTTTACTATCGGGTGAAAAGAACCTGTGTAGGACTCCTCTCACCTCTAATATTAGATTTTGAGAACCTGTGTAGGACTCCTCGCACCTCTACTATCGGGTGAAAAGAACCTCTATGGACTCCTCTTACCCCTACTATCTGGTAATGAGAACCTCTGTAGGACTCCTCTCACTTCCACTATCGGTGATGAGAACCTCTGTAGGACTCCTCTTACCCCTACTATCTGGTAATGAGAACCTCTGTAGGACTCCTCTCACTTCCACTATCGGTGATGAGAACCTCTGTAGGACTCCTCTTACCCCTACTATCTGGTAATGAGAACCTCTGTAGGACTCCTCTCACTTCCACTATCGGGTGATGAGAACCTCTGTAGGACTTCTCTTACTTCTACTATCAGGTGATGAGAACCTGTGTAGGACTCCTCTCACTTCTTGTGAAGTTCCTTTAGAGGGAATGGTTTTAAAGTGACAACAAGTACCAGGTGGACTATACCTCACATTCTCCCCAAAGACTTGTTTATCTTCCCAATGGTCAGACTGGGTACTTGGTGACCACCATGAGGCAGGATTCATCAGAAGATTCCAACTAAGTGAAACTCCCAACCTTACCCTAAACAAATTCCTGCTTAGATGACATACAAGGTTATTCTACAGATATTCTGGGAACAAAGGGTCAAATATAAACCCTAACATGGACGATCCTTTTTGGCCTTTTACATCTGTGCCAAAGTCTCTTTAGAATAGTACCTGTGTGTAAACTCCATGTAATTGCATCGATCACTAAGGTTTTTTAGTGGCCCAGGCCAAGGGTGAGCAGTGATAGAGGCCACAGGAGACAAGAACATTCCTATCCGAGACATAATATATGACTCCCGAAAAACCTGAGGATAAGCAAAGAAGAGCTCCAGTCTCTTGCAGTACCACTTAGTGCCTCTCCTAAGAGTCTCTAGTGATGGTTATTATCTCAACTGGGTGTTTATAATCTTCACATACTCGGCAGCTTGGTGCCTAGTGCAGAAATTCTATCTGTTCTTCTATTAGTAAATAATGTCTCCCCCACCAATCACGGTTGACGTCTGACCAACACCTAACAACCCACCCCCACTCCTGGGCAACAAAACATTGTGCTTTCGAAAGATTGCCAGATATGAAATCTAGAACTAGATCAACTTATTCTGCCCCATCTCACATCGTAAGAACTGGAGGTCCTTCTTAATCAATCCCAAAAGGATTTAGAGGTCAAGCTGGAGGACAGTAGGGATAACACTATCCTTAGCACGCCAGGAGAGCAATAGGTTGTCAAGGCATGACGGGACCACAGTAAGGGTGAAGAACCCATCAAGTCATCCTTCTCTTCTGTTCCAGAAGGTCCCACATTTCTATGAATGGTCCTGAAATCAATGACCAAACACCAACCACTAGAGCAATGAGCTGACTATATTGACAAAAATATTACCTCCCTGCCTCTCTGCCAATGTATCCACCTTCTTTCCCACCACAGATTGTCCACTGACCCAGCACTCTGACCTGTACAAAGCCATAGGATTTACCACAACAAACCCAACAATGAAGGCCGGAATCTCCTTCCCATCACAGAGACTCAATGTCTATACCAGGGACTCTCACGGAAATTACCCGCACCAATGCTGTGTGCGTGCCGACCCCGGCCAGATGCAGATGCTTGATGAGATGACGCCTGACAGTTCAGAGCAGAGAGGTCAAATTATTATAGTGTTATTATTACTACGGAGACACTATAGATATACACCAAGGCCCTAACTGGTCGTATTTAATACGTGGCGGCAATACAGTAGTTATATTCTTGTACATAGAGGGGAAGTATTATAGTAGTTATATTCTTGTATATAGGAGCAGTATTATAGTAGTTATGGTAGGTGAGAGAAGTTCAGCCGGCACCAGCTGATAACAACACTTGAATAGAGCCGGGGACACAGTCGAATGCAGTCAACAGTAAGTGTAGGATAACCTAATAAACCGGGGTGCTAGAAGCTGAGGAGGTAAATATAAATGTTCAATGGAGAGAGAGGCACACCTGCGTAACACCTTCCCCCTCCCAGCCTCAGCCTCTGGTGTTTGGATCAATAAACCTCCTTTTCTGTTTACCGGTGAGTGCGGATTCCTCTCTCTCCATTGAACAATTATAGTAGTTATATTCTTGTATATAGGGCGGTATTATAGTAGTTATATTCTTGTATATAGAAGCAGTATTATAGTAGTTATATTCTTGTATATAGGAGGCAGTATTATAGTAGTTATATTCTTGTATATAGGAGCAGTATTATAGTAGTTATATTCTTGTATATAGGGCGGTATTATAGTAGTTATATTCCTGTATATAGGAGCAGTATTATAGTAGTTATATTCTTGTATGGTTTTACTAAGGACAGAAGCTGTCAAACCAACCTAATATGTTTCTATGAAGAGGTAAGTAGAAGCCTGGATGGCGGCGTGGCTGTGGATATCGTGTACCTAGATTTTGCAAAAGCGTTTGACACAGTTCCTCATGGACGTCTGATGGGTAAGTTAAAGTCTATCGGTTTGGAAAATTTAATGTGTAACTGGATTGAAAACTGGCTTAATAATCGTACCCAGAGAGTGGTGGTCAATGATTTCTACTCCGAATGGTCCCCGGTAATAAGTGGTGTACCCCAAGGGTCAGTACTGGGCCCTCTTCTGTTTAACTTGTTTATTAATGATATTGAGAATGGAATTAACAGCAATGTTTCTATCTTTGCAGATGACACCAAGCTTTGTAGTACAGTACAGTCTATGGAGGATGTGCAGATGTTGCAGGATGACTTAGACACCCTAAGTGTTTGGGCGTCCACTTGGCAAATGAGGTTCAATGTGGATAAATGTAAAGTTATGCACCTGGGTACTAATAACCCACATGCATCATATGTCCTGGGGGGAGTTACTCTGGGAGAGTCACTGATGGAGAAGGATCTGGGTATACTTGTAGATAATAGACTACAGAACAGTACACAATGTCAGTCAGCTGCTTCTAAGGCCGGCAGGATATTGTCCTGTATATAACAGGCCTGGACTCTCGGGACAGGGATATAATATTACGGCTTTATAAAGCTTTGGTGCGGCCCCATCTGGAGTATGCCGTCCAGTTTTGGAACCCGATTCATAAAAAGGATGTTCTAGAGCTGGAGAGGGTACAAAGACGGGCAACTAAACTAATAAGGGGAATGGAGCATCTTAGTTATGAGGAGAGATTAAAAGAATTACATTTGTTTAGTCTGGAGAAGAGACGTTTAAGGGGAGATATGATTAACTTATTTAAATATATAAATGGCCCCTACAAGAGATATGGGGAAAAGATGTTCCAGGTAAAAACCCCTCAAAGGACAAGAGGGCACTGCCTCCACCTGGAGAAAAAAAGGTTCAATCTCCGCAGGCGACAAGTCTTCTTTACCATGAGAACTGTGATCTGTGGAACAGTCTACCACAGGATCTGGTCACAGCAAAAACAGTAGAGGGCTTCAAAACAGGGCTAGACAAGTTCTTAGACCAAAATAATATAGATGCATATGTATAGAACCTATCACCCCTCCCCCTTCCCTGTATCCATCCCCTCCTTGGTTGAACTTGATGGACATGTGTCTTTTTTCAACCGTATTAACTATGTAACTATGTTACTATGTATATAGGGAGCAGTATTATAGTAGTTATATTATTGTATATAGGAGGCAGTATTATAGTAGTTATATTCTTGTATATAGGAGCAGTATTATAGTAGTTATATTCTTGTATATAGGAGCAGTATTATAGTAATTAAAGTATTGTATATAGGGGCAGTATTATACTAGTTATATTCTTGTATATAGGAGCAGTATTATAGTAGTTATATTCCTGTAAATAGGAGCAGTATTATAGTAGTTATATTCTTGTACATAGGAGCAGTATTATAGTAGTTATATTCCTGTATATAGGGGGCAGTATTATAGAAGTTATGTTCCTGTATATAGGAGCAGTATTATAGTAGTTATACTCTTGTATATAGTAGCAGTATTATAGTAGTTATATTCTTGTATATAGGGGCAGTATTATAGTAGTTATACTCTTGTATATAGTAGCAGTATTATAGTAGTTATATTCTTGTATATAGGGGGCAGTATTATAGTAGTTATATTCCTGTATATAGGAGCAGTATTATAGTAGTTATATTCCTGTATATAGGAACCGTATTATAGTAGTTATATTCTTGTATATAGGAGCAGTATTACAGTAGTTATATTCCTGTATATAGGAGCAGTATTATAGTAGTTATATTCTTGTATATTGGAGCGGTATTATAGTAGTTATATTCTTTTATATATGGGCAGTATTATAGTAGTTATATTCTTGTATATAGGAGCAGTATTATAGTAGTTATATTCTTGTATATTGGAGCGGTATTATAGTATTAAATTCTTGTATACAGGGGCAGTATTATTGTAGTTAAATTATTGTATATAGCGGGCAGTATTATAGCAGTTAGATTATTGTATATAGGGGGCAGTATTCTAGTAGTTATTTTCTACTGTGCTCTACTAAACCAGAGATTTACAGTGTTCCAGACAATGTACGATGGGTTAATCCTCCTGCTGGGGCAGGTGCTGTATTTTCTATGAAATCTGTTTCTAATGTTTGCTGTAATTGTCTGAGCTGACTCTGTAGAGAAAGATTCATTGATTCTTGTCATGATGTATTTTTCATATTTTGGGCCGGGGGGAGGGGGGGGGTTCGGTCTCGGAATGATGGAAGGATTGTAATATATCACACTTAGGAATGCAGACGGCAGAGGAACTGCTCTGGTCTATAATGCTGTTACCTTTATAAGGTAACATTTGGCGCGCCCGGCCTCCTATCCTATCACCGCTGATGCTTTGTCGCAGTGCACAATATTGTGAATATTATTTCAACCTAATTAAGAGCCTGAAGGAAATTGTCACAGCCCCGCCCCCGTATAGTGGGATGGCTCATTAGGACCCAGTGATAGGATATTACCAATGCAGTTAGCGGCTTTATAGAAAGGGCACCATGAAGGCAGACTGGGGTAAGTAGAAGAGTCCAAAAATGAGTTAATATACCCAAAGACTAGCTCCATTGTCAATACAGATGGGGGGAGATTTATCAAACATGGTGTAAAGTGAAACTGGCTCAGTTGCCCCTAGCAACCAATCAGATTCCACCTTTCATTCCTCACAGACTCTTTGGAAAATGAAAGGTGGAATCTGATTGGTTGCTACGGGCAACTGAGCCAGTTTCACTTAACACCATGTTTGATAAATCTCCCCCTATGTTCTCTTTTGGTAATGATGGCAAATCAAGTCACCAGTGAAGGACTTGGGATTAATAGACATAGGTATAACCCCCCCCCCCCCCTCATCTAGCTTATTCAATGGTTTGGTCCAGGTCTATAAGATGAGCTGAGTAAGGACAACAAGAAGTCATGTTGTCCCCTTATCCTACCAGCACCCAGATTCAACTCGATCATCAAGGGGATGGGGGGTTTGAGTAAAGTACAGCCATAGTTGTCCCAACCAAAAAAAATAATCATGGTGGACAGTCCCTTTAAAAAAATGCAACTCTGTTAGAATTCATAGATTATTACTGTCCGTACCAGTCACTTCCATTATCTCAGAGGCTTTCCCTCTTCTCCATGGCTGCCAAGAAATTCCAGGGAAGCCTTTCCTCTGAGAAGGTGCGTCTGGAGACACGTCATGTTCTCTATGGTCTATAATAACGTCATGTTCTCTATGGTCTATAGTAACGTCATGTTCTCTATGGTCTATAATAACGTCATGTTCTCTATGGCCTATAATAACGTCATGTTCTCTATGGTCTATAACAACGTCATGTTCTCTATGGCCTATAATAACGTCATGTTCTCTATGGTCTATAATAACGTCATGTTCTCTATGGTCTATAATAACGTCATGTTCTCTATGGTCTATAATAACGTCATGTTCTCTATGGTCTATAACAACGTCATGTTCTCTATGGTCTATAATAATGTCATGTTCTCTATGGTCTATAATAACGTCATGTTCTCTATGGTCTATAACAACGTCATGTTCTCTATGGTCTATAATAAATGTCATGTTCTCTATGGTCTATAACAACGTCATGTTCTCTATGGTCTATAACAATGTCATGTTCTCTATGGCCTATAATAACGTCATGTTCTCTATGGCCTATAATAACGTCATGTTCTCTATGGTCTATAATAACGTCATGTTCTCTATGGCCTATAATAACGTCATGTTCTCTATGGTCTATAATAACGTCATGTTCTCTATGGCCTATAATAACGTCATGTTCTCTATGGTCTATAATAAGGTCATGTTCTCTATGGTCTATAATAACGTCATGTTCTTTATGGTCTATAATAACGTCATGTTCTCTATGGTCTATAATAAGGTCATGTTCTCTATGGTCTATAATAAGGTCATGTTCTCTATGGTTTATAATAACGTCATGTTCTCTATGGTCTATAATAAGGTCATGTTCTTTATGGTCTATAATAAGGTCATGTTCTCTATGGTCTATAATAACGTCATGTTCTCTATGGTCTATAATAAGGTCATGTTCTTTATGGTCTATAATAACGTCATGTTCTCTATGGTTTGTAATAACGTCATGTTCTCTATGGTCTATAACAACGTCATGTTCTCTATGGTCTATAATAATGTCATGTTCTCTATGGTCTATAATAACGTCATGTTCTCTAGGGTCTATAACAACGTCATGTTCTCTATGGTCTATAATAAATGTCATGTTCTCTATGGTCTATAACAACGTCATGTTCTCTATGGTCTATAATAACGTCATGTTCTCTATGGTCTATAATAACGTCATGTTCTCTATGGTCTATAACAACGTCA
Organism: Dendropsophus ebraccatus; assembly: GCF_027789765.1. Taxonomy (NCBI): domain Eukaryota; kingdom Metazoa; phylum Chordata; class Amphibia; order Anura; family Hylidae; genus Dendropsophus; species Dendropsophus ebraccatus. The sequence goes on along the minus strand of NC_091467.1, from coordinate 63,038,538 downwards.
TGTTCTCTATGGTCTATAATAACGTCATGTTCTCTATGGTCTATAATAAGGTCATGTTCTCTATGGTCTATAATAACGTCATGTTCTCTATGGTCTATAACAACGTCATGTTCTCTATGGTCTATAATAACGTCATGAAAACGTAATTATACCGCAAATACTGTGCAAGGCTGATACCATAGAACGTTCTACTGTTATATCAATAGGACTATAAGGCTGAAACGCGTCGGTGGTTCATGCTCATTAGAGAAGTGCTGACTCTGTGCACTGTTTATTTATTTTTACTTTTGTTTCTTTATTTTTATTTTTGTTTATTTATTTGTTTATTTTTACTTTTGTTTCTTCGTTTGTTTTCCGTTTTAAACAAAAATGTCCAAACTCTAGAATTTTCAGTTACAAAAATTTAGCAGAAGGGACGGGAAGCAATGTGCAGTCCTAAATCCTCCGGCTTCTATTAAATATTTCGCTTCTTTTCTATCTTTTATTCTATTACCTTTCGCTGATGTTCCTCTTCTTCGCGGCAGAATTTATATAACGATTTTAGTTTCTTCCCGTTTTATTGAGAGCAGATTTATGACTGGATTGATGTTTTTGGAAACTTTTTTTTTTTTTCATTACGCCAGAAGATGACTTGGCTCATTGGACACAACATCTGCAGGATTTACCTACGTCGAAAAACACTTTACAGACCCCAAGTTACGGAGAACAGCGAAATCTTCCATATGGTGAATGTCAGACGCCCGTCCCTCATCCCCAGTGTGACACTCAAGAGGCAGGATCACCTCACAAACCCATCGTTAGATCTACAAGGACTCAAAATTCTCATTTTTATTTAAAAAAAATATAGAAACAAGTTAAACTAAGGGTCCATTTACACAGAAAGATTATTTGACAGATTATCTGCCAAAGATTTGAAGCCAAAGCCAGAAACAGATTATATACAGAGATCAGGTCATAAAGGAAAGCCTGAGATTTCTCCTCTATTCAAATCCATTCCTGGCTTTGGCTTCAAAAATCTGATAATCTTTCTGTGTAAATAAACCCTACAAAATTGTAATCAGAATTTGGCAGTATGGCAAATAAAAATTATAAATGCAAAAAAAGCTAAAAGAAATAAATAAAGCACATGGTGCAAACCCGGCATAAATATCAATGAGATACATTTTTAGGATAATAAAAATATGTTAATGTAATGTAATTTTTTCTCTATTTTTTATAATCAAATGGATAACATACAGCAAAGATTTAAGGCGAAAGGAACAATGTCTGTGTGACTACTCTATCCCATATCTATCTATCTATCTATCTATCTATCTATCTATCTATCTATCTATCTATCTATCTCCTATCTATCTATCTAGCTATCTATCTATCTCCTATCTATCATCTATCTATCTCCTATCTATCTATTTATCTCCTCTCTATCTCCTATCTATTGTGGACATGTCACTGGAGATGTGTTCGAGGGGGTGTACATCTCACCTAGGCTGATGCGTAGTGTGAGGTGGTAAGTCCAGGAGGGATCTGTTGCTCAGCAGTGCTATGCTGCTGAGTTATTATTTATTTTTACCGGGCCTGGATTTACTGGAGTGGTGGATAGGTTGGTAGTGGGATCTGCCATTCCCTCCCCCTCGATCCAGTATGGGTTTTGGGATCAGGTGAGCTCTGATCCCAATCAGCCTGAGAAGGCAAAAGCTGTGCTCAGTGTGCAAAGGAGTCTCTCAGCCAGGAGTGAACAGCCTGCATGCTGTTTGGTGAGAGCTGGGAAGACAGCCGCTGCTGGGGCCTGTTCACACCCCGCAAAACTGACCACTGAAGTGCCAGAGAGGTAACCTGCGTTGTTAGTTAGCGCCCAGACGGGCAAGACCTTTTTGTTTTGTTCTTAAAGCACAGTGTTGCTATATTTCTGTTACGGACTGTTTATGCTGAAAATAAACGCCAAGCTGTTGTTTTACAAGTCCAAGTCTGCTGTGAACTGTGTCCAAACACACCATCCCCCGGGAAGATCCCTACAATTGGTGGAGGATGCGGGCAAAACGGTTGCTAGGGGCAACGGTGTGCATCAACTTGGCTACAGCTGCTTATGTCCTGGGTGAAGGCTGCGGCTTCACTCCAAAAACAGTCAAGCAACATGGAGGAGATGATGAAGCAGTTAATGCAACTGAGTCTGCAACAGCAGCAGGCTAATATGCAGCAACAACAGGCTCTGACAGACGCTAACCTACGCCATGAGCAAGCATTGGCCGCACAACAACAGGCTCAGGCAGCCGCTAAACAGGATCAGGCAGCCGCTAATCTGCGCCACGAACAAGCGATGGCTCAACAACAGAGACTTATTGAGCACCTGATAGCAAAGCAGGAGGCGTCTGCAGGTGCTAATCCCCAGCTGGTGGCAGCAGCCGCGCCAGAGACTTTGTCTGTGAGAAGAGCCGTGCAGCGTGCGCTGCAAAAGATGACTGCTGATGACGATGTTGAGGCCTATTTAACTGTCTTTGAGCGTGTGGCTGAGCGAGAAAAGCTACCCTCCACTGAGTGGGCAGAAGTGATTGCGCCTTATTTAACAGGCGAACCTCAAAAGGCCTATTATGACCTCAGTGAGCAAGAGGTCAAGGACTATCCTCGGCTAAAAGCAGAGATACTCGCCCGACTAGGAGTTACTGCTGCTGTCCGTGCCCGGAGGGTCCGCAACTGGAGCTACAGTCTGGACAAGTCAGCGAGGTCCCAGATGTACGACCTGATTCATTTGGCAAGAAAGTGGTTGGAGCCAGACACCTCTACTCCTGCACAGATCCTAGAGAGGGTCATGATGGATCGCTACCTCCGCGCACTTCCTGCTGATCTGCAACGCTTGGTGGGACAAGGCGACCCTAGGAGTGCCGACGAACTCGTCAGCCTTGTGGAGAGGTTCCAGGCGACCGAGGACTACCTCCGTGATGTTCCTGCAGCACCGTCACCTCCCCGGAGTGCCAGACCTGTGCCTTCAGCTGGTAAGAGACTTCCATCTATTGGGGGAGTGTGGAGGGGTGCTGATAGAGGGAAGAGCGCTCAGGAGGTGTCTCAGGGGCAAAAGACTGGTGGTGGTCCCCGGTGGCTAAGTGGCCCTAAAAAGGACTCCCTGCCAAGGAGACCAGGCCCTATCCAGTGCTGGAGATGCCATGAGACGGGACATATGTCTGCCCATTGCCCTCTTACCACTGAGCCCATGGAGTGTGACGCTAGCCGGCGTCAGTCGCTATTTGCGGAGCCGTCTTTTGTTGCAGTCACTGGACTAGAGACTGAACCACAAGTCTGCAACATTACTGTAAATGACTTTCCTGTTAAGGCGTTGCTGGACTCAGGAAGCCTTGTCACCCTGGTGCATGCCAGCCTGGTGACTGGGGACTTTGTGCCAAAAAGACATATGAGTGTGGTGTGCATACATGGCGATACAAAGGTTTACCCTATAGTACGGGCTAATGTCGGGACTGAACTAGGCGCTGTACAATATGAAGTGGGTGTGGTTAAAAACCTTATGCATAATGTGATATTGGGGCGTGATTTTCCTTTGTTCTGGGCTCTATGGGGAAAACAACAATCCCCTGAAAGGAGTGAGGAGACCCCTAAGTCTATTGCATTACCCACGGTAAATGATAAAAATGTACAGGATGAAAATGATGCTTTTCCTTTGCAGGTCCTGGCTGGTGAGGAAGAGGCTCCTCCCACTGCGCAGAATGTTCCAGACTTAGAGGTGTCTAGGGATAATTTTGGTACTGCACAATTACAGGACCCCACTCTCAAAAATGCTAGAGAGCAGGTCACTGTTATGAATGGGGTACCTCAGGAGCCAGAAGCTGAGAAAAAATTTCCACATTTTTCTATGACTAATGATCTCTACTATAGAGTCACTAGGATTAATGATGAGGTGGTGGAACAGCTTCTGGTGCCTCAGTCGTACCGGCGTCAGGTACTCGACATGGCCCATAATCATGTCCTTGGGGGCCACTTGGGGACAGATAAAACACAGGAGAGAGTCCTCCAGAGGTTTTATTGGCCTGCGATTTATGCTGACATAAAAAAATACTGTGAGTCGTGCCCCACATGTCAGCTTAGCGCTCCAGTGTCGCATTTTCGCAGTCCTTTGGTCCCACTCCCCATCATAGAGGTACCTTTTGACCGGATCGCAATGGACTTGGTGGGCCCCATTGTAAAGTCGGCTAGGGGACACCAGTACATTCTAGTTGTGTTGGACTACGCGACCCGCTATCCTGAGGCTGTACCCCTAAGAAACACTGCCTCTAAAACAATTGCACGGGAATTGTTTTATATGTTTTCCAGGGTGGGGATCCCCAAGGAAATCTTGACCGACCAAGGTACCCCATTTGTGTCAAAGGTGATGAAAGAGCTATGCAAACTGTTTAAAATCTCACACCTACGTACCTCTGTATATCATCCCCAGACAGATGGATTAGTGGAGAGGTTTAATAAAACCCTAAAACATATGTTAAAGAAAGTAGTGGAAAAAGATGGTCGGGATTGGGATCACTTACTACCTTACCTGATGTTTTCTATTAGGGAAGTACCCCAAGCGTCCACAGGGTTCTCTCCCTTCGAATTAGTCTATGGTCGTCACCCTAGGGGTTTGTTGGATATAGCGAAAGAGACATGGGAAAGTGAGTCCACCCCATACAAGAGTGTTATAGAGCATGTAGCACAAATGCAGGACCGTATAGCCACTGTAATGCCCCTAGTAAGGGAACACCTCCAGAGGGCGCAAGAGGGCCAAAGCAGAATTTACAATCGTTCTGCAAGAATCAGGACATTTAGCCCAGGTGACCGGGTACTCATACTTGTTCCCACGGTAGAAAGCAAATTCTTAGCAAAGTGGCAGGGTCCCTATGAAATTGTAGAGAAGATCAGTGAGGTCAACTACAAGGTACACCAACCAGGTAGAAGGAAGCCTTTTCAAGTTTATCACATAAACTTGATCAAGCCCTGGAAAGACAGGGAATCCTTGGTGGCGACAAATCCTGTTGGTCATCTGTCACCACCAATCCCTCCGGTCAGGATTGGTGACACCCTATCAGTGTCCCAGAAGCAGGAAGCTAAGGAGTTCCTGCAGAAAAATAAAAACAAGTTTTCTGACCTACCAGGGCGTACGCATCTCATTAGTCATCATATTGAAACTGAGCCTAGAAGCAGAGTAAACCTTAAGCCCTATAGGATACCAGAAGCACGGAGGGAGGCGGTATCATCCGAGGTAAAACGTATGCTTGACCTAGGAGTCATTGAGGTGTCTCAGAGCGAGTGGTCCAGCCCGATTGTGTTAATCCCAAAGCCCAATGGAACTTGGAGGTTCTGTAATGATTTTAGAAAGTTAAATGAGATCTCCAAGTTCGATGCCTACCCCATGCCCAGGGTAGATGAGTTGATAGAAAGGATGGGTAATGCCAGGTACATAACTACCCTCGATCTCACTAAGGGCTACTGGCAGATCCCACTCACTCCTAAGGCTAGAGAGAAGACTGCATTCTCCACCCCTGATGGGCTCTTCCAATACGTAGTGATGCCATTCGGGTTACATGGAGCCCCTGCCACTTTTCAGAGGTTGATGGACTTGATTCTGCGACCACATCGTGATTACTCCGCTGCCTACCTCGATGATGTGGTCATTTTTAGCCCGGATTGGGAAAGTCACCTCTGTAAGGTCCAGGCGGTGTTAGATGCCATAAGTGATGCGGGGTTAACCATCAATGCAGAGAAGTGTGCACTAGCCTTAGAGGAGGCCAAATACTTGGGCTACATTATTGGGAGGGGGTTAGTGAAACCACAACTAAATAAAATTGAGGCAATACAGAATTGGCCTCAACCCCTCACAAAGAAACAGGTCAGAGCTTTCCTGGGTATTACGGGCTATTACCGAAGGTTTGTGCCGAATTTTGCTTCAGTTGCAGGCCCACTAACTGACCTGACAAAGGGTGCGAAGTCCGCAATGGTGACATGGACTCCAGAGGCCGAGAAGGCTTTTCAAAGCCTTAAGTCTGCCCTGTGCCAACAACCTGTGCTAGTTACCCCTGACTTTAGGCGAGAGTTTCTAGTACAGACAGATGCCTCTAACACAGGGTTAGGTGCCGTCCTCTCACAGGTCGTGAATGGCGAGGAGCACCCGGTGATGTACTTAAGTAGGAAGCTATCCCCGGCCGAAAAAAACTATGCCATAGTTGAGCGAGAGTGTCTGGCAGTGAAGTGGGCCCTCGAATCCCTGAAGTACTACTTGCTAGGCAGGAGATTCAAGTTAGTGACAGACCATGCCCCCCTAACATGGATGAAGCTTAACAAAGAAAAAAACGCAAGGGTGACTAGATGGTTTCTGTCCCTACAAAACTTCAATTTCACTGTAGAACACCGGCCAGGGAAATTACAGGCGAATGCTGACGCCCTATCAAGGGTACACTGCCTGTGGGGACAAAACGCTCAGCCCTCCAGTCTGAAGAAGAGGGGGGGGATATGTGGACATGTCACTGGAGATGTGTTCGAGGGGGTGTACATCTCACCTAGGCTGATGCGTAGTGTGAGGTGGTAAGTCCAGGAGGGATCTGTTGCTCAGCAGTGCTATGCTGCTGAGTTATTATTTATTTTTACCGGGCCTGGATTTACTGGAGTGGTGGATAGGTTGGTAGTGGGATCTGCCATTCCCTCCCCCTCGATCCAGTATGGGTTTTGGGATCAGGTGAGCTCTGATCCCAATCAGCCTGAGAAGGCAAAAGGTGAGCTCAGTGTGCAAAGGAGTCTCTCAGCCAGGAGTGAACAGCCTGCATGCTGTTTGGTGAGAGCTGGGAAGACAGCCGCTGCTGGGGCCTGTTCACACCCCGCAAAACTGACCACTGAAGTGCCAGAGAGGTAACCTGCGTTGTTAGTTAGCGCCCAGACGGGCAAGACCTTTTTGTTTTGTTCTTAAAGCACAGTGTTGCTATATTTCTGTTACGGACTGTTTATGCTGAAAATAAACGCCAAGCTGTTGTTTTACAAGTCCAAGTCTGCTGTGAACTGTGTCCAAACACACCATCCCCCGGGAAGATCCCTACACTATCTATCTATCTATCTATCTATCTCCTATCTATCTATCTATCTATCTCTTATCTATCTATCTATCTATCTCCTATCTATTATCTATCTATCTATCTATCTATCTATCTATCTATCTATCTATCTATCTCCTATCTATCTCCTATCTATCTATCTCCTATCTATCTCCTATCTATCTATCTATCTATCTATCTATCTATCTCCTATCTATCTATTTCCTATCTATCTATCTATCTATCTATCTATCTATCTATCTATCTATTTCCTATCTATCTATCTATCTATCTATCTATCTATCTATCTATCTATCTCCTATCTATCTCCTATCTATCTATCTATCTATCTATCTCTTATCTATCTATCTATCTATCTATCTCCTATCTATTATCTATCTCCTATCTATCTCCTATCTATCTATCTATCTATCTATCTCCTATCTATCTATCTCCTATCTATCTCCTATCTATCTATCTATCTATCTATCTATCTATCTATCTATCTATCTATCTATCTCCTATCTATCTATCTATCTATCTATCTATCTATCTATCTATCTATCTCCTATCTATCTATCTATCTATCTATCAATCTCCTATCTATCTAGAGATTTGAAGCCAAAGCCAGGAATGGATTTGAAAAGAGAAGAAATCTCAGGCTTTCCTTTATGACCTGATCTCTGTTTATAGTCTGTTCCTGGCTTTGGCTTCAAATCTTTGGCAGATAATCTTTCTGTGTAAATGGACCCTATCTATCTATCTATCTATCTATCTATCTATCTATCTATCTATCTCCTATCTATCTTTCTATCTCCTATCTATCTATCTATCTATCTATCTATCTATCTATCTATCTCCTATCTATCTATCTATCTATCTATCTATCTATCTATCTATCTATCTATCTCTTTATCACATATCTATCTCTATTAATCACTGATGCCCAGCCTGCACCTCTCTTTTTTAAAACTACATCCCGGTGGTCAGGACATGCTGGGAGTTGTAGTTTTGCAGCAGGTGGAGCAGCACATATTGGAGATCACTGATAGACACTTACACATCTGGCGAAACTACAGAAAGTAAAAACATAAAAAGAAAGGAAACTTTTGGGGTCTGTTCACATGTGTAGGATCTGCTGCAGATGTGGCTAATGTCAGCATCAGATCTGCAGCAGATCCTGGACGTGTGAATGGATCCTTAGCGTGAGTGTCCCTTACCGTGTGCGCAGGCAGCAGCAGGGTGAGGAGGAGCAGCGCGGTGCGGTAACGCGTCCTGGTCGCACCGTCTGATCCGGATCCTCTCATGGCTCCAGAATAAGATATTCCCAATATTCTAATTACTGGTCACCGGCTCCGGCATTATTCCACCTTGCAGAAACACATGAACTCTGGCAGATGCCAGTCCTCCAGTATCCGGAATGTTCTCTACAGGACGGGCAGCACATTCCTAGAGCGGACACGAGTTGAGGGAAGTTTTGGGACATGTGCGGGAGGCGGCCCCCAGTCTGTACAGCTCAGCCCCCTGATCCTCTACACTGCACATCCAATGGGAGACACACACAGGATTTCCCGTCAGGGTTTAAAAGTTCCTCAATGAGGCGTCCAGAGCTCCGAGCAGCAGAGATATCCCAATATATGTATATTACTGAGGGACGGTCACAGGATGAGGCTATATTCACACTACGTAAAAGTATGGCCGTTGTGGCAATCGGAAACAACGGCCGTACTTTGTACGGAGTTGAATACTGCCTATTCTTCTATGGGATCCCGGCCAGAGAGTATACACTTAGTATGAATGGGAATTGCGGCCGCAGAAAGACCTGTCAGTTCACACAATGAAGCGAGCGGCTCCGGCTGCTTGCTTCATTGTGTGCTATGAGAGTTCTGATGCGGCGCACACTAATACGCACGCATCAAAACACTGCGGCCGAAAAAGTAATCCGGCTAGTACTGCAGTACCGGCCGGGATGATCTTTGCAGAGACCGGCCGTTCCGTGACTCAGCCAGGTCACGGAACATCCAGTCTTTCACGTAGTGTGAACATAGCCTGAGAGTTATATAGTAGAGGAGTCCACAGCGGCAGGGCCGTATTTACCATTAGCATACCTCCCAACTTTTGCAAAGAGCAAAGAGGGACATGTGCGCTGCGGTCCCCATAGCCACGCCCCCATAGCGACCCTCCATAGCCACGCCCCCATATCAACCCTCCATAGCCACGCCCCCATAGCAACCCTCCATAGCCACTCCCCTACAGTCACCACATGCTGCTGACTGAATAGTGCCCTATACAGTATCCAGTCCCACCAAAAATGCCCTATATAGTATCCAATCCCCCATTATAGTGCCCCACATAGTATCCAATGCCCCCATATAGTGACCAACATAGTATCCAATCCCCCACATAGTGCCCAATCCCCCACATAGTGCCCAATCCCCCACATAGTGCCCCACATAGAATCCAATCCCCCACATAGTGTCCAATCCCCTACATAGTGCCCCACATAGAATCCAATCCCCCACATAGTGCCCCACATAGTAGCCTATGCCCCCATATAGTGCCCCACGTAGTAGCCAATGCCCCCATATAGTGCCCACATAGTAGCCAATCCCTATATAGTGCCCCACATAGTAGCCAATCCCCCATATAATGCCCCACATATTATCCAATCCCCCATATAGTGCCCCACATAGTAGCCAATGCCCCCATATAGTGCCCCACATAGTAGCCAATGCCCCCATATAGTGCCCACATAGTAGCCAATCCCTATATAGTGCCCCACATAGTAGCCAATCCCCCATATAGTGCCCCACATAGTATCCAATCCCCTCATATAGTGCCCCACATAGTAGCCAATCCCCATATAGTGCCCCACATAGTAGCCAATGCCCCTATATAGTGCCCCACATACTATCCAATCCCCCATATAGTGCCCCACATAGTAGCCAATGCCCCCATATAGTGCCCCACATAGTAGCCAATCCCCCATATATGCCCACATAGTAGCCAATCCCCCATATAGTGCCCCACATAGTATCCAATCCCCCATTATAGTGCCCCACATAGTACCCAATCCCCATATAGTGCCCCACATAGTAGCCAATCCCCATATAGTGCCCCACATAGTAGCCAATCCCTCCATATAGTGCCCCACATAGTAGCCAATCCCCATATAGTGCCCCACATAGTAGCCAATCCCCATATAGTGCCCCACATAGTAGCCAATCCCTCCATATAGTGCCCCACATAGTAGCCAATCCCTCCATATATGCCCCACATAGTAGCCAATCCCTCCATATAGTGCCCCACATATTATCCAATCCCCCCATATAGTAGCCAATTCCCCCCATTAGTTAGGCCCCAGCGGCAAAAACAATAAACCAGTAACTCACCTGTCCGCCGGTCCCAGCAGCTCCTCTCCCGGCAGAGCGCGCACTACCGTCATCCTCCGGGGCGGGCAGCGGGGTACAGAGTCACTGACTGTGCCGGAAGTGATTCATGATTGAGGCGGCAGGTCACTTCCGGCACAGTCAGTGTCTTTGTCACCCGCTGCCTGCCCCGGAGGATGACGGGAGTGCGCGCTCTGCCGGGACAGGAGCTGCTGGGACCGGAGGACAGGTGAGTTACTGATTTATTGTTTTTTTTCGGGGGGCCACCTATAATGCGGGACACGGGGGGCCGTTCCGGGACCGCGGGACAGAACCGAGAAAACGGGACTGTCCCGCGAAATCCGGGACGGTTGGGAGGTATGCATTAGGCACCCATGGTCCGGTGCCTGGGGCAGCACCTTGCAGTGCAGGGGGGTGGCACCAGGGAGCAGGGGGACAGAAAAAATGATTTTTTTTTTTTTTTTAGTTTCCCTCCTCCCGTTCAGACTTGCCAGTAAATCTGGTGTCTTTTCCAGGGGGGTGGGGGGTATGGTGGTATTGGTTAGGTGTGGTATCGCCAATAGGTCCGTGTAGATGGGGCGTCTTCAGGTTTAGTGCCTAGGGCAGCAGCAGCTGTTAATACAGCCTTGCACAGCGGCACAGAGGATGTCAGGAGAGGAGTGTGCTGATCCTATAGGGGAGGTCACAGCAGCACAGAGGATGTCAGGAGAGGAGTGTGCTGATCTTATAGGGGAGGTCACAGGGTGAGAGTTACATAGAGGAAGGAGCAGGGTCCCAGCAGCACAGAGGATGTCAGGAGAGGAGTGTGCTGATCTTATAGGGGAGGTCACAGGGTGAGAGTTACATAGAGGAAGGAGCAGGGTCCCAGCAGCACAGAGGATGTCAGGAGAGGAGTGTGCTGATCCTATAGGGGAGGTCACAGGGGAGAGTTACATAGAGAAGTAGCAGGGTCCCAGCAGCACAGAGGATGTCAGGAGAGGAGTGTGCTGATCTTATAGGGGAGATCACAGGGTGAGAGTTACATAGAGGAGGAGCAGGGTCCCAGCAGCACAGAGGATGTCAGGAGAGGAGTGTGCTGATCTTATAGGGGAGATCACAGGGTGAGAGTTACATAGAGGAGGAGCAGGGTCCCAGCAGCACAGAGGATGTCAGGAGAGGAGTGTGCTGATCTTATAGGGGAGGTCACAGGGTGAGAGTTATATAGAGGAAGGGGCAGGGTCCCAGCAGCACAGAGGATATCAGGAGAGGAGTGTGCTGATTTTATAGGGGAGGTCACAGGATGAGAGAGTTACATAGAGAAAGGGGCAGGGTCCCAGCAGCACAGAGGATGTCAGGAGAGGAGTGTGTTAATCTTACAGAGGTAACAGCAGAACAGAGTATTTAAGTATTTCTATTTGCATCTCCTCGGCATCTAGTGAGATGACACGTTGGACATTTCGTTTATTTCGCCTTATGAAGCATATGGACATAGGGCAGACGTACAATCCATCAGCAGCGGCAGGAGAGGTAATACCCTGCTCTGATTTATTGTCACTGACATTTCCCAACACGAGAACCGCAGACAATATATGGCTGTGAACTACAGAACTTTCCAGATAAATCACTGATGGATACATTCTGGGCCGGCTTTATGGCGAAGACAGAGAAGTGTGACTGCTAATGGTTATATTACAGAGGAATGGGCAAGACGCAGACACTGGGCGACCGCCGGCTCAGGGCCCCAATACCAGAGATTAGGGGACTCAGCACAGACCAAGCTGCAAGGTTTGTACTATAGAATGTATGGAAGAGAAGAAGAAAGATCTGGCAAAGGTGGTCTGTACTCTCGGCAAAAATATTTTTCTTTCAAATCAACTGGTGTCACAAAGTTGTATAGATTTAAAATTTACTTCTATTTAAAAATCTCAAGTCTTCCAGTACTTATCAGCTGCTGTATGTCCTGCAGGAAGTGGTTTCTTCTTTTCAGTCTGACACAGTGCTCTCTGCTGCCACCTTTGTCCATGTCAGGAACTGTCCAGAGCAGGAGATTTCTTATATACTTAACAAATAATCATCCATAATACAATACTTATAATAACATAGGTCAAATAATTATTTGGTAGGATAATAATAAATGAACTAGACAGTCCCAAAAATTGGACTGCAAAGAGTCATAAGAACGAAAAACATCAGAATACAAAAACATAACCAGCAGGATAAACACATATAAGATATAATGATCAGCAGGAGAGGTTTTCATGGGGATTTGCTTCTGGTCTGGACAGTTCCTGACATGGACAGAGGTGGCAGCAGAGAGCACTGTGTCAGACTGGAGAGAATACACCTCTTCCTGCAGGACATACAGCAACTGATAAGTACTGGAAGACTTTAGATTTTTAAATAGAAGTAAATTACAAATCTATACAACTTTCTGAAACCTGTTGATTTAAAGAAAATATTTCTCATCTGAGTACCCCTTCAAAGGGGTAGTTCATTCATGATTCAAAAAACCATCATCACCCCTGTCCTTGGGTTGCTTGTGGTGTTATAATTCAGTTCTATTCACTTCAAATGAAGTGAGCTGCAATACCACAAACTCAACAAGTTATTATGGAACACTTCACTTCCTGTTTTCTGACTCTGAATCTTAATATATACCATTGCTACATGATTCAATGGATTTTTATAATGGGCCACCACTCTAAGGTTAAAAACTCAATAAAAAAAAAAAAACTCATTAAAATTTACAGGGGTGGATGATTACTTGGAGAAATTATCTAAACTAGAGCAAACATAGGAAGAGGGCACCAGAGGTGTCAGATTTGCTCGAAGCTGCTTCCTCGGGGGCGTGTACTTGGGAAAAGCTCATTTACATATCCATATAGCTCCTCCCTCCTCAGTACACGCCCTCAATAATCCAGTCCAGTAATTCTCAGGGTTCAGGGAACATAATAGTTAATGTTTTTGTCCTAAAGAGGCGCAGAGCCGAGGGCGCTCATGACATCAGAGGCGATGATGAGCAGCAGAGGGGGGTGCGTGAGAGGAGCAGGCTATAAGACCCCTCTATAAATCTTTTTTATGAGAACCTTCAGCAGAAATACAGTAAAAATTATTACAGGCTTAAGGTGATCATCTAGTGCGAGGTGAATGGTGGGAGGTAGGGGGAGCCCATAAAATATGACATCATCGTCTCCAACCTCAAAAATGCCGCTCGCTGCAGTCACGTTGGTGTGTAGGATGTCAAATTCTGGAAAAATCGACATTTTGGGATCTTAGTAAAGATCAGCCATGTCTCTAGAGGTTCTCCTCACTATAAGATAGATGAGCCCCTGTCTCCTTATGGGGGGAATACTCATAGTCCTCACATCCACTCCGACTAACCAGAGAGAAGATGCAAAGAAAATACCGCAGCCGACAGCTGGATTACAAGACCCTGTCTAGAACAGAGAGCGACGGAACTGAAAGTAAATGTCCTCTATCCCGTCCTGTAATCAAATGTCGTACAAGACGTAAATATTTATATTATGTGAGAGGAACGTGTTCTCTGCAACTCAGTGTGACATCATCAGAGCCGGGGACAGGAGAAGAATACATGGGGAGAATACAACACCCAGGAAGAACGTACCGCACTGTACCGAGAATATATGTACGTCACCAATCACAACACAACATCATCTTCACAACACCAACCAACCACCATTACTCCAGCATCCTAATATTACAAGGAATACATTCCTACACTGCCCCTTCTGGCTACTATGACTCACTACTATTATACTGCACCCTATAATACTGCTCCTATGTACAAGAATATAACTACTATAATACTGCTCCTATATACAGGAATATAACTACTATAATACTGCTCCTATATACAAGAATATAACTACTATAATACTGCTCCTATATACAAGAATATAACTACTATAATACTGCTCCTATATACAGGAATATAACTACTATAATACTGCCTCCTTTATACAGGAATATAACTACTATAATACTGCTCCCTATATACAGGAATATAACTACTATAATACTGCCCCCTATATACAAGAATATAACTACTATAATACTGCTCCTATATACAAGAATATAACTACTATAATACTGCTCTTATATACAGGAATATAACTACTATAATACTGCCTCCTTTATACAGGAATATAACTACTATAATACTGCTCCTATATACAAGAATATAACTACTATAATACTGCCCCTATATACAGGAATATAACTACTATAATACTGCCTCTATATACAGGAATATAACTACTATAATACTGCTCCCTATATACAGGAATATAACTACTATAATACTGCTCCTATATACAAGAATATAACTACTATAATACTTCTCCTATATACAAGAATATAACTACTATAATACTGCTCCTATATACAAGAATATAACTACTATAATACTGCTCCTATATACAAGAATATAACTACTATAATACTGTCCCTATATACAAGAATATAACTACTATAATACTGCCCCTATATACAGGAATATAACTACTATAATACTGTCCCTATATACAGTGGCGGTCTTTGGCACCAAGCACCCCAAGCGATTGCTTGGGGCCCCCAACATCCAGGGGGGCCCCTACGCCCCGCTCTAGTGCTCAAGACCGCTGGACAGGGCTGCTGCCCCGCTCGCTGCTGCCATCTGAACTGTAACTATGAGCACTCGTAATGAGCGCTCATAGTTACATGCAACAGCACTGACAGGGCGGGAGACATTGGCTCCCTTCCTGTCAGTCACTCTTGTGGCCGCAGGAAGGGTTTTCCCTGCGGTCACAAGTGGCAGCTTTGTCCTTGTGGTGCCGGCGCTCCAGTGACATCACTGGAGCATCGGCGCCAGGACAAAGGGAGTGCGGTCTCTTGTGATCGCAGGGAAAACCCTTCCTGCGGCCACAAGAGTGAAGAGAAGAGGAGACGCCCGGATCCAGGTGAGTATAAGTGTTTGTTTTATTGTGTTATATACTATATGGGAGGGGGAGCACACAGGGGTCTGTTTAACTGGGGGAGCGCACATCGGGGGTCTATATAAATGGGGGGAGCACACAGGGGCTATAGACTACTGGGGCTTCACAGAGGGGTCTATATACTACTGGGGGCAGCACACAGGGGGTCTATATACTACTTGGGGCAGCAGAATGGGGTCTATATACAACTTGGAGAGCACACAGGAGGTCTATATCCAAGTGGGGGAGCACACAGGGGGCTATATACTACTGGTGGGGCACACAGGAGGTCTATATATTACTGGGGGAACATACAGGGGGTCTATATACTACTTGTGAGGCACACAAGTGGTCTATATATAACTGGGGGAGCACACAGGGCTCTGTATACTACTGGGGCAGCACACAAGGGGTCTATATAATACTGGTGGGGCACACGGGTCTATATATAACTGGGGGAGCACACAGGGGTCTGTATACTACTGGGGCAGCACGCAAGGGGTCTATATAATACTGGTGGGGCACACAGAGGGTCTATAGACTACTGGGGGAACCACACAGGGGGTTTATATACTACTGCAGGAGCACACAGGGGTCTATATCCAAGTGGGGGAGCACACAGGAGGTCTATATCCAAGTGGGGGAGCACGCAGGGGGGCTAAATACCACTGAGGGAGCACACAGTGTGTCTATATACAACTATGGCAGCACACAGGAGGTCTATATACTTCTGGGGGAGCACACGGGGGGGCTATATATAACTGGGGGAACACACAGGGGTCTATATACTACTGGGGGCAGGACACAAGGGGTATATACTATTGGGGGCAGCACAGAAGGAATATATATTACTGGCGGTAGCGCACAAGGGGTATATACTACTGGGGGCAACACACAGCGGTCTATTGTTTTGGAACGCGTGTCGAGGGGGGCCCCAGACATAACTTCGCTTGGGGCCCCAGAAATGCCAAGACCGCCCCTGCCTATATACAGGAATATAACTACTATAATACTGCTCCTATGTAACAATATATCTCCTATCTTAGTGCAGTGTGAGCTCTGGAGGGCACATTACCCATTTTGGTAACTGTTAGGCAGTATACAGTGAATACCATTGATGACTCTTCTTGGATGATGGGGGTTATAAACCGCAGATGTCTGTAAAGTTTAGACAGTAAAGCACAGCTGGAGGTTGTCACTGCACCTGGTGTGGCCCCTGTGATGGTTATGGGACGTATGATGTGATCTGCCCAATAAAATTCCTTGGATGAACTACAGACCCAGCGACTTAAAGGCAACCCGCCCAATTATGAGAGGGAACACGGGGCTGGTAATTCTTACGCTGTCAATGTTCTGTGTTTCAATGGAACATAATGTTATCCTCTGGGCTCTCGTCTTCCAGGAGGGACCACCATCAGGCCCCATCACTGTGGGGGGTGGAAGGGGAATAGTCGGCCTCTCTTAGGTTCAGGGAACTCTGCCACTTGCCAGTTCTCCGTTTAATCTGTTCCTAAACTATAATATATTATGTACCAGTAGGGGGCAACTAGATATTGTCAATCCCTCCCTCAATCCACATGTTGACCCCACCACCCATGGCTGACCATCATCAATATCACCCATCACCCATCATCAAGTTCCTGATCTTGAAGTCCATTAAAGACGTGAAGTATAGTATTGAGGGGGGGGGGGATCCTCCAAAGATCCAGTCTATGTTGATTGTCAAGGTTCCTGAGGTCCTCTAGATCCAGAACCCACCTGTTGTGCTTGCCAAAAAATCTGCCTATTTTTTGCTACATAGACTGGTGCTGTGCAGTTCTATAGGTGACATGTGGGTGGGGGAAAGGGGGTTACTTACAAGTTGCCCTTTCAGCAGAAAGGAAGTAGTCTAAATAGTGAACTGATGATGATAACAAGCTGTGCAGGGATAATAGGGAAGCTTTGATTTACCTTTCAGGCACAGTATGGATCCTCTGGAGCTCTCAGCTTACATTCCAGTCCAGGCTCTCTCCTCCCCAAAACACAAGTCCTGCCCAACTTCCTGTGTTCTGAATTTGCTATGGCTCACCCCATTTCCATTGTGTGCCTCAAAAGAAGAACATCACCAGTATCGCACCACCCATCGCACCCTGCCGGATAAGCAGTGCACCCACTGGACCATTGACCCTTTAGGACTACTACTCCAGCCATCCCTGTGATTCCTACTAGGCATCCAGTCACCACACACCTAAACCCCTAGATTGTCACATTAGACTTTGATAGTATATTATAAACCTACAACACTATGTCCAACTGGATGGGACCCCCATTTAGCCAGGCGGTAGGGTTGTTCCCAGAGACGATCTGTAGGAACTGCCCTGGACGGGGAGGGTGGCTGCCCCAGACCTTCAAGGTGGTGGATGCCCCAACTGCCCCAGTGTAACCAGATCCTGGTGGAGTAGGCATGGATAGGCAATTCCTCACCATGCTCCAAAGTCATGAGAACAAACTGGTAAAGTTCTAGATGTGCCAACTCTTCACTGGTTTTGTGTCACCGCCATTCACTTAGATTGGGGGACATGCAGTGCGATCTCGGGGGTGCAGCATGACTCAAATCATTGCTAAAGTCATTGAGTACCCCGTGGTCTTCAAGTCCCCACAGTTCTGCTCAGCTGAAGCTAGAACCCTGCAATGATCTAGTTTTTGTGCTCTAGAACGGAGTCGTTGAACTTTTAAAAAATTCTCCCTCACCCAATATTCTGGACTTGTCACCTGCGGCAAACTACTCCCCCCAGCATGATGGTTTTTGTAGTTCCACAAGCCAATGACCACCGGCTGCATTTAAAAACAGTGACACAGTGACAACATGGAGTTAACCAGCGCCGGGTCAGAATCAGATAAGAAATATCAGGAATTCAAGGTTTTCCTGTCCTAGAAACATTCTGCATCCAGATGAATTGTGTGAATTAAAAATGGCAATGAAAGTCGCTCATCCAGAACGAGGCGCTGCTGAGGCGTCCCTGACACATGAGGGTCACATCAGCGCACTACAAGGCTCATAATTCACATCTGATCTATCTAAGGAGAAGATTCTAGAGGAGGACGAGCAGAAATATCCAGAATACAGTATCACAAATGAATTAGAACATCCTCATCAGGATCTTAGAGACTCCTCGTGGTCAGCAGGTACCCCTTGGGGGTCAGTACAGTATATTGATGTCTCAAAGGGTCCAAACAGTATGTTCGGGCCCCTGGGGATCAGGACAGTAAGTTGGGGTCGGGTGCCTGAGGCCTGCTTCCTTCTGCCTGGTGAGAGGAGGATTTGGGATGCAGGAGGAAGGCGAGATCCAGGCCTCTGTGTTCCGGGGTAGGCCGGCTCGGACCGATGGTGCACAGCGAATGGCCTATCCAGATCGGGTAAGAAGACCTGGTAGGGGTCTCAGGCAAAGAACTGTGCAAACTGCGTGCAGAGCTGTGATGACATCTACACAAACAGTGGGCCTGAAGCTTCTAAACCAAGCGAGGTTTGACCAGATGAACAGTAAGGGGTTAAGCCAAAATGACTCTATTGCTGAGAAGGTCGAGGTTCCTGATGTGACCCAGGGGTCCCAGAGTAGGAGCTTGGATGGCGAATGCAGCGACCCAGGAAAGGGACTAATGGCGCCCATCAAACAGATGGAATCTCTTGGGCAGATGGACAAGAAGATGGTGAGTGGGTCTCTGTATCTGCTGTGCCCCTCTTCCCAGCTCAACCTAGTTGGTGCCCTGTGGTGGGCTCTGTGCCGGGGATGAGCGGTGGGCAGAGTATGAAGGTTCCTTCAGTAACATCACATGATGCTGTTTCGGTTTGTGTTAGCAGAAAGTGTGTCAGGGACATTTCGGCTGTGAAGCCAGAGATTGTTGGCAAGGTTACCGGCCCAGCGGGAGGCTGCATTTCGTTGGCATCAGGGGGCCACAGCAAATCGGACAAGAGTAAAGCTGTGGACCCTGTGCCAGAGATAAGGAGCCATTGTGGAGGTGAGCAATGCCACAAAGTGCTGCACAGTAAAGCAGGCTCTGTGGTGGGGTCCGGCAAATGCTGCCGCTAAGGCACGGAAAAACCTAAAGGGACTGTTCCCACGCCTACAGGGACTGTACAGGACTATGGACATTGTGCTGTTGGAGGAAAATCGGTAACATCTTAACTTCGTACCAGCTACAAAGATGGCAACAAGTCATGTGACCCCTTAGGCGGAGGGGGCCCCTGGCGACAAATCAATGGCTGTTGCTATTTGAGCTGGAGTGGTTGGTCCATCTGAACCCCCGGCTGCAACTGTGAATAGGAGCTATACGAGTATGTGGTGTCCCAACACAGGTGTTGCTATTAGTTACACCCTTCGTAAAAGCCTGTACTTATTGTGAGTCAGTGGTGATGAAGTAGTGATAAAGTTTTGCCACTAGATGTCGCTGTTATAGGTATGTGTACTTAGATGCTGCACGGCTGAAGTATGGAAAGGGTTATTGTTTGTTTGTATGTCACATGGATCTGTAAACCTATGGGAATGTCTTCTTCTTCTATCCTATCATCTCTCTCTTTACTTCCTTTAATGCACTCTTCACCCACTCACAGCGCACCTTAGATACGCTGGGGATAGGAAGTCATATGAATAGAGGAAGTATACAAAGTCTTTTGTGTTGGACT
This sequence comes from Dendropsophus ebraccatus, assembly GCF_027789765.1. Taxonomy (NCBI): domain Eukaryota; kingdom Metazoa; phylum Chordata; class Amphibia; order Anura; family Hylidae; genus Dendropsophus; species Dendropsophus ebraccatus. The sequence continues at coordinate 63,018,482 of NC_091467.1, read as the reverse complement.
TTGTAGAGGAAGGACACAAGCTAGAAAGCTCTCTACAGTGGTTCTCTCTGGGCCCAGGTCCCCTACCTTAAAGAGAGCAGATTTAGTCACAGCTCACCACCTAGCAAGTGACCGGCCATACCTCCACACCGGGGTCACCACAAGTACTGCACAAAGGTCGCATAATAGTGCATTGCCCTCTGGTCTTATCAATAGTGACATCCAAAAACGCTTTCTGGAGGTCTTGCTGAGGGGGATAGATCTATCAATCTAGAGGGTAGAGAGGTAGAGCTGTGCTTCTTGATAGAGAGGCATGGTCTAGCCGCTTTCCGAAAGCAAAGGAGCGGAGAGTAATCATGGACACTCCCTACAACGGGGTCCATGGTCTCCAGGAGGAACAAAGTCCGTCCAAATAGGACAAAGTAGTGGAGCTTCTGCTCAAGATGGATTTTCTCTTTGCATGAGGCTGACTCTACCGGGCAGGGTATCAGCAGAAACAGGGAGGCTACTGGTCCAGGGAAGAAGAAAAAATAACACCTTCTAAGTTGAAGTGTATGGAGGCATGCCAAAGGGACATGGTGCCTCCTGTACTTAAGCCTGAGATGGTGGATATTGCTGAGGACATAAAGGTCCGAGGGACAGTGAGTTGGAGGAGGAGGCCAGGAGACTGGATAGAGGGGAGAAGGAGAAGAAGAGGGCCACCACTGCAACTTTTGGATGAGAAAAGCAAACAGTGGCCAGAGAATAAGAGAAGATCGGGTGCCAAAAAAAGAAAGGGGTAGAAGAAGGAGTCTAATTCCCTTGAGTGGGATCATTCAGTTCCCCTATGCCTTGTCCAGGTACTAGCGAAAGAACCTACCGGCTCCCCTCTCATAGACTGCCTTAACTGGTACCAAGTCCTTAGGGATATCTCTTCCTCAGATGAGGAAACCGGGGATAAGGTACCGGTGTCTGAAGCAAGGTCTCTGAGAAGCGTCAGACTAAATGGGACCGCAAAAGTCTCTTTATGAGGATTAAGTCTCTAATTTTGATTACCCAGCAGGTAAGGTCGCGAGATATAGGAGGCTCCAGAAGCTAGGATAGGCAAGGTATAAACAGCATAGCCATGTGGACTCGTCTGGTAGTGAGGTCAGGTATAGGATACTGGTTTGTTAAGGAGGAGGCTGCCTTTGCAGGTGGTGGAGGTAGAATTCTATGATCACTGTTTCATTGTTTTCCTTGAATGTTTCAGAGACCCCCAGGATGGGAAGGAGATTGTGGAAGCTGAATTCTTCTCTTCTGGAAGTTGAGGAAATAAGACAATGCTTTGAGGAGATCTACAGTGAAATCTTTGCTGAAGAAGTGCCAGTACGATAGACGCTTGTCTTTAATCTTCGAGAGGGTTTTCTGTACGTTCACCTCGCCCGACGCTGTAAGATGTCGGTGGATTGTAAGATTGTGTCAGGCCTGGTCGATAGTACAGAATCTCTAAACAATCCAGATCTGGGATCTTGGAGGTCGTCAGAATCTCCTACTTGACTCTCTTGAGAAAGAGGGATCTGGATTGGGCCAAAACATTGGCTTTCCTGGTTGATGCGATTCCCAGGCATGAGTAGAACCCTCTCAATGTTTTTACAAGAGGAAGCCACCAGGGCTGGATGGTTTAACTTCCAGATTTTAAAACACCTTTAAGGACATTTTGGTCCCCCTCTAGACTCTGCCGAGGTCAATGAGGAGGTCAGCTGGGATCATCCTGTCATATTGATAATTGGCGTCCCATAGTGCTTCTCAATGTGGACAGAACGTGCAATTCTACAGATGTAGAATCCCTTCCTGCAGCAGCTGATCCCTGTATTCACAGTGACGGGTGGGGGAGGGTGACGCAGTTTCGCGTTTTATGGTGAATCCTGCCAATTACTCGGTGCCTGTTGAGTGTCACTTGTGACCGGTCGCCGCCGGCAGTGAGGTAAGAGCCGGGATGAAGCGTCTCTTCTCCTCCGCTCAGAGCGCAGACGCCTTTGATTTCCAATAATACTCGTGGTGAGCGTGACAGTCGGCGCATTGCGCTTGGCAGGCGTCTCGTCACTAATTGGGGTCTCTCCACGACGCGGTTACTGATCCCATTTAAGTAATGAACTCCGGCTGCTCTTATCTTGACGCGTCCCAGGTGGCCGCTTCCACGTCTCCACGGACGTTTCCGTCACATCAGGTCGCGGTGTAGTGCGTGCCCCGACGCTCATTCCCCGCCGTGCATCCACGACTCACTGAGTCTGAAAATATATTGACCCCATTTAAAGAATGGATTGAAGGAGCGGCGGTCACAGCACGGCGGCTGCAGTTTTTTAATGGTGACTACTGCGGTAATTGATGAAACCGGAGGAGAGGTTGTCATGTAATCTTGGATTTTTATTGATTTACATTACTTAAAGGGGAACTCCACTTTAGTCATCTTCTAAAATATCTGAGTATAACATGGTAGGGGTCTCAGCTGGCCATAAACAGGGTCTATATACATGTACAGAGATCAGCAGGATCCTCACATCTATAATACTGCTATACCAATCATCAGACAGCAAGTAAATATTACCGCCATACCACTATATAAGGAGAAATAATACTGCTATACCAATCGTCAGACAGCAAGTAAATATTGTCGCCATACCGCTATGTAAGGAGAAATAATACTGCTATACCAATCATCAGACAGCAAGTAATTATAACTGCCATACCACTATATAAGGACAAATAATACTGCTATACCAAGGCCAAATATTACAATCAGACAGCAAGTAATTATTACCGCCATACCACTATATAAGGAGAAATAACACTGCTATACCAATCATCAGGCGGCAAGTAAATATTACCACCATACGCTATATAAGGAGAAATGATACTGCTATACCAAGGCTAAATATTACCAAATATCAGACAGCAAGTAATTATTACCGCCATACCGCTATATAAGGAGAAATAATACTGCTATACCAATCATCAGGCGGCAAGTAAATATTACCGCCATATGCTATATAAGGAGAAATAATACTGCTATACCAAGGCTAAATATTACCAAATATCAGACAGCAAGTATATATTTCCGCCATACCGCTATATAAGGAGAAATAATACTGCTATATCAATCATCAGACAGCAAGTAATTATTACCGCTATATAAGGAGAAATAATACTGCTATACCAAGGCCAAATATTACATCAGACAGCAAGTAAATATTACCGCCATACCACTATATAAGGACAAGTAATTCTGCTACCCCATGACCAGATTAACACCACAGTAACTGATCCCACCACAGTTACCAATGATCCCACTATAGAAGGCCCAGCACATAGGAACTGAATAATACCGCCACACTTTTACAGAATAAAATCCCCTGTACACAGACCAATATCCCCCCATACAGTGACTATACAGAGGAAGACACCAACTATTAACAGACACTACAGTCTCTATAGGTGATTACAGTGCAGTTACACCGAGTGACTGACAGGGGGAGCCCTCATTTTACCAATCTTTTTGTTCTGACCCATCATAAGGATTTCTTCCAGCTCTGACTGTGTCTGCAGAGTTCTCCATGCAGAAGTCATGTTTCAGCCCCCTCCTCAACTTATTCCCACCACTACACAAACTCCCCACTAGCACCCCTAGCGGACATCGCTGCACCTACACCTCAGGTACACAGACTTATTGGCTACTAGGTGACATCTATTACATAGGAGGGATAAAACAGACAGACACAGCTCTGGTCACCAGGAGCCCCCGCCGCTCCCAATATCATACACCTGTGGGGCGGACGCTCATGTGATCGACATCTGGCCTCCCCCATACACATGCACGCTCACCTCTGCTCATCATTACAGAGAGGCAGGTAAGCCGCTGCCAGACTCCTCTTACCTCTAGGGAAACCAAGGATTAAGTAATGGATGTCAGAATAGGAGTGCCTGATCCTTCATCTGTCAGGGGATGTGTATAACCATCATATACATAGGGAGGCGTGATCACCCAGCTTTCTCAAGATCCTGAACTCTAATTCACCCTGGCTCCATATCTCTGTATAGCTAAATAGATTTGCCTTTCAGGAGTCTGAGAAAGCTGGGTGAGAATCCCACCTTGAGCAGATATGTGTAGTGAGCAGCACATGTACCAGCAGCGCCCCCTAGTGCCTCACCTGCCCATACACAGGCTCACTATCACCCAGCTTTCCTTGTCATCAGAATAACATGTCTACTGAGATCTAGAACTACAGGAATAACACAGCGAGAAAACAAAGAGAAGAGGATGAGGGAGCCAGGAGCCTATAATACCATCTATAATGTATGAGTGTATAATAATATACATATAATATACCACACACAATATACATGTAATGTATACATAATATACATATAATATACATATAATATACTCCACACAATATACATGTAATGTATACATAATATACATATAATATACTATACACAATATACATATAATATACCACACACAATATACATGTAATGTATACATAATATACATATAATAAGATACAATAATATACATATAATATACTATACATTGTACTATTTATAATATACATATAATAATATCCATATACTATACTATACATAATATACATATATTATACATATATACTATACACAATATACATATAATATACTATGCATAATATCCATAGACTATACATATAATACACTATACTATACACAATATACATAATACTATACACATACTATACTATACATAATATACACATAATAAGATACATAATATTCATATAATATTCTATACATGTAATACACCATACACATAAGATACATATACTATACGCACAATATATATATATATAGTATACATAATATACATAGAATATACTATACACATTATACATGTAATAAACCATACATATAATATACTATACATAATGTACATACAATATACTATACATGTAATATACCATAGATATAATATACTATACACAATGTACATACAATATACATGTAATAAAATACAATAATATACATATACTATATGCACAATATATACATATACACACACAATATACTATACATAATATACACACAATATACTATACATAATATACATACAATATACTATACATAATATACATGTAATAAGACACAATAACACCCTGGATGATATGAGAGTTCCTGACTCCCAGCCCGGGATAGGGGGTGACAGGTGACAGGTGCGCCCATTGGGGTTGGCCCCGCCTTCCGCCCCGCCCCTCTCCTCGCTCCCCCGCCGGCAGGCAGCAGCCGCTGTGCTCAGTGCCGGGCGGGGATGGAGCGGCGGCGGAGAGCCAGTATCGCCCTCACCCTCAGCTCGCTGTCTCTGCTCTTCTCGGTCACCGCTTTCTGCAGCAGCTACTGGTGTCAGGGGGTCCGCAAGGTGCCCAAACCGTTCTGTACGGGCAGCGCCCCCGAGCGGCCGGCCACCTGCATCCGCTACAACAGCTCCGACAGCAACGGCAGCTCCGGCGCCCTGCACTACACCTGGGAGACCGGAGACGACAAGTTCATCGAGCGCCACTTCCACGCCGGCATCTGGTTCTCCTGCGAGGAGAAGGTCAGCGGGGACGGTGAGTGCGACCGGCTGCCAACTCGGCTCTGCTGCATCTCATAGACACGTGATATACTCGGCTCTGCTGCATCTCATAGACATATAATATACTCAGCTCTGCTACATGTAATATACTCAGCTCTGTTACTACTGACAGGACATGTAATATACTCAGATCTGCTGCATGTAATATACTCAGCTCTGTTACTACTGACAGGACATGTAATATACTCAGCTCTGCTGCATCTGAAAGGACATATATACATGTAATATACTCAGCTCTGTTACTACTGACAGGACATGTAATATACTCAGATCTGCTGCATGTAATATACTCAGCTCTGTTACTACTGACAGGACATGTAATATACTCAGCTCTGCTGCATCTGACAGGACATATTTATCCCTGCTACTGCTGACAGCTCTACTACATCCAGCAACTCACGCAGCTCTGCTACATCTAATATACTCAGCTCTGCTACATCTAATATACTCAGCTCCTCCTCTACTGAAAGCCTTACTACAACTCATGCAGCACTGCTACATCTAATATACTTAGCTCCCCCACTACTGACAGCTCTACTACATCCAGCAACTCACTCAGAACTACAACATCTAATATACTTAGCTCTGCTACATCTTATATACTCAGCACTGCTACATCTCATAGACACGTGATATACTCAGCTCTGCTACATCTCATAGACACGTGATATACTCGGCTCTGCTGCATCTCATAGACACGTGATATACTCGGCTCTGCTACATCTCATAGACACGTGATATACTCGGCTCTGCTGCATCTCATAGACACGTGATATACTCGGCTCTGCTGCATCTCATAGACACGTGATATACTCGGCTCTGCTGCATCTCATAGACACGTGATATACTCGGCTCTGCTGCATCTCATAGACACGTGATATACTCGGCTCTGCTGCATCTCATAGACACGTGATATACTCGGCTCTGCTGCATCTCATAGACACGTGATATACTCGGCTCTGCTACATCTGAAAGGACACATATACATGTAATATACTCAGCTCTGCTACATGTAATATACTCAGCTCTGCTACATCTGATATACATGTAATATACTCAGCTCTGCTACATCTGATATACATGTAATATACTCCGCTCTGCTTCATGTAATATACTCAGCTCTGCTACATCTGACAGGACACATATACATGTAATATACTCAGCTCTGCTACATGTAATATACTCAGCTCTGCTACATCTGATATACATGTAATATACTCAGCTCTGCTACATCTGATATACATGTAATATACTCCGCTCTGCTTCATGTAATATACTCAGCTCTGCTACATCTGACAGGACACATATACATGTAATATACTCAGCTCTGCTACATGTAATATACTCAGCTCTGTTACATCTGATATACATGTAATATACTCAGCTCTGCTACATGTAATAAACTCAGATCTGCTACATGTAATAAACTCAGATCTGCTACATATAGTATACTCAGCTCTGTTACTACTGACAGGACATGTAATATACTCAGCTCTGCTGCATCTGACAGGACACGTGATATACTCAACTCTGCTACATCTGATATACATGTAATATACTCAGCTCTGCTACATGTAATATACTCAGCTCTGCTACATCTGATAGACACGTGATATACTCACCTCTGCTACATCTGATAGACACGTGATATACTCAGCTCTGCTACATGTAATATACTCAGCTCTGCTACATCTGATAGACACGTGATATACTCAGCTCTGCTACATCTGATAGACACGTGATATACTCAGCTCTGCTACATCTGATAGACACGTGATATACTCAGCTCTGCTACATCTGATAGACAAGTGATATACTCAGCTCTGCTACATCTGATAGACAAGTGATATACTCAGCTCTGCTACATCTGATAGACAAGTGATATACTCAGCTCTGCTACATCTGATAGACATGTGATATACTCAGCTCTGCTACATCTGATAGACATGTGATATACTCAGCTCTGCTACATGTAATATACTCAGCTCTGTTACTACTGACAGGACATGTAATATACTCAGCTCTGCTGCATCTGACAGGACATATTTATCCCTGCTACTGCTGACAGCTCTACTACATCCAGCAACTCACGCAGCTCTGCTACATCTAATATACTCAGCTCTGCTACATCTAATATACTCAGCTCCTCCTCTACTGAAAGCCTTACTACAACTCATGCAGCACTGCTACATCTAATATACTTAGCTCCCCCACTACTGACAGCTCTACTACATCCAGCAACTCACTCAGAACTACAACATCTAATATACTTAGCTCTGCTACATCTAATATACTCAGCACTGCTACTACTGACATCACTGCTACATCTGGCAACTCACTCAGCTCTGCTACATCTAATATGCTCAGCTCCCCCACTACTGACAGCTCTACTACATCCGACAACTCACTCAGCACTACTACATCTAATATACTCCGCTCCACTTCTACTGACAGCTCTACTACATCTGGCAAAACTCACTCAGCACTGCTACATCTCATACTCTCATCTCCTGACAGCCCGAATACATCACACAGAACACGCTTATCCCCACTACATCTTATACACTCAGCTCTACTACATCTGACAAAACACACTCTGCACTGCTATATCTCACACACTGAGCTCACAACATCATCGCTGCTACATCCTATACACTGAGCCCACAACAACATCATCGCTGCTACATCCTATACACTGAGCCCACAACAACATCATCGCTGCTACATCCTATACACTGAGCCCACAACAACATCATCGCTGCTACATCCTATACACTGAGCCCACAACAACATCATCGCTGCTACATCCTATACACTGAGCCCACAACAACATCATCGCTGCTACATCCTATACACTGAGCCCACAACAACATCATCGCTGCTACATCCTATACACTGAGCCCACAACAACATCATCGCTGCTACATCCTATACACTGAGCCCACAACAACATCATCGCTGCTACATCCTATACACTGAGCCCACAACAACATCATCGCTGCTACATCCTATACACTGAGCCCACAACAACATCATCGCTGCTACATCCTATACACTGAGCCCACAACAACATCATCGCTGCTACATCTGACAGAACACACTCAGCGTTGCTGCATTTTATACACTCAGCTCCACTACAACAGACTACACACTCACCTCTACTACATCACATAGACTCTACTGCTAGAGCTGATGTATCTCTGCGATGTCTGACAGAACACACTCATTACTGCTACATCACCAATACAGATGTGACACATGTAATACTGCCGTATCTCCAGAACATTCTCAGCACTGCTGCATCTTATACGCTCAGCTCACTTACAACATCTCATAGCACCGATACAGATCTGCTCACACGCTCGGCTCTGCTATATCTTACACACTCGGCACTGCTATATTTCATACACTCAATTCTGCTGTGTCTCACATCACTACGTCTGACAGGACAAACTCATCACTGCAACGTCTCCGCTCAGCACAGCTACATCTGCTACATGCAACTCTGCTACATCTGGACAACAAATACAACTCCACTCTACCACATCTCATAGACTCAGCTCTGCTACATCTCACACGTCTCTACTACATGTGACAGCCTGCGCACACTCGTCACTAGTACATCTCATACATTCATTTCTAACATCTATCAGGACACCCTGGCACTACTACATGCTGTGCTACACCCCGCACACTCAGTACTGCTACATTACTGCTTAATATGACAATGCGCAGACTTATATCTGCTACATCTGACATAGTCAGTGGCATCACTACAACATCTGACCAGAGACAGACTCAGCTCTGCTATACATGGCGTGTTCAGGTCTCTAGCTACTTCTGCTTACACTAGCTCAGCAATATATGACTAACTCAGCTCTGCTGTGTCTGTGCAATGAATCATCTATGGACGTGTACGGGGCCCCGCAGAGCGGTCAGAGCCCATGTGACCCCCGTCCACCCCCGAGGGGATCTCCAGTAATCATCAGGACTGCAGCAATGGAAGCCGGTGCCTGGTGTGATGGAGCGTGTTCTCCTATACATCATGTCAGCAGCTCTGGATGTGAGTGGAGTGACCGCACCGCCACACTGTCCACTCTCTATTATACCGATATAAGGAGTCCCCTCCTGAGCTCCTCCCATTACATTACACAAAGTGATGACATTGATTTTCCCTTAAAATCCCTATTAGCTACGAAAGTAACAACCGCTACAGTGCTGGCCGAGAGCCCGACCCTCATAGTGTAATAGAGGAAGAGGGTACACCGCCGAATCACCGCCACACTGTGCAAATACCTCACCGGCTCCACAATAACAGTATTATAGTAGTTATATTCTTGTATAGGGGACAGTATTATAGTAGTTATATTCCTGTATATAGGAGGCAGTATTATAGTAGTTATATTCTTGTATAGGGGACAGTATTATAGTAGTTATATTCTTGTATATAGGAGCGGTATTATAGTAGTTATATTCTTGTATATAGGAGCAGTATTATAGTAGTTATATTCTTGTATATAGGAGCAGTATTATAGTAGTTATATTCCTGTATAAAGGAGCAGTATTATAGTAGTTATATTCTTGTATATAGGAGGCAGTATTATAGTAGTTATATTTTTGTATATAGGAGCAGTATTATAGTAGTTATATTCTTGTATATAGGGGCAGTATTATAGTAGTTATATTTTTGTATATAGGAGCAGTATTATAGTAGTTATATTTTTGTATATAGGAGCAGTATTATAGTAGTTATATTCTTGTATATAGGAGCAGTATTATAGTAGTTATATTTTTGTATATAGGAGCAGTATTATAGTAGTTATATTCTTGTATATAGGGGACAGTATTATAGTAGTTATATTCTTGTATATAGGGGACAGTATTATAGTAGTTATATTCTTGTATATAGGAGCAGTATTATAGTAGTTATATTCTTGTATATAGGGGACAGTATTATAGTAGTTATATTCTTGTATATAGGAGCAGTATTATAGTAGTTATGGTCTCACAGAGAACTTTTCGGCCTCGGAATTTGATATTGACCTATTCAAGGCTATCAGGAAGATCAACCTGACTAAACATTTTGCCATTAATAAATTTCATTCGCAGCAAAAAGTTCCGGTAGCTAGAGGTTCTATCGGACCACTTGGGTTTATACCACCAGAAGGCAGTAATGAGCAAGAAATTGCTTGCCTTCAGTTCATGATGCACAATCCAACCCCTTCCAATACCCCACACAATACTCAACAGGAGGGTTTTAGAGGTGGCAAACAATCGACTTTTACGCCCCAGGTCACACCAGGTAGTGCCCTGGATCTTTTTCATAAGTTAGTGACCCGGGACGTGAAAGCTCTGACATATCCTCAGCCTACAAGGAACCTCACACTGAGAGAAAGCCGCGCCCTCAACTGGCTTAAATCTAGACCTGACCTGGTGGTCAGCAGGGCAGATAAAGGGGGAGCCGCAGTAATCATGTCTAAAACCTACTATACAACGGAAGCGCAGAGGCAGCTTAATGATAGAGAAACATATTCTATCCTGACTAAGGATCCTATGAATAAAATTAAAGAGGACCTCAGATCACTACTTAATAAGCATGTAGCTGCAGGAGCCCTTGATAAAAAAACGGCAGAAAGACTTATGCCCGACTCCCCTAGGGCGCCCAGGTGGTACTTTCTCCCTAAAATCCATAAATCCTTGGAGAAGCCACCTGGGCGCCCTATTGTCTCGGCCATTAACTCTGTGACAGAGGGATTATCCCAATACGTAGATTGGATCCTCAGACCCATCCTCGAACACACTCCCTCGTATGTTAAGGATTCAGGGGAATTTCTGAGAGTCATAAATGACATCCATTGGGAGGCGGGCATGGCCCTTACCTCTATAGACGTAGAGAGCCTCTACACCCGCATCCCTCACGATGCGGGTGTGGAGGCTGTGGATTGGTTTCTGGAACGTGGTGGTAACCCTATTGTCCTGCGTAATTTTGTCAGAGAGGCCCTTCTCTTTATTTTGAGAAACAATGTATTTCAGTTCGAGGGCAGGTGGCATCGACAGGAGATCGGCACTGCCATGGGCACGCCGGTCTCCTGTACGTATGCCAACCTGTTCTTGGCAAAACTTGAGCATGACTTGGTATATGTATCCCAAAACCCCTTTATTACATGCATCAAGGGGTACCATCGGTATGTCGATGACATTTTTGTTGCATGGGGGGGCTCCTACGATAGCTTCTGTGGCTTTGTGGACTACCTTAATTGTCAGAACAATAGAAATATGTTCTTCACATATAAATTTGGGGGCCCCACACTTGAGTTTTTAGATGTACTCGTTGAAGTGGTAGAAGATGGTATTAAAACCTCTGTGTATAGAAAACCCACTGCGTGTAACTCCCTTCTCCACTTCGCCAGCTCTCACCCCACTGTTGTTAAAAAAGCAATACCGTATGGGCAAATGTTGCGCCTGCGGAGGGTTAATAACTATGATGATAGTTTTAGGGCCCAGGCTGGCGATCTGGAGAAGAGACTTACACACAGGGGGTACCCTAGGGGTATAATACAGAATGCCTATAATCGGGCTGCCAGTCAAGACAGGACTAGACTCTTAAATCCTACAACCCAAAACAATAAAACAACCTCAGAGAAAAGGTTCATGTTTATATTCCAAAATTCACCACTCAACGATGTTATTAGACAAGCCATTAATCGCCATTGGTTCCTTTTAGAAAATGATCCTGATCTGAGTACAATAGCTAGTCGTAAACCGTGTATTACGCATAGAAAAAATAGAACGATAGGGGATGCGCTCAGTAACAATTCAGACCATGCCATCAAGCAAAAAACGCACTGGCTCAATGCATCTCTCCCGGAAGGCAATCATAAATGTGGACAATGTAATTACTGTCCGCAGATGCTTAGTACGGCATACATTCATTTAGGGGGTAAAGATTGTTTTATCAAAGATTTTATTACCTGCAGAACCACATACACGGTATATGCCCTGGTTTGCCCGTGCAAAAGATTTTATATAGGCAAGACTAAGCGGCCCCTCTGGAATAGATATAAGGAGCATGCATACTCCGTACGTACAGGCAAAGGGGTACCGCGCCTGATAGATCACATCCGCAAGGAGCACGGGGGCGACACCAGGGTGTTGAAGTTTTTAGGTCTAGAGAGGGTTAATCTCAAAGCTCACGGCATAGACCAGCACCAGACACTCCTGAGAAGAGAGTCTTTATGGATTGCGAGTCTGGAGGCCACAGGCCCACTCGGCCTGAACGAGCGAAATGATCTGACAGTATTTTTGTAACGTTTTATTGTCTAGATATCTTTTTTAAATACCACTGATCACGTGTGTTACCTGTGTCTACTTAACACTCCCCTTTGTTACACGGCGCATGCTCCTGGCTAGACGACAGGCCCGAGAGGCCAGAAACGGCCGTCGCCATTTGAGACACGCCACGCACCCTCCTCCCCCCTGCCTGCACATTTATGTGAAATAAAGAAACAAGCCTGATTCACAGTCATCGGTGAGTGCTGAATACTTTTTCTTGCTTTTTGGACTGTATTTTACTATTGTCAGTATCCGTGCACCACCGCCAAGGCTACCTTTGTTTTCAGGGGGTCACTCCTACTGCCTAGATCCGTGCCACATATTACTGGTTGTTCGATATATCCATCGGCAGTGCTGAGGTCTCTCACTCTCCACATACATTATAGTAGTTATATTCTTGTATATAGGAGCAGTATTATAGTAGTTATATTCCTGTATATAGGAGCAGTATTATAGTAGTTATATTCTTGTATATAGGAGCAGTATTATAGTAGTTATATTATTGTATATAGGAGCAGTATTATAGTAGTTATAGCAAATGGAAAAAAACAGATCCGGGCACTCACCGGCAAGGTAGGATTTCTTTATTCAGGCACTATGTTGAGCGGGGAAGGGAGGACAGGTGGAGGTGCGGGCGCACGCTACCCCAGGACAGCTGTTTCACGGCTGATTGCCGCTTCCTCAAGCTTAGGGTATTACCTAATACCCTAAGCTTGAGGAAGCGGCAATCAGCCGTGAAACAGCTGTCCTGGGGTAGCGTGCGCCCGCACCTCCACCTGTCCTCCCTTCCCCGCTCAACATAGTGCCTGAATAAAGAAATCCTACCTTGCCGGTGAGTGCCCGGATCTGTTTTTTTCCATTTGCTATTGCATTTGTCTTTCTCTATACGGAGCACCCCGGTGGATTTATTATCTCACCTTTGTCCTGACTACTGCTGTACGTTTGTGGTGCCGACTGCTATCTGCCTTTTGAGATTATAGTAGTTATATTCTTGTATATAGAGGGCAGTATTATAGTAGTTATGACCGACACGGTGTGGAGTTAGCGTAGGGACCCGTGTGGACCAGAGGACCTGCACGGTGGTACACGGGGCAATATGGCTTGATCAATTCATATACAGACACTCTGGTGTTGATTTTTAATATAGGCCTAGCGGCATTAGTATCAGCCATAGATGGGATGTGCAGCCGTTCCTTTCTCTCCAGTTCGTGTATTATAGTAGTTATATTCTTGTATATAGGGGGCAGTATTATAGTAGTTATATTCTTGTATATATAGGGAGCAGTATTATAGTAGTTATATTCCTGTATATAGGAGCAGTATTATAGTAGTTATATTCTTGTATATAGGGAACAGTATTATAGTAGTTATATTCCTGTATATAGGAGCAGTATTATAGTAGTTATATTCTTGTATATAGGAGCAGTATTATTATAGTTATATTCTTGTATATAGGAGCAGTATTATAGTAGTTATATTCTTGTATATAGGGAACAGTATTATAGTAGTTATATTCCTGTACATAGGAGCAGTATTATTGTAGGTATATTCTTGTATATAGGAGCAGTATTAAAGTAGTTATATTCCTGTATATAGGAACAGTATTATAGTAGTTATATTCTTGTATATAGGAGCAGTATTATAGTAGTTATGGTTCAGGGAAGAAAAAGAGTGCTGCACCTCACACCTATGGCTGATACTAGTACCTCTCGGCTGCATAAAAAACATCAGAATTCTGTATGTGAATTGATCAAGCCACACTGCCCCATGTACCTCATGCAGGTATCTGATACACATGGGTCCCTACACTAAGTCCACACTGTGCCGGTCAGTGACCACCACCCCCGCAGGCGTGCACAGTCAGGGAAGGGAGGCCATGGAACGGCCCTGCGACCCCCATGCCACAGGACCAGTCCCAAAAATGCCACACCAAAACCCAGCCAGCACCACCGGCGGAGGAAGCTGCCCCCAAACAGCACAAGTCTGGATAAGGTATTGCACTCACCATAGCTATCACAGATAGAATGGGACAGACAGGAGGGATTAAAACCATGAGCACTCAGGTGTCTCCTGCTAATTGCGGTCATGTGGGTCTCACCAGGAGGAGTGCAAAACACGGAGAAAAGAGAGAAACAAAATACGGTTCAGGGAAGAAAAAGAGTGCTGCACCTCACACCTATGGCTGATACTAGTACCTCTCGGCTGCATAAAAAACATCAGAATTCTGTATGTGAATTGATCAAGCCACACTGCCCCATGTACCTCGTGTAGGTATCTGATACACATGGGTCCCTACACTAAGTCCACACTAGTAGTATATAGTAGTATAGTAGTTATATTCCTGTATATAGGAGGCAGTATTATAGTAGTTATATTTAGGTATATGCGAACAGTATTATAGTGGTTATAGTTTGGTATATGGGGGGCAGTATTATAGTGGTTATAGTTTTGGTATATGGGGGCAGTATTATAGTAGTTATATTTTGGTATATGGGGGCAGTATTATAGTGGTTATATTTTGGTATATGGGGGCAGTATTATAGTGGTTATAGTTTGGTATATGGGGGGCAGTATTATAGTGGTTATAGTTTGGTATATGGGGGGCAGTATTATAGTGGTTATAGTTTGGTATATGGGGGGCAGTATTATAGTGGTTATAGTTTGGTATATGGGGGGCAGTATTATAGTGGTTATAGTTTGGTATATGGGGGCAGTATTATAGTGGTTATAGTTTGGTATATGGGGGCAGTATTATAGTGGTTATAGTTTGGTATATGGGGGCAGTATTATAGTGGTTATAGTTTGGTATATGGGGGCAGTATTATAGTGGTTATATTTTGGTATATGGGGGGCAGTATTATAGTGGTTATATCTTGGTATATGGGGGCAGTATTATAGTAGTGATATTCCTGTATATAGGAGGCAGTATTATAGTAGTTATATTTAGGTATATGCGGACAGTATTATAGTGGTTATAGTTTGGTATATGGGGGCAGTATTATACATACAGTCTGTTGGTTGATGTGTTATAGTCGCCTCCCGCTAGTATATAGAGTATAATAGAAGGGCAGACTACTTTGTCTCTTCTGTGTCTCTGGTAATTACAATGTTCCCGGTGGATTTGCGGCTTTCCCTCGCCTTTCCTGACTCTCATCAGTTTCTGCAGCTCGCGGCTTTCCTCCTTTATTACTATTGGTTTTGTAGATTTCCGGTTATTATTGTCTTTGTGCCGCAGTTAATACCCAGATTATTTGTCTCCTCTTCATCACTAAATGTGCAGCTCCGTCTACTAGAGACGTGAAGGTAAAACGTGAGCGATACCCAGCGAACTCCCCTCCCACATAGTGCTCATCTGTAACCTTAGGCAGCTCAGCAGACTGTATCACATAGTAGGATTAGATACAGCATCTCAGTGGACTGTATGAAACATGGTGGGATTAGATACAACATCTCAGACTGTATCACACATGGTGGGATTAGATACAGCATCTCAGTGGACTGTATGATACATGGTAGGATTAGATACAACATCTCAGACTGTATCAAACATGGTAGGATTAGATACAGCATCTCAGTGGACTGTATGACACATGGTAGGATTAGATACAGCATCTCAGACTGTATCCCACATGGTGGGATTAGATACAACATCTCAGACTGTATCCCACATGGTGGGATTAGATACAACATTTCAGACTGTATCACACATGGTAGGATTAGATACAGCATCTCAGACTGTATGACACATGGTAGGATTAGATACAACATCTAAGTGGACTGTATGATACATGGTAGGATTAGATACAACATCTCAGACTGTATGACACATGGTAGGATTAGATACAGCATCTCAGACTGTATGACACATGGTAGGATTAGATACAACATCTCAGACTGTATCACACATGGTGGGATTAGATACTTGTAAGGAGAGTCTATTTCTGAATGGATTGCAGTCAGGATAGTTGATGATACAGGACCCCTTCCTCTCAGTCTCGCAGCTCTCCAGCAGCCCCTTCTTCTTCCTCTTCCTCCAGGGTCTCTCCTCCTCCTCTCCTGGGTCGGCTCTATTATAGAGATACATATATAGATATCCATCAGAGGAGAGCTGGAGGCTGCCATATAATATGTCATTACAGATCACATGTGGCCGCTGCTGACAGGATGGAGAGCACAGCTCTAGGGGGCGAGGACATCACACATCTCCATGGATCATCACTCTCATCATCCTCCTCATCATCTTCATCATAGTTATCTTCTCATAATAGTACGTAAAGAATCAATGACATCAATAACTAAGTAATATCTCCTGTATATAATTATATATGTACAGCTGGTATAACCCGGGTATCTCCCGTATATATAATTATATATGTAAAGCTGCTATAACCTGGGTATCTCCTGTATATAATTATATATGTACAGCTGGTATAACCTGGGTATCTCCTGTATATATTTATATATGTACAGCTGGTATAACACGGGTATCTTCTGTATATAATTATATATGTACAGCTGCTATAACCTGGGTATCTCCTGTATATAATTATATATGTACAGCTGGTATAACCTGGGTATCTCCAGTATAAAATTATATATGTACAGCTGGTATAACCTGGGGATGTCCTGTCTATAATTATATATGTACAGCTGGTATAACCTGGGGATCTCCCGTATATAATTATATATGTACAGCTGGTATAACCTGGGGATCTCCCGTATATAATTATATATATGTACAGCTGGTATAATCTGGGTTTATAATTGTATATGTACAGCTGGTATAACCTGGGTATCTCCTGTATATAATTCTATAGGTACAGCTGGTATAACCTGGGTATATAATTATATATGTACAGCTGGTATAACCTGGGGATCTCCTGTATATAATTATATATATGTACAGCTGGTATAACCTGGGGATCTCCTGTATATAATTATATATATGTATGTACAGCTGGTATAACCTGGGGATCTCCTGTATATAATTATATATGTACAGCTGGTATAACCTGGGTATCTCCTGTATATAATTATATATGTACAGCTGGTATAACCTGGGTATCTCCTGTATATAATTCTATAGGTACAGCTGGTATAACCTGGGTATCTCCTGTATATAATTATATATGTACAGCTGGTATAACCTGGGTATCTCCTGTATATAATTCTATAGGTACAGCTGGTATAACCTGGGTATATAATTATATATGTACAGCTGGTATAACCTGGGGATCTCCTGTATATAATTATATATATGTACAGCTGGTATAACCTGGGGATCTCCTGTATATAATTATATATATGTATGTACAGCTGGTATAACCTGGGGATCTCCTGTATATAATTATATATGTACAGCTGGTATAACCTGGGGATCTCCTGTATATAATATATTTGTACAGCTGGTATAACCTGGGGATCTCCTGTATATAATATATTTGTACAGCTGGTATAACCTGGGGATCTCCTGTATATATAATTATATATGTACAGCTGGTATAACCTGGGGATCTCCTGTATATAATATATTTGTACAGCTGGTATAACCTGGGGATCTCCTGTATATAATATATTTGTACAGCTGGTATAACCTGGGGATCTCCTGTATATAGGGATATGGGTAGAGCAGGTACTGGTGGGCTCATCCCCCTGTATACATTATACTCCTATATGTTGACTGATTCCTTATTACCATCCATCTCCAGTCTCCATAACAACTACACCAGACTTAACCCTGTCCTCCCTGGAGCAGTGATTGGCCCCTGGTGATCTGGAGGGATGGCTGGAGGTGGCGGTGCAGCGGGGGTTACACGATCTTCGCTCTCGGTCTTCGTCCCCTACACAAATCCTTTGATCTTCTCTCTTCTCTAGTGAATGAATAGAAGAATAATGAATGAGGCCGGGGTGCGGAGGCTGGGAGTTATCCTGATCCTATTTCCAGGGATTTCTCTCTCGAGATCTGATCTTATTATGTGAAGTCTTTTTCTGTAGTTCTGAGGAGCGGCTGCTCGGCTGCCCGGGGATTAATCCCTATTGTTTTCCTGTTCCTCACCGCAGATTCTGTACCCAATGGTAACATGGTACCTTAGAGGTGTCTTCTGTCCTATTAATTTTAGAGCACTGGCCCTTTAAGAAAGGAAACAACAAACAGATCATTAGATGTAATTGAGCCGGATCCCTAGGAAATTTCCGGACTCTGCAGAGCCAGCAGGTTTTGGATAAAAAAGCAGAATCCGGTGCCAAAGCCGCCTCATGTAGACGCGCAGCTCTCACTGCGAGGTGGACGGAGCGGCAGCTGAGACGATAGACATCCAAGATCTGTATGTACCTACAGCTGGCAGACGGCTCCTGCTTATATCTTCCTCCAAACCCCAGAACTTATCAACATGAGCTAAACTGTCCTGAAACCCTCTGTGCTGCTTTCTGGGGACCCTGATCCTTACACTAACTCTCTCCCTGTGACCTCCCCTATAAGATCAGCACACTCCTCTCCTGACATCCTCTGTGCTGCAGGGACCCTGCTCCTTCCTCTATGTAACTCTCACTCTGTGACCTCCCCTATAAGATCAGCACACTCCTCTCCTGACATCCTCTGTGCTGCTGGTTTAGTCTTGTCCTTATTAGTGTAACACGTCCCTGATGTAGTAGCTCGGGCCCCAGGATCTGGTCAGCAGTATTCCGGTGTCAGTAAAGTAAAGGGATTATGTGTAATGGTTTTACTATCAGAACTACAACCCCCATGGTCTCCTCCCCAGTACAGCCGGATGTATAATCTGCAGCTTGTCCAGAGAGCGGTCGGCCCCCGCTGCAGGTTTTTAATATATGCGGCTATTGAGCTGAGGGCTATAATGGGCCGAGCTATTATAACGTCGTCTTTGCATTTCCCATTCCCAGTGCTCCTATTATAGCGGCAGAGTAATTGTCTAGTGCTCATCCCTAATCCCTGTAACCCTCAGAGACCCGGCTCCTCTGCTGGCCGCCATGCATTATAGATGACCAATATAACCCGATCGGCCGCCCAGGACTCACACCCCCATTGTTTTCCTGCACATCAACAGATTATTCCTCACGGCGGAAAATTTCAATTACGGAACCTCAAGTGCAAGAATCTGCGAGACGGACGAGAATCAGACTCTGACCTGTATGGCGGGTGCGGCTAGGAAAATGGCCAACAAGAGGACCCAGGGGGCTCTCCTTACCTCATGCTATAGTGGGGGCCGGAGTCCAAACCATTTCCTCCTGTTGTTGGAGCGGGGGGCCTTAGGGGGACCTACCTGGCCAAGTGGGGGCAACATGATCTACTTGGAGGCTGGTAGGAATATGGGGGCATGAGTATCGTTGGTGGTCTATAGCTGACCTGCCATGCTTCTCCCAGGACTCTGGGTAATTCCCATAGGTTTACTGCTCTTATAATCACCTTATGATACCCTGAATGCCCCTGTGTTAGTGCCCCCATCTGGTAGGGCTTTGGAAATCCTTAATACTGTAGAAATGTATTGTGGCATAGGTCTGACGAGGTGATGAAATATAGGCCCATGTGGACAGGATCACCTCTCATAGTTCAGGCCACTAGTGTTGAGCACGGTTCTTCAAACCTGAACACTTGACATTTAACTCCCAGCGGCTGGAGAAGTTGGATGCCACCTTAAGGAGTCCTGAAAAGCATGGCTGTATCAGTGTCTTCTTGGCAGCCAGAGGTGTGTATATAACTGAGATGTTGGGAATGTGAGAATCAGGGTAGATAAGGAAAGCTCATATTCCTTGGGCCAATCCCCCCATTAGCATTGTGCCATAGAGATCTGGATCCATCAGACCAGCCATGTTTCCCCACAAAGCTCTAGATCCATCTGATGGGCCATGTTTCTCCACAGAGATCTGGATAGGGATGGTCCGAACCTGCCGAGGTTCTGGTTCCTACGAACCCATACTCTCGGCAATGATTCCCGCTGTCTTCCTCCTCCGTAGGCTCCGTAGCCATAGGCTGTATCCTAGTTTTCCAGGCGGTCCTGCCGCTGTATCCACCCGCTACATGGAGCGGCCAGACAGCGGGAATCTGATGCCGAGCTTTCGGGTTCATGCGAACCCGAACCTCGGCAGGTTCGGACCATCCTTAATCTGGATCCATCTGACCGGCCATGTTTCTCCACAGAGATCTTGATCCATCTGACCGGCCATGTTTCTCCTCAGAGATCTGGATCCATTGGGCCGGCCATGTTTCTCCACAGAGATCTGGATCCATCTGACCAGCCATGTTTCTCCACAGAGATCTGGATCCATCTGACCGGCCATGTTTCTCCACAGAGATCTGGATCCATCTGACCGGCCATGTTTCTCCACAGAGATCTGGATCCATCTGACCGGCCATGTTTCTCCACAGAGATTTGGATCCATCTGACCGGCCATGTTTCTCCACAGAGATTTGGATCCATCTGACCGGCCATGTTTCTCCACAGAGATCTGGATCCATCTAACCGGCCATGTTTCTCCGCAGAGATCTGGATCCATCTGACCGGCCATGTTTCTCCGCAGAGATCTGGATCCATCTGACCGGCCATGTTTCTCCGCAGAGATCTGGATCCATCTGACCGGCCATGTTTCTCCGCAGAGATCTGGATCCATCTGACCGGCCATGTTTCTCCGCAGAGATCTGGATCCATCTGACCGGCCATGTTTCTCCGCAGAGATCTGGATCCATCTGACCGGCCATGTTTCTCCACAGAGATCTGGATCCATCTGATGGGCCATGTTTCTCCACAGAGATCTGGATAGGGATGGTCCGAACCTGCGGAGGTTCTGGTTCCTACGAACCCATACTCTCGGCAATGATTCCCGCTGTCTTCCTCCTCCGTAGGCTCCGTAGCCATAGGCTGTATCCTAGTTTTCCAGGCGGTCCTGCCGCTGTATCCACCCGCTACATGGAGCGGCCAGACAGCGGGAATCTGATGCCGAGCTTTCGGGTTCATGCGAACCCGAACCTCGGCAGGTTCGGACCATCCTTAATCTGGATCCATCTGACCGGCCATGTTTCTCCACAGAGATCTTGATCCATCTGACCGGCCATGTTTCTCCTCAGAGATCTGGATCCATTGGGCCGGCCATGTTTCTCCACAGAGATCTGGATCCATCTGACCAGCCATGTTTCTCCACAGAGATCTGGATCCATCTGACCGGCCATGTTTCTCCACAGAGATCTGGATCCATCTGACCGGCCATGTTTCTCCACAGAGATCTGGATCCATCTGACCGGCCATGTTTCTCCACAGAGATTTGGATCCATCTGACCGGCCATGTTTCTCCACAGAGATTTGGATCCATCTGACCGGCCATGTTTCTCCACAGAGATCTGGATCCATCTAACCGGCCATGTTTCTCCGCAGAGATCTGGATCCATCTGACCGGCCATGTTTCTCCGCAGAGATCTGGATCCATCTGACCGGCCATGTTTCTCCGCAGAGATCTGGATCCATCTGACCGGCCATGTTTCTCCGCAGAGATCTGGATCCATCTGACCGGCCATGTTTCTCCGCAGAGATCTGGATCCATCTGACCGGCCATGTTTCTCCGCAGAGATCTGGATCCATCTGACCGGCCATGTTTCTCCACAGAGATCTGGATCCATCTGATGGGCCATGTTTCTCCACAGAGATCTGGATAGGGATGGTCCGAACCTGCGGAGGTTCTGGTTCCTACGAACCCATACTCTCGGCAATGATTCCCGCTGTCTTCCTCCTCCGTAGGCTCCGTAGCCATAGGCTGTATCCCAGTTTTCCAGGCGGTCCTGCCGCTGTATCCACCCGCTACATGGAGCGGCCAGACAGCGGGAATCTGATGCCGAGCTTTCGGGTTCATGCGAACCCGAACCTCGGCAGGTTCGGACCATCCTTAATCTGGATCCATCTGATGGGCCATGTTTTTCCACAGATATTTGGATCCATCTGACCGGCCATGTTTCTCCACAGAGATCTTGATCCATCTGACCGGCCATGTTTCTCCTCAGAGATCTGGATCCATTGGGCCGGCCATGTTTCTCCACAGAGATCTGGATCCATCTGACCAGCCATGTTTCTCCACAGAGATCTGGATCTATTTTCACCCTTGCCTTTCTGTTCTTTTAAGACACAATGACCCCTCTCTTAGGCCTATCAGGGCCTTAGCTAAGTTTCATTATCTTTCCTAACCAATTATATATTGATTTACCACAGGCCTCTTTCCACCAATGGGAGCACACTCCCTGTAGCATAAAGGGGTGGTTGGAGGAGTCCTAAAGAATTTAGTCCTATTAGAGTACAGTTTCAGTCTAGTCCTGCTGTCTCTTCCAGTTGTTCCTGTAGATGTAAGCCCAGCTGTATCCAGAACCAGAGCGTCGTCTTCCAGGGGCCTGCCCTCTGGCCACTGCCTGTGTCTGTGCTGCTGTACTGCTCATGATCCAGTGTCCTGTGTCCTGCCTGCCTAAGCATGGATTGCTAAAACACCAGAGGTGCGACTACCACCAGAGGGATCCAGCCTGTCCACGCTGAGAGGGTCATCAGCCTCAAGTCGTCACTCAAGTCCTGTGTTCTGCAGTATATCAAGTCAAGTCTAGCTAGGGGTTGGAGAAGCTGCGTTTTCTTGCTGAGGATCCCCGTGCTCCTGTCAAGGTCGGCACCTAAAAGCTATCACATTCTGGTTTCCTCTCTCTGTCTTCAAGTTACTGCAACCCAACCTAACCAACGTTGTCAAGACCCTCAGCATCAGAGTGCAGTACGCCTTGGACAGTGCCCCTCCAGGTAGTCCGCCCTGTCTCAACCGCTACAACCTCTTACAAGTCACCTGACTCCTGAAACCTCAGTATACCTGCCTGAGGACTGATGAAGAACAGATTCATCTAGACATGGATCTACCAGGTCTATGGCTGCCATACTTCTCCCTGTGTGCGGCTGCCGTACTTGTACCTCTCTATGGCTGCCATACTTCTCCCTGTGTGCGGTTGCCGTACTTGTACACCTCTATGGCTGCCATAGTTCTCGCTGTATGCGGCTGCCGTACTTGTACCTCTCTATGGCTGCCATACTTCTCCCTTACTTGTACCTCTCTATGGCTGCCATACTTCTCGCTGTGTGCGGCTGCCGTACTTGTAGCTCTCTATGGCTGCCGATACTTCTTCCTGTATATATCGGTCATCGCATGCGCAGGTCTCCTCTGTGTATTTAGTCTTTACATTAATCTGACATAAAACCCCCATCAGTGACTCCAGTCCAGGGACGTCTAGGTGAATTATCAGTGACAGGAAGGAGACTGCCGCCCCAGGTTCAATCAGCAGTGGGGTCAGGGGTCAATGGAGGGCTGTGATAGAGCAGATGTCTGTGGGGACAGAGGTGTCACTAATGCTCTCCATGATGGATCAAGAGAGGGCGGGGGAGTTATTTATGCCGGTGCTCCTCCACCTCCATGTATCAAGGTTATTAGGTGACTGTCACATTATATAATAACCAGGAATCCATCCATTACTCCGCCTGTCAGTGACAGGAAGACAAACAGATCAAGAGTTACCAACATAACCGCTACTATATATTATTCATTCTATCTATCTATCTATCTATCTATCTCCTATCTATCTCCTATCTATAGTGTATGTATCTATCTTATAGTTATTTTATGTCTTCTGTTTTCCAGGTGAGAAATGTCGCAGTTTTATCACCCTTACGCCCCCTGCAGACAGAGGTGAGATTCAGATTTTTTCTGACCATTTTGTAAATGTTTTTTGTCTCATAAACTCAGTTAAGTCTCAGAAATGAAGAATGAGCGATCAGTTATCTGCACATTGCTGATCTCGTCTCCTATACATAACGTATCTCCTCATCCTCTCCGTATCATATGCTGCCACCTAGTGGTCCTGCCTCAGCATGCAATGCCCAACCAGTAACAAACAGATGAGGAACCCCTGAACCTGGAGACCCCAGACCATCGTATACCGACTGCACCTACAGATTAATATACACTCACCAAATCTGGAGATGGTGCGGGCAGAGACAGGTGGTGTAATGGAGGGGCCGCCTGTGTGTGGAGATGGTGCGGGCAGAGACAGGAGGTGTAATGGAGGGTCTGCCTGTGTGTGGAGATGGTGCGGGCAGAGACAGGAGGAGTAATGGAGGGTCTGCCTGTGTGTGGAGATGGTGCGGGCAGAGACAAGAGGTGTAATGGAGTGTCTGCCTGTGTCTGGAGATGGTGCGGGCAGAGACTGGAGGTGTAATGGGAGGGTCTGCCTGTGTGTGGAGATGGTGCGGGCAGAGACTGGAGGTATAATGGAGGGGCCGCCTGTGTGTGGAGATGGTCCGGGCAGAGACAGGAGGTGTAATGGAGGGTCTGCCTGTGTGTGGAGATGGTGCGGGCAGAGACAGGAGGTGTAATGGAGGGTCTGCCTGTGTGTGGAGATGGTGCGGGCAGAGACAGGAGGAGTAATGGAGGGTCTGCCTGTGTGTGGAGATGGTGCGGGCAGAGACAGGAGGAGTAATGGAGGGGCCGCCTGTGTGTGATGCACAGTAGCACTTCCTTTGCTGATGTCACCCTCTCTAGCTCATGCACAGTAGCACTTCCCTTTGCTGATGTCACCCTCTCTAGCTCATGCACAGTATAATTTCCCTTTGCTGATATCACCCTCTCTAGCTCATGCACAGTAGCACTCAGGGGCGGATTAACTTTACCATAGGCCCCGGGCTGTTCACCAAGCCTGGGCCTCCCACCCCACTGTAACTATGGCAGCACTAGCCTGGCGTTCATAGTACAGGATAGATAATGTCATGATGTCCTGATTTGTGCAAAATTGCCATAAAAACACAGTGATTTTTTGCAAATCATGGCAGAAGTGTAGCCAGGAGACAGTACACCATTGAAAGTATAAGTCTTTTTGGGTGGTCATGGGCCCCCCAGGAGCTCAGGGCCCCGGGCTGCCGCCCAAAACGCCCCTATTATAATCCACTACTGGTAGCACTTCCCTTTGCTGATATCACCCTCCCTAGCTGATGCACAGTATAACTTCCCTTTGCTGATGTCACCCTCTCTAGCTGATGCACAGTAGCGCTTCCCTTTGGTGATGTCACCCTCTCTAGCTCATGCACAGTAGCACTTCCCTTTGCTGATGTCACCCTCTCTAGCTGATGCACAGTATAACTTCCCTTTGCTGATGTCACCCTCTCTAGCTGATGCACAGTAGCACTTCCCTTTGCTGATGTCACCCTCTCTAGCTGATGCACAGTAGCACTTCCCTTTGTTGATGTCACCCTCTCTAGCTCATGCACAGTATAATTTCCCTTTGCTGATGTCACCCTCTCTAGCTCATGCACAGTAGCACTTCCCTTTGCTGATGTCACCCTCTCTAGCTGATGCACAGTATAACTTCCCTTTGCTGATGTCACCCTCTCTAGCTGATGCACAGTAGCGCTTCCCTTTGCTGATGTCACCCTCTCTAGCTCATGCACAGTAGCACTTCCCTTTGCTGATATCACCCTCCCTAGCTGATGCACAGTATAACTTCCCTTTGCTGATATCACCCTCCCTAGCTGATGCACAGTATAACTTCCCTTTGCTGATATCACCCTCTCTAGCTGATGCACAGTATGACTTCCCTTGCAGTACTGGGCGGCTCGGGTCCTGTAATGAGATCCGTTCGGTTGATCTTTATTGACCAGAAATTCCCATTAACTGAAATGAAAAATAACCGAGTTCGGGCAGAAATCAGCGCACCAGCCGCTCTGGCCTCCAGCGAGTTACGTTTATTGTCCTGGAAAGCGTCCACTGCGAGATTACATCAGGATTACCATTTATATTGGGAAAGGCGCAATCATCTGCAGGGAGGAACAATCTGCCCTGTAACTGAACTGAATGCATCCCCATGGGAGCAACTCCGCATGTCATTCACTTATATCCAGACCAGAGCTTCCCCTGCTGGTCTGAAGATGAATAGCGGTTACTGCATTATATTACTGTTATATCTTATTAGTGATGTCATCCAGGGGGCGGGGCTGTGACTACCTCTCACACATGATTTACAAGCTGGTTGTCAGCAGTAATAGATGAATAGCTGCTCCTGTAGTATAAGGTGTGTGGATCTCATGTCTGATCATATGTCATTATATCAGTGATGTCATACAGAGGGCGGGGCTGTGACTACCTCTCACACATGATTTACAAGCTGGTTGTCAGCAGTAATAGATGAATAGCTGCTCCTGTAGTATAAGGTGTGTGGATCTCATGTCATATTACATCATTATATTATATCAGTGATGTCATACAGAGGGCGGGGCTGTGACTACCTCTCACACATGATATACGGGCTGGTTGTCAGCAGTAATAGATGAATAGCTGTTCCTGTAATATAAGGTGTGTGGATCTCATGTCTGATCATATGTCATTATATCAGTGATGTCATCCAGGGGGCGGAGCTGTGACTACCTCTCACACATGATATACGGGCTGGTTGTCAGCAGTAATAGATTAGGCTGTTGCTGTAGTATAAGGTGCGTGCCTCTCATGTCTGATCACAGGTCATTATATCAGTGATGTCATACAGGGGGCGGGGCTGTGACTACCACATGATATACACTCTGTGATGGTGTTCCTTGTGTCCTTGTGCAGGGGTCTTGTGGCTCTCCATTGTGGCGGAGGTCTTGTACATCACTTTGCTCCTCACAGGAGTCAGCCTCATGTCGGTGGAAGTTTGTTATTACACCTCGGTTATTGACGGTCTCAAGCTCAACGCCTTTGCCGCCATTTTTACGGTTTTATCAGGTGAGTTGCCCTCAGATTTCAGTGTTTCTTATGATTCCTGAATGTGGGTGGACGTGCGGTTAGATGCCGTCTCCTGGGCTGCTGCCATATCCAGTACAGTATGTTCCTTCCAGGAGCTTTAGGAAATCTATGAGACTGGACTCCCAAGAGAAACAACATGGCCGCCAGTCAGTGTGAAATACAAGGAGTCTGAGGAACCTTCTGATTTATGGAGATGTTTTCACAAGGACCAGAGTTTGGCTTCCTTTTTGGAAAATACAAGAGCCACAGTCTACACACTAAATAATGGCTGACGTCCGGGACCGGAGGATTTACACTCCACAAATCCTCCGCGTTGTGGGGATGACTAAGAGGGACGGACGCAATACCCTGAGCAGAAAGTGCCTGAGGTGGCACCACCACATAAATCAGCCCTCTCAGTGGTGGTCTCCTTGTTGGCTGCCTTTATGCCTCCCATGGAGAGGCCACTCGAAAAAACCTTCTTAGGCGCAGTATTGGGTGGGGGGTCGTAGAGGGGTCTGCACCCATTGGTGACAACAATAGCCATTTTATGGTGGACATGTAAAGTTTTTTTTCTCTCCACTCAGTCTAGGGATCTTCTCAAGAATGGTCCTTCCATCTGTTAGACCCCAACTCATTTACCGTCTGAAGCACAAGTCACAAGAAGAAGAACTGGGCACCATATTGGCTGCCATATTAGAGGCTCATTTACCTCCACCCCAATGATTTACACAGAGGCTGATGCACCACTTGCCCCATCTATAGACCACCAAACATTGACTCTACCAACCATGCAGAGGATACTTTGCCCCCAATTCACCAGATGTGGTGCTTAAAGGGGCAATCATTCTTTCCACTCTCGTAGGTATTACTCTGACCTCTGCTACTTGGGTATTTTTGAAGAACAACTAGACTGTCGACATTGGCCAACGTCAAAGAACTCGAATAAAAACATCTTCAATATCCACAGAAAAGCTCTTGAGGTGCACTACTGCCATCTAGTGGTAGCCCAGTTGTTTTTGACCTTTTTTGCAGGATGATTTTGAGAGGTTAATAATAATACTGATGTATATTTTTACAGGGTTGCTCGGAATGGTCGCACACATGATGTACACAACAGTGTTCCAGATGACGGTCAATCTTGGTCCAGAGGATTGGCGACCCCAGAACTGGGACTATGGCTGGTCCTACTGGTAAGGCTCAACTTTTTGAGAAGGTAACCAGGACTGTAGACTGAGACTGTAGCCCCATACATAGTCATACCATCGTTAGATGACCTATCCTCTTCCTGACACCAGCTGATGCCCCCTGTAGGCGGGGGGCTTCTTCTGGCTATGGGCTGATACGACTAAAAAGGACAAGATGTATCCCAATTGGTTCCATTGAAGAAAAAAATGGAAACCATGGAGTTTAAGGCGATGAGATAGACCTGGTGGACTGGGTGATTGGACATGGACCTGTCCCCCTACCACTGGTCAGGTAGATGAACAGTAAAGGCTGTAGTCCAAAGCCTCTTTCCCCACTGGACCGTTCCCCAAAGGGTAGAACAATTCCCGAATCTCTGCCCTGATCTCATCTGCTTCTGAGGAGTTTCGGGACAAAACTCGAAAATTAAACTACATGGTATGGAAGCTGGAAGTGGAGCGGGCGGGTCACATGATCCTTCTCGCCCTGAGCGGTCTCCATCCTTCCACAATTAGACAAGATATCTTATCAGGAAATTACTCGCTCGTCTATAGCGAATTATCGGCGCGGTCCCTGGACGTGCGGAGATCAGAAGCTTCAGGGATGGTTCACCAGCGGAAAGTTCTCTGCAGATTCCATTACTCAGCAGTTTTAGGAAAAAAGAAGATATAAGAACTCATTACACGTTTTATCGTCATCTTTTTGAAGTGGTTTCGATGTTAAAATTAGAAAAATGTCTATTAAAGGGGAAAAAGATCTAAAATCAGCAAAGAGACTGCGGAGAACGGACATTAACATCTACAGAGAGCAGCAAAATCACTGAGTGGTGTGTGTATATATATATATATATATATATATATATATATATATATATATATATAAATTTATATTTATTATTACACGAGAGGTGACCAGGTTATACCAGCTGAATGGATAGATAGATGGATTGATAGATAGGGGTGCCCAGGTTATACCAGTCAATACATATATACAGGAGATCCCCAGGTTATACCAACATGTTCCATATCACTATATACAGGAGATCCCCAGGTTATACCAGCTGTACATATATAATTATATACAGGAGATACCCAGCTTATACCAGCTGCACATATATAATTATATACAGGAGATACCCAGGTTATACCAGCTGTACATATATAATTATAGACAGGAGATACCCAGGTTATACCAGCTGTACATATATAATTATATACAGGAGATCCCCAGGTTATACCAGCTGTACATATACAATTATATACAGGAGATACCCGTGTTATACCAGCGTGCCTATTATCACTGTATATAAGATGCTTCTGTTATACCAGCTGTACATATATATAATTGCTAGTGAAGTGATATAATGCATGTGTTGCTTTCTCCCGCAGTTTGGCGTGGGGCTCGTTCACGTGTTGTATGGCGGCCTCGGTGACAACCATCAATAGATACACAAAGACCATCCTAGAATTCAAGCAGAGGAGACGGAACCTGGAGCGAAGTCTACAGAACAAGCAGAAAGCGCAGGAACAAGATTGCTCCCAGCAGCCGGTGTGGGATATCTATATAAATACCCTGCAGGGTAACAGAGAGGCCTTCGTGGATTTATCCGCATCGGCGCACAACACCGCCAACTTTGAGAATCTGAATCATTATCCGTACACACATTGTGACGAGTACTGCTAGTTTATACCTCGCTTGGTACGTCTGGTGATTATTATAACCGTTTTGTAATAAAATCATTGAATAGGCTTTTCTTATATCGTGTCTAATCTGTGATCGATTAGTAAGGCTACATTTAAAGGGACAGTCACTGAATTATTCCGGACTTGGGAATGGCCAGATTTCCTAGTTATACTATGGGTCACCTACTCCTGGTGGTGCAGCTGATACCCACCTGATCCTGACTTTTAACCCCTCAGATGCTCTGATCAACAGTGACTGTGGCATCTGAGGGGTTAGATACAAGTAGTGATTGTTATTGGCACAAGCCCTGTGGTGTCCACCCCTGTACACATTTATATGGACCCCATAGTGACCCCAGGGACAGGACCCCCCACCCATGTGACCACATTACACCAGAATACTGGCTTAGATACACAGAATCACACATAATAGGAGATTAGATACAATGGGGGAGATTTATCACACCTGGTGTAAAGTGAAACTGGCTCAGTTGCCCCTAGCAACCAATCAGATTCCATCTTTCATTTTCCAAAGAGTCTGTGAGGAATGAAAGG
The DNA here is from genome assembly GCF_027789765.1 of Dendropsophus ebraccatus. Taxonomy (NCBI): domain Eukaryota; kingdom Metazoa; phylum Chordata; class Amphibia; order Anura; family Hylidae; genus Dendropsophus; species Dendropsophus ebraccatus. Next base: position 62,987,360 of record NC_091467.1, on the reverse strand, counting down.
TGGAATCTGATTGGTTGCTAGGGGCAGCTGGGCCAGTTTCACTTTACACCATGTTTGATAAATCTCCCCCTATATCTTTGCAGACAGTATCACACCTGATAGGATCAAGCACATCAGCTCAGTAGAGTATCATACTCAAAGGGGTACTCCAGCAAAAAAAATCTTTCTTTCAAATCAACTGGTTTCAGAAAGTTATATAGATTTGTAATATACTTGTATTTAAAATTTGTTCAGTCTTCCAGTACTTATCAGCTGTTGTATGTCCTGCAGGAAGTGCTGTATTCTTTCCAGTCTGACACAGTGCTCTCTGCTGCCACCTTTGTCCATGTCAGGAACTGACCAGAGCAGCAGCAAATCCCCATAGAAAACCTCTCCTGCTCTGGACAGTTCCTGACATGGACAGAGGTGGCGGCAGAGAGCACTGTGTCAGACTGGAAAGAATACAGCACTTCCTGCAGGACATTCAGCAGCTGAGAAGTACTGGACGACTAGAGATTTTTAAATAGAAGTAAATAGCAAATCTATATCACTTCCTGAAACCCGTTGATCTGACAGAAAAAGATTTTTGCTAGAGTACCACCTATAAAAGGATTAGATACAGCAGCTCAGCAGACAGTTTTACATATGATAGGTTTAGATACACAGGTCAACACACGGTTTGCTATATGGTAGTTAAATACAACAACATAGCATACAGTATCATGCAAAAAAGGCTTAGATACACTTTGCAAGAGAGTATCACACAATATAGCCTTAGATACAGCAGACAGTATCACACATGATAGTGTAAGTTACACATCTCAGGAGACAGTATCACACAAGACAAGCTTAGATACAACCAGAGCAGATGTCACATAAGACAGCATTAGATACACACTTCAGACAGTATCACACAAAAGAGACTCTGATACAGTAGCTCAGCAGGCAGCTTCACACCCGGTAGGCTTAGGTACACCGTGCAGCAGACAGTATCACACATCACAGGATTAGATACATCTCAATCATATATGATGTGTTTGGCTACAACTGCTAAGCAAAAAGTATCACACACGATAGTATTAGACACAAGACTGAGGAGACAGTATTAAAAAAGACAGGCTTAGATACATCAGCTGAGCAGACGTATCACGTATGACATGCTTAGGTACATGGTGTAGCAGACAGTATCACATATGACATGCTTAGGTACATGGTGTAGCAGACAGTATCGCATATGACATGCTTAGGTACATGGTGTAGCAGACAGTATCACATATGACATGCTTAGGTACATGGTGTAGCAGACAGTATCACATATGACATGCTTAGGTACATCAGCATGTCTGCAGCCCCCTCCCCCTTTCTCCTGTCTATGTGGCAGCTGTGCCCCCCCCCCTCCCTTCTCCCGCCCAGTATCCCGGGGGTGGGGGGCTTTATGTGTCACTATGAGGGGGGGGGGGGGGGGGGTCTTCATGTGTAAAATCTGTCTCCTCTGCTAGTTAGTAACAAAAGAGCTAAATAAAGTTGTTTTAAAAAGAAATGGGGGGGAGGGGGCTTTAATGTTCCTCCAATGGGAGTGTGACCGCCTGATGCTTCACATTCCTTCCCAAGATCTCCGCCTGCTGCAACAGGAGAAACTCTCAGAACTTCCCCCGTCCCCCCTCCCAGTGCTACGTGGTCCTGTGCTCAGAGGCAGCACTGTCAGAGGGGGATCAGCTCAGGTCCAGGGAACAAGAAGCCCAGAGACCCCCACGATTCCATGTATCGGAGTGGTGAGGACCATCTCGGGACCAGGAATGACTTAGGAACCTTGTGGGACAGACTGGACACTCAGGATCCATTGTAAGTTCTGCTTCTTGATGACTGAGGGGTCTCGGAGACCCTGAGACGTTCCTCCAGTTCAGTACAGGCATAGAGTTGGGTCGTAACTTTCTGCACTCGTTGGGTCTTGGGCTTCATCATGATCCTGAGACTTGGCTGCTCGCTGCTCCTCTACTTCATTGTCTCGGTAGATGCTCAGTATGAACACTACAGCTTCAGGAGTTACCCCCGGGATGAGCTGATGCCTCTAGAGAGTGCCTACAAGTATGCCCTGGACCAGTACAGTAATGAGAACTGGCCCGAGGCGGTCAAGTACCTTGAGATAAGTCTCCGACTGTATCGTCTCCTGAGGGACAGCGAGGCTTTCTGTAACCTGAACTGTAGCACGGCCCAGATAAACACCGGTCCTCGGGCCGAGAACGAGACTGGGCACCTGGGCCGATTCAGTGGCTTCCCTGAGCTGAAGGTGTTTGGAGATGTTCTCATGAGGGCCCAATGTCTCAAAAGATGTAAGCAAGGACTCCCCGCATTTCGACAGTCACAGCCCAGCCGGGACACCATGGAAGAGTTCAACGTCCGCGAACCTTATAAGTTTTTACAGTACGCCTACTTTAAGACCAACAACTTGCCCAAAGCCATCGCTGCCGCCCACACGTTCCTCCTTCTGCACCCCGACGACGAGATGATGAAGAGGAATATGGCGTACTACAAGAGCATGCCGGATTCTGAGGCCCACATCCAGGATCTGGAAACCAAGACCTATGAGACCCTGTTCATCAGAGCCGTGAGGGCCTACAACGGGGAGAACTGGAGAACCTCCATCTCCGACATGGAGATGGCCCTACCGGACTTCTTCAAGACGTACCAAGAATGCATCGCTGCCTGCGAAGGCTCCCGGGAGATCAAAGATTTCAAAGACTTTTATCAGTCTGTGGCCGACCACTACATTGAGGTCCTCAAGTGCAAACTCGGCTGTGAGAACGCCCTCACTCCGGTCATCGGGGGCTATGTAGTCAACAAGTTCGTGGCCACCATGTACCACTACCTGCAGTTTGCATACTACAAACTCAACGATGTACGAAACGCGGCCCCCTGTGTGGCCAGCTACCTGCTCTTTGACCCTGATGATGATGTCATGAAGCAAAACATGGTGTACTACCAGTACCACATGGAGAAGTGGGGACTGTCGGAGGAGAACTTTAAACCGAGGCCAGAGGCCGCTCTCTACTATAACGTCACCACCAAGCAGAAGGAGCTCTATGAGTTTGCCCTGCAGAATATCGCAGACGATGATGAAGGTGACGTGGTGGAATATCTGGATGAACTTTTGGGGGAAAGTTTTTGAGGACAATTTTTTTTATTGAAATTGATTTGAAATTTTTTTTTTTTGGTAAATTCCAAGTGATGTCATTCATCTCATGTGATGATGTCATGGTGTTTACTGTGCTGGGAATAAAGTGCCGAAAATCAGAGTAAGTCAAGAAGATTTTGTGATATCTGTGAGTAGCCGTTCTATGTTGGGCGGGTCAGTGCTCAGGGGCCAAAGACCTTCTCCTCCACCCTGTACAGACAGCTCAGGGCTCAGCCCCAAATACTTCCCACTACACCCATGTCACTAGCCCTGAAGTTGTGATGTCACTAATCTTGATGCCATGATGTCACTAGTTCTGGGGTAGTGATGTTAATATGTCCTGGTACAAAGAAGTTAGAATTCCTGGTGCTGTGATGTGACTGGTCCAGGTACTGTGATGTCACTATTCCTGGTGCTGTGATATCACTGGTCCACCCCCTGGTGTAACAATGGCAATATGCCTTGGTACAAAGAAGTTAGAATTCCTGGTGCTGTGATGTCACTAGTCCACCCCCCTGGTGTAACGATGGTAATGTCACTAATCGTGGTGCAGTGAAATCACTAATTCTGGGACTGTGATGTTACTAGTCTTAATGAAGTGAGGTCACTTCCCCTGATGCTGTGATGCAAATTGTCCTAAAAGGGGTACTCCGGCAAAATTATTTTTCTTTCAAATCAGCTGGTTTCTGAAAACTATAAAGATTTATATTTTACGTCTATTTAGAAATCTCCAGTCTTTCAGTACTTATCAGCTGCTGTATGTCCTGCAGGAAGTGGTGTATTCTTTCCAGTCTGACACAGTGCTCTCTGCTGCCACCTCTGTCCATGTCAGGAACTGACCAGAGCAGGAGATGTTTTCTATGGGGATTTGTTACTGCTCTGGACAGTTCCTGACAGAGACAGAGGGGGCAGCAGAGAGCACTGTGTCACACTGGAAAGAATACACCGCTTCCTGCAGGACATACAGCAGCTGATACGTACTGGAAGACTGGAGATTTTTAACTAAAAGTAATGTACAAATCTATATAACTTTCTGAAACCAGTTGATTTGAAAGTAAAAAAAAATGCTGTACCACTTTAATGAAAAAAATGCTGCTGTTTTGTGTCTGCAGCTCCTATGCAGATCTGTGTCTCCATGACAACAGTCTGATCCATCCGTCTCTTCACTGTCACTTATGCAGCTTTCTAGGATTTTCCTGACAAATGTTGTATAATAAATGTTATATTTAGATCTACAGAGGGTGAGATGGATCAGACTACAAAGGGGTTGTTTGTAGTCTGTTACCATGGTGACACAGATCTGCATAGGAACTGCAAACATGGCAGGAGATTTTTCATTAAGACAATTTGTTTTATGTTATGATCATAGATAATCCCTCATAGAAACCTGCTATATAACCCAGTCCCAGGATATAACTAAGATTGTTGTAGAATCCACAAGATAAGACACATACGGACAGAGCATGCTGGGAGTTGTAGTTATGTAGAAGCTGGAGAGCCGCAGGTTGTAATAGACAGCGTCTATTAGCTGTGCGGTGCTCCCTTCTCTGTAACTGCAGGGAGTTAGGGGTCATTAACACATCTGTACATGGCCGGTGTTCTGCGGACTGGACCTGGGAGTTCCTGACATCATAATCAATCATGCTGGGAGCTTCCAGGTCCAGTCAGCAGAACAGCCGCCATGTACAGACGCAATTCTATGGACGTGTGAATGACCCCTTAGAAGACCCCAATGATCAGCCTCTATGTATCTCTGGATGGAGTTCCCCTTTAGGGAAAATCTCTCTAGAGCAGCATATAGCTCATTTTTACTACAGCAGTGTATATCTCATCTCCCCTCTCCTACAGCAGTGTATAGCCCATATTCTCTGCAGCAGCCTATAGCCCCTTTTTACCTACAGCGTATAGCTCAGCTTCCTTACAGCAGCATATAAGTCTTCTTTCCTACAGCATTGTATAGCTCATCTTCCCTCCAGTAGCGTATAGCTCATTTTCACTGCAGCAGCATATAGCACATCCTCCCTATAGCAGCGTATATCCCATCTTCCTTACAGCAGAGTATATCCCATGTTCCCTACAGCAATGTATATCCCATCTTCCCTACAGCAGCGCATATCCCATCTTTCTACAGCAGCGTATAGCACATCCTCCCTACAGCAGCGTATAGCACATCCTCCCTACAGCAGCCTATATCCCATCTTCCCTACAGCAGCGTATAGCTCTTCAGTGTGGCATTGTATTCCTTCACCAGATCCCAGGATCCCTCCACATTACAGCAGTCAGCAGGCTCGGACTGGCCTACAGGGGAACAGTGGAATCCCCCGGTGGGCCCTACCCCTTGGTGGGCCCCTGGCAGGAGGTGGGCCTCCCTGTCTGACTCTTTCTACCAGAGAATAAAAACAATTTCTATGCTATAGAAGCACAGACAAATATATGTAAGGTACTATGTGTCTTCTTGACCTAACAGCATCTAACAGTGTCAGCAGTTTGGAACGCGAATTACAGCTGACAGAAGTCTTGTAACAAATGATAGGCAGGCAGTGGAGCGTGGGAAGATAATAAAGAAACTATACTCACCAGTCCCTGTGCCCCTGGACCGCGCTCTCTCCCACAGCTGCTGGAAGTTTTTCAGTCATTTTCGACCAGGTTGTGTGTATGTCACGGCCCCAGCTCAATGTCACATACTCCCCTGATGGATTGCCTGCTCAGCCAATCAATGACTGCAGCGGTGTCCATCCCCAGTCAGTGATTGGCTGAGCGGGCACATTAAGGAAGAGCTTTGGGGGCACAGGGATGGGTAAATATACTTTGTTAGTTTCATGGGACTTCTCCTTTCAAGAAACTTAAGAAGCAAGTTATACTGTTCGCATAGACTGACTGAAGAGTTACTAGTAGTGAGCCAGCATCACTGGTCACATACACAGCTCTGTGCATATTATATCTGGTGTAAGGTATGGTGGGCCCCAAGAATCAAATTCCCAGGTGGGCCCAAGGTGGTGCACCCCCTAAAATCCATAGGATAGGGGATGTCAAGCTAAGAAAAAAAATCTTTCAAATCAACTGGTGTCACAAAGTTATATAGATTTTTAATTTATTTCTACTAAAAACCCTCAAGCCTTCCAGTACTTATCATCTGCTGTATGTCCTGCAGGAAGTGGTGTATTCTTTCCAGTCTGACACATTGCTCTCTGCCAGGAACTTATTTTGGACATTTACTTATTTTGGCAGCAGATATTAATGTGTCAGACTGGAAAGAATAACCCCTTCCTGCTGAACATGCAGCAGCTAATAAGTACTGGAAGACTGGAGATTTTTTTTTTAAGTAAAGTACAAATTTCTGGCACCAGTTTATTTGAAATAAATTTTTTTGCTGGAGTACCCCTTTAATACTGTGGATTATTTTACTTTTAAACAACTTGACAGCCCCTTTTGTACAGTCAGTGCAGTTTCTCCATTGATCAAATAATCAGGTGATCACCGATTTCCTATGACAGCCTGGGATATGTAGTAATACTCTTTAGCTGCCCTTTCCACATACAACAAAATCAGATTGTCAGCTGTCTCATTCATGTTAACAAATCCGCCGTATATAACTGTATACCAGTGGTTTTCTAAACTGTGTATAGCAGGGGTCCTCAACTGGCGGACCGCGGTCCGAACCCGGACCCCTGGTCAGACCTCCCAACCGCCCCGGCTCCCATGTGTCCCTCTCCCAACGCACTGCCTCCCGCCCCATAGGCGTACTGTCCTTAGATGTCAGTACGCCTGTGGGGCTGGGGGCAGTGTCGGTCCGGCCCCCGGCTTATTCACGCTCTCTGGGGATGTCCTGGGGATTCCCCAGCAGAGCGCGCACCTGTGAGCTCAGTGTATGCTGCCGGCCTGAACTTCCCGGAAGTACAGGACAGCGGCATACACTGAGGTCTCTGGTGCGCGCTCTGCTGGGGAATCCCCGGGACATCCCCAGAAAGCGCGAATAAGCCGGGGGCCGGACTGACATGAGAAAAGAAGAAGACAGGTGCGGCGGGGGAGCAAGGTGCTAGGTGAGTTGTGATTTGTTTGTTTTTTTTTGTCTCGGGGCTATATACTACTGGGGGGGGTGTCTATATACTACAGGGGGGAGCTCAAGGGGGTCTATATACTACAGGGGGAGAGCGCACAGGGGGGGCTATATACTACAGGGGGGAGAGGTCACAGGGGGGCTATATACTACAGGGGGGAGAGGTCACAGGGGGGCTATATACTACTGGGGGGAGAGGTCACAGGGCGCCTATATACTACAGGGGGGATATGTCACAGGGAGGCTATATACTACAGGGGGGAGAGGTCACAGGGGGCTATATACTACAGGGGGGATATGTCACAGGGAGGCTATATACTACAGGGGGGAGAGGTCACAGGGGGCTATATACTACAGGGGGGAGGTGACAGGGGGGGCTATATACTACAGTGGGAGAGCACACAGGTGGGCTATATACTACTGGGGAGAGCACACAGGTGGGCTATATACTACTGGGGGAGCTCACAGGGGGCTATATACTACAGGGGAAGAGGTCACAGGGGGGCTATATACTACAGGGGGAGAGTGCACAGGTGGGCTATATACTACTGGGGAGAGCACACAGGTGGGCTATATACTACTGGGGGAGCTCACAGGGGGCTATATACTACTGGGGGGAGCTCACAGGGGGCTATATACTACAGGGGAAGAGGTCACAGGGGGGCTATATACTACAGGGGGAGAGTGCACAGGGGGACTATATACTACTGGGGGGAGCTCAGAGGGGGCTATATACTACAGGAGGAGAGGTCACAGGGGGGCTATATACTACTGGGGGGAGCTCACAGGGGGCTATATACTACAGGGGGAGAGTGCACGGCGGCTATATATAACGGGGGGAACTCACAGGGGGCTATATACTACAGGGGGAGAGGTCATAGGGGGCTATATACTACAGGGGTGAGCACAGGGGGCTATATTCTACAGGGGAGAGGTCACAGGGGGGCTATATACTACAGGGGGCTATATACTACAGGGGGAGAGGTCACAGTGGGGCTATATACTACAGGGGGACTATATACTACAGGGGGAGAGCGCACGGGGCTATATACTACAGGGGGAGAGCTCAAAGGGAGGCTATATACTACTGGGGGAGCAACAGGGGGGCCAGTTTTCCCAGTAATAAGCATCAATTCTGTATGTAAATAGTTGAACGTTTGTGAAAAGTAACAAAACACGTTTCCTACTGATGTTCAGCTCGGACCTTCACCTGACAATAGACCCCGGTAAGTGGAGCTTCACTAAAAGTTGTTGAGTACCCCTGGTGTATAGAAATCTAGAAGTCTGTCAACCACAAGTATCCCTCCAAAAAGTTGGAAGGTATGGAGGAAGGGCTGACTGCAAAGCATTATGGGGAAGCTTGATGTTGCAGTGTCCCAGAACATGCAGACTACTACTCCTATTATGGCCATTTCTGTTGCTGTGCCGGTGCCTGTTCTGGTAAGTGTTTGCACTGCAACTGCTGCTGGTTTTCCCCTAGTATTCTCTGGTAATGTGCATTCTCATGTGTATTCTCATGTATTCCTGTATATTATTACAGTGTACAGTGGTATGCAAGGCTGTTGATCACGTGACCTGTAACCATGGTTCCTCCAATGGCTGACTAGCTCTGGCCAGGAGCAACCATGTGACCTCCCACTTCCTCCTAACAAGTTAGTCTTCCCCCTGCTTCCAAGCAAGGAGGATGTGTGTCGTCCCTCTCCTGCCTCAGAGGAGTTGGGCTTCTTCTCTGCAGCTCCCACTTCACCACTAGAAGTGTGGATTAGGTGCTCTGCTATATTCAAGTCTTCGGCTGTATCTGCCTGCTCAAGTGTCCGGAGTCTTCTCTCTCATCTGGGTGTCATTCTGTTATCTCTCCTCATCGCTGCAAGGATTCACAGCAAGTATTATTCTCAAGCTAATCCACCCAGCAACGCTATTCCTCTCATACTCCTACTCCCATCATCCGGCACGTATTCTCACAACCTATGCAGCACCACTCCTGCCTTATTTGTCAAAGCCTGCTATATACCCGGTTGCATCCGGACAGAACTGTTGCTACTAGTTACCTTATCTATAATAAAACCGCTGTTACTGAACCCTGGCATTGGTGTCCACTAACTGGTGCCCCGACTAAGTGCAGCGAAGAATCGCATGCCTATCATCACCCGCAGATTCCACAGACCGGCCCTGCAGCTGTGCTGCCCTCAGGCCTATACCGTGACAAGTATACACCCTGCAGCTGCCCCGGTCATTGCCCGCTCATAACACCAGCACTGCGGAAGTGGCCCCCAGGGGCCAGGGCATCGCATTTGGCGTCACGAACAGGATACAGACTGTGTTGTGCCAACTGTCAGTGTCCCCAGAACTGTACTGCTACCCCTCATCATCCTCAGAGACTCTGCTATTGCTGCGCTGCGGCCTGCTAAGGGGTCAAGTCAGCTTGTGACGCACTGTCTTCGCGCGCGCGCGCGCTCCACTCAAGCTCCGCCCCGACTCTGCAGTATCCAAGCCTCTGTTGCAGGAGGGAAGGAGATTGTGCCCGGACCGCCGGAAGTGTTGGTGCTGACTTCCGCCCTATCCCTCTCCGGTCCCGGACACCCTGCCTATCGGTGCCTGCTGTTCCCGCAAGCTCTCCTCACCTCTGCTTTCTTCCAGACGCCTTACACCAGAACCCCTCATCATGTCCACCGGCCATCACAGTGACTCTGACGGGTCCGGCAGTCCGCCGATGGCCCGGCGAAGACTTCCCGCGGCTCCCGTTGCTATGGCTACCGCAGCGGTCCCGTTCTTCATTGGGCCCAACAATCTTCCCAGTTATAAAGGGGAACCCCACACGTTGGCTGATTTCAAGGAAAAAATTTCCCGCACCCTTGAACTTGTCTCACTCTCTCCCACTCAGCAGGTGCAGTTGCTGCTAGGACAACTTGAGGGTCCCGCTGCAGAGGAGGTGCGGTCGTGGCCAGCTACGGAGAAAGCTAATGTACAACAGATCCTGGCCCGGCTGAGTAAAGAATTTGAGGTACAGTCACCCACGGAGGTCCGCCTTAAGTTTTATGACCGACGACAAAGGCCAGGTGAGACCCTCAGAGACTATGCACTAGCCCTCCAATCTGCCTACCGGGCCCTGAGACAGGTTGATACCATAGCCCCCTCGGCTGTGGAGAGTATGATCACTGACCGCTTCATAGAGGGGGTGGACTCTAGACTCATCCAGAGCCAACTGCGTATGCTAGCTGCCCAAAACCCTACAATGCCTTTCCTGGACTTCAAGACTCTGGCTCTGAGGGTGGTTGGCATTGACAATCCCTGTGCCGGCTGTACTCCAGGTTCAGATTGCCCGGACCCGGTGGGATCTATACCCTCACCTCCAGTGCCCAATATGGTTCAGCCGGTTTCCGCTATACAAGCTGCCCAACAGTCTATCCCGGCTAGCTCACCAGCGATCCCTGCTCTCCTTACGCAAGTGGTTGACTCTCTCTGCCAAGCCCTAAGGGGGCTACAAGGGGCCTATCCAACACCTCCACCACCACAGGACCCCTGCCCTGAGTATGCAGTTCCCGATCGGCCTCCTCCACAGAGACTTAGATCCCCTGAGCGCCCCTATTGCCGCCACTGTAGGCGACATGGACACTACCGCTCCCAATGCTATCAGTTAAACGGGGCTACCCTTGGGTCCGAGGGCCAATACCCAGGAGGTCGAGATCCAGGCCCGCAGGAAGCACAGTGGTTCTCAAGGTTCCTCTCACAATGCCCGCATGTGACTCTCTGGGTGGACGGAGTCCCCCTGGAGGCTCTGGTAGATACAGGTTCCCAGGTTACCACTATCCCGAGGCATGTGTTTGAAGAACATTGGGATCTGAGAACCCTAGGTCCAGTTGAGAAATACCGTCTGAAACTTATTGCTAGTAATGGTCGTCCTATTGTGCAACTAGGTTACTGGGAACCCACTGTCTGCATAGGGAAGCAAGAGCTAGCACGTCAGGGTATCATTGTTACTGAGGCTCAGGGAGATAGTAGGACCGTGGTATTAGGCATGAATATTATCCGTCATGTATTCACTGAAGTGTTGGATGCCTTGAATGCCTCTATGTCTTGTGCTTCTCCTCAGTACAGGCAAGCCGTCCAGAAGACCATTAAAGTGCTCACCGCTCAGCGGAAGTTTGCCAATCCTCGAGGAGAAATCTGCCGTGTCCGCACTAGAGATGCTCGTCCGATCATCATCCCAGCTAACAGTGAGTTCCTCATCTGGTGCAGGGTCCGTCCGGGCCTTAACAATGCTGACTATGTGGCCCTTCTGGATGCTATTGAAATTGAGGGGCAACCTCTTGTCAGGGCCGCTAGAAGCCTGGTGACCGTCTCCAATGGTCAGGTCCCTGTCCGTCTGGTGAACCTTGGAGACTCCCCAGCTGACCTACCCAAGTTCACCACCGTGGCCATGCTATACCAACTCGATCCTGAGGACATCGTCTGTGAGGAGACCATTGCCTATCAGAGATCCATCCGTGGCACTCAAAGGGACTCAAACAGGGCTCTCGCCCCTTGGTGGGACGAGCTCCATATTGGCGATGCCAATACCCCACTTGAATACCTCCACGGCATCCTCAAGGTGGCCAAAAGGTATCACGAGGCCTTCAGCAAACACTCTCTCGATTTCGGAAAGACCAATCTGGTCCAGCATCGGATCAACACTGGGGACCATTTGCCTATCAAAGAGAAACATCGGCCAATCCCCCCTGCCAACTATCAGCAGGTCAAGAAACTGCTCAAGGAGATGAAAGACTCTAACGTTATCCAAGAAAGTCAGAGTCCGTGGGCTGCCCCTATTGTCCTTGTGAAAAAGAAAGACGGTAACATCCGGTTCTGCGTGGATTATAGGAAGATAAACACAATCACCCACAAGGATGCCTATCCTTTGCCCCGGATCGAAGAGTCTATTGCTGCTTTGGGGTCAGCCGCCTACTTCTCCACCTTGGACCTCACCAGTGGGTACTGGCAGGTGCCCATGGCACCCGAAGACCGTGAGAAGACGGCCTTCACCACCCCCATGGGGCTCTTTGAATTCACCAGCATGCCCTTCGGTCTGTGCAACGCCCCCGCTACCTTCCAGCGGTTGATGGAAAGGTGTCTCGGCCATCTCAACTTTCAGAGTGTCCTGCTCTACCTAGATGATGTGATTGTCTATTCACGTACCTACGAAGATCACGTCCATCATCTGGCTGAAGTGTTCCAGGTCCTAATCGATCACGGCCTGAAAATCAAGCCTTCCAAGTGCCACCTTCTCAAACCCCAAGTGAACTATCTGGGGCATGTTGTGAGTGCTGAGGGGATACAACCCGATCCAGAGAAGATCTCGGCTGTGGAACACTGGGATACCCCTAAGACAGTCAAGGAGGTGAGAAGTTTTCTGGGATTTGCCGGCTATTACCGCCGCTTCATTCCCCACTTTGCCCAAGTGGCTGAGCCCCTCAATGAGTTACTCCGGGGTTGCCCTCGAGAAAGCTACAACCGACGGCTCCCCGTCGAGTGGTCCGAACGGCAGGAGATTGCCTTTCAAACCCTGAAACGCCTGTTGACTACGCCTCCTATCCTGGCCTACCCGGACTATAACCTTCCTTTCCGGCTCTACACGGACGCCAGCTTCCAAGGCCTGGGAGCTGTGCTGTCCCAGGTTCAAGATGGCCAAGAGAGAGTTGTAGCTTATGCCAGCCGGAGTCTTCGGGGCGCTGAAAAGAACGACAACAATTATAGCTCCTTCAAGTTGGAGTTACTAGCCCTAGTGTGGGCCGTCACCGAAAAGTTCAAGGACTACCTGGCTGCCACCCCTGTTACCATCTATACGGATAACAACCCGTTGGCGCATCTCAACACTGCTCGGCTGGGCGCCCTGGAACAGCGGTGGGCTTCTCGACTGGCCAATTTCCAGTTTGAAATTAAGTACCGCAGTGGCAAGGCTAATGTCAATGCAGACCTCCTGTCCCGACTACCCAAGGGCGAAGAGGCCCCAGAGGACAGCGATTGGGAAGATGTAGAAATGCCTCCCTTCTACCAAAGGTTCGCTACCCAGAGTGCTATTGATGCAGCTAGGCCTGAAACGCCTTCGCCTCCACCTAGGGCCCCGCAAGACTTGGCCAGGTGGCAGACCATCCAGGAAGAGTCCCGCATCCTGGGGGAGATCTATGACTACCTCTCTACTGGTCGGGTCCCCATGCGGATAAAGAGGCCCTATCCTGATGTCGAGCTAAGGCGACTCTGGAGGCAAAGAAAGAGGCTCTTCCTACAGAAGGGACTGATCCTGCGGAACTCTCTTGACCCGGTCTCCGGGGAGAGGTGCCACCAGATCCTCATTCCCCGACGAGACGCTAAGATGGTGCTAGATGCCTACCATGACCGGTCCGGTCATTTCGGGGTACACAAGACGGAGGCCACTATCCGACAGCGGTTCTACTGGATCGGGATGAGGGCTGACATCGAGAACTGGTGTGCCGAGTGCCCTGCCTGTAATATCTCCAAAGCTGGGGGAAGAGAAGTCAGGGCCCCTTTGCATCCAATCACCTCCCACCGGCCGAATCAGCTAGTCGCCCTGGACCATGTGAAGCTGGTCCCTACAAGATGCGGGTATACCTACGCCCTCACCATGGTCGACCATTACTCCAAGTGGGTAGTCGTGGTACCTGTCAGGGACTTGACCGCCAAGACCACCGCCCTTACTTTTTACAAGGAGTATGTAAAGCACTATGGGTGCCCAGAGTCTCTGCTGACGGACCGGGGACCGGCCTTCGAGTCGCAACTTTTCCAGGAGCTGTGTGCCTACCATGAATGTAAGAAGCTCCGTACCACGGCCTATCACCCTCAAGGGAATGGTCTGTGTGAAAAAGTTAACCAGGTCTTTATCAACATGCTCCGAACGGCTTCAGTGACGAAGAGAGTAGAGTGGCCCCACTTGTTGGATGAACTAGTGGAGATCTATAACAATACCACTCATTGTTCCACTGGCTACTCCCCGTTCTACCTGATGTTCGGCCGCCAAGGCCAACTTCCTCAGGACCGTGCTCTGGGAGTCCAAGCTCCTGACACCTTCAACCCCCTACCTGAAACTGACTGGGTTCGGGAGCATCAGAGGAGAATCCAGGATGCCCGGGAAATTGTTGACCGGAGGATGGGGGAAGCTCAGCAGCGCCAAGAGGATGCCTACAACCAAAGGGCGAATGCCACACCACTACAAGTGGGAGATAAAGTTTGGCTAAAGAAATATCATCGCTCTCACAAACTTGAAAGCCTTTGGGAGCCTGAGCCCTATGTCATCTCTTCTATCCCTTACCCAGAGACTGATGTGTATGAAGTAAAAAAACCAGGGCTAGCCCCGCAGACGGTGCACCGGAATAGGATAAAACGTTGCACTAAGGAGGACCTACAGGGCCTTACAGCACCGTGTCCGGTACCTGCATCCACACCTCCGGCTCCCCCAGCAGCTCCAGCTAAACCTCTCTCTCTGGAAGAAATGTTCCAAGTTGAACCGTTCCTCATGGCCATAGGCTATCCAGCGGTCCCTGTACACATTCCAGTGGCCCCTCCACTTCCAATTGTGCCTCCAACAACTCCAGCTCTACAACCAGACACTGGGCGTGATCTTCCACCTGTACCTGCACCAATCACTGTTGAAGAGGATCCTCCGCTGAGACGGTCTGAGCGCTCTACCAGAGGAATTCCTCCACTTCGCTACAGAGACCAGAGTCCTTAACTGTTTCACCATTCTAGTGTATGCAACGTTCAAGGTTCGTGCCTGGTCCTCCTGACCAAGTTCCCTGTACTAACCAGCCATGAGCTGATGGACACTTACAGTAACAAAAGGTTCTCTAGTGCCTGTCCCAGAGCCTTTTACATGGACGATGTTCTAATTGCCTAAAAGAGACTCTACCTCACAGAGACACTTAACCCATTCCTTCCTAATGCACTTTCCTGTGATTGTGTGTTCCACACAGGGTATTATTGCATTTATTTCATTATTGCACTTTTCCTACTATTGTATTCCAGTGTTATCGAAGTCTTTGTATTTCCTCCTCTGAGTAAGCAAAAGGTTATTTAGATTGCCTCAGAGTAGAGCGCCTCTTTTGTAAAACAGTATATTTTCCAGTGTCTAAGTCAGATAGCTCCTCCTCTGAGTAAGAGAAGTCAGTTTACATATACCTCAGAGAAAGTCCAGTTTATGTAGGAGTGTATTTTTTCATCCAGTCTCATTATTGTGTATTATTATCATATCTATAGCTGGAAAGATTTAGTTGAGCCAGTTCGTATGCAGATTTTCCTCAGATTTTCATTCAGATTTCTCTCAGGTTTCATTCAGATTCATGTGAGCCAGTTCTCCTCAAGACCTCGCAGTATTTGTTGTCCCTTGTGTTTCCCTTCCTTTTGTTTCCAGTATTTGTTCACCTCTGTCTTGTCCCAACACAGTAGTTATCACACATAGTCATACCTAACCTTCACACTGGTTCATACATATCGCACCTTGGATACCCTTTCGTGTGTTTGGCCTATTGGATAATTGTGTTGTATGATTGACCGGTATGTAAGGGGCCCCCATGTATGTTTGCTTTTATTATTTTGTTCTTTTCTCTTCCAGGTATCCAAGACACTACTCAGACACGCCAAGGTAGTACACAGGTCTTCACGTTCTCCTCCAGTAGGGTAACACATTTAACAGAAAACCTACTGTCTAACTGGCTGGAATATTGAGGGTCCCCCGCCAGCAGTTAACTTGTCCTGGCTTACACGTCAGATGGTTCACGCACTAGCTACCTGGTCGCCAGAGTACGTTAGGCACCCCTAGGTGAAGTCCTGCCACTAGGGTTTCTCATCCTCTCTCTCTTCTCACCTGTGCCTTGGGCGTGGGAAACACACACCTCATCACACTCACTCTCATCATTCATTCCTGTTGTTTGATTGTCCAGTCTATTCATGTTTGCTGCCTTCTAGATTCGCCGAGGTCGGCTCAAACTTGCTAGGGAGGTATGCAGTGTCCCAGAACATGCAGACTACTACTCCTATTATGGCCATTTCTCTTGCTGTGTCAATGCCTGTTCTGGTAAGTGTTTGCACTGCAACTGCTGCTGGTTTTCCCCTAGTATTCTCTGGTAATGTGCATTCTCATGTGTATTCTCATGTATTCCTGTATATTATTACAGTGTACAGTGGTATGCAAGGCTGTTGATCACGTGACCTGTAACCATGGTTCCTCCAATGGCTGACTAGCTCTGGCCAGGAGCAACCATGTGACCTCCCACTTCCTCCTAACAAGTTAGTCTTCCCCCTGCTTCCAAGCAAGGAGGATGTGTGTCGTCCCTCTCCTGCCTCAGAGGAGTTGGGCTTCTTCTCTGCAGCTCCCACTTCACCACTAGAAGTGTGGATTAGGTGCTCTGCTATATTCAAGTCTTCGGCTGTATCTGCCTGCTCAAGTGTCCGGAGTCTTCTCTCTCATCTGGGTGTCATTCTGTTATCTCTCCTCATCGCTGCAAGGATTCACAGCAAGTATTATTCTCAAGCTAATCCACCCAGCAACGCTATTCCTCTCATACTCCTACTCCCATCATCCGGCACGTATTCTCACAACCTATGCAGCACCACTCCTGCCTTATTTGTCAAAGCCTGCTATATACCCGGTTGCATCCGGACAGAACTGTTGCTACTAGTTACCTTATCTATAATAAAACCGCTGTTACTGAACCCTGGCATTGGTGTCCACTAACTGGTGCCCCGACTAAGTGCAGCGAAGAATCGCATGCCTATCATCACCCGCAGATTCCACAGACCGGCCCTGCAGCTGTGCTGCCCTCAGGCCTATACCGTGACAAGTATACACCCTGCAGCTGCCCCGGTCATTGCCCGCTCATAACACCAGCACTGCGGAAGTGGCCCCCAGGGGCCAGGGCATCGCATTAAAGCATTATGGGGAAGCTTGATGTCATGTGTTTTCAGTCATCATTATCATCATTATAAGATTTTACAGCAATGGAGCAGCTTTTCAACCTGCCAGAGACAAAACACAATCTGATTCGCCTATAGCAACCAATCACAGATCACCTTTCATATATTAACAAGCTCTTATAAAATTAAAGCTGAGC
Source organism: Dendropsophus ebraccatus (assembly GCF_027789765.1). Taxonomy (NCBI): domain Eukaryota; kingdom Metazoa; phylum Chordata; class Amphibia; order Anura; family Hylidae; genus Dendropsophus; species Dendropsophus ebraccatus. Next base: position 62,970,055 of record NC_091467.1, on the reverse strand, counting down.
TTTGATTGGTTGCTATGGGCAGATTAGACTGTCTAAATTGTGCATGGCAACCAATCACAGTTCAGCTTTTATTTTACCAGAGTAATTTGAGAAACGAAAGCTGAGCTGTGATTTGTTGCTATGGGCCACATCAAACCATATTATTTAGTGTTCTTAGTATGGCCTAACCATAAGCTGTTTGCTTGGTCACAAGTGTGTTTAGTGACCTCTGCAGTAAAGCACATCTCCAGTCATTAATGGGTTAATGCTTCAGATGTGTTTACCTGCAGTAACCATGGAAACCATGCACTGTGATGACAAGCGCTTATGTCATAAAGAAGGTTCCATAAAGCAATGCACCGCGCCCTGATCAGTGCCATCTTGGATGCGCCAGAGGACCTTGAGCTTGACTAATTTACTGCCCCCTACCCTTGATGAAATTTGGAGGTTCTAGCAGGGGACCTGGACCTGTGAAGGAGAAGAGATACATCCGCCTAGCCATCAGTAAGGTTACAGACATTGCAGCCAGATCTCTCTTCCATCCAGTTTAATATATTTATAGTATGGTATTACCCTCTAAGCCCAGGGGAGGGGCAACTCTCCAGCCATGGCTCCCTCAAGGTTTCCCCCACAGGGGGTTTTTCCTCGCCTGAGTGCTGGAGGGTGACTCTGTGAGTTGGGGGTCTGCCATTTTCAGTGTCATGTAATTTTAAATAAAATTGGCACCCTTTGACACCTGATTACAATGTGTTGTGTCTTTATTTTGCGTTCTTTGGTTTAACTTGGGGGAGTTGGGGGTCCATCACATATTGCAGAGTCATAAAGCTGGACATCTGCCTGCTACACAGATCTATCACCTTCGCACAATGCGCAAAAGAAGTATAAAGCAGTGGCTGGTGGAACTCCTGCTTGTATGTGCATATCCCTGGGTTAAAGGAACACTCAAATCTTGAAGAAAAAACATGTATCACAAGGCTTATACCTACATCTACAAGGCAAAAAATTGAAACACAACACCCATAGGGTATTTTTCTGCTATGGTGGGTTTTTTTTGTGTTTTGCCACAAGCTTCTATAGGGGGGAATATTGTCATTTCTATATGGAAATTAGTGTTTTTTCCCCTCAGTTCTTCAACATAAAACCTGAAATCACATGATAAAGAATCACATGATTTGTACCGAAACAGCCCCACAGGGGATAAAATGAGAACTAAACTTTACACTAAAATGAGAACATGGCGGAAAAAGTGCCAGAAAAAACACCAAAAAGCAGGAAGATGTGCAACAGTCTTAATCTTGGTTCACATTTGTAGTGAATTCAGTAGAATTAAATTGGTACTTTTTTCTTTCAAATCAACTGGTGTATAAAGATTTGTATTTAACTGTTATAAAAAAAAACAGTACTTATCAGCTGCTGTATGTCCTGCAGGAAGTGGTGTATTCTCTCCAGTCTGACTCAGTGTTCTCTGCTGCCACCTCTGTTCATGACACAAACTGTCCAGAGTAGAAGAGGTTTTCTATGGGGATTTGCTACTGCTCTGGAGAGTTCCTGTCATGGACAGAGGTGGCAGCAGAGACTGTGCACTGTGTCAGCCTGGAAAGAACACAGCACTTCCTGCAGGACATTCAGCAGCTAATAAGTACTGAAAGACTTTTAAATAGAAGTAATTTACAAATCTATATAACTTTTAGACACCAGTTGGTTTGAGAAGAAATTTTTTTTGCCAGAGTACCTCTTTAAATTAAATAAAAGTCAGTAAGTCAATTAGCTTGACAGTGGAAACTTAAACTAGACAGTGTAAAAATGCACCATATTAAGGTCTCGTTCACACCACGTTTATATTCTTTTTGCTCCATGACCTCCATACCTTCCCATATAGTTATGATGGAGGCCACTTTATACCATCTGTTCTACATAGACTCCCAAAATTCATACTGAAATACCTCCCATTCTTGCCTTTTTTTAAATCACCCCCTTTTCCTATTTTATGAATACAAATAAATAAATAAACATATTTGGTATCATCGCTTGCATATTCTCCCGAACTATTAAACGATGACATTCCTGATCATGCACAGTAAACAGCTTAAAGGACAACTCCCACAAAAAATTTTTTTTGCTCATTTAACACACATTACAAAGTTATATAACTTTGTAATGTGGTTAAATACCCGGCCTGGCCCCCTTCCCCCACTTTCGGACCCCCGACCCCCCACCCCGGAAGTTAAGGAATGTATACATTACCTATTACGATCGTCACGGTCCTCTTCTCCGGGGCGGCATCTGGTGACGACGACGTCAGAGCCGAGGGGCGGTCCGGGTCTTCTTCCTCCTCGGCGTCTTCATGCAAAGTGAATGGGGATGAAAAGGCTGCTGGTGCACATGCGCACCAGCAGCCTTTTCATTGGCTGGAGCGCATCACATGGCTTCCAGCTTGCTCAGCCCTGATTGGCTGAGCTTGCTGGAAGCCATGTGATGCGCTCCAGCCAATGAAAAGGCTGCCGGTGCGCAAGCGCACTGGCAGCCTTTTCCATCCCCTGGACCCGGAAGTCGGAGACATCGCTGGATGGCGGACGGCGGCGACGGAGAGGCGGACGGCGGGCGAATCGAGTGGCGATCGTCACCGGAGAGATGGTGAGTATGGTGTCTGTGTGTGTCTGTGTTTTTTTTTTTTTTGGGGTCCCGCGGGAGTTGTCCTTTAAGTCAAAAAAATACAAGGGCACGGGTACAGGTAAGTATACTTTCATTATTATGTTCTTGCCTGCCTGAGATTTGTCAGTTTAAAGGGGAACTCTGGATAAGAAAAACTTGTTTTCTATTAAAAATACATTAAAAGTTAAAGATATGTGTCTATACAATGTATTACCGTATCTGTACGGTTCTGCCACACTGGTAGCTGATAAAAATCCAGGAAGTGAAAAAAAAATGGCCCCTGTGCAAATCCACATTGTCTCCTGCTCCTTCTGCTATCCCCCCTTAGGAGACAAATCTTCCATGCCTCTGTATCACATTGTGTGTGTTTGCTGAGATCAGGCTGATGATGCAGACAGGGGGCAGGGCGTGATGTCACAGGAGGCCCGGCTGCATTCCCCAATCCCCTGAGTGATCCACCATCTCTGCCCGACCAGAAGCAGGTGTTGCACTGATATCTCTAAGTGTGCAGTGAAATTAGGGCTGTGTTCACACATGTTGGCGTGTCATTGCAGTACTGCAGCGTATTCACAAAAATGACGCAGTAACACATGTAAATGATGCTAAATGGCAGAGAGGATCAGAGGCTTATTGTGGGGCTCAACTTCAAAGATAAAAGATGGTTGATCATAATTTGTGCGTGGAAATGAAAAGAAAAAAAAATCTAAAAGTTCTTTACTTTATTCCAATATCAGCGTTACAGGTAGAGAATACAGCGTCCTGTGTGGTGTTACAGGTAGAGAATACAGTGTGCTGTGTGGTGTTACAGGTAGAGAATACAGTGTGCTGTGTGGTGTTAAAGGTAGAGAATACAACGTCCTGTGTGGTGTTACAGGTAGAGAATACAGCGTGCTGTGTGGTGTTACAGGTAGAGAATACAACGTCCCGTGTGGTGTTACAGGAAGAGAATACAGTGTGCTGTGTGGTGTTACAGGTAGAGAATACAGTGTGCTGTGTGGTGTTACAGGTAGAGAATACTGTGTGGTGTTACAGGTAGAGAATACAGTGTGCTGTGTGGTGTGACAGCTAGAGAATACAGCGTGCTGTGTGGTTACAGGTAGACAATACAGCGTTCTGTGTGGTGTTACAGGTAGAGAATACAGTGCTGTGTGGTGTTACAGGTAGAGGATACAGCGTGCTGTGTGGTGTTACAGGTAGAGAATACAGTGTGCTGTGTGGTGTTACAGGTAGAGGATACAGCTTGCTCTGTGGTGTTACAGGTAGAGAATACAGCGTGCTGTGTGGTGTTACAGGTAGAGAGTACAGCGTGCTGTGTGGTGTTACAGGTAGAGAATACAGTGTGCTGTGTGGTGTTACAGGTAGAGAATACAGTGTGCTGTGTGGTGTTACAGGTAGAGAATACAGCGTGCTGTGTGGTGTTACAGGTAGAGAATACAGCGTGCTGCGTGCTGTTTGGTGTTACAGGTAGAGAATACAGTGCTGTGTGGTGTTACAGGTAGAGAATACAGTGTGGTGTTACAGGTAGAGAATACAGCGTGCTGTGTGGTGTTACAGGTAGAGAATACAGTGTGCTGTGTGGTGTTACAGGTAGAGAATACAGCGTGCTGTGTGGTGTTACAGGTAGAGAATACAGCGTGCTGCGTGCTGTTTGGTGTTACAGGTAGAGAATACAGTGCTGTGTGGTGTTACAGGTAGAGAATACAGTGTGGTGTTACAGGTAGAGAATACAGCGTGCTGTGTGGTGTTACAGGTAGAGAATACAGTGTGCTGTGTGGTGTTACAGGTAGAGAATACAGCGTGCTGTGTGGTGTTACAGGTAGAGAATACAGCGTGCTGTGTTACAGGTAGAGGATACAGCGTGCTGTGTGGTGTTACAGGTAGAGAATACAGTGTGCTGTGTGGTGTTACAGGTAGAGGATACAGCGCGCTGTGTGGTGTTACAGGGAGAGAATACAGCGTGCTGTGTGGTGTTACAGGTAGAGAATACAGCGTGCTCTGTGGTGTTACAGGTAGAGACTACAGTGTGCTGTGTGGTGTTACAGGTAGAGGATACAGTGTGCTGTGTGGTGTTACAGGTAGAGAGTACAGCGTGCTGTGTGGTGTTACAGGTAGAGAATATAGTATGCTGTGTGGTGTTACAGGTAGAGGATACAGTGTGCTGTGTGGTGTTACAGGTAGAGGATACAGCGTGCTCTGTGGTGTTACAGGTAGAGACTACAGTGTGCTGTGTGGTGTTACAGGTAGAGGATACAGTGTGCTGTGTGGTGTTACAGGTAGAGAGTACAGCGTGCTGTGTGGTGTTACAGGTAGAGAATATAGTATGCTGTGTGGTGTTACAGGTAGAGGATACAGTGTGCTGTGTGGTGTTACAGGTAGAGAATATAGTATGCTGTGTGGTGTTACAGGTAGAGGATACAGCGTGCTGTGTGGTGTTACAGGTAGAGAATACAGCGTGCTGTGTGGTGTTACAGGTAGAGGATACAGCGTGCTGTGTGGTTGGGACCACAATGAAATTATAAATTACTGCAAATAATTCAGTAACACAATGAAACTGCAATGTGTGAACACAGCCTAGATGTTCTGCAGCAGCTTTGGGCGGGGAATGTGCAGGGTGGAGGACTGTGATGAACAGCTGAGGGAAAGCATTGCATTCTGGAACCTGTAGTCCTGTGTACAACTGATAAACCAGGAAGGGCAGAAACACAAAACAGAACAAAACCCCCCAAAACAAATGGATTTTTGGTAGTTTCAAAAATGGAATAGATGGGTAAGTAAGGCTATATGCTTCTGCAGAAGTTTCATTTTTTTTAACCTCTACCTGGAATTCCACTTTAATGGGACTTCTCCTTTCAAGATACTTATGTGGCATCCTATAGTGTTTGCATAAAATGACTGACAAGTTACCAGCATTGAGCCAGCATTGCTGGTCACATACACAGCGCTGTGCAAAGGTTTGGTTATATCTGGTTTATGTAGGTTGGGCCCCTAGAATTAAATTCCCTGGTGGGCCCAAGGTACCCCCGTCCGACACTGGCAGTCAGACAGCTTCAGTGATTAAGTGTTTCCACAGGACAGTGTGATGCCCTGAAGACCCCCAGGACTCCCCCTCCCCCATACAGTATGTACACAGGTGGAGTGGGCGGCACTGACCCAATATTTTTCCCCAGGGTTAGGGGTCACCTCCTTTAAGGAGCTCTGATTTTAAACATTTTTTAGATAATTTTTTTTTAATCTAACATTAAATTTTCACAAAAATGTCATTATTCCAGCATTGATTGTGTGCCGGATTATCAGATATTCTCTAAATACATTTTACTGCACAGACTCCGGATTGTCAGATATTTTCTATATACATCTCACAGCACAGACCCCGGATTATCAGATATTCTCTATATACATCTCACTGCACAGACTCCGGATTATCAGATGTCGCATTATTCCGTAGTAGTTTGGTATTTTTATTTTTAAAGCCGGTCCATGACTGCCCTCTTCTGACAAACACTTGTAGTGATCTACAATATGTTTTTATGGGAGAAACAGGAGCCCTCCAGCTATTACAGAACTCAGTTTATTGCAAAGCATGCTGGGAGTTGTAGTCTCTCAACATTTGAACAAATAATTAAAGGGAAACTATCAACAGATTAGAAGTATCTAGCCCGCAGATCTCCCCCTATAGCAACCATTCAGTACCACCACACAGTGCCCATATAATACTACAGTATATAATAGCTGAGCAGATATATTACAACTATCTATCCTTGTCACCTATAGCAACCAGTCACTACCATTATACAGTGCACATATAATACTACCGTACAGTATATAATAGCTGAGCAGATATATTACAACTATCTATCCTTGTCACCTATAGAAACCAGTCACTACCACCACACAGTGCACATATAATACTACTGTAGAGTATAATAGCTGAGCAGATTTATCACAACTATCTATCCTTGTCACCTATAGCAACCAATCACTACCACCACACAGTGCACATATAATAGTACCATACAGTATATAACACACATTATAACGCTATTTTTATCACAACTGTATAAAAGAGAAACTGTCTCTGTCACCCATAGCAATCCCTACCACTATACAGTGCATATATAATAACACTACAGGACAGAGTTATAACTATCTATAGAACAATTGAAATCTAAGTTGTGATTGGTTGCTATGGGTGACAGGTTGCTACAGGCGACAGCGGCCATTACTCCTGTGGCTAAGGCCTATATTTTCCTATGAAACCTATTGTTTAGGTCATGGAGGAGGAGCCAGGATTGAATTTGTACTATAAAGAAACCCTTTAGTTCTGGTATTATGGGTAATGGGGTCACCTCAATGTGCCCAGAAGCATACAATTTTATAGAAGCCTCATTGTTGTCATTGGCCTCCAGAACCCATGATCCTCACCCAGCTCCCTTTTCCTTTTACCTTATCCCAGACATAGAAGGCGGCGTGCAGGGGCTCGGAGAAGGTGGCGCGGAAGGTGTGAAGGTGCCGCATTGGGTCACTGAGCTCATAAAAGGACAAGCGCCCCTCCTTATAGTCCAGAGACACCCTGATCCTATTACAGGACACTGTGTGGGGCAGGGGGGTGTACACATCATCATGGATTACTAAGTATCGGGAGTACTTAGGACTATCACAGGGCAATGAGATTGGGTTATTACATTGGTGCAAACACCAGGACTTCTTACTATTACCTATGATGGAGGAGTGCTCCTTCCTGTCTATACTGGGGTAACACACCCCGATTCTCCAGTCACCTGTGTCACTGGTCTCCAAATCCCAGTAATATTGCCCAGAGGACACACTCTCATAGCTTAACACCTGGTTACAGTGAAACCTCTCCGGGGATTCTGGGTAGTTCTGGGGTGTAAGTGACCAAGACGCGGTTTTTCCATCCTCATTCACCAGGACGTTTTGACCGGCCATGTTCACATTCAGAGAGAAGTCCATGGCTTCCTGCACATAAACGCCATTGCTGATGCCTGTAATGATATCGGATAACGCGATCAGCTTTTCCGAGATGGGACCCACATCCAGGTCATTTACTCCTTGGAGCTCCTTATCATCCTTCTCTCTGTCCGAGTCTGGCTCTTCTCTCTCACTGATATGACAGAAGTCCTCCCTGTCTGACTCCTGTTCTCTTAAGACGTGCGCCGGGTCCGCCATGTCCTGCAGATCTTGGATATAGGAGATTTTTTTGGATAGTTGGATGTTCTTCATTTCCAGCCGCTGGAGCAATTTGATAACTAAGAGTGACTGTCTCTCCTCCTGTCTGTAAATCTCATCAATGACTTTCTTCTCCAGATCTTCTAGATCTTTTCTGATGTCAATGAAGAAGGCCAAGATGGTCTCCATTGGTTGCAATGCTTTCCTTTGGCATTCTGCCTCGGACTTCTGCAAAGTCTGGAGCTTTTCCTCGGTGTCCTCCCTCCTTGATGTCAGCTCCTCCTGAATATTTCTTAGTTTCTCCTTCTTCTTCTGGAAGGCTTCTTCCAGAGGCTCCACTGAGTGACCTTTGTGATCTCCGGCCACAAAGCAGGAGGCACAGATACAGCTTGAATCAGTTTTGCAGAAACAATCCAGGATCTTATTGTGGGTGGGACATTTCCTTTCCTCCAGAGACATAGTGACGGGTAATAAGGTGTGCTGGACTTTCTGGTTGTGCCTCCTCACATGGGTATTACACATGGAGAGTCCACACTGGAGACAGGACTCCACAGCATTGATGGGCAGGTCACAGTAGGCGCAGAAGATCCCGGTGTCTATTTGCCCTTGCTGGGAGTATGTACAAGCCTCCGCTATGCTCTTCAGGGTAAGGTTCCTTGTAAGAACAGGTCTCCGAAAGTTTTTCCGACATTCGGGGCATTTGTACTCCTCTCTCTGTTTCTCAAACTCTTCTTTGATACAGCTGTGACAGAAATTGTGTCCACATAGTAGCGTCACCGGTTCTTTGTAGACCTCCATGCAGATACCGCAGGATAACACAGATCTCAGATCAGCACCCTCCATGGTTGAAAGCAGGAAACTAAGTAAACGTCTCGAAGGAATCCCGAGATACTAGTTCTACAAAATACGTCAGCAATTTGCATAAATAACCATCTCCAGAAACTCCAGTCACTTTCAGGTTTTGGGCCTAGACTTAAATCTGGTATTTCAAGTATTTACATATGGGAAATTTTGAAGGCACTGTCTATCAGAGACATAGATATTTTTTTCTTCCTCCTTGGCAATGGCTTTATATGCTGCCTAAGGCCGGGTTCATACACTGTAAAACATCGGCCGTTCTGTGTCTTCAGCTGGGTCACAGAATGGCCGGTGTCAGTGAAGTTTATCCCGGCCGCTACTGCAGTATCGGCCAGGATAAACTTAATTTCTATTGAATTGGGATGCGGGCACATCCGTGTGCGTCTGCTTCCCAATTCACCATTGCACACAATGGAAAGTGCGGCCAGAGTCGCACACTTTACATTGTGTGAGTTGTCAGGGTTGTGCGGCCGCTATTCAGTGAATAGCGGCCGCACAAAACTGACATGTCAGTTGTCGTTGCAACCGCTAGGGATCCCGGACGGAGCGTAAACTATGTGTATACACTCCGGCCATAATTCCATAGACTGCAGCACAATGTAAATTTTCTATTAATCACGGCCATTGTTGCAAATCGGCAACAACGGCCATGATTAATAGAAAACGATGACATCTTAACCTTTAAGGAAATTTTAAACAAATTTGATTTCTTGGTTAATCAATTTGTCCATGTCTACTGGTCACACATTTTATAATATCCTTCGTCCAGCAGCTCTCGCTCTCTCTTGGCTCAATAGAGAGAAGGCAGAAAGCCACTGCCAGACACCTTCCACATTTCCTTAAGAACAAATCAACTGGGCATGTTATAAGGCTGTTGTAAGGAACTTCTTGATTCTTCTCTGCGCCAAAATCCAAATGGCCTGTTGATGCTCCCTCAGGCACCCAACACATCCCGACCAACCTCTCCTAGCTACCTCCTTGTTTAGCCTCCATGACATGTAAAGGGACTATGGGGACCTGTAACTGATGGCAGAGAGCGTACTTGAGAACACAAATCCATACTAAGTTTTTCTTCCAATAGCATGGACTCAGAATTTAATCTTCATTAGACACAGACAAAATGGAGCACTCCTACTGGTACGGTACGTCTGCGAACTCACCACAAATCCCGATTCTGTTATCCAGAATAATCATTCAGTTTGGCAGATGACAATGTTTGCAATTTTTTTTTAATTTCTCAAAAGAGAACTTAATGGTGGGAAAAAGCACAGAAACAAAACCATTTGTCCATCAGCGCCCCCAATAGGAGACTTGGAGAACTGCAAGGAAGGAATTGAGGACAACTTTTTTACAGGTGACAACCTTCATCATCCATTGACACTGGTGGCACCAGCTGCTGTTTTTGGGCTTGGGTGGGCATCCCCTGATTAACTCACATTCACTTTCATATAATGAAACATAGACACAAAGTGATCCACAGATACACCAGCTGGTGAGGAGACTGCAACTCTTCTTAGTAAAGAGCACCCGTGGGCGCTGCACCATCAACAGTCCTGGCATTTTATATCTGTAGAATATGTGTAGCATCCAGGAACTTACATGTCATCCAAAAAAGACTAACCCGTGTTACTGCCCTGCCACGCGTTTCACCTTCTATAAAGCATTCCCTTCACATAACATCCTCACTCCGAGCATGTCCTGTCCCTAACTATATCCCTCAGAAAGGGGGGTATGCAACATTCCTGAGCAAAGTAAGATGTAATAGACCTCTTAATGTATGTTGGGTGGTTGCCACCAATGGTTTCCTCCAATTCACCGGAGAAGAGAAGGGTCGGGCATATTGGATTTGTACATGACTGATCCATTTGTTCTTCTGAGAGATTAGTCGCTGCCCCATCATGCATGAGAAGATAAAGGGACAGAAGCAAGAACAAACAGAATAAGAATTTAAATATAGGGGGGGGGGGGGTATGGTCATTGTCAAACTTAAGGTGCCCACACACCCTCTAGTAGATTTATTTTTCCTCCTCCACAAAATGTTTCTCCTTCACCCCTGTGGCCACCACAGCAAAGAACAGTTCTGGGAAGAAGGTTCTGACATAAAGTGCTGCCTTGGGGATGGGATTTGCCAGAAATACTTCCTGCTTCCTTCTGCTGACCGTGCGCAGAACTTCATCGGCCACCTCCACTGGGTGGACGCCATAGGACAGCTTTCTGAAAAAGACTATAATAGAATATAATTAGTAATATAACGTCGCGTCCCACTCCATCAGCCATTGGTGACCCAACCCAACCGTGGCCTTACATTTCCAGATGGAGGCCTCCCAGTTCCCGGGCTCAGGCTGGACGTGGTATGACCGGATGAACGTAGGACTGACCGTACTGACAAACACATCAAACTCCTCTACCTCAGCTCTCAGGCAGTCGAAGAATCCCTGGATGGCGTGTTTCGATGCTGCGTCTGGACACAGAGATGATAATCCAGATTTTACCACTTGGACGCAGTCACTTCAACCCAGCAGAGGCTGATGTCAATACTCACAGGCAGCGCGAAAGGGAACTCCCAGTTTTCCTTGTATGTTGTTCACGAGAACAATCTGTCCCGTCCTGCGAGAAATCATATGAGGAAGAATAGCTGCGGGGGAAAGTGACCATCACATTTGTTACCAACAGCTGGTAGAAAAGTCTAAAAATTTGCTTCACCTCTTACTAAAGGTGCTCAGGTAGGTTTAACAGCTGATGGCCCAACTCTAGTTCTTCCATCCTCCCCTACCTCGGCATGTGTTCTCAATGGGGAGAGAAGAATATGCTGATACCAGACCCCTGAAGTTACTTCAAAACCTATTTGTGGCCTTCAGACCTTTGTACCCCTCTGCTCCCTTAAGACGCTGCCTCTCTCCAGACGTCCCCATCAATAGTCGTCTGTACCCTCTAGTCCCCACTGTGCCACTTCAGTACACCTCTCTCTTCTCCAGATTCCTATACCTCTCTAGACCCCTGTGTCACCTTTAGTCCCCACCATGCCTCCATACTCCTCTCTCTTCTTCAGATTCATTTACCTCTCTAGCTTCCTCTGTCACCTCTAGTTCCCACCATGCCTCCATACACCTCTCTTCTCCAGATTCCTATACCTCTCTAGCCGCCTCTGTCACCTCTAGTTCCCACCAAGCCTCCATACGCCGCTCTCTTCTCCAGATTCCTATACCTCTCTAGTTTCCTCTGTCACCTCTGGTCCCCACCATGCCTCCATACACCGCTCTCTTCTCCAGATTCCTATACCTCTCTAGCTTCCTCTGTCACCTCTAGTACCACCATGCCTCCATACACCTCTCTTCTCCAGATTCCTATACCTCTCTAGCTTCCTCTGTCACCTCTAGTTCCCACCATGCCTCCATACACCTCTCTTCCTCAGATTATTATACCTCTCTAGCTTCCTCTGTCACCTCTAGTTCCCACCATGCCTCCATACACCTCTCTTCCTCAGATTCCTTTACCTCTCTAGCTTCCTCTGTCACCTCTAGTTCCCACCATGCCTCCATACACCGCTCTCTTCTCCAGATTCCTTTACCTCTCTAGCTTCCTCTGTCACCTCTAGTTCCCACCATGCCTCCATACACCTCTCTTCTCCAGATTCCTATACCTCTCTAGCTTCCTCTGTCACCTCTAGTTCCCACCAAGCCTCCATACACCTCTCTTCTCCAGATTCCTTTACCTCTCTAGCTTCCTCTGTCACCTCTAGTTCCCACCATGCCTCCATACACCTCTCTTCTCCAGATTCCTATACCTCTCTAGCCACCTCTGTCACCTCTAGTACCACCAAGCCTCCATACACTGCTCTCTTCTCCAGATTCCTTTACCTCTCTAGCTTCCTCTGTCACCTCTAGTTCCCACCATGCCTCCATACACCTCTCTTCTCCAGATTCCTATACCTCTCTAGCCGCCTCTGTAACCTCTAGTACCACCATGACTCCATACACCTCTCTTCTCCAGATTCCTATACCTCTCTAGCCACCTCTGTCACCTCTAGTTTCCACCAAGCCTCCATACGCTGCTCTCTTCTCCAGATTCCTTTAGCTCTCTAGCTTCCTCTGTCACCTCTAGTCCCCACCATGCCTCCATACACCTCTCTTCTCCAGATTCCTATACCTCTCTAGCTTCCTCTGTCACCTCTAGTTCCCACCATGCCTCCATACACCTCTCTTTCTCAGATTATTATACCTCTCTAGCTTCCTCTGTCACCTCTAGTTCCCACCATGCCTTCATACACCTCTCTTCCTCAGATTCCTTTACCTCTCTAGCTTCCTCTGTCACCTCTAGTCCCCACCAAGCCTCCATACGCCTCTCTTCTCCAGATTGCTATACCTCTCTAGCTTCCTCTGTAACCTCTAGTCCCCACCATGCCTCCATACACCGCTCTCTTCTCCAGATTCCTTTACCTCTCTAGCTTCCTCTGTCACCTCTAGTTCCCACCATGCCTCCATACACCTCTCTTCTCCAGATTCCTATACCTCTCTAGCTTCCTCTGTCACCTCTAGTTCCCACCATGCCTCCATACGCCTCTCTTCTCCAGATTCCTATACCTCTCTAGCCGCCTCTGTAACCTCTAGTCCCCACCATGCCTCCATACACCTCTCTTCTCCAGATTCCTTTACCTCTCTAGCTTCCTCTGTCACCTCTAGTCCCCACCAAGCCTCCATACGCCTCTCTTCTCCAGATTCCTTTACCTCTCTAGCTTCCTCTGTAACCTCTAGTTCCCACCATGCCTCCATACACCGCTCTCTTCTCCAGATTCCTTTACCTCTCTAGCTTCCTCTGTAACCTCTAGTCCCCACCATGCCTCCATACATCGCTCTCTTCTCCAGATTCCTATACCTATCTAGCTTCCTCTGTCACCTCTAGTCCCCACCATGCCTCCATACACCTCTCTTCTCCAGATTCCTATACCTCTCTAGCTTCCTCTGTCACCTCTAGTTCCCACCATGCCTCCATACGCCGCTCTCTTCTCCAGATTCCTATACCTCTCTAGCTTCCTCTGTCACCTCTAGTTCCCACCATGCCTCCATACACCTCTCTTCCTCAGATTCCTTTACCTCTCTAGCTTCCTCTGTCACCTCTAGTCCCCACCAAGCCTCCATACGCCTCTCTTCTCCAGATTGCTATACCTCTCTAGCTTCCTCTGTCACCTCTAGTTCCCACCATGCCTCCATACACCTCTCTTCTCCAGATTCCTATACCTCTCTAGCTTCCTCTGTCACCTCTAGTTCCCACCATGCCTCCATACACCTCTCTTCTCCAGATTCCTATACCTCTCTAGCTTCCTCTGTCACCTCTAGTACCACCATGCCTCCATACGCCGCTGTCTTTTCCAGATTCCTATACCTCTCTAGCTTCCTCTGTCACCTCTAGTCCCCACCATGCCTCCATACACCGCTCTCTTCTCCAGATTCCTATACCTCTCTAGCTTTCTCTGTAACCTCTAGTCCCCACCATGCCTCCATACACCTCTCTTCTCCAGATTCCTATACCTCTCTAGCTTCCTCTGTCACCTCTAGTCCCCACCATGCCTCCATACACCTCTCTTCTCCAGATTCCTATACCTATCTAGCTTCCTCTGTCACCTCTAGTCCCCACCATGCCTCCATACGCCTCTCTTCTCCAGATTCCTTTACCTCTCTAGCTTCCTCTGTCACCTCTAGTCCCCACCATGCCTCCATACACCTCTCTTCCTCAGATTCCTTTACCTCTCTAGCTTCCTCTGTCACCTCTAGTTCCCACCATGCCTCCATACGCCGCTCTCTTCTCCAGATTCCTATACCTCTCTAGCTTCCTCTGTCACCTCTAGTCCCCACCATGCCTCCATACACCTCTCTTCCTCAGATTCCTTTACCTCTCTAGCTTCCTCTGTCACCTCTAGTTCCCACCAAGCCTCCATACACCTCTCTTCCTCAGATTCCTTTACCTCTCTAGCTTCCTCTGTCACCTCTAGTCCCCACCATGCCTCCATACGCCTCTCTTCTCCAGATTGCTATACCTCTCTAGCTTCCTCTGTCACCTCTAGTCCCCACCATGCCTCCATACGCCGCTCTCTTCTCCAGATTCCTATACCTCTCTAGCTTCCTCTGTCACCTCTAGTCCCCACCATGCCTCCATACACCTCTCTTCTCCAGATTGCTATACCTCTCTAGCTTCCTCTGTCACCTCTAGTCCCCACCATGCCTCCATACGCCGCTCTCTTCTCCAGATTCCTATACCTCTCTAGCTTCCTCTGTCACCTCTAGTCCCCACCATGCCTCCATACACCGCTCTCTTCTCCAGATTCCTTTACCTATCTAGCTTCCTCTGTCACCTCTAGTCCCCACCATGCCTCCATACACCTCTCTCTTTCTCAGATTCCTATACCTTTCCAGGCTCCTCTGTCCCACCCCACCCTAACAGAGTTGTCTTTCCCCCTCCCCCAGACTCACAATCTATCCTTCTCTCTCACATGATCTGTCAGGAAAGAGTTGACATACCCCGATACACCTGATCCTGCTGCTTTTGCAGCTGCTGACTGGCATTGAGCACATCCACTAAGCATTTATTTAGTACAGTACCTTACGTCTTGTCTATTATAACTTCATATATACTGGATATTAGGCATCACATACCTTTGATTAAAGTAATAGGGCCAAAATAGTTGGCATCCATGATCTTCTTGTCCAGCTCTAAGGTGACGCTGTGAGCAGGGCCCTTGATCTTCATGCTGGCGTTATTGATTAATACGTCCACACAGCCGTAACAGTCCAGGATTTCTTTTCCTATAGCTTCAATGTTGTTGACATCGCTAATGTCAAGGAGAACCAGCTTTGGGGTAAATGTCTTTTGGGAAAGGAGTTAAAAGGAAAATGGTCAATGTTAGACTGACCAATGTAAGATATTGCTAAAGTATTATCCACCTACCACACTGGGGTCAGCAACACTTATCAAGGCATCATGTAGTGCTTCGAGTTTCTCCCAGGTTTTTCCACAGAGAACCAGACGGGATCCTGAGGCGTGGAAGACTCTGGAACATTCTGGAAAATGAAAGAATGCTTGAGTCACAAATAATTTAAGTCATTGCATAGGCCTTGTATAATATCAATTGGAGACACAATGGGTCTGTTACAGACCTGTTTGGACTTCCCAGGACTTTGTGTGCTACCACATAGTATCTCCATGAGGCACCATGATGTCCTCGAGAAGAGAAGAATACCTCTAGAAAGGCTTTGTTCTAAGACACTATTTAAGAGACTTAGGTTGCTGCTTTGTGCAGGCAGAGACCAAGACTTAGGAGACTTTTGGGTGACTTCTATATAGTCTCTGGCTTGAAGTTACTTTAGAGAGCTAAGTAAGAGAGACAGGATAAACCATTAAGATGGGTATTGTTTATACAGTACTGCACACCCAGGAGTACTTGGCACCAATGCGACACTGGTAGGAGACGACCTTTGACAATAGCCAGAAAATGACTGGGAGCAAGCAGGGGGCACCTCGGCAAGAAATGCAGCTTCTCGAACCCCTGAGTAGACTTGACTTGAAGACAATGGCCCTCTCAGCGTGGACAGTCAGGTTCCCCCAGGCATTATCGCACCTCTGATGGTTTAGCAGTGCGTGCTTAGACATACAGGAACAGCAGTAGGCTAGCGAGTGGTGGGCTCTAGCCAGTGGCCTGACCACTGGAAGAAGACTATCTGGTACAGGAAATAGAGACTAGTGCACACTCTGAAACAAAACTCAGACCAGGAACTCCCCCAGGCCTGCACTAACCACCCTTATATAGTACAGGGAGTATTTCCCATTGGTGGAGGCAACCTGAAGTGACTAGCTCAGTATAGGTTAAGAGACATGGGGACACCTTAGCTAGGGCTCTGATAGGACTAGAGTGAGGGTAGGTTACAGACAGACCGGCTCCACAAGCAAGTGGCAGACAACCATGTGCAAAACATCATGAACAGTTAACCCTTTAGCAGCTTTCAGCATATGCTTGCTGTAAGTGAACAGAACCTTAGGTAAAAACACAGTATATCATCCTCCACCACACACAATGTCCTGTAGATACTTGGGTATCGTAAGTCTGTTGTATGTCCTACTATTCTACTTGTCCCACTGCCAAACACTGCTAAACAGCATACACTGACTGAGGTGTATATATAGAGCAATGGTTAACATTGTTGTTTATTGACCACAGGTGAGAA
This sequence comes from Dendropsophus ebraccatus, assembly GCF_027789765.1. Classification (NCBI taxonomy): domain Eukaryota; kingdom Metazoa; phylum Chordata; class Amphibia; order Anura; family Hylidae; genus Dendropsophus; species Dendropsophus ebraccatus. Next base: position 62,953,166 of record NC_091467.1, on the reverse strand, counting down.
GCAAAGATGTGGTGACACTTTCTCAGAAGCTTCCTCGTAAAGTGAGCTTTGATGAAGGGGTCTCCCAAGTCCTCCTCTTTCTAGGTGAGAACCAACCATTGTCCCCTAGAGGGATGGAAGGTTAGTCCTGGCTTGACCAGGGGAGTGAGAACATCTCTATAGTTTTAGTACTTGCCTTCACACCCAGACTTAGGCCTAGGCAAGTTCAAAGCCTGCTAAAGTAAGAAGCTACAAGTTACAGGTATTTCAGTACCTCTGAGACGGTCACGGAAAAGAGAAGACTTCAACTCTGAGAGGTCCCTGAACCTGATCCAGTAGCAGTCGCCCTCCTGCTAGCAAGCTACCCTACAACTTGTTCCAGTTGCTGTCTTGGCTACAGGTCACATCTGGGGAATCGTGGCATTGTGCGAAGTCACGACTGCCCACAGTCCACGTTGAGAGAAAAGTTTACCCAAGCACCTGTTCCTTGCAAAACTGGCTTTGAGAGAAGTAACAGGCCCTCAAGGACTATCTTGCTTTAGCTAAAGTCTTAGTACTTAGCAGCTGCGCGTCACAAAAGTCTTTTCTGCGTATGTCCTTTAGGTGGGATTGTGCCGCAACATCAACCGAGAGTAAAGTCTACGTCGGTTCACTTCACCACAGTTTGCCAGTTCTGTGGGCATCCTCTACAGCAGAGTCATATATACCACACCTGCATAGCAATCTCTTTACCAGCAACACTAAGCTGTATACAGTACCAGCAACACTTAGGGTATGTTCACATCTCGTTTTTTTGCCTCACTTTGGGATACACGTCAAGAATCAGTGAAAAAAGGATGCCGACGTGCAGGCTGGCGTGCGGCCGACGGCCACATTGACTTTATGCCATTATGTGACTACGTTCTGCTTATTTGCCGCATGTACACTGCTTTTGTGCAGGACTCAAAAAAGTGGTCGACAACGCTTTTGAGTCCTGCACAAAAGCAGTGTACATCCGGCAAATGAGCAGAACGTAGTCACATAATGACTCCGTCCTGCTCATTCAAGTCAAGCTGGCCGTCATGTGTGCACGTCAGCATTCTTTTTACACTGATTCCTGACGTGTAGCCCAACGTGAGGCCAAAAATGAGATGTAAACATACTCTAAGCTGCATAGAGTACCAGCAACACTCCACAGCTCCACAGCATTCAGAGACTATTCCAGTATGACTGCACAGAGAGGGAACGGTGACCATATCTGTACCGTCCAATGCCGGTCCTGTACCTCACATCCTACGTCATCTTAAACATTTTACCTGTATCATTGCACAGAGAGTAGGTAAAGTCTATTACAGATGTAATGGACAACTCATATACAAGGCCTCCATAGTGGTCCATTATAGCTCATTGAAGCATTGGAGAACACAGCTCCTCACCTTTTCCCAGTCCTGAAACCGCGTCGGTGATCACAACCACTTTATTCTTCACTGCCGATCTGGACATCAGTCGCACAACTTCCCGATAGATGTAAATGATGCCGCTTATCCCCAGTATGAGCAATGGTAAGATGAGGAAAGTGAGAAACCCCATTGTTTTAACCTATAAATGAGGGAAAAGAAAATCAGAAATTAATCATTGAAAAATTTCTGGTGGTAACTGTGTTCTAAGGGTGAATTTTCCTGCGGGTCGGAATTATTGTGGCAAAACCAAACGCACGGCTTTTTTATTTGGTTTTTTTGCCTATGCTTAATAAAGGTCTCATGGTCTCATTTTGTGGGTACTAACTAATACATAGCGGGAACGACCCACAAGTCCGGTCTGATCCTTATACTCGCCCCTAATATATTCCCCCCATTGTCACCAGATCTTATTTGTGTCATGGTCTTACTCCTATGGCTGTTACTACCAGTTACCTCCATTACTTATATCACATTCATTGTAATATTTAAAACTCATGTTTTGTACAATTTATATGGCCTTTTTTAAGATTTATTTTTTATATATTTTTTGCTGATTTGCTTTACTGCTCAGTATTTTTAGTCAATATCAGAAGTGGATCCAAAAAGCAGAAAAAGGTGAACTTTTTCCATAGTTCTCTCTCCACTCTCTGTTTTAGGCAAAAATCCTGTTTAAAAGTCTAGGGGGGGGCATTTATTAAGTCCGGCGTTTTTTACGCCGGACTTAAAAATGCCCCCGCAGCTCCGGCGCTACGGAGATTTATGTAGAGGCGGTCTGCCTCTACACAAATCCCGTGCGCGCCGGTGCGCACCGCCGAAAACTTACGCCAGCTGAGGACTGGAGTAGGTTTTCGGTGTATATTTGGGCGGAACGGATGGTAAATCGCGCCCTCCATTCTGCCCACTACACGCCCCCTTTCCGCCTCTCTGGCGTACTCGGCGGAAAGTGCCGATTTGCAAATATTTTATTCGCAAATCGGCCATTTGCGTATAAAAAAATACGCAAATCGGCACTTTCCGCCGAAAATCATCCGTTCGCAGGATGATACATGTGGCCCTAGGTGTGAACCTGGCCTGACTGTGTAAGGTGTGCACAAAAACATCACACTCAAAAAACAGCTTCACACACACACACCGTATCACAGCGGATTTTCTGCTGCGGATCCGCCGCAGATCGGCAGCAGATTTGATCTTAACAACTGAACACAGCATCAAATCTGCTGTGGATCCTGTACGTGTGAATGCACCACATAGGTGATTACTTTGCCACATTTTGGGGCCCTTCACTGATCCACAGTCTCCATACACACAGCTATGATATGACATTGGTGATAGGACTATGTAAGCACCATATAGCAGTAGTATTTGGGCACTATTAACATAAAGCTATACATACAATATACATACAATACACACAGCACAATAATAACCCTGAGTAATCCTTACAGTATATTCCCCCGGATAAGCGACTGCAGTAGAGATCACACAGTCCTTGAGCGTCTCCTCCTCGGATGTCCCCGGCCCAGCAATGGATATAAATAGGAGTCAGCTGTGAAGAAGCCCTGCAAGATAATTTAAGACCCTCGGTATAATCCAGAGAGGGGGCTGGCAGGGTGGCATCCAGTTTCACATGACTTTCTGCAGGGCCCAGACCTATGGGTAAAGCCGCAGCCGCTGTGACCTCACCCTGCAATAAGAGGGCACAATGGTATCAATTATTATAGAGAAGTAGCTAATAGATAGATAGATAGATAGATAGATAGATAGATAGATAGACAGACAGACAGACAGATAGATAGATAGATAGATAGATAGATAGATAGATAGGAGATAGATAGATAGATAGATAGACAGACAGACAGACAGACAGACAGATAGATAGATAGATAGATAGATAGGAGATAGATAGATAGGAGATAGATAGATAGATAGATAGATAGATAGATAGATAGATAGATAGATAGGAGATAGATAGATAGATAGATAGATAGATAATTAGATAGATAGATAGATAGATAGATAGATAGATGATAGATAGATAGATAGATAGATAGATAGATAGATAGATAGGAGATAGATAGATAGGAGATAGATAATTAGATAGATAGATAGATAATTAGATAGATAGGAGATAGATAGATAGGAGATAGATAGATAGATAGATAGATAATTAGATAGATAGATAGATAGATAGATAGATAGATAGATGATACATAGTTAGATAGCGGAGTGCAGAAACATCCAGTAACATTATCCTAGAAACAATTACCTTTACCTGCCATCAGGAAATACTTTGTCTCCTCGTCTCTCCTGCAGTATACAGATAGCGGCTATAGGACCAGCTGAGCGGCCATGTAGAGGCTGGTAACTCTGTACCCCAGAACCTCAATGACTTCCGGGCCGCCCTTCAAGAATAGTGGGAGGCCAATGCCTCAGCAGACAGTAAGGCCACGTGTAACCAGCAGGAGGCGTTGTTGTCACGCTGTAATTGATGCTCAGCACATGACAAGTTATAGAGATGGTGACACGTTGTTGGGGTATACACGCCACTGGGGACGGCTTTTGTTTCAAGAAATTATGTGAGAGGAGGAAATCACCATTACATCTATGTCATGAAATAATATCACTATATGTAGTATATATACCTCATGACAGGGGCAGTTTAAGTATACCCTGTCCACCCAACTGCCCTCTCCCCTTCAGCCTTAGATTCAATGATTGTGGTATACAGGGACCCCCCTAATAGTGCTAGCCTCAGTGGTGGTAACACTGCCGACCTCAGACCCCCTATATACTGCTCAGGGGCGTAACTACCACTATAGCAGCCATAGCGGCTGCTATGGGGCCCGCCGCATCAGGGGGCCCCATGGCCTGCTCCTGCAATACACTGGGCCCCCTGAGCCGTCATCATTTGCAGCACCGGGTGGCCCTGCTGGTCTCCTGGGTTTTGCAAATGTCCCTTTAACTGCAAGCACTCCTGACCAGAGCTAGCAGTTATGTAGTTATGACTTCACTTGACCGTTTAGTGGTCAGTCGGTAGGGGTCCAATCAAAAGTTTGCTATGGGGCCCAGCCATTTCTAGTTACACCCCTGATACTGCTCCTAACCCCCCCACACCATATATGCTGCCTCATATATCAAGTTTTATACTCTGCCCCCCATATACTGCTCCCACTGATCCCCATATATAATGTATGTATGTATATTGTTCTAACTCTCACTAAAATAGAGCCCCCTATGGCCCCCTGCCTCCAATATACTCACCCCCCCCCCCCCCCATTACCTCAGGTGCAGTTATATAACATATAGTATAGATCAGTCTGGCACCGTATAATACCAGCTGATATCTCTCCCAGTCAGTACATTATTACCACAGTGTAATACATACGTGTGACAGAGGGTTCCTTGGCACCAGCGTCTAATCTCCTCGCCTCCTCCTAACCTGTGTATTATGTCATCCAAGGAGAAGTGATAATCCCATTACCAGGGATGGGCCGGACCCCATCTGGGAGCGGAGATGCTGTACGGTGTATGACTATGGAGACCCCGTTGTATGACTATGGAGACCCCCGAGGAGCTGCACCTCCTCTATACTGAGACACAGCTATGACTATGGAGACCCCCGAGGAGCTGCACCTCCTCTATACTGAGACACAGCTATGACTATGGAGACCCCTGAGGAGCTGCACCTCCTCTATACTGAGACACAGCTATGACTATGGAGACCCCTGAGGAGCTGCACCTCCTCTATACTGAGACACAGCTATGACTATGGAGACCCCTGAAGAGCTGCACCTCCTCTATACTGAGACACAGCTATGACTATGGAGACCCCTGAGGAGCTTCCCCCTCCTCTATACTGAGACACAGCTATGACTATGGAGACCCCTGAGGAGCTGCACCTCCTCTATACTGAGACACAGCTATGACTATGGAGACCCCCAAAGAGCTGCACCTCCTCTATACTGAGACACAGCTATGACTATGGAGACCCCCGAGGAGCTGCACCTCCTCTATACTGAGACACAGCTATGACTATGGAGACCCCTGAGGAGCTGCACCTCCTCTATACTGAGACACAGCTATGACTATGGAGACCCCCGAGGAGCTGCACCTCCTCTATACTGAGACACAGCTATGACTATGGAGACCCCTGAGGAGCTGCACCTCCTCTATACTGAGACACAGCTATGACTATGGAGACCCCCGAGGAGCTGCACCTCCTCTATACTGAGACACAGCTGGAGGATTGGGGAATCCCTGAGGCAACAAGTGAGACAACGTAAGCTAGAAAGCTGCCGATTTTTTTTAACAAGATGAGAATTGTGCAAAAATGTGCAAACTTTTTGCCACAAAGCTGGTGTCCAAGCAGGGGCGGCTCCAGGTTTTTGCGGGCCACCTGCCGACAGAGCCTCAGAGGGCCCCTCATCCATCCGCTATGCGCCTATCATCCACACACTATGCACAATCACGGGAGACACCACCAGGGGCGTAGCTAGGATTCATGGGGCCCCATAGCAAAAAACTGTATGGGGCCCCCCCTCCCCTAACTATGTAAGTGACCCAGTCTTCTCTTACATGCTGCAACACAAAAAAAGGGTTAATACAAAAGACAATTAGCACTGATAACTCCTGACCTCTGCAGGAACTCAGAGAACAGAGGTCAGAGGTTATCAGAGTAGTCAGGCAGAGAGCTCATTGTCTTCTGTATTAACCCTTTTTTTGTTTTGCAGCATGTTAGAGCACACTGGGTCACTTACACACTGCAGTAAATAAGGGGTTAAGCAAAAAGACACAGGAAGCTTTTATCTTCCCTGGGCCCCCTTCCTCCACAGGCCCCATAGCAACGGCCTTCCCTGCCTCTATGGTAGCTACGCCACTGGACACCACTAACATACACAAACACACATGACCAATGCTGCGTTTACACATAACGATTATCGTTCGAATTTTCGCATAAACGATCGCATTTGATCGATAATCGTACCGTGTAAACACAGCAAACGATCAAACCACGAGCGAGAAATCGTTCATTTTGACCTTTCAACATGTTCTTAAATCGTTGTTCGCTGAAAATTCTCAGATCGCTTCGTGTAAACAGTCTTTCCCCGATTTACCCTTTGTAAAAGATGTTTTTTTCTAACAATTTATTCGTCTAAACGCTGATCGTTATGAAAACCAAATCGTTGCTTCAAAATCGTTAAACGATTGATTGGGCGAATTATCGTTCCGTGTAAACGTAGAATAACACACACACTTACAGACATTGACTGACTGACACTGAAAGAAAATGACTGACACTGACATTGACTGACTGACACAGACACTGACTGACTGACACAATCAGACACTTACACACAGCACTTACAGCTCAGTCTTCTTCCTCTTTGTCAGGCTGCTCTCCACACTGTAAAGTTGAGGACCTTTAGGTCATGTGATCAGGTCCTTAACCCTTTTCTCTCTGTGTACAGGTCCTGCTCTGTCTCCTGTGTCTTCTGATGTTTAGCCCGGCGGTCACTCGGCACTACCGTGAGCAGGCTGAACACTTGCCTGGGTAAGCCCTGTACTGACTCCAGCCGCATCCAACCTTGATGAATCCCCGCTTATTAACCTCTTCCTGGCACAAGTCTATTGTGGAATCACATATAGCACAGGAGGCTAAAGTTTTGTCATCTCTATGAGGAGGGGAGCTATGGGCCCAATGGACCTTAAAGTGTAACTGTCGTTTAATTTATTATTTTATTTTTTTTGCAGAAAGCAATAGTACAGGTGATTTAAAGAAACTTTGTATTCAGGTTTATTAGCCAAAAAAATGCATTTTTATCATGAAAAAGCAGTTTGAAGCTCTCCCCCCTGTCTTCTTTGTTCTCCTATGGAGAGAGGGAAATGAGACACCAAAACAAAGAGTTAATTTACAGCTACATCACCGGGCTATCTCCTCTGACAGTCAGCACTGACCTCTCTGACCTCTGAATATGGCTTTTACACAGCGCCCACTGTGTAATCCTTTGTTCTCTGCTCTCTGCTGCAGACTTATCTTCCTCCTCCCCCCTCCCCTCTCCATAGGTTGCACAGGGCTCGACTGATGTAAAAGAGTTGAGATTTCCTGATAATGAACAGTGAATGGGAGAGAGGAGGGGGGGGGGGAGTCTTTTTGAATGCAGATAATGGCATATTTCCCTAATAAACCCAATTACAAAGTTTCTTATAATCGCCTGGACTATTAATTTAAAAAACAAAACAAAAACGACAGTGACACTCTAAATTGATGGGTATTGGGAAACCGACACATGCCAACTCCCCTGACCCCTGTTTTGGTCCACTATTGCCTTATTGCCAGGTTGTGAAGCGTACCTGTCATACTCGCTATTGTTGAGCCGCTGAGAGGGGCTCCACAGCTATTTCTCATTCTCTCCATTTCACAGACAAGATCAGAGCCGGGCTGTTAAGAGCAGTACACACACAGGTTCTTCCTCTCCCTTACTTGTCTGGCTGATCACAGCATAGTACCTATTCCTACTCCAATGCCATGGCATGGTGCTGGTGAAAATACAAGGGACTGAACAGGCAAGTACTGCACTGGGAGTCATTTACAGTACAGCACTATAGATGCCAGGTGGAGGGAGAAGGAGTTACTGATGCACTAGGTTTTGCAAGGTGCTATGTGAAATTAAAGAAACAGAAGCATCAGAGCAAAAAAGGGTTATCTCAAACACCAATATAGAATATAGGAAGGGTTCTTTACGGTGCATGGGACTAGGCCATGGAATGTGTATGAGAAACACTCCTTTACAGTACATAAGAGTTATGCAGTGTAATGAGTATGAGGAGGGGTTCTTTACAGTACATGAGTTAAAATGTGGAATGAATATGAGAAGGGGGTCTTAAGACCATGTAACTTGACCAAGGAATATAGGTGAGACAGTTCTTTACAAGTACATGCAGCTAAACAGTGGAATAAGAACACAAATGGGTTCTTAACATGGGTTGAGCTTTTGAATGAACACTAAAAAGCTATTTACAGCGCCAGGATGAGAGGGTTCTTTACTGTACATGGGGAGAGGCTGTGAATTGAGTATTGAGAAGGGGTTTTTACAGTACATGGGGTGAGGCATTCAAATGAGTATCAGAAGGGGTTCTTTACAGTCCATGGTGTGAAGCCGAGAAACAAGTAGGAAGGTGTTATTTACAGTATATGGAATAAAGTTGAGCAATGAGTATGACAAGACACTCTTTGCAGAACATGGGATGAAGTTGTGGAATAAGCATGAGATGGAATTCTCTACACTATCTGAGGTAAAGGAAGGATTATTTGCAGTGTATTAGATGAAGCTATGGAATGAGTAGGTGAAAGAGTTCTTTACAGTACATGGAATGAAGCTGTGAAATGATTGTCAGTAGCTGCCTGTTACTTCGCATGGGATTAGACTGTAAATCTATGGAATGAGTACGGAAAGGTGTTCTTTACAGTGTGACGTACTTTATTGTGAAGATGTGAAATACTTTTGGGAAGGGATTCTTTACTGTAAAAGTGGTGAGATACTTATGTGAAGGGGTTCTTGATATGAGAATGAGCAGGAAACCTTCACCCTTCATTTTGTTTTATTCTGACCAACTATCTATATGGGTCGGATTTCTTGGCCTTTTTTCCACTACGTGAGTTTTTAAGGAACCAAATGCCGTATTATTGTAAAGCAATCCAAGATTACACATAATATTTTTCCTGAGCAACGTTGAGGCATCTCATTACTAAAGACACCCACTCAGCCCAGAAATAGCTAGAGTGCCGAAAGTGGAGGAGGAACGAGTCTTTATGCTCAGAATGTTCCGTACTTTTACCGTTTCCAGAAACGTCTGGACAATCGGTTTGTTTCCTCCTCTTATGTATTTATAACCTGCTCCCCGAGAAGGAACAAAAGAATCTTATTCTGGAATATTACATCTCAAGGCTATGTTCACATTACGTAAGAGCGTAATGGCCGGTCTCTGCAAAGATCATCCCGGCCAGTACTGCATTACCGGCCGGATGACCTTTTCCAGCCGCAGTGTTCTGATGCATGCGCATCAGCACGCGCCCGCATCAGCACCTCCCACAGCACACAATGAAGCAAGCGGCCGGAGCCGCTCGCTTCATTGTGTGAACTGACAGGTCTTTCTGCGGCCGCAGAAAACTGACATGTCAGTTCTTTGCAGCGCCACATGGGATCCCGGCCGGAGCGTATACTATGTGTATATGCTCCGGCCGTGATTCCATAGAAGAATAGGCAGTGTTCCACACCATACAAAGTACAGCCGTTGTTGCCAATGGCCCTAGGCTGGGTTCACACTACGTAAAAAATACGGCCATATTTCATACTAATGGACGCAAGTTGTTTGCGCAACTACGACCGTTAGTATGAAATACAGCCGTGTTTTTGTGCCAGTACTGGCGGCCATTACAGGATCCATACAATATATAAGCCAGCAGTCAAGGCAGCCTAAAATATGTAATGGACATCTCTGCCCTGTTACCCTCCCCCCCGGGATACAGAAGGCCGCCTTTCATTGGTCATGTGTCACCTAAATGATTGACAGGGAAGAGCCAGATGTCCGCACAGGGTCTCCATGGTAAATGCACAGGAACAATGGAGAGGAGACCTGTCCACAGGGGATAATTTACAGGGGATGTCCACAAGGTCTCTCCCTATGTGCTTCCTCGCTCTGTACACATCTTCATCATCAAGATAATATTATAAGACAAAATCAAAAAAACACCAAGAATAGGGTTAATAATAGACTGGTATATAGGGAGAGAGGACTCTGCCCACAAGGCTTACAATCTACATCATCACTCATGAGATTATATATATATATATATATATATATATATATATATATATATATATATATATATATGGATCTGCCCAGAATAAACATATATCTATCCTACTATGATAATAATGGAAATAATGTGGTCAGGTGGTCTTTATAATATAATAATAATAATAATAATAATAATAATAATAATAATAATGATGATAAGAAGAAGAAGCAGAAAAATAGACTGGTATATAAAGAGAGAGGACCCTGCCCACGTTGCTTACAATCACGTTGCTTACAGAGCATAACACTGGCAGTTCTGTGACCCGGTCGGATCATAGAACAGCCGATGGTACTGAAGATCATCTCGATATTCTGGATAATCTTAATTTCTACTGAATTCGGATGCGAATTCACTGCTGCACACAATGGAGCGTGTGGCCGGAGATGCACGCTTCATTATGTGAACTGGCAGGTTTTCTGCGTCCGCTTTTCAATGAATCACGCCCGCAGAAAACTGACATGTCAGTTTATTGTGCGGCCGGATGGAATCCTGACTGGAGCGTATACTATGGGGGACATTTATTAAGTCCGGCGTTTTTTACGCCGGACTTATAAATGTCCCCGCATCTCCGGTGCTACGGAGCTTTATGTAGAGGTGGACTGCCTCTACATAAATCCAGTGCGCGTCGGTGCGCACAGCCGAAAACCTACGCCACCTGAAAGGTGGAGAAGGTTTTCGGCATATCTTTTAGTTGAAAAAATGATAAATCGCGCAGACTCCGCGCCCCCCGTTCCGCCCCCTTCAAACCCCCTCCCCGCCCCCCAGGCGTACCCTGCGTAAAGTGCCGATATGCAAATATTTTATTCGCAAATCGTCCATTTGCGCATAAAATCATTTGCATATCGTCACTTTACGCCAAAATTAAACAGTACGCCGGATGATACATGTCCCCCTATGTGTCTACCGCCTGGACAGGATTTCATTCATTCACATACAATGTGGTCAGGTGGTCTTTTTCTGCCAACAATCTTCTATGTGTATATATATATATATATATATATATATATATGCTCAGACACAAGCCCTATAGAAATTACAATCATGAACCTGGCAGCTGAAGATAATGAGAACCAGGAGGCCCAGGATGAGCAGGACTGGCTGTGCTGCAGTGCAGGGGATTGTGGGAATATCTATAGGGTAAGGTGAGGTGGTCCATGGCTCTCCCCGGGTGCACAGCTGCATTGTGCGGAGCAGGCAGGATTACACTGGTGGGAGGGGCGGAGCAGGCAGGATTACACTGGTGGGAGGGTCTATAGTCACCAGCACCGTCCACTGCTCTGCCTGTGTATCCATCCCATCTGCTGCAGACACTGCGGGCTGACACTACAATGTCACTGGAACAAAGGCACATCACAGATCCGTAAGACCCCCGACCCCCAGAGCCAGCACCGGGGTATGGACCGAGGCTGCCGGACACACAGGGTCTCCATGTAAGGTGAGGAGGGGCCCTGTGCCTGCAGGATGATGATGGGGATGATGGGCATCCCTAGAGCTCTGCAGCACCTGACATTGCCTCATAGAAGTATACTGACGGAGAGGGCGATATATACATAGATATGGGATAGATCCGTATACTGACAGAGAGGGCGATATATACATGGATATGGGATAGATCCGTATACTGACGGAGAGGGCGATACATGGATATGGGATAGATACATATACTGACGGAGAGGGCAATACATGGATATAGGATAGATACATATACTGACGGAGAGGGCAATATATACATAGATATGGGATAGATACATATACTGATGGAGAGGGCAATATATACATAGATATGGGATAGATACATATACTGACGGAGAGGGCGATATATACATAGATATGGGATAGATACATATACTGATGGAGAGGGCAATATATACATAGATATGGGATAGATACATATACTGACGGAGAGGGTGATACATGGATATAGGATAGATACGTATACTGACATAGAGGGCGATACATGGATATGGGATAGATCCGTATACTGACGGAGAGGGCAATATATACATAGATATGGGATAGATACATATACTGACAGAGAGGGCGATACATGGATATGGGATAGATCCGTATACTGACGAAGAGGGCAATAAATGGATATGGGATAGATACATATACTGACAGAGAGGGCAATATATACATGGATATGGGATAGATACATATACTGACAGAGAGGGCGATACAGATGGATATGGGATAGATACATATACTGACGGAGAGGGTGATACATGGATATAGGATAGATCCGTATACTGACAGAGAGGGCGATACATGGATATGGGATAGATCCGTATACTGACGGAGAGGGCGATACATGGATATGGGATAGATCCGTATACTGACGGAGAGGGCGATACATGGATATAGGATAGATCCGTATACTGACGGAGAGGGCAATATATGGATATAGGACAGATACATATACTGACGGAGAGGGCGATACATGGATATAGGATAGATCCGTATACTGACGGAGAGGGCAATACATGGATATAGGATAGCTACATATACTGACGGAGAGGGCAATATATACATAGATATGGGATAGATACGTATACTGACAGAGAGGGCAATAAATAGATATAGGATAGATACATATACTGATGGAGTGGGCAATACATAGATAGATACTGTATGGGATAGATAGATACTGTATACTGAGAGAGAGGACAATACATAGATAGATATGGGATAGATAGATCCGTATACTGACAGAGAGGGCAATACATAGATATGGGATAGATACAGTACGTATACTGACAGAGAGGGTGATACATAGATATGGGATAGATACGTATACTGACAGAGAGGGCAATATATCCATAAATATGGGATAGATCCGTATACTGACAGAGAGGGCAATATATACATAGATATGGGATAGATACGTATACTGACAGAGAGGGTGATTCATAGATATGGGATAGATACGTATACTGACAGAGAGGGCAATATATACATAAATATGGGATAGATCCATATACTGACAGAGAGGGCAATATATACATAGATATGGGATAGATCCGTATACTGACAGAGAGGGCAATATATACATAAATATGGGATAGATCCGTATACTGACATAGAGAGGGCAATATATATATAGATATGGGATAGATACGTATACTGATGGAGTGGGCAATAGATAGATAGATATGGGATAGATAGATCCGTATACTGACAGAGAGGGTGATACATAGATAGATATGGGATAGACACATATACTGGCAGAAAGGGCGATACATAGATATGGGATAGATCCGTATACTGATGGAGTGGGTGATAGATAGATATGTATACTGACAGAGAGGGCGATAGATAGATATGTATACTGACAGATCATATATATATATATTTACACTGATATTGGGGGAGATACATGCATATATATGTATTCTGGCAGTGAGGGAGCACGATATATGCTGTCTATTTGGGGGAGATATATGTCTATCTATCTATCTCTCATCTATCTCCTATCTATCTATCTATCTATCTATCTATCTATCTATCTATCTCTCATCTATCTCCTATCTATCTATCTATCTATCTATCTCCTATCTATCCCCCCCCCCCCCCCCCCCCCATTCAGCTTTTACCTAATTGTCCTGTTATTGGGCTGAGTTCACACCAGAAGCTTTCCCTGGTCACACATGGAGCAGTTGTGCAGTGTAGTAAATACAGTGATTCTCCTCTTAAGCCGGAACTGAGTCTTGCCCCTGAATGACTGCAGAGATTTCCATGTCATTCGTGATCACAGGGAGGTGAATGAGGGTTATGGCTGCTACAGTGATGGCCGCTGGACTCCAGATCAACTAATGCTGACGACTGTAATAATACCGTACATAATGAGATTAATCATATAGACTGTCCCCTGAAATTCAGTATAGTACACACTATGGTCACTAAAAAATTTATATACATCTTCCCCCTGAAATTCAGTATATTACACATTGTACAACCAGAAATTCATTATAAATTAATTATACACTAAAATGATAACTCACAGTGTCCCTTAATACTCATAATACACACAGTGTCCCCTAATACTCATTATAATACACAGTGTCCCCTAATATTCATTACAAAACACACAGTGTCCCCTAATATTCATTATAATACACAGTGTCCCCTAATACTCATTACAATACACACAGTGTCCCCTAATATTCATTATAATACACAGTGTCCCCTAATATTCATTACAAAACACACAGTGTCCCCTAATATTCATTATAATATACACACAACCCCATGGACTTCGTTGTAGTGTGGAGTGGAGTGGAGAGAAGTAGGAGATGAGATGACTATAAAGGTAATAAGTAGAGGAGCCCAGCAATATCTGAGACCCAAAAGAAATATCATTTATTCAATGTGGTGTCCAAGAATTTCTCACAAAGCTGTCCAAGTATAGAAGAGACATGATGTTGAGCCTTTATGTGTCTAGAGTAGAAAAGGATACGACCAAGATAGACCAAGACAGCTTAGCATAACCTAGAAGATGCCATTACCAAAGGATACGACCAAGATAGACCAGGACAGGTTAGTATAACCCAGAAGATGCCATCACCAAAGGATACAACCAAGATAGACCAAGACAGCTTAGCATAACCTAGAAGATGCCATTACCAAAGGATACGACCAAGATAGACCAGGACAGCTTAGGATAACCCAGAAGATGTCATTATCAAAGGATACGACCAAGATAGACCAAGACAGGTTAGGAAAACCCAGAAGATGTCATTACCAAAGGATAGGACCAAAAAGACCAGGACAGCTTAGTATAACCCAGAAGATGCCATTACCAAAGAATATGACCAAGATAGACCAGGACAGCTTAGGATAACCCAGAAGATGCCATTACCAAAGGATACGACCAAGATAGACCAGGACAGTTTAGGATAATCCAGCTAGCTTCTCATGTTGCCAAGCTCCTTGTAGATCTAATCTAGAAAATTAATGGATTCATTTAGTGTCATCAAACAGTTCCTGGGTGGGCAGAACTAGGTGTCAGGATAAACCCTTGAGACTTCATGTCTCTAGAGAAGGATACGACCAAGATAGACCAAGACAGCTTAGCATAACCTAGAAGATGCCATTACCAAAGGATACGACCAAGATAGACCAGGACAGTTTAGGATAACCCAGAAGATGCCATTACCAAAGGATACGACCAAGATAGACCAGAACAGGTTAACATAACCCAGAAGATGCCATTATCAAAGGATACAACCAAGATAGACCAGGACAGCTTAGGATAACCCAGCTAGCTTCTCATAGTGCCAAGCTCCTTGTAGATCTAATCTAGAAAATTAATGGATTCCTTTAGTGTGATCAAACAGTTCCCGGGTGAGCAGAACTAGGTTTCAGGATAAATCCTTGGACGTCAGGCAAGGTCAGGGCATAACCCAGAAACTAGAAAAAACTTGAATACAATCATAAAAGAATTATAGGGCAAGAGTTTTAATCTTTTGGTAGAAGAACATATTCATGATGACCTGAGATGGTGGTGGAATTGTGACTGGAAGGGAAACAGACCTGAATGGGATCAGGTGTGGGTGATCCAGGCCCAGAGGACAGTGCTGGAAACAATTGGGGCTCTTTCATGAATGATCTGACCAGATGACCAAAGAAAGTCAGGATAACTCCAAGAGCAATGGGCTACTAGAACAACTGAGGACCAGGCATGAAGGCAAGAAAAGATCTGTGAAGAGCCTTGGATGAAGTAATGAGAACCAACGATTAACTGCAGGGGCCCATCCTGTTTTGGGAATGTTCCCCAAGTTCAAAGCCAGGCAAGGATGCTTATGGGCACGTTCCTTTTCTCAAGACCTTTTCTGTAAACTGATTGACCCAAAAGTCATATCATAGCCCATCAATTTGTTTTTAATACACTCTGACAACCCTTAATAGAACACCACTGGCAAAACCCTGTTATTCTATAGAAGACAAGCAACGGAATTGGATGACGCACCGATCTACAGGGCAACAGCGATGAGTGAGGCGATCAGGGAGGATAGTCAGATTGCCATAGAGGGGACACCAAGCATACTCATGGGCAGGTGGAGATGGTATCTAAGGGGTTAGATGATCAGGATCAGTTCTCGACTTTGTACAATTTGAGTCGAATGGTGTCTGTACATTACACGGCACTGTATATATACTGTATATGGTACATGGTGAAACGGTGTCCTGTCTGCTGTACATGTACATCATAGGGGGTTAAAATGCTACAGTAAGAAACAACCATATAGTATAGTAAGAATACAACTATATTCTACTGTGTATTCTTACTTATTTTCTTCCTTTAATCCTTAGAACCAATATACGGTTGTGTTATTGGGAGACCTGCGGAGGGCGACGTACGATGCAGTTGGGTTACAGGAGGGTCTGTGTTGTACTGGGCCAAATGCTCCGTCTGTGTCCTCCTCCTCATTACTGGAGGTACACATGGTGTTTCCAGTCCGTGCCGAGTCTTGTTGATCCTGGTGAATTCTTCCCGCTCTGTCATCTATCCAGGGCGATGGGTCCCCCCTTCTAAAATGTATCGGCCTGGGCAGAAGTTTATTACCTTTTCAGTATAATATCCTTTCAGTCTTTTATGTCAGTATGGGAAACAGTTGATTTACTGTTGGTAGATACGATGTCATCTTTGTGACCAAGCAGCTTGTGTGACGAGGGATTATGGGAATTGTACTGCAGTAGAATTGTATGACATGTCACGCTATACCCACGGTGAAGTCATGGAGCTCTGGAGGAGAAGATGGCAGTGAGACTAAGGTTTCGGTACCAGACAAAGCTCAGGTCAATCGGAGGTCTCACAAAAATGATTCCAATGATATGCACTGTTTTCTGAATATATATAAAGGCAAAAAAAAAGATTATCATTATGATCCTTATGTACTATTAGACACAATAACCTGGGGTGCACTGTGATGGGTGTTTAATCCTATAGAAGTCTCTTCAGCCGTGATGCTTCTATGGCACCAGCACCAATCCTTGAAGGACATTTGATGATCCTTTGCAGGCTAATCGCCCTCATATTCACAGTCTCCTCTCCTGTGGTACTTTTATTGCCTGCACAAAAACCAGTCCTTGAATAACCTTTGATCCATCTCAGGTTAAGTCTGTTTGCATTAAAGATGATTCTCCTGTGATGGTACTGGCACCAGCACCAATCCATGAAGGATCTTTTGGTGGTCTTATATCCCATTATGTTTCTACCACTGGCACTGGCACAAATCCTTAGAGGACATTTGATCCTTCAGAGGCTAAAGCCCTTTGTATGGAAGTCTCTTACTCTGTGATGGTTCCACAACTGGTACCAGCACCAATCCATGTAGGATCTTTTGGTGGTGTTTTCTCCCATTATGTTTCCACCACTGGCACTGGCACCAATCCTTAGAGGACATTTGATCCTTCAGAGGCTAAAGTCCTTTGTATGGAAGCCTCTTCATCTGTGATGGTTCTACAACTGGTACCAGCACCAATCCATGAAGGAAGTTTTGATGGTCTCCTTCCATGATGCATACACCACTGTCACCAATCTTTTAGGGACATACGATGCTTTATAGGTTAAAACCCCTTGTATAGAAGTCTCTTCGCCTGTGCTGCCACCACCACTGGTACCTGCACCAATCCATGTGTAAAATACTGACCTTTCCTATCACTCACTTGAGGTTTTGGTCTTTTGCTTTATAACCAGTTCTAGATATGTCAAGTAGAAATAGTTCATTTGGATTTTTTTTTTTTTTACTTAGCAATATATTTTTTATTAATCTCCCATAGGGGGCAATTACATATAGTGTTTAATGTTTATATCCACTTACATGTGATACTGTCATGTAGCTGAGGGCACTCGGGAAAAACTCATGTGTTGTCCGGTCCTAATTATCTCCAATGGGATTAGTAAAAGGAGGCCAGGCAGTGTTATAATGGTTCCTGCATCCTGTTCATTACAGACTCCTCATCTACAAGAATTCTCCTCTTGCTTGGGTATGTTGCCTCAGGAGAATTGGCTTAGGGCTGTAAAGCAATATATTCTGCAAAATAGGACACAACATAGTCAAAGGCTATAGCTAAAGCAATGGTTTCTGCCAATTTGTGCAATGTAATGTGTCCACCATGTATAATGATGATGAGAACATTGGTTGATGATGATGGGGTTGATAGATTTGTTGATGGTGGAGATCATTACCTTACATCACTATTTGGTGAGTCACCCAGATTGTCTCTTAATTGCAGATTTCCGCGGATCTAATGAAAGTTAAACAATTTTGGTGACGAAATCACTACACGCAGAGAATAACCATGAGCGTCTCATCCCTACTATCCCGAGGAGCGGTGGATATTCTTGAGGAGCTACAGATTCTGACGGCGAAGACGATGGAGAAAGTAGAAATCGCAAAACAATATGAGGTCATCCGGGAACTTGGGAAAGGGACATACGGCAGAGTGGATCTGGTGATCCATAAAGCCAGAGGTGAGTCCTAGAACATCTCATATAAATAAAATAAATTTACATATAAAAATTGAGCCTTTCGTTAGAGATGAGCTAATCTTTTGGACTTTTGGTCCGAAAGCAGTTCGCTCGATCGTGATGCCTGTGATCCCGGGTGCATAGTTGCGATCCCTGGAATATGCGGCCAGGATATTCCAGGGAATCGATATGGAATTCCTATGCACCCGGGATCACAGGCATCACGATTGAGCGCAGATGCCGTCGGACCAAAAGTCCGACGGTCCGTGCATCTCTACCTTTTGTGTAGACTATCTAGACCAGAACCAAATGGGCCTTAATCTGCTGTAAGACCTTATCTAGGGGTGTAACGTGACATCACTGTGATTGTGTTAGGTTTAGACAATGGAGGGATCTAATTTCTGTTTTTGTTTCTTTTTTCTTTTTAGGTGCGAAGATGGCTTTAAAATTTTTGAGGAAGAAAACAACAAAACAGAAGAGTTTTCTGCAGGAATATTGCATTTCACGCTATCTGTCGGCCTGTCCGTATATCATCGGCATGTATGACATTGCATTCGAAACAGATGAATACTATGTGTTTGCCCAAGAATACGCCGTGGCTGGGGACCTTTTCGATATCATCCCTCCACAGGTATGTATGGAAACTACAGCATGGTCAACCAAGGTGTAATTATATGACGCAATGTAATAAGTATCGCACCTACAAAGAGACAGTATAACAGTATAATTGACTGAAGAAACGTATGTCCCATATTTTATTCTTTTGCTTTATTTTTGCAGGTCGGTCTTTCCGAACATACAACCAAACGCTGCATCTACCAAGTGGCATTAGCCCTGGATTATCTCCACAACCGGAAGCTCGTCCACCGCGATATCAAACCAGAAAACATT
Source organism: Dendropsophus ebraccatus (assembly GCF_027789765.1). Lineage (NCBI taxonomy): Eukaryota > Metazoa > Chordata > Amphibia > Anura > Hylidae > Dendropsophus > Dendropsophus ebraccatus. The sequence continues at coordinate 62,933,524 of NC_091467.1, read as the reverse complement.
CTCATCTTTGACAAAGAATGCCGAAAAATTAAACTTTCAGATTTCGGCATGACCAGGATTGCCGGAACCACAGAAAAGCGCGTGAGTGGGACCATCCCCTACACAGCTCCGGAACTTTGTGAAACTTCAAAGCACAGTGGATTTTTGGTGGAATACAGTATTGACGTGTGGGCTTTTGGGGTCCTCCTGTTTTGCATGATGACTGGGAATTTCCCTTGGGAAAAAGCATTACACTCGGACTCCTTTTACTATGAATTTTATCAGTGGCAAAAATATAAAAACGCCAATGTACCATCTCAGTGGCGGAGATTCACCTCGCATGCCCTTAAAATGTTTAGCAAATTGCTTGCCATCGAGCCAGAGAAAAGATGCTCCATTAAGGATATCCTCTGGTATTTTGGCAAGACTTGGCTGGTGACCAAGGAAGAGCCTCATCCTTCGGAGGCAAAAACCAACGGTGATGTATTTGTACATATCAAACCGCAAAGTCTTCCTTATCTCAACGGCAACACTCTCGATAGCAATAAGAGTGACACCAGCCCCAGTTTATCCTTCTCCTCCTGCAGCAGCTACGAGGATGTCCCGAAAGAAAGTAATGCAAATACCATCTTAGTGTCTGCACCAATTGAGATCTGTGTATGAAACATTTCTCTTCATTGCGTGCTATATACAGGCAGAGCAGTCTTCTTTTGGACTAATGGCATGAACTGGGAGACGTCCTCTGGCTCATCAATCGCATTGTCCATAGACGTTGGCCGCATATGGTTCACATAATAACCAGATAAGACATTGAGCTGTGTAGATGTGAGCATGCCCAAGGTTTAGAAATGCTTGATGCTTTGCGGTAAGAGATACGAGGTAGGCCCGATGTTCCTACCAAATCCTCCGCCCATCTATGGCCATGAATATTTTACGACCAATCCTCTCTCACTAAGTTATACATTTAAATGTATGTTATTTATTATCTAAAAATAATTATTAATTTATCAATATTTATCCTATTTTATTTATTCTAGTCAACTTAGCGAGGTTTTCAATTTTGCACAAAAATTCCTTACGCAACTATGCCCAAACTTAGTACCTAAATCTTTACCAATGCAGAGCCGTAACTCCGCCATATACATTAAGGAGTTGGCCAAACACCTGTTCGACTAATGGCTATCTCCCTGGATCCCAACTATCACCTCCAATTTTCTAAATGAATAGCGGGTGGGGGGGAATCTGCTGCCAGATTCCTCTGATGACGTCTTATCTCCCAAGGAATTGAAATACTGGGCAACTTAAGTCTTACTGGCTGATTCTTCTATCCACCAACATATGCCATCTGGGGAAAATTGGGAGGCCACCATACACATTAGATGGTTAGTATATAATTAATGGGATTGGATAACACATATCTGGTGTATATGGCAAGCTAAAGCATCCATGGTCCCCACTGGTTGGTATCAGCTACATCGATGACGTTCCCACTAACACATGACTTCTGTAACCTGGTCCTAAATAGGCTTAGAAAGCAATTCACACCAGAGGGGGATTGGAATAGGATAGGGAGCCTGTGGGAGATATGTGAAAAACTTCCAAAACAATCATCGTCCATTCTCCAGCACATTCTTTTGAATTCCCTCCATGACATCTTAAAGGGCATACATTTTTATTATTTACCACTATTGGGAATAAGGAATTGCATTTTACTGGTTTTCTACTTTGTATTTTATGTCATGAGTCCAAAAACCCGCAGCTCTGTCTGACCATTGCAGAACATTACAGGTCCTCCATCGCAGCCATGAGCCAAGAAAATCCCTGTGTATAAGTGTATTGTAGTGGTGACCATGTGTATACATGTATTATCTATCATTTATATTGTACTCATCCCATCCCACATTACTGTGCGCCACTTTAAGATGATCATCTTTTCTTTAGTGGTAAAATTCATAAAATGAAAAAAAAAAGGCAATATAGTGTGAATGAGACCGTGAGACCGTGTCATGTTAGGATTTGTTTTCTTCATTTTTAAAAAATGACAAAAATTTAACTGTGTAATCTGAACAGCGACTGCAAAAAGCATCACAAAGTCCTCAATAAACAGTGAAATAAATAATTATACCGAAAACTGCTTGTCTTCTATGAGTATTCAATATAAGTCAATGGGATCTCTTATTTTATGTACCCACAGTCTTTTTATTTTATTTTTACTATGGTTTTAGTATGTTTCCTACTTCTATAATATACAGTGGTACCTGGGTTTAAGAGTAACTTGGATTGAGAGTGTTTTGCAAGTAGAGCTCACAGTTTTTCAAAATTGTAACATGGTTTAAGAGCTCCCTGTACTGGGTGGGTGTGGGGGGGGGGGATGGGGGAGGGGCATGGTCTGTATAGTGGGGTCTACAGCACTGTACTCTAACCCAGGAAGTCTCCCTCACCTTCCAAATCATAGCAGATCCACTTCAAACAGGGGATTGCATCAGGGGACAGGACATCAGGGGACGGGACAGGACAGGACTCTACCCAGACAGAGTGCTGCATTTATGTGCCCACTAATGTCCTGCTCATTCCTTCATGCTGCTATAATGTGCCTGCACTTACACTCAGCTATACGGACTGCTGCTATAATGTGCCTCCACTTACACTCAGCTATACATACTGCTGCTATAATGTGCCTGCACTTACACTCAGCTATACGCACTGCTGCTATAATGTGCCTCCACTTACACTCAGCTATACGCACTGCTGCTATAATGTGCCTGCACTTACACTCAGCTATACCCACTGCTGCTATAATGTGCCTCCACTTACACTCAGCTATACACACTCAGCTATACACACTGCTGCTATAATGTGCCTGCACTTACACTCAGCTATACGCACTTCTGCTATAATGTGCCTCCACTTACACTTAGCTACACATACTGCTGCTATAATGTGCCTGCACTTACACTCAGCTATACACACTTCTGCTATAATGTGCCTCCACTTACACTCAGCTATATACACTGCTGCTATAATGTGCCTGCACTTACACTCAGCTATACACACTCAGCTATACACACTGCTGCTATAATGTGCCTGCACTTACACTCAGCTATACGCACTTCTGCTATAATGTGCCTCCACTTACACTTAGCTACACACACTGCTGCTATAATGTGCCTGCACTTACACTCAGCTATACACACTTCTGCTATAATGTGCCTCCACTTACACTCAGCTATATACACTGCTGCTATAATGTGCCTGCACTTACACTCAGCTATACACACTGCTGCTATAATGTGCCTGCACTTACACTCAGCTATACACACTGCTGCTATAATGTTCCTCCACCTACACTCAGCTATACACACTGCTGCTATAATGTGCTTCCACTCAGTGGAACTCATGTTATTCAGAATATAAAATCATTATTTTAGGGGTGTGGAACCAATTGTCTGCATATCAGTGATTTCATCTGGAAAAATTTGCTTTGTGGATTTGGATTTGGATTACAAGCGCGGTCCCAGAACGGATTATGCTCATAATCCAAGGCACCACTGTATATATATTTCCTATTAATATTATATTTATATATTTTATATTTGATTTTATATTTTCTTATAATTTTAGTTTTTTTTTTTCTAGAATCTTTTCCTATATTTCCATTTATGGCTTTTTTCTCTCTTTTGTGTCTGTTTTATATGTTTAACCTTTTTAATTGCAATGTTAACTTTTTTATATGCCACAGAAAAAGAAGTCGGCACTACTAAGTTACACTGACCACCCACTTTAGGTGTTCATCTAGTCAGACCATTGCTGATGGGCCTAGCCTTATGGTGCATTTACATAGAGAGATTTATCTGACAGATTATTGAAGCCAAAGCCAGGAATGGATTTGAAAAGAGGAGAAATCCCAGTCTTTCCTTTATTACCTGTTTCAAAAATCTGTCAGATAAATCTGTCTGTGTAAACGTACCATTAGTTGGTGCTCAGTGACATCATTAAATAGCAGTCCACAGTTGTATCATTCAAAGAAATAATCACGGCACTTAACAGCATGTCCTTAAAGTGAATGTGTCAATTAATTTTTTTTTTTACTGATGAGAGTCAGATACTAAATTGTGTTTTTTTTATTTTACTTTGTCTATTTTCTGACATTGCCTGGGCTTTTTTTTAACGGCATTTAGTGACATACTTTACAGCAAGCCTCATGGACATAGACAAAAATAGGCAGACTCTGTCCCCTTGAGATAAATATGAAACATCTTGCGAGTGCTCTGTGGCCTTTGAAAAGATCCTACACAGTAATCTGCTATGGTCTCCTCTATCTACTGGTGTCACATGACGCTGCAATGCAGTACAGATCACTTTACAGCAGCCTCCACTTATCACAACAGACACAACAGGAAGTCTCAGCTTAGTTTCAGCCCCAGTGGTGAGAATGAAACTGCAAGTTCTCAGGATTTTTTTTATCATATAGATAGAAAGATGGAAAATTAAAAAAATAATTAGCCAAAAATTTGTAAAAAAAATATGTTCAACATAAAAACATTAGTCCTTTTCTGATGACACATTCCGTTTAATTCTTCTTCTGCATTGTGCTGTGTTTACATCGCAGAGACAGACCAATGAAGGTTTTGAACCACCTGCGCTTTGTCAAACCCACACTCTTGACAAAGTGCAAGTGGCGCGAAACTTTCGTTGGTTTGTCTCTGCAATGTGACCACTGCTCAATGAAGAAGAATAAGTGAGGACATGCTGTTGAGTGCTTATGGATGATACATTACATGTTTTTAAAACTTTCTACAACATTTGCATCTTTGTATTTAGCGTTCTCACATTTCTTATTGTTCTAATATCCTCTTTTTTAAAAATATTTTATGTTATTGTATTATATTTTTGTTATTATATTTTATATTATTTTATTATATTTTTATTATTTTATTCTTTGTAATCACTTCACATTTTTTATTTGTTTCGCATTCAAATCTCTTTAAAAAAAACCAAAAAAACAATTGCATTGTACGATAATTGTCAGGGACGGGGAGGTAGGGACAACACACATCGATGAGCCCTAATACTGAACCCACCAACTGTCCCTACCGACTTGGCACAAACGGTCCTAGACAGCTGCGGACAACCACGAAGACGTTCCCTGTACTAGATACATGCACACAGAACAAGACAGACAAACAAACACAATAAAGTATAGCCAAACAAGCATGGTTAGAACCAAATGGGCAACGTAGTACAAAATCAGGTAACAATCGCATAATCAAAAAGTCAAGCAAGAGGTCAAGTAACAAAGTCGAGCAAGCAGAGGGAGTTAGGACGGGGATCACAGGAATAGACCGGGGGAGCTGGGACCAGGGTATGAAACCTAATAGCAGCGCTGAGAGATTGCCTCAGCTTTCTTTTATGATGACCAAGAGCCCGGTCCGGATCCCCATTGGACCGGCGCTCTGATCTTCCATGTTCCGGACAGGTAGAGAAACCAGTCAGTCAAAAGACTTAGCTGTATGAATCAAGCTAGCAGTGATCAGTTTAACTCCTGCATTGCCAGGAAGCTGAGAAGCAAGCGGGTGTGTCACACAAAAGGAAAAACAGGCCCAGTTCACACCAGGCTACTGCACATTCCTGACAACAATTGTGTTAACATTTAGACCATGAGAGAAATTTTTAAATCTGCCTGTTTTGAGTATTCACCCAAAAATGCACATTATATGGGATTTGCGCCCAATTTATCATGTGCGCAGGCCTACGTCTGGTCAGTACCAGGTGAATATGTTTGGGCAATTTTTTTTTTTTCTGCAAATATTTTTATCCACAAATTGATGAATATTTTGTTAAATTAGTCCTATTTGGGTAAAATACAGACAAACATGTAAGCATAGCCTGAAGCTATATTTTTTGTATGTTTTTGTGAATTCACGTTTTATATTAGTTCAATGTGATTCGTTTTAGGAAATATAGAATACAACCAAAAAGTATACATTGAAAGTTATAATACACATGTATACACAGACTTACTGTATCTCAGCTGGTCCTCGGGGGTTAATGTCCTCATATCTACACAGTTGGAGACCGCTACATTGATGATGTGCCAGATGAGGACTGGAGTAACATATCAGGTTAGAATGTTATTTTTACCTTTAAACCACTATAGACACTAGGTGGCGCTCACTGACACTCATTGGCCCGTCTAAACTTTAAACGCCAAGTGACACCACACATTCACTCAGCAGGTGGCGTTTGACTGCAAGAAATAAAAGTGCATGTTCTACAGAGTTACCGTAACACAATGGTAAGTTCCATTCTATTCTATTAAGGAACAGTGTAAAATCTTCGCTGCCAGACACCACAGAGATCCCAGCACCACAGCCACAACTAAGGATCCGTCAACAGGAACCAATCTCCCCCTTTATCTTTCATGCTGCAAAACCCCATTACATCCTGCGACTAATCCTAGATTACAAAGTTATATTCTTGTACATAGGAACAGTATTATAGCAGTTATATTCTTGTATATAGAGGGCAGTATTATAGTTATATTCTTGTATATAGGAGCAGTATTATAGTAGTTATATTCCTGTATATAGGAGCAGTATTATAGTAGTTATATTCCTGTATATAGGAGCAGTATTATAGTAGTTATATTCCTGTATATAGGAGCAGTATTATAGGAGCAGTATTATAGTAGTTATATTCTTGTATATAGGAGCAGTATTATAGTAGTTATATTCCTGTATATAGGAAACAGTATTATAGTAGTTATATTCTTGTATATAGGAGCAGTAGTATAGTAGTTATATTCCTGTATATAGGGGCAGTATTATAGTAGTTATATACTTGTATATAGGAGCAGTAGTATAGTAGTTATGTTCCTGTATATAGGGAGCAGTATTATAGTAGTTATATTCTTGTATATAGGAGCAGTATTATAGTAGTTATATTCTTGTATATAGGAGGCAGTATTATAGTAGTTATATTCTTGTATATAGGGAGCAGAATTATAGTAGTTATATTCTTGTATATAGGAGCAGTATTATAGTAGTTATATTCCTGTATATTGGGGCAGTATTATAGTAGTTATATTCCTGTATATAGGAGCAGTATTATAGTAGTTTTATTCTTGTAAATAGGGGGCAGTATTATAGTAGATACAGTATATTCTTGTATATAGGGGGCAGTATTATAGTAGTTATATTCTTGTATAGAGGAGGCAGTATTATAGCAGTTATATTCTTGTATATAGCAGTATTATAGTAGTTATATCCCTGTATATAGGAGAAGTATTATAGTAGTTATATTCTTGTATATAGGAGCAGTATTATAGTAGTTATATGCTTGTATATAAGGAGCAGTATTATAGTAGTTATATTCTTGTATATAGGAGCAGTATTATAGTGGTTATATTCTTGTATATTGGAGGCAGTATTACAGTAGTTATATCCCTGTATATAGGAGCAGTATTATAGTAGTTATATTCTTGTACATAGGGGGCAGTATTATAGTAGTTATATTCGGGTACAGCCGCTTATAGAGAAGATTACAAAATAGATCATGCTTCAGACAGGTCATTAGAGGTAACAGCACTATTTGTGCTATTTGATCGCCTCCTCTTCTTGTCTTTATACCATGTTGAAGGATAAACTTTATCTGAGCAACATTTGTCATTGGCCACTAAGACCTTGTTTTTTTCCATTTGTAGTTGCTCTGTAATGTTGTCGGTTTCTCAAGGTTTGCAGGGCCAGTTTCATACTTAGTGTGGCCCTGGACATAACTGAAAGTTGCCCCTCCAAATGCTGAAAAATCATACCAACAATACCTGCTATATACTATAGTGATTATACAAAGACTAACATTACTTTTAATACCACTAAATAAAACCGCCACCTAAGGAACGTTACCATTACCGCTAAATACTGAGTGGATAATATCATAATACTGTTACTGAATAAAACCATTATACAACAATCCATATTCCCCCATACAATGACCATAAGACTGTATATACCAGGTCAGCACGGGATCTATATGCCATATAAGAGATAGCAGTTACATCCACAGGGGACATTCTGCCTGCACTGGTGGATATGGCTTTTGATGAGTAGGCCCCCCATTAGGTATGTAGCTCCCCACAGTAGTTAGAGCCCCAATAGATATATCTATCCAGTGAGTAGGTATGTCCTTAAGGAGTTAGGCAGGTAGGGTTCCTCCAGTATCCCAATCCCTCATTAGATAAGTAGATCGATAGATGTAGGAAGGCAAGTAAGAAACGCATAAGGTGGGTCCCCAGTAAGGTAGATAGGTCCCCAGTAGGTGGACATGCCTCTCATCAGGTATTTCACACCCTCCCTCTTTAAATACGGCTAGAAGGTGTGTTTGTTACCATCAGGTTGCGGGGCAGGTTGTAGGTAGTGCAGGAGGGAAGTTTTACTTTCTCTTCTTTAGACTGATGCAGTGTTGTAGCCCCCATCTGCCATATAACTGCTCAGTACAACTCCCCTATTGCAACAGAGAAGAGCCAGCTGGGTGACAGGGGGGCCTTCCCTTGTCTAATGTCATAGTCACTGCTGACTACAGCATCTAAGTAGATAAACAGTTGGAACTAGAGATATCTCTGCTCCTGACCATCACAGATGAGCATACTCACCATGTATGGAGCATTCTCACCATGTGCAGAACATACTCACCATGTGCGGAGCATACTCACCATGTGCGGAACATGCACACCATGTATGGCGCATACTTACCATGTGTGGAGCATACTCACTATGTATGGAGAATACTCACTATGTGTGAAGCACATTCACCATTTGAAGAGCATACTCACCTGCGGAGAATTCTCATCATATGGAAAACATACTTACCCATGTGTGAAGCATACTCATCATATGTGGAGCATACTCACCAGGGATGGAGTATTCTCACCATATGTGAAGAACATTCACCATGTCCGGAGCATACTCACCTTGTGCGGAGAATACTCACCATGTGTGGAGCATACTCACCTTGTGCGGAGAATACTCACCATGTGTGGAGCATACTCACCATGTATGGACTGTATTCAGTCATGTGTGGAGCATACTTACCCTGTGTGGAGCATATTCACCCTGCGTGGAGCATACACACACATGTGTGGAGCATACTCACTATGTGCGGAGAATATTCACCTTGTGTGTAGCATACTCACCAGGGGGGAGATTAATCATACATGGTGTAAAGTTAAATTGGCTCTGTTGCCCCTAGCAACCAATCAGATTCCACCTTTCATTTTCCAAAGAGTCTGTGAGGAATAAAATGTGGAATCTGATTAGTTGCTAGGGGCAACTGAGCCAGTCTCACTTTACACCATGTTTGATAAATCTCCCCCCCCCATGTGTATACTCATTATGAGCAAGGACATTTTTTAGGGAAAAAAGCAGAGATGTTCTTCTAACAATGGACATCCCCTTTGTTCTCCATGTTGCCATGCTTTGTACCTTTTTTTGTGTGTTCAATCACCCGACTACTTCATTCTAATATAATGTATAATACAACATAACAAGGTGCACAAACACTGAGTAATATGGGGGCGCTATCTCCTCCTCCTCCTCTTTTATCCATACTTGGTGCATCTTATCATCTAGTCACTTACATGGCACTTGACACCATTGATACTGTAACAGTCTTTAGTGCTGGAGGCGCCATCAGGGGTGAAACAGTGTGTGGCGGAGAGATTAGATTGTGAGCTCCTGGGACTGGCAGTGATGTGAGGGATCAAACAACACATGATCCGTATATGAATAACACACTATGACACCGTGACTCTTTCAGTGGCTTTTGTTGTATTACATGACATGATATCACACTGCAGACGGTCATCCCTACATCTCTACAGTAATAACAGTCCATGTCGGGGGGAGGGGAGGCCAAACTTCTGCTTTATATACTGTGAGCGCGCAACTTTCACTTTTGATTCTTGTTCTCTAGTTGTAGTTCTCACGATTCTTATTCACCTTCCAACCAAAGTCAGGATGTGAAATTAGTGACCGCCCAGTGTTACAACGAGAGGTCACACAGAGGTCACCAGGACATCTATAAAGTATAGAGCAAATCAGTCATAGATATAGCAGATAGTCTTCGTGTTCACACAGGACAGTATTATAGTAGTTATGGTTCAGGGAAGAAAAAGAGTGCTGCACCTCACACCTATGGCTGATACTAGAACCTCTCGGCTGCATAAAAAACAACAGAATTCTTTATGTGAATTGATCAAGCCACACTGCCCCATGTACCTCGTGCAGGTATCTGATACACATGGATCCCTACACTAAGTCCACACTGTGCCGGTCAGTGACCACCACCCCCGCAGGCGTGCACAGTCAGGAAAGGGAGGCCATGGAACGGCCCTGTAACCCCCATGCCACAGGAACAGTCCCAAAAATGCCACACCAAAACCCAGCCAGCACCACCGGCGGAGGAAGCTGCCCCCAAACAGCACAAGTCTGGATAAGGTATTGCACTCACCATAGCTATCACAGATAGAATGAGACAGACAGGAGGGATTAAAACCATGAGCACTCAGGTGTCTCCTGCTAATTGCGGTCATGTGGGTCTCACCGGGATGAGTGCAAAACACGGAGAAAAGAGAGAAACAAAATACGGTTCAGGGAAGAAAAAGAGTGCTGCACCTCACACCTATGGCTGATACTAGTACCTCTCGGCTGCATAAAAAACATCAGAATTCTGTATGTGAATTGATCAAGCCACACTGCCCCATGTACCGCGTGCAGGTATCTGATACACATGGGTCCCTACACTAAGTCCACACTGTGCCAGTCAGTGACCACCACAGGTCTCCCTCTCTGAACAGCTCACACTCCTTTATAAGACCCACATGACCAAAATTAGCAGGATATGCCTGTGCTCACATGTCTGGACCCTATGTCTTCCCCATTCTGTGAGAGCAGCAATGGTAAGTGTAATACCATATCCATACTTGTGTCGTTTCGGGGCAGCCTTCCCCGCCGGTGGTGCTGGCTGGGTTTTGGTGGGGCTTTTTGGGTCTGGTCCTGTGACATTGGGGTTGCAGGGCCGTTCCATGGCCTCCCTTCCCTGCACGTGCACGCTTTGCGGGGTTGGCGGTCGCTGACCGACACGGTGTGGACTTAGTGTAGGGACCCGTGTGGACCAGAGGACCTGCGCGGTGGTACACGGGGCAATATGGCTTGATCAATTCATATACAGACACTCTGGTGTTGATTTTTAATATAGGCCTAGCGGCATTAGTATCAGCCATAGACGGGATGTGCAGCGGTTCCATTCTCTCCAGTTCGTGTATTATAGTAGTTATATTCCTGTATATAGGAGCAGTATTATAGTAGTTATATTCTTGTATATAGGAGCAGTATTATAGTAGTTATATTCTTGTATATAGGAGCAGTATTATAGTAGTTATATTCTTGTATATAGGAGCAGTATTATAGTAGTTATATTCTTGTATATAGGAACAGTATTATAGTAGTTATATTCCTGTATATAGGAGCAGTATTATAGTAGTTATATTCCTGTATATAAGAGCAGTATTATAGTAGTTATATTCCTGTATATAGGAGCAGTATTATAGTAGTTATATTCTTGTATATAGGAGCAGTATTATAGTAGTTATATTCTTGTATATAGGAGCAGTATTATAGTAATATTCTTGTATATAGGAAGCAGTATTATAGTAGTTATATTCTTGTATATAGGAGGCAGTATTATAGTAGTTATATTCTTGTATATAGGAGCAGTATTATAGTAGTTATATTCCAAACGTAGAAAAGAGAGCTTGCACTCACCCAAAAAGTAGCTGCAAATCAATCCATTTATTCAGTCTTGGCAGACGTGAGTGGCCAAGACTGAATAAATGGATTGATTTGCAGCTACTTTTTGGGTGAGTGCAAGCTCTCTTTTCTACGTTTGGAATATATTTACTTTGCTATAGCTTTTTGCACCCCTATGCTGCCCTCCATCGCCTAGATTCCTCACGCACATGATCCTAGCTCATGGGTATACAGCTGATACTACACAGACTTTGGTGCTAACTCAGACCTGCTCCACAAGTTATTAGAGTAGTTATATCCCTGTATATAGGAGGCAAAATTATAGTAGTTATATTCTTGTATATAGGGGGCAGTATTATAGTAGTTATATTCTTGTATATAAGAGCAGTATTATAGTAGTTATATTCTTGTATATAGGGAGCAGTATTATAGTAGTGATATTCTTGTATATAGGGGCAGTATTATAGTAGTGATATTCTTGTATATAGGAGCAGTATTATAGTAGTTATATTCTTGTATATAGGAGGCAGTATTATAGTAGTTATATTCCTGTATATAGGAGCAGTATTATAGTAGTTATGGTCCAGGAGAGAAAAGAGTGCTGCACCTCACACCTATGGCTGACACTAGTGCCTCTCGGCTGCATAAAAAACATCAGAATTTTGTGTATGAATTGATCAAGCCACACTGCCCCATGTACCGCGTGCAGGTATCTGATGCACATGGGTCCCTACACTAAGTCCACACTGTGCCGGTCAGTGACCACCACCCCCGCAGGCGCGCACAGTCTGGGAAGGGGGGCCATGGAACGGCCCTGTGACCCCCATATCACAGGACCAGACCCAAAAATGCCACACCAGAACCCGGCCAGCACCGCCGGCGGAGAAGGTCGCCCCCAAACAGCACGAGTCTGGATGAGGTATTGCGCTCACCATAGCTGCTGCAGACAGAATGGGAAAAAACAGGAGGGATTAAAAGCATGTGCACTCAGGTGTCTCCTGCTGATTGCGGTCATGTGGGTCTCACCAGGAGGAGTGCAAAAACACTGAGAAAGAAAGAAAGCAAAATGCAATACAGGAGAGAAAAGAGTGCTGCACCTCACACCTATGGCTGACACTAGTGCCTCTTGGCTGCATAAAAAACATCAGAATTTTGTGTATGAATTGATCAAGCCACACTGCCCCATGTACCTCGTGCCGGTATCTGATACACATGGGTCCCTACACTAAGTCCACACTGTGCCGGTCAGTGACCACCACCCCCGCAGGCGTGCACAGTCAGGAATCATAGTAGTTATATTCCTGTATATAGGGGTCAGTATTATAGTAGTTATATTCCTGTATATAGGGGGCAGTATTATAGTAGTTATATTCTTGTATATATGAGCAGTATCATAGTAGTTATATTTTTGTATATAGGATCAGTATTATAGTAGTTATATTCTTGTATTTAGGACCAGTATTATAGTAGTTATATCCCTGTATATAGGAGCAGTATTATGGTAGTTATATCCCTGTATATAGGAGCAGTATTATAGTAGTTATATTCCTGTATATAGGGGGCAGTATTATAGTAGTTATATTCTTGTATATAGGAGCAGTATTATAGTAGTTATATTCTTGTATATAGGGGGCAGTATTATAGTAGTTATATCCCTGTATATAGGAGCAGTATTATAGTAGTTATATTCCTGTATATAGGATCAGTATTATAGTAGCTATATTCTTGTATATAGGAGCAGTATTATAGTAGTGATATCCCTGTATATAGGAGCAGTATTATAGTAGTTATATCCCTGTATATAGGAGCAGTATTATAGTAGTTATAAACAGGGATCAAGAAACAGAGTCTCGCACTCACCGGACTGAAGATGCAAGTGGTTTATTTCCGATACATCAGAGTAGGCTAGGCGGGGAGAGGGGAGATGGTGGAGCAGGTGTGTTCAGCAGGAGCAACAAAATGTTTCACATTTTGAAACATTTTGTTGCTCCTGCTGAACACACCTGCTCCACCATCTCCCCTCTCCCCGCCTAGCCTACTCTGATGTATCGGAAATAAACCACTTGCATCTTCAGTCCGGTGAGTGCGAGACTCTGTTTCTTGATCCCTGTTTATATATCCTGCTTTATCTGTCTCTGCACCGCCGCTCCACGGTTCGGATACAGCCTGTTTGCCGCATACTCCAGTCCCGGGTTTCCAACATTGGGTGTACCTTGCAGTTAGTGCCGGCCGGAATTCTCACCATACGATTATAGTAGTTATATTCCTGTATATAGGGGGCAGTATTATAGTAGTTATATTCTTGTATATAGGAGCAGTATTATAGTAGTTATATTCTTGTATATAGGGGGCGCTATTACAGTAGTTATAGTCATGTACATGAGCATGTAAAGTGCAAGCATTGTTTATTCATTAGGATTTGTGACAAGTCTATACTGTAGATTTATAGTCCTGAGATGTCGTGCAGAACAGGTTGAAGGAAGGCAATAAATTACTATATACCCTACTGGAAAATATCTGGATTACTTCGCTGGCCTCTTATTCCCAATCCTCTCCATATCTCAGTGTACAGCTTTGTCATTGATAAATGGACTATGTCCGATCTGCCAGAAGTGATGGTTTCCAGAGGTCTGAGCTATAGAAAACCTGCTGTATATTCACCTCCTTTAATACATTTAGTGCCAAAATAACCACTTTTGCTGCGTGTCAGGTTAAGCCAGGGAAAATACATTAGCAAGAAGATTGTGAACTCGAAGAAACAGGAATGTGCAAAGTCAAATTATTTTAAAGATGAAAGATTAAAAATATTTGAAGGAGATTTTTTTGGCGTAGATGAGTGCCAGAGGTGGAGCGGGTTCTGACACTCAGGCGGTACTGTGCACAACCTAAAGAGGTTCTTCAGTTATGTTGCAATCTCTTATGGACTTCACCTTCAAGTGGCTCTTAGGGTCTTGAAACTTATGCAGCTCTCTATTACAGGGAGAAGTCACACAGGATCCTGTACTGCACTATGTCCCGGGTGTGCGACACTTCAAGTGGAAGCATGCCCAGTGCGATTGATTATGATGAAGATGACGGGTTTAGGATCCCAGCAGGGAGGCTCCTTCCTCTGTCTGTACAGAGCACATAGGGATCTGTAACCTGCACAATCCCACTGAAAGCCTCCATTATCCGGCACCACATTCTTCACATTATGTCCTCAGGCCGAGGGGGAGAGACAACATTATTGCTTTAAAAGCTCAGAAATGAAAAGAAGAACAAAAGACAAGTGAAATCCCCACAAGTATGAAGGTAGCCGCCCTGTGGGGCTCTGTATATACCTTCAAGAGGGATGGGTGTTATAGTAGATAATACAAGCCCCAGCCTGACACTCTACATTATACGTCACGTTCCCTGGCCCCTAAGGTGAGGTCATTTATCTGAAACTAAAGGAGCGTACAGGTATATATGAGGACGGAAACAATGAAGGACAAAGACATCCATTATAGTGCGGATAAACTGTGTAATAATGATCAATAAACTATATATCGTTAACCATTATCATAATCCCATCACTTCTCACATATTTATATGTCCATAGGTTGCTCTGGTAGTTTGCCTCCAGTAGGTAGTTTTGCTTCTGTAAGAAGGTAGGTTGGCTGCACTATGAAGTATGTAATTTTCCCTCTGCTGCTAGGACACAAATGTAGAAATGTAGTTTCCTCTAGTATGTAGTTGGCTCCTGTAGGTAGTTAGGCCTCAGTACATAGTCCATCACCTGTAGGTATGATTCCCTGTAGATAGGTTGTTTCCTCTAGTATGTAGTTGCCACGTTAGGTAGTTAGGCCTCAGTAGATAGTCTGTCACCTGTAGGTATGATTCCCTGTAGATAGGTTGTTTCCTCTAGTATGTAGTTGCCACGTTAGGTAGTTAGGCCTCAGTAGATAATCTGTCACCTGTAGGTAGGATCCCCTGTAAGCAGGTTGGTTCCTCTAGTATGTACTTGGCCACTTTAGGTAGTTAGGCCTCAGCAGATAGTCTGTCACCTCTAGGTAGGTTGTTTCCTCTAGTATGTATTTGGCCACTTTAGGTAGTTAGGCCTCAGTAGATAGTCTGTCACCTGTAGGTAGGTTGTTTCCTCTAGTATGTATTTGGCCACTTTAGATAGTTAGGCCTCAGTAGATAGTCTGTCACCTGTAGGTAGGATCCCCTGTAAGTAGGTTGTTTGCCTCATGTGTGTAGGAACCTCTTGTAGGCAGGCAGTTTGTCCCAATAAGTAATTTCCCCCCCTCTCTATGTACAACCTCCTTTCGGTAGTTTTTTCCCCCGAATTTAGGACTACCTTTTAGGTAGGGAGTTTGCACAATAGATAATTTTCCGCATTGGTAGGTACAACCTCCTGCACATAGCTTCCCCCTGTAGTAGGACCTCCTGTAGTTTGACCCAGTAGGTAGTTAAACCTCTGAGTAGGAAGTAGGAAGGTAATTTTTCCCCCTATACTTTACGTAGCCCCCCTTCCCTCGCATTCTCTTCCTACTATGAGAAAGCTTCCGAGCCAAAACAGGTTGGGAATGTCTCATCCTTTAGTAGGACACACCAACATAATGACGGCACTCATTGTACACCTGTGCGTCCTGAAATCACAGTCACCTCTGGCATTGAAGACTGATAGAGAAAGGAGCCATTGGCGATACTTACAACCAAGCACTACTTTATCTTGTAAATGCGTCCTAAGGATGTGCTTATAGTTAAGAGCGGCATTAAGCCAGAAGATATTAAAAAAAAACCTTCACTTCTTAAAGGGGTCCAGACCCATATGACAACCCTATAGGTTCATCACTGCCCTGACCTTCAGCCTGTTAACCATGACTGTACTCTGCCTACCCTGACCTCGTCCTTCATGGCTTTTATCTTCTACCTTCTCTTTTGGCGCCAAATTGGAAACATCAGCTTCTTCTTTCAAAAATGATACCGTAGGTAGTAACAGGGGTTAGGGGTCACACCTCCGTGCAGTGACTTAGGGTAAATGTTCAGATAAATCCTTGGACTCTTGGGTTCTTTCACACATCCGTTTAGTTGCGGCATAGATCACCAATTTTCTGAGGACCCTGAGAAAGCTGTTTCTGAAAACTGTAATGGAGAAAACTTTTATTGTCACCGATGTTTCCAGGAACGATTGTCAAGTAGAGGATAACGGGAGGAAGTTTTATCTCCGAAGGGAAATGTTTGAATGTTAGACAACTTTGAAGGTGCTTGCCTGTGGTCAGAGATGGGATCCTTGTCTGATAGTGTCTGCATCCACTTGTGGTTACACCGCCGCCGGGTGGTACAGAATCCACGCCCTGAAGTGAGGGATCCATAGGTTACACTGTGTAACCTGCACCCACCCGTGAGCTTAAGACTTCTGGAACAATGGAATAATGCCCCAGGAAAAAGCTTCTCTTGTGTTCTTCATGTGAACGAGCCAACATGAGGCTATAGTTGGCCAAACATGTCAGATATTTGTTGGCCAAATGTTTGTTCATTCAACAGCAGCAGCTCTCTCCCCTAAAAAGCACACAGGATACCTCCATACAGTGCCAAGTTAATACACAGCCTATGTGATACCGCCAGTGAGAATATAATACTACAATATACATAAGATACTATACCCCCATACAGTGCCAAGATAATACGGCAATACACAACCTATAAGATACTGCCATACAGTGAGAATATAATACTACAATATACAGTCTATATAATACCGCCATACAGTATGAAACTAGTACTCCAACATACAACTTACATAATACCTCCAAACAGTGTAAATATAATACTGCAATATACAGCCCATATAATACATCTATACAGTGTGAAAATACTACTGCAACATACCACTCACATAATAACTCCATACAGAGTAACTATAATACCTCCATAAAGTGTGAAAATCATACTTTAACGTACAGTCAATATAATACCTCCATACAGTGCCAAGATAATATGGCAATACACAGCCTATATGATACCGCCATACAGTGAGAATATAATACTGCAATTTACAGTCCATATAATACCTCCATACAGTGCAAAGATAATATGGCAATACACAGCCTATATGATACTGCCATACAGTGTGAATATAATTCTGCAATATACAGTCTATATAGTACTGCCATACAGTGTGAAAATACAACTCACATACATACAACTCACATAATACCCCAAACAGTGTAAATATAATACAGCAATATACAGTCCATATAATACCTCCATACAGTGTGAAAATACCACTGCAATAAACAGTCCATATAATACCTCCATACAGTGTACATATATTACCTCCATACAGTGTGAAAATACTACTGCAACATCCAACTCACATAATACCTCAATACAACGTGAATATAATACTGCAATATATGGACCACATAATACCTCCATATAGTGCCAATATAATACTGCAATATATAGACCACATAATACCTCCATACAGTGTGAATATAATACTGCCATATATAGACCACATAATACCTCCATATAGTGTGAATATAGTACTGCCATATATAGACCATATAATACCTCCATACAGTGTGAATATAATACTGCTATATATAGACCACATAATACCTCCATATAGTGTGAATATAGTACTGCCATATATAGACCACATAATACCTCCATACAGTGTGAATATAATACTGCTATATATACAGACAACATAATACCTCCATACAGTGTGAATATAATACTGTTATATATAGACCACATAATACCTCCATACAGTGTGAATATAATACTGCTATATATATAGACCACATAATACCTCCATACAGTGTGAATATAATACTGCTATATACAGACCACATAATACCTCCATACAGTGTGATTATAATACTGCTATATACAGACCACATAATACCTCCATACAGTGTGAATATAATACTGCTATATACAGACCACATAATACCTCCATACAGTGTGAATATAATACTGCTATATACAGACCACATAATACCTCCATACAGTGTGAATATAATACTGCTATATACAGACCACATAATACCTCCATACAGTGTGAATATAATACTGCCATATATAGACCACATAATACCTCCATACAGTGTGAATATAATACTGTTATATATAGACCACATAATACCTCCATACAGTGTGAATATAATACTGCTATATATATAGACCTTATAATACCTCCATACAGTGTGAATATAATACTGCTATATACAGACCACATAATACCTCCATACAGTGTGAATATAATACTGCCATATATAGACCATATAATACCTCCATACAGTGTGAATATTATACTGCCATATATAGACCACATAATACCTCCATCCACTGACCTCTGGAATCCATGGAGGTGACGTCATCTCCAGCTCCCAGAACTCCCTCTCTAATCAGTGATATCATTTCCCATCATTACACTCTGGTGTAACTATTCTCTATAGAGAGGGAGAAAAGCCACATTCAGGAAACTAAAGTTAAAGTAATTAGATTATTGTTGTTGGGAGGAGGGGATTTCCTCTGTGACTATGGTGACCGGTTATATGTATTTATATCAACCCTTATAAGCCTCTTATGAGCCTTAGGGTATGTTCACACTGAGCAAATACGGTGGAATCCCGCAGTGCTTAGTATTCTGCTGTGAGTAAATGAGAGGGAGCGTGCTTCTCCACTGCCGCATATCACTTCTTTGAGCGGAGAGCGGCGGCTGCGGAGCAGCGTGTGCTCTCCCATAGATGAACTATGGGACACTGAGACAGGCGGGATTCCGCGGCGTGACTTTCTGCCTGTTTTACTCAGTGTGAACATACCCATAGTGTGGGCCTCATCTGCTGACTGCGCCATTTCTGGTCACCTTATTTCACAATAGACTCCCCATCTTAAAGGGACCAACCACACTGAAAATAATTTTCAATATGTAATGCATGATATAGAGAAGATTGAGCTGAGCAGATTGATATTTATATTTTTTTTATAGAAAAAGATTTAGTAGAACTTATTGATCTCAACTCATTCTGGACTTAGGAGTCCAGTGGGCGGTCTTAATCAGGGATTGACATTCTTCCAGTATGAGTGTGGATAAGCAGTTAAAAGTTCAGTGGGCGGTCCTCATTAGTGATTGACATTCTTCCAGTATGAGTGTGGATAAGCAGTTAAGAGTCCAGTGGCCGGTCCTAATCAGTGATTGACATTCTTCCAGTATGAGTGTGGATAAGCAGTTAAGAGTTCAGTGGGCGGTCCTAATCAGTGATTGACATTCTTCCAGTATGAGTGTGGATAAGCAGTTCAGAGTCCAGTGGGCGGTCCTAATCAGTGATTGACATTCTTCCAGTATGAGTGTGATTAAGCAGGTCAGAGTTCAGTGGGCGGTCCTAATCAATGATTGACAGTTATCTGCTTAAGTTCTACTGAATCTTTTCCCACGTTATATATCAATCTGCTCAGCTTCTCCTGCTCTATAACATGGTGTCCACAGATATGATATATTTTTCAACGTGACAGAATCCCTTTAAATCTTGAAACCCATCTAGGTCCAGTTAGAAGGCATCTGGAGAACTTTCATGGCTGCATGGTGTTTCCTTTTACCCCTAGATCTCATGACCCAGTCCTTGTGTCCACATTCATGGAGCACGTCTCTATATATCTCCTGTCCTGGACTTTATAGTACACCTATTCTCAGACATGATGATTGTTTCCTCCCATGTACTCTAAGATATCGTATACATTGCCCTATAATATAGCATTGCATTGTAGATCTATTCACTTCATCGGCCACTGGTTGACCCTCCCATGGGGGTGCTCTAAAGTTCAATGTCTCGTTGTATAGACGTACATGTCCTGATTGGCCACAAACTGGACATGTGACTCGGAAAGTAACAGCTGGCTGCATTTAGTTCTTATCAGGTTCAGAATGATCCAGTTTTGAGAAATTTCTCCCATGTTGGGTCACCTGGTCTTCAACATGGAGATGTCAATGAGAAAAATGTTCCTTGACTCCGCAGCCCCAGCACCCCAAAATGTAGATCATTTCTGCTTCTCCGAGCTATTGAGTTACTCGGCTACATCATTCCAGTTCAGCCCCCGTGTCTACAAGTGACCGGGACTCGGAGGTCCGCCAGACATTCATCTAATTCATTTACACGACTCCACATATAATCGCTTGGGTCGCCTGCAGGTCAAGAGCTCTGGAAATAGATTCTGCCTCCGCTCATTGGGACTATATGGAGTTTGTCATCTTACCACTCCAAAACAAGTCCCTGTGTGACAGCCGTGGCGGTTCTGAGTCATGCTAAAAAGAAAAATGAGTCGACTCCAGAGCTCAGAGGAAGGAACACGTAAGGTGACTCCAGTGAAAATCTGGTGCAAGAATCAAGGGTCGGACACAGACGTCGTCTCCCGCTGATGTAGACTCCACAGAGAACTTATTAGTCATCCCTACCACTAGGCAGCCCATGGCGTCAACCTGAAGACTGGTCTGTGTGTCACGATCTACAGGAATATGGAGATGTGGTTGTCCAAAATTACAATATGTAGTTATGTCCCAGACAATCCATATAGGAGGAGGAGTAAGCTACTGTGCGAACTGTGTGAACATCACTTTCCAGCATTCCTTGTATCACAATTTTTGGATATGTCCTCTATAAGCGGTCACAGGGTTATTGTTCAGACAATATTGCTTCTGAGCACCATATAAGAGGAGAGGTTAGCCATTCCCCCATCACCATCACCACCACCACTATTAAGCTCTCCCTCCCAGCATTCCTTGTATTATTGCTTCTGGATACCTCCAAGGAAAAGAGAAACATTTGGTCATGATCATGGATGCACTAGATGTACATGGAGATGTACGGGAAGGTTGTGTCACTATGGTTGGCTTCCAGGGACCCGAGAGACAATGAGGATCTTCTGGTGATGGAGAAGACCTGCAGGAGCTTACATGGTTCCTCTCCGAGAAGTCTGGGGGACATATGGCTGAACCAATAAGAGGAGGCCGACTTGCCTACTCCTTCTTCAATTATTCTGCTTGGTAACAACCAGCATTGTGACAAGATGATGTAACCTAACCACACTGGCCAACCATACAGATTGGATGTTGCGTCATCATTGGCCTCCACAGCCACAAAAGCCACAATCAATTCTGTAAGATTCTGTTTTCTCCAATAAAGTCATGAAAGGAAACCAGCAAGAGATAAAGCCTGCTGATCATTTTAAACCCTGCCATGCCATGGTAGTGTAGTGGTGAACGTCCCTACTCTCCTTACAAGAAATGGTCCTTCATATTTATGTAATGTCCCGGGACCTGTATAACAGCTATCATCAGTCTCAAGTTGTCACTTGAATGAAGAATCTCTAGAAAAGAGCCAGGGTATCATAAATCACTTTGCTTGTCACATGGCTAAACACAACCATTTTGCCCTGGGGTATAATGGATGGGCAGTGATAAACATTGCTTTGCATTGGACATTCTTAGTGAGGACACAAGTCAAGAATGTAAGGAGTTTGGTCACATGACCTTCTCTCTGTGTGTGGTCTAAGGGAGGAGTCTACCAGGTTCAGACCCTTTCTGGGTTAGAACTAATCCCTGAAAACCTAAGTCCAACCCTCTCTACGTTTTAGTTAGATACTGGCTTGACCATTGGAGTGACAACATCTAAACCAGCCCCCTCCTGTTTTCTAGACCCTACAACAGTGATGGCGAACCTTGGAACTTCAGTTGTTGTAAAACTAATTCCCATCATACCTTGGCAGCCAAAGTCATATCTTTGGTCGTCCAGGCATGATGGCAATTGTAGTTTTGCAACAGATGGAGGGCCGAGCCATCACTGCCCTACAACAAGTCTTAGGTTTAGTCGGTTTCCAGTTCTCAGTAACATCTACCTCAAGCCAGAGCCTTGTATGCAACAAAACCACCACAGATCCTCTTCACTTGTCACCTTAGATAGTTTTGGGTCTGCACCACATAGAATCTAGAAGGTTTTACTCAAGATGGCCTTCAGTCCACATTTAGAGGACAATTCTACTTTACAGAACCTGTTCCTGATTCAGGCAAGGGAAATTGTCAAGACTGGAGAGGGAAATCTGTACAAGGACTCTCCTTCAACAATGAAGGCTTTGGGGGCTTACGGTCCTTATGCCTTACACGTCGATACTGCTGAAGGGAACTGTGACCAAATTCTAAACATCTATTCCAAGTCTTGTATACCCTGTGCTGTATGAGAAGCCAATAATTGGATACCGGCACAGAGAAGGTCAGTAAAGTTTTGCTTTATCCCAATGCCCAAAGGTCTCATCACTGACCCATGGCTTGGCTCAAAGGAGACCCCTGGGTTATTTACACCACCTTGCCGCGTGACACAACACTACTTCTCCCAGCTAGCCTGCAGTATAACGCTCCTCATGTTTGCATTGCTATTCTGCTCGGAAAAAAAAATTCTACAATCCTGTAAGTCATCTATGTCCTAAATGTTAAGCGACAGTCTTCATTGATGAAGCTGCCGCCTCCTTTCTGGGGCCACATAAAGGGACAGAAGTTTCTCCAACTTTCACCTTCACATTGGACTCAAATCACTTGTGGGAGGAGGTTTCTGGCTGATGTAGTGGGGTCATGTTAGTTTTTGGCACACTGACACGTTCTCCCCATGCATTGAGCTGTAGCTTCCGGGGAGTCGGATCCTTTCTTTAATAGCAGCAACAAGGAGTGGCAGAAAGTAGGATAAAGTTATCGTGACTATGTAAACAGAGGCATTCCTGAGCTCTGCGCTCTTATCAACCTGTATTTCCACAATGCACCACCCCTCCTCCTACATTGCCAAATTCTCCCACCCACACGTGCAGGGTCCACGCCTCACATCACCGCCATCCTGGAATACAAAGACAGCAATTACTTGGATGCACTTAGTTTTATGGTCCTGCCATAGACAAGGGCTGTAGGGATTGTGGCAAAAATTGTAGTAGAAGAGGAGTAGATGTTAAAATAAGGTGGATATCTTTATAATGCATTAAATCCAGAAAACCACCATAATTAAAAGGGGTGACGTGTGGTGAGCAAAAAGTGAGTGACAGGGGAGCTGTATACACAGACTACACAGTGGGCTCCCATTATTGTCACCACTCCCTACTCCTGTGCGTGAAGGAGTCACGTGTGGTGAGCAAAAAGTGATGTGTAATGCCGGGTCATGGATTCACAGCGAGTGTCAACGCTGCTCTCATGCTGATCCATCACAAAGATGTATGCAGACCCATTCTTCCCTTTTCTGTTGGGCTGTCTTCTCAGATGAGTCACGTTATCTGCTTCATCGAACGGATGGATGTTGGCGTGTCAGGAGGGAAACATCAGAGAACAAATCCCATATTGCTGGAAAAACACAAGGTGGTGGGGGCAGCATTATGGTCAGGGGGGTGGAGGGTAGGGTTGATGTCCTCTGGGTCACTCAATCATGTGTAGGCACTTTCAATTCATCCTGGCAGATCACGTACACCAATACATGCTGATAGTTTCTCTTGATGTTCTAGTAAGAAATGTCTGACATTGTTTGGAAAAACCAACCAGGACCAAGACTACCCTGACCCCTAATTCCCAAGACCTGAACTCATTGAGAATCTTTGGGACCACCTGGATGATGGTGTTGGCTTTATGGACCCCCAGCAGCTGTGGGACCACCTGAATGGTAGTGTTGGTTATATGGACCCCTTAGCAGATGAGGGGCCACCTGGATAGTGATATTGGCTCTATGGAAACTCCAGCAGCTTTAGGACCACCTGGATGGTGATATTAGCTCTATGAAACCTCCAAGCTGCTATGGGGCCACCTGGATGGTGATAGTGGCTCTATGGAACCTCCAGCATCTGTGGGACGACCTGGATGGTGGTGCTGGCTCTATGGATGCTCCAGCTGCTGTAGGGCCACCTCGATGGTAGTGTTGGCTTTATGTACCCCCCAGCAGCTGTAGGACCACCTGAATGGTGGTGTTGGTTATATGGACCCTCCAGCATCTGTGGGATGACCTGGATGGTGGTGCTGGCTCTATGGATGCTCCAGCTGCTGTAGGGCCACCTCAATGTTGGTGTTGGCTTTATTGACCCCCCAGCAGCTGTGGGACCACATGAATGTTGGTGTTGACTCTGTTGGCTGTGGGATGCAATGAGAAAGGCTCCAGATACCTGTGGGACCTACTAGGACCTTATTGAGTCACTCCATGCACATGTAGCTGCTGTCCGTGCTGCACACGCCTGGTCACAATATTAGCACTGTAGTGGTAAACTAGTAACTCAATAGCTTAAATCCAGAGAGACATAGATGGAAAGATTAGCATGCTATGGTTTAGCTGTCCACTCCATTTGTCCTTAGTAATAAGTTGCCACCAGATATTGGACAGTGGCTTTCTCTCTCTCCCTATTCAGAACACATGCATGTTCAGCTGAGATGAGTGTGCATATGTTTGAGGCTTCATAATCCTTGGTCTAACCTTAATAATGCTGCCAATAGACAGTATGTGGGGCATATATCACATGAAATGCCGCCATGTTGGTCTGGCTAACCATGGCAGCGTCCAGTCCAATCAGCTGTTTGACATGAGTGCCCAGAGTTATGCCCCCAATAATCAAATTGATTGTCTTATGGTGTGTTTACACAGACAGATATATCTGACAGATCTTTGAAGCCAAAACCAGGAACAGACTATAAACAGGGATCAGATCATAAAGGAAAGACTGGGATCTATCCTCTTTTCAAATCCATTCCTGGCTTTGGCTTCCAAAATCTGTCAGAAAAATCTTTCTGTGTAAACGCACCATTAGTCTGGAGGGGAAAGGCACTGGTGGAACAACCCTAATAACAATAATGAGATGACTCTGCTCATTCATCCCAATCTGTGCAGCTAAGCTGACAAGTGAGCAAACAGCAAAAAAATGTCAGGCTATTATGTCTGCTCATAGATAAAAGTCATTGTCTGATAAACTATTTCCTATGACATACAAGGGAAAGTTCACCTTGAGTGACACCAATTGTAGTAAAGGAGGCGAGCGCTTAGTACTCACTCAGATGTGTTTGTAGTAATAACACGTAATACATGGAAATCTGCTGAGTAATGCTGATTCAGTCATTGGGTGATGTACCTAACATTAGGTGGCATGAAGCTTTCATTCATGTCAGCTGAACCCACAAAATTTGGCAGGATCAGACAGCTACTGAATGTGTATGGGGGTCTTCTGACTTCCCCCCGATAGCAGGTGACTAGGGAGTGAAGGGTTACGCATGCTGGATTTGAATGTGTATGATCCTTTTGTTTTTGGCCAGAAAAGTCAGTGGCTTTTTCTTCTTAACCCAATCAGAAATCATGCAAGATGGGCTCAGCGGAGTGTGCATGTGTGGGCAGGGATCAGGATAGATAGTGGAATTCAGCCAAATGCTATCGGAAAAAGCCATCTTTAACCTCGAAGACACGAATGCAGGATATGGGTTGGGTTAGATTATCGGCTCATTTAGAATCACTTTAAGGGGTTCGCCGAACATGGAAAAACCTAGCTTCATACATCCAGAAACAACACTACTCTTGTCTTCAGAACTTGATAGAAGAACGGGGGGCACTCACCAAATAAAACATAGCTTTCTTTATTTCTTCACTTTAAAATTGGGATGTACAGTTCTATTGAATTTAATGGAGCCAAGTTCTGTTAACGCACACTACCTGAGAACAGGGGTGACGCTGTTTTTAAAAGTTTGTTGTTTTTTATAATACTGGATAACCCCTTAAATATCTTGTACCAAGATCCCAGCTGGGTGTGACTTAAGTACATAACATATAATCTCTGTAAAAAGGACAGGCACTATATCAGTAAAGTCCATTTTTATGTTGTTGCATATGGTCAGTATGAGTCTTGGCATAGTCAATAGTCAGAGTGCTTATGGTTCACGTTTGTTGTAGTTCATTATGGGTCTTGTCTATGGTGTTTGATTTGGTTCTCCCTAAGCCCTTGAGTTTTGTTGGTGATGAATTTGAGACTCTGGTGGACAATTTTCAACTTCAATGTGTATCAACAATGGATGGAACAGGATGGATAGGGACAACCACAAGGATCATGAACTCAATGGATATGACTAATTAATGGAGACAACCACATTGGGGAATTAACTCAGTGGATGGAGATGACCACAAGAATTATGAACTCAATGGATGGAGACAACTATTAGGATCATAAACTCAATGGATGAGACAATTAGAAGAATCTTGAACTTAATGGCTAGAGACAACCACAGGGATCATGAACTTGATGAATGGAGACAACTACTAGGATCATGAATTCAATGATTGGATACCATCATAAATGTGTTCAGGTTGATGCTTTGAAAAGAACCAACTTGGTTGAGAAGACATTTATGCTCAGAAGAAAGTGAGGACAATGGATGGAAACAATTACAAGGATCATGAACTTGATTAACACATTGGGCATTAACTCAATTGACGGAGACAGTCACAAGGATCATGAACTCAATGGATGGAGACAACCACAGAGACATGAACTCAGTGGATGGAGACAACCACAAGTATCATGAACTCGATTAATAGAGACAACCATATGGGACATTAACTCAATGGATAAGATGACCCCTAGGATCATAAACTCAATGGATGGCGAAAACTATAAGGATCATGAACTCAATGGATGAGACAATTACAAGAATCTTGAACTTGATGGATGTAAACAATTACAGGGACCATGAACTTGATGGATAAAGACAACCACTGGGATCATGAACTCGATGGGCGGAGACAAGCACAAGCATCATGAACTTAACGCTAGGAGTCCATCACAAATATGGAGACAATCTTGAAATCATGAATGTGCTAAGGGACTGAAGAACCAAGCAGAAGTCGGAAGGGGGGGGGGATTTCTGAAGACCGGTCTTATATTAAGCCCCGGCCCTTTTTCGTGGCAGGATTCACTAAGAAGCGTACGCCTCTTAGTGAATCTGTGTGGCCGCCCAAATCTGTGCATGGTGTACCAAATCTACACCTCCTTCAGGTGTAGATTTGAGTCATGATTTGGCGTAAATCAGGCGTAAATCATGATAAATGAGGCGTGGCAGGCGTTCGCCTGGGAGAAGGGGCGGATCTGCATCTTCTCCCTGGCGTACGCCTCGGCGTATGCTTCGTAAATCCCTCCCAAGGTGTTCTGGAGAAACAGCAGCCAGATGGTTACCAGGAGTTGAAAGGGTTTTGATGGCTGCTGTATTGGCCTGTTAGTGATCAGACAGGCCTCTAGGAATATGCTTTATTTTCCTATGTGCTTTTAATATCATGACTTACTCAAGAGGCTTAAGTATGAACAACTCACTCAAACACATGTAGATATTTCCTGGAGTTTTCTTTTCATGTTCTCTGCCACATTCAGCTCGACCTAAACCCTCACTGATCCCTATCAGTCAAATGAGAAATACGGTTTAATAGCTGTGTTAGTCTTGGAACAGTTTTAGATTAGATAATATCGCGTCAGTTATCTGAGTATAACTTCCACCAAGAAGGTTTTTTTTCTGACTTGGAAAAATTATTGTGCAAAAAATTGTTATGTCATTTGAATATAAGCGATAATCTTTCTGTGTGTATGCAGGCAAGGATCAAACAACTAACCAAAACTTGTTCATGTGTCATTGGTTGCATCTCTTGAGCTAACCATAAAATCTTTGTTAATTGTTTGCATATCTTTCAACGTACGCACACATATGAGAGTATAGAAAAGACTATAATTACGTTCCATGTATTACAGTATGTTCCCACTATGGAATATGCACAGAAATTCCAAGCAGAGGCCTCCTGGCAGACTCCGCTTGATGTTCCGCCTGTCCCTGACTCAATGATATTCTGAAGCCCAATCCCCCATCCGCCCAGACAATTGACATATCCTTTAAGCTGTGTCCATTGCGCGGCCCCTGTTTGAAATTTTTGTGCATATTCTGTAGTGGGAACATACCCTGATGGTGAATGTGTGGTGAAAGGGTAGTACTTGGAAGTCTTGGTCATGCTCGTCCAAACAGTGTCGGACATTTCTAGCCATGTGACATGTTGCATTGTCTTGCTGGAAAATCCCATCCACTCCAGGGGACACAATCAGCATGGATGGATGTACGAGTGAGTGCACCTTCACATGGATCAGTGGCCCAGAGAACACCACGAGAACCAACATTCCCTAGACCATAACACTACCTCCACCAGCTCATGTTCGTCCAGAAATGGCTGCAGGGGGTTTGTTCTCCGATGTTTCTCTCCTGACACGCCAATGTCCATCCATTCCATGAGGCAAAAGTTGTGAATCATCTGAGAAGACAAGACTTACTGAAAATTTGGATAAACCTAGTTATCAGAGGAGCAGTGACAGTCCATCTGCTCTGGAGCCCCATACACAGTAGTGATCACAGGAGATGAGCGAACCTGGAGCATGCTCGAGCCCATCCGAACCCGAACTTTTGGCATTTGATTAGCGGTGGCTGCTAACTTGGATAAAGCCCTAAGGCTATGTGGAAATCATGGATATAGTCATCCATGTTTTCCAGACAACCTTAGAGCTTTATCCAAGTTCAGCAGCCCCCGCTAATCAAATACCGAACGTTCGGGTTCAGATCGACTCGAACCCGGTTCGCTCATCTCTAGTGATCACTAATCTGTTGTGTTCAGGTCTGGCAGCCCCCTTTATCATTAAGGTGGTAAGCTGCTCCACTATAGCGTGATGTCTGCCCTCCTGCACCTGCTGGTCAACTCTTGGAAGTTTCCATATGTCTTATTCAAAATTGGTATAAGATCCTGTAATCACCTTTCACCAGCGCTAAGAGTCACATGTCATTCTTTGATCCACTGCTTCTCTCACAGTAATAACGTGGTGTCGCCCATCCCCCGGGATCTCAGTTACTCCTCAGTCCTCACAACTCTCCAGGACTGTACAGGTAATTTGACTGAAAGCTTTTCCATTACTGTGAAAAACACTTCTCAATAGAGCTAACGATCTGATGTATGTTCCAGAAAAAGAGCCAGACGTTCAGGATATGTCTTCATCCTGAGATTCCTGTGGGAAGACCGTAATTGAGTTACTTATCGAATTCTCCAACATCCATCTATAAATATCTACAGAATCTATACTGGGGTGTAAGAGAAGTTTCCAGTAAAGGAGACTAAATATAGAGTAGCAATGGAAGCCAATTCCTTTACATATTTTCCACCAGGCCAACCGCTCAAATGGAGCATTGTATATATTCCCTATATGATGGTACTGTGTGGAGGAACTTCTGTATGTACACTGAATGGCCACCATACTGGAGATCCCATCTAGTAGGACTTTGATCTCCCTATTTGGTTACGGGAAGAGATCTATCAGTGAAGGCTGATGGGTAAGGGCCCTATTACACGGAGCAATAATTGGCCGAATCAGGAAAATTCGGCCAATTATCACTCCATGTAATAGAGACAACGATCAACTGATGACAGCGATGATTCACCGATAGTATCTTTTGGTCCTCACCTAAAATTATTGGGCACAGACCATGCATTGCTACACTCCGTGTTCTTCTGCTCTCTGTTCGCGCCCTGGAGTCGCCACGGAGTGTGGAGAAGTAATGTATTCAGTTTAGGGCAACGGCTGCACAGACATCGCTAACGATGTCCATGCAGCACTTACCAAATGATTATCAAGCCGCATAACAGACTCAGTAAACGAGCGCCGATCTAGCAGATCCGCGCTCGTTTACATTATTGAACGGGCCATCATTGGCCAGTTTAATAGGACCCTAACACAGAAGCCCCTGAGGACCACGCCAATGACTCAATGGATGGAGATGACCACATGCACAGTGTGGCTCATGCACAGTAAAAGTGAAGACTGGTTCCCTTAAGATCTGAGGACTGAGATGGTTAGGGAAACAAGAAAAACTTACTGTCAGGTTTCTAAAACCAATCTATGATGAATCAACCCTTATAGCATGTTACATGGTCCTGCTCACAGTCTCTTTCTGCCACAGCTGAGACAGATACTAAGGAGGAATGAACTTGGTTGCCACAATGCTTAGTTAGGCCCTACTGTCCAAATGTCCATCCACTTACCAACAAAAAAGGTTCCCCTCAACAATATACCACCTACTATCCCAACCTGAGCTGTCCCCACCTTATAGGAAGGGAGATTCAGAGATCTGGATCCATCTGACTGGCCATGTTTCTCCATAGAGATGTGGTTTCATCTGACAAGCCATTTTTCTCTATAGAGATCTGGATTCGTCTCACCAGCCATCTTTCTCCACACAGATCTGGATCCAGCTCACCAGCCATCTTTCTCCACACAGATCTGGATCCAGCTCACCAGCCATCTTTCTCCACACAGATCTGGATCCAGCTCACCACCCTTCTTTCTCCACACAGATCTGGATCCACCTCACCACCCTTCTTTCTCCACACAGATCTGGATCCACCTCACCACCCTTCTTTCTCCACACAGATCTGGATCCACCTCACCACCCTTCTTTCACCCCAAAGATCTGGATCCACCTCACCACCCTTCTTTCACCCCAAAGATCTGGATCCACCTCACCAGCCTTCTTTCTCCACACAGATCTGGATCCACCTCACCACCCTTCTTTCACCCCAAAGATCTGGATCTACCTCACCAGCCTTCTTTCTCCACACAGATCTGGATTCATCTGAATGGGCCATGTTTCTCCACAGAGATCTGGATCCATTTGACCGGCAATGTTTCTCCATAGAGACCTGGATCCATCTCACCAGCCATCTTTCTCCACAGAGATCTGGATCCATTTGACCGGCAATGTTTCTTCATAGAGATCTGGATCCATCTCACCAGCCATCTTTCTCCACAGATATCTAGATCCATCTGAATGGGCCATGTTTCTCCACAGAGATCTGGATCCATCTGATTGGGCCATGTTTCTCCACAGAGATCTGGATCCTCCTCACCAGCCATCGTTTTCAACAGAGATGTGGATCCATCTCATGGGCCATATTTCTCCACAGAGATCTAGACCAATTTGAGCGGCCATGTTTCTCCATGGAGCTCTGGATCCATCTGACAGGCCATGTTTCTCCTCTGCTCATTGACACACTTCTTGTTCTTTTGCCCCCTGGAGTCACATTTTTATATTTCCTTTCAACACAGTGGAGCTGGTTGTCGGCTCTTATAGCCTATCTGTGCTGAGGATAAGCTAGGTCCTCATTTAGCGAAGATATATGGACACCAATGTTGTAGTCGACTAGTTTCCTGACTGTGCTCCTCCTGTTCATCAGAACAATTCTGCACATCCTCCTCCAATCCCTTGTGGCAATGAGTTGACCATATGATCCCCTTTGCTGGACATACAGAAATCTTGTTGATTTCCAGACTGCGTAAAAAAAGTGAACGACTAAGAAAAACAAAGAACGACGTCTACAGAAAACGAAAGAAGTTCTTATGCCTCCAGCTTAGGAGGCCGGGAAGTTTGGATGTGTGAGATACTGTATTCAGGGAACGGGAGAAAAGGAAAGTATATTGTGTAATCAGACCTAACAGTACAAAGACCATAACAACTACTCTAAGAATAAAAATGCTAATCATATGCGGCCATGGAGTACATACAGGAAGGAAGAGGATGTCATCACTCTGATCCGGTCACCTTCCCCATTCTTTTAGGGAATTTACAGAATTTCTGCAGCGTTGTATAATAGAAGTAAAAAACACGACACATGAGACCTAACAACATAAAGCAAGATACAAGGATAATAGTAGGATAAACTAATAGATCAGTGTTATACCAGATGTAATACAGACTGTGCTGCTATAATCTGGGTATCTTCTCTATATATGTAGTACTAGTTTACATCTCCTGTATATAGTGATATAGAGCCTGCTGGTATAACCTAGGTATCTCCTGTCTATAATTATATATGTACAGCTGATATAACCTGGGTATCGCCTGTATATAATTCTATATGTACAGCTGGTATAACCTGGGTATCTCCTGTCTATAATAATATATGTACAGCTGGTATAACCTGGGTATCTCCTGTCTATAATTATATATGTTCAGCTGATATAACCTGGGTATCGCCTCTATATAATTCTATATGTACAGCAGGTTTAACCTGGGTATCTCATGTCTATAATTCTATATGTACAGCTGGTATAACCTGGGTATCTCCTGTATATAATTATATATGTACAGCTGGTATAACCTGGGTATCTCCTGTATATAATGATATATGTACAGCTGGTTTAACCTGGGTATCTCATGTATATAATTATATATATGTACAGCTGGTATAACCTAGGTATCTCATGTATATAATTATATATGTACAGCTGGTATAACCTAGGAATCTGCTATATATAATTATATATGTACAGCTGGTATAATCTGGGTATCTCCTGTATATAAGTATATATGTACAGCTGCTATAGCCTGGGTATCTCCTGTATATATGTACAGCTGGTATAACTTGGGTATCTCCTGTATATAATTATATATGTACAGCTGGTATAACCTGGGGATCTCCTGTATATAATTATATATGTACAGCTGGTATAACCTGGGGATCTCCTGTATATAATTATATATGTACAGCTGGTATAACCTAGGTATCTCCTGTATATAATGATATATGTACAGTTGGTTTAACCTGGGTATCTCATGTATATAATTATATATATGTACGGCTGGTATAACCTAGGTATCTCATGTATATAATTATATATGTACAGCTGGTATAACCTAGGAATCTGCTATATATAATTATATATGTACAGCTGGTGTAATCTGGGTATCTCCTGTATATAAGTATATATGTACAGCTGATATAGCCTGGGTATTTCCTGTATATAATTATATATATAACTCTATATATATATATATATATATATATATATATATATATATATACAGCTGGTATATCCTGGGTATCTTCTGTATATAATTATACATACAGTGTATACAGTTGGTATAACCTGGGTATCTTCTATATGTAGTGATAAGGACCAGGCTGGTATAACCTGTGTATCCCCAGTATATAGTGGTATATATACAGCTGGTATAAGGTATACATCTTCTGTATATAGTGATATGGAGCATGCTGGTATAGCCTTGGTATCCACAGTATATAGTGGTATATATACAGCTGGTATAAGGTATACGTCTTCTGTATATAGTGATATGGATCATGCTGGTATAACCTGTGTATCCCCAGTATATAGTGGTATATATACAGCTGGTATAAGGTATACGTCTTCTGTATATAGTGATATGGAGCATGCTGGTATAACCTGTGTATCCCCAGTATATAGTGGTATATATACAGCTGGTATAAGGTATACATCTTCTGTATATAGTGATAAGGACCAGGCTGGTATAACCTGTGTATCCCCAGTATATAGTGGTATATATACAGCTGGTATAAGGTATACATCTTCTGTATATAGTGATATGGAGCATGCTGGTATAACCTGGGTATATAAGTATATATGATGTGACGTCTTCTGCTGCCACTATCTATAAGATTACATTATGAGACATTCTAGTGTTTTCTGGTAAGTTTTTGGATCGCCCTCTCCATAGTTTTCAGGTTAGTCACTCTCGTAGTCATAGTCCTTACAGCCGCTATTACGCTCCGGTCCTTCATGTCTCCGTCAGGTCCCCAGCTGCGCGGTCTAAACACGGATGGAATAAGTTTATCACTGACACCATCTGGTGTATACAGCGTCCGGGGTTTACACGAACCATCTGCTCTCCCCGCAGATCCACCACGATTTTACCTTACGTTAACCCGACATGTTACATACTCAGCGGGACCACGGAGGCCGCTTGGCTGGGTCACTCCTCGTGTATTTAGAGGGGAACTGGCAGGAATATTTTCGACGCCTTCCCTGGCTAGATCTGGGTGTGGAGGCATGGTCACATCACAGAGGGAGGAGCACTATCAAATTCACAGAAGAAGAAGGAGGAGGAGGAGGAGGAGGGTTGTAAAAACCAGGAAATACAGAAATTGCTCCCTCTGCACATATAACAATTCATGCAACGAAAAAAAAAAAAAAAAAAAGCAGAAGTCAAGAGACCTCCCCCTATGCCTGGAGGTTGTCAGCACCAACACAGGGAAGCACACACCGCTCTCCCACTCCCAGAGCAGCACTTCTCCCCCGAGTGGATGTCAGTGTCTGGAGGCAAAGCTGACAGGGGGCATCTACCAGACCACAGACCACCAGGGCATCTCCTCCCTACTCTATGCAGATCATAGGCTCCTCTAGGATAGCCCCGGAACATGGATACATTTTGTGGAACCGAAGGGAAACTTGGCTCCAAGTTTTGGGTAAGGATTCCGACTTTCTCTCTTTCTGTTTTTATATTAGTTTTCTTGTTTTTTTTGTTTAATACGTTGCTATGGAATATGTAAAAAAGAATCAAAGCTTTTCTATAATTTTTTTAGTTTGATTTCTAGTTTTTTAGACGTCGCGGTTGTCTCCGGTCTCGTGTTTAATAAGGGTTTTATTCAGTGATGTAACAGATGACATAAGAGATGATGTAAGCGATGAATGACATCACCGCAAGTCAAGGAAAATATACAGAAATTCATGGAAATAATAGAATTCTCAAGAAACTAGATGAATATATAACTACAATTTTTTTTATCTATATTTATACACATACTTATGAACATCAACATATATATACACACATATAGGTATGTACATACATATACACTGATTAGCCAGAACATTAAAACCCTCTGCCCGATT
Organism: Dendropsophus ebraccatus; assembly: GCF_027789765.1. Lineage (NCBI taxonomy): Eukaryota > Metazoa > Chordata > Amphibia > Anura > Hylidae > Dendropsophus > Dendropsophus ebraccatus. The sequence continues at coordinate 62,898,002 of NC_091467.1, read as the reverse complement.
TTATACCAGTCTCTCGCTCTAACCTCCAAAACCAGGACCCCATAGCCCTGTGATGTGTCCCCTATGGGCCCGGACCCCATAGCCCTGTGATGTGTCCCCTATGGGCCCGGACCCCATAGCCCTGTGATGTGTCCCCTAGGGGCCCGGACCCCATAGCCCTGTGATGTGTCTCCCAGTTCCCATACTCTATAGTCCTATGATGTGTCACCCCAGGTCCCCGACCCCATAGCCCTGTGATGTGTCCCCCGGGCCAAGACCTCATAGTCCTGTGATGTGTCCCCCAAGGGCCTGGACCGCATAGCCTTGTGAGGTGTCCCCAAAGGGCCTGGACCCCATAGCCCTGTGATTTGACCCCCAGGGCCCAAACCCCATAGCCATGTGATGTTTTCCCTGAGCCCGGACCCCATAGCCCTGTGATGTGCCTCCCAAGGGCCCGGACCGCATAGCCCTGTGAGGTGTCCACCGGGGCCCAAACCCCATAGCCCTGTGATTTGACCCCCAGGGCCCAAACCCCATAGCCATGTGATGTTTCCCCTGAGTCCAGACCCCGTAGCTCTGTGATGTGTACCCCCAGGGCCCGGACCCCTTAGCCCTGTGATGTGCCTCCCAAGGGCCTGGACCCCATAGCACTGTGATGTGTCCCCCTAGGGCCCGGACTCCATAGCCCTGTGATGCCCCCGGTGGTATGAGCAGTAGATCCTGTAAGTTGTGAGGTAAAGTCTCCATGGATCGGACCAGTTTCATCAGCACATCCCTAAATGATCTATCAGATTGAGATCTGCGATCTGGAGGTTGCTGCCATAAAGGGGGGGACTTGGTGTGTACAATGGTTAGGTATGTGGTACGCGTCACAGTAACATCCACATGATGCCAGGACCCATCCGTATCTGGCAGAATATTGCCCATCACACTGCCTCCGCAATATTGTCTTCTCCCCATAATACACCCTGGTGCCATGTCTTCCCCAGGTAAGTGACGCACACGCACCTGGCCATCCACATGATGGAGAATGTGACCCATCAGACCAGGTGCCTTCTTCTAGTCTAGATCTAGTTCTTATGAACAAATACTACCACCAAATGGACAACGCTTGTAGAGTGACCAAGTGCCATAAAAGTCCAGCTTATGCATAAAGGGTAAAGCCCTACAGGGCACTGAGACCCTGCTCCCCGATGTGTCCCACATCCACTGCCCATTACACTTACATACACCCAGTAATATACTCACATAGATATACACACAGTTATATTACATATGCAGCCATACATTCACATACAGATACATACATACATACACACTTTCTCAGGGTGTCATCATGTGTGCCGTGGTAGGTGGTTTGTAGTGCTGTAGGTTAGAGGTGAGATATGAATCGCTGTATGATGGAGCTCGGTTTCTCACTGTGTTCTGGTCCCTGGTGGTTTATGTTGTGGTTTTCACTACACGCGATGCTTCATGTTCACTGCTCTGGGACTAATACACAAAAAGCATCAACCTTTCTATAGTGACACATAGCGGGGTCTGTATAGGACAGAATTAGTAATAAGGGCTTTAACTGAATATTTTGAATTGTAGCATAGACACGTTGTATCATGGACAGTTTTGTGAGCGTAAAGTCATGTGATTTGTAATATATCTGTATCTACTAAAAAAAATTACCCACTACTGGCAAAATATAAAGTTTTGTTTTCTTGTGTGTTAATTGGATTTATTCCAAGGGTGTCCATGAGGCCGACCCATGCTCTCATTGTTTTGTTTTAGGGGGAATCACTATTAGAGTATTATAGGATGATGAAGTCATAGGACTGGTACTAGATGGAGTCATAGGACTGGTAGGAGATGGGGTCAATGGACTGGTAGGTGATGGAGTCATAGGGCCGGTAGGAGATTAGGTCAATGGACTGGTAGGAGATGGAGTCATAGGACTGGTAGGAAATGGAGTCATAGGACCGGTAGGAGATGGAGTCAATGGACTGGTAGGAGATGGAGTTACAGGACTGGTGGGAGATGGAGTCACAGGATCGGTAGGAGATGGAGTCATGGGACTGGTAAGAGATGGCGTAATAGGACTGGTAGGAGATGGAGGCTTAGGACTGGTAGGAGATGGAGTCACAGAGCTGGTAAGAGATGGAGGCTTAGGACTGGTAGGAGATGGAGTCACAGAGCTGGTAAGAGATGAAGTCATAGAGTTGGTAAGAGATGGAGTCATGAGATTGGTAGAAGATGAAGTCATAGGACTGCTAGGAGATGGAGTCATAGGACAGGTAGGAGATGGAGTCATAGAACTGGTAGAAGATGTAGTCATGGGACTGGTAGAAGATGGAGTCATAGGACTGGTAGGAGATGGAGTCATAGGACTGGTAGGAGATGGAGTCATAGGACTGGTAGGAGATGAAGTCACAGAGCTGGTAAGACATGAAGTCATAGAGATGGTAAGAGATGGAGTCATGGGACTGGTATAAGATGAAGTCATAGAACTGGTAGAAGATGGAGTCATAAGACTGGTAGTAGATGGCATCATAGGACTGCTAGGAGATGGCGTCATAGGACTCGTAGGAGATGGCGTCATAGGACTGGAAGGAGATGGGAGTCATAGGACTGGTAAGAGATGGAGTCACGGGACTGGAAGGAGATGGAGTCATACCGCTGTATGGAGGAGCCTGGTGATCAGCACTCGCAGTTTTCTTGCCATGTACAGAAAGATTTTTACCTGATCCAACTCTGGAGCAGGCAACATACATCGAACGGATGTGAAAGAAAAACAAGAGTAGAGCAACTAATCAGATTTCAGCTCGAATATTTCCAAGGGCTCTTTGAAAAGTAAAGTAGTGATCTGACTGGTTGCTAAGAGCAACGGCTTCACGGCAAAGTACACAGGATAAAAACCTAAAAAATAATAAGCGGAATATTAGAAGCAATGAATGACAGAGACCGTGCCAATTCTACACTAAAATATAGAGGACAACAGATGGCGAGTGCTGTATTTTTCCGGCAAGGTTAGGGTCTTTACATAAACCTTCCCTGGCGCCCAATGTATATATGCGCCAAACTTGGGGTCAACCTGTTGAGGTGTTTATATTATATATTTAGTATCGCATGATCCACAAAGGAGATCCTTGTATCCAATCTACATGCTTAGATATTTAGATACAGTCAGTCCTTATACACAAGACACATCGCTGCTCATACTGTTGGCGCTTATTCGCACAACAGAATTTTGCAGACATCTCAGCCTGGATTCTGAGCTCCGCATCCCGTTATCTTCAATGGGAATAATAAGCTCCAGGTCCAATTTATCCAACAGGGATTTGGGAATTTGTGTATGGAAAAAAATAAGTCCCCCGCTCTTATCGAATTGCGGAAACCATGTAAGGTTGTGACGGCCCGGAGCCGACCCCTACATAAATCCATGTCCGTAACTGTGGCAAAATCCGCAACGTGCAGGGTGAAATTACGTGTCAGAAAACGAAGGCTGAGGGCTGTGATATCTGATGGGAAAAGTGACTGTATCCTGAAGGAAAATCTGTGACCATATCATACAAAGGGACACGACGCGTTTTCAGTTCCATACATACATCATTGCGGCTCGCTCCTTCACACGCTGTGAGGTCCTGTATACACAACAGAAAACTCCATTCATGGAGGATAAAACAGGAGGATAGGAGGAGTAGTTTGTTCTTGTTCAGGTTGGGACGCAGGCGGCGTGGCTTTTGTCATCAATAGGATGTTTTTGATGTGTCTCCGCTGGGTATGTGCGCCTGATGCACACGCGTTTCATACTTTTTCATTGTTTGCTCTGCTCTATGATGATAATAATAGTTATAATAATAACATAGTACCATCACTTCTGTGCTGCAGGCTCATATGGTACTCACACAGCAGATCCCCCGCCCCAGTCACAAGGCCGGATAGATGTAAAGCCACGCTGGCTTCAGTTCAGATTCAAAAGGTGCAAACAAGGACAGAGCAGCTCCAGGGGTGTGATATCAGATTGTAGGCGGCCATGACACTAAGAGACCAGGTGCAAACAAATACTGCCATATCCTCCAGCTTAGGTCACCTTCCCGGAAAGTTCTGCAATAGCTTGTAGCTGATCACACCCATACGTGTACAATTCCTGTAATCTGGCATCTGATCATCAGCTGAAGCCTATAGTCCAGAAGTGATCAACATCAGCTGACACCTATAGTCCAGAAGTGATCAACATCAGCTGAAGCCTATAGTCCAGAAGTGATCAACATCAGCTGACACCTATAGTCCAGAAGTGATCAACATCAGCTGAAGCCTATAGTCCAGAAGTGATCATCATCAGCTGATGCCTATAGTCTAGAAGTGATCATCAGCTGACTCCTATAGTCCAGAAGTGATCATCAGCGGATGCCTATAGTCTAGAAGTGATCCACATCAGCTGACGCCTATAGTCCAGAAGTGATCATCAGCTGAAGCCTATAGTCCAGAAGTGATCAATATCAGCTGACGCATATAATCTAGAAGTGATCAATATCAGCTGACGCCTATAGTCTAGAAGTGATCACCAGCTGATGCCTATAGTCTAGAAGTGATCATCAGCTGACGCCTATAGTCTAGAAGTGATCATCAGCTGATGCCTATAGTCCAGAAGTGATCAACATCAGCTGACGCCTATAGTCCAGAAGTGATCAACATCAGCTGATGCCTATAGTCCAGAAGTGATCATCAGCTGACGACTGTCCTCCAGAAGTGATAATTGGCTGAAGTCTATAGTCCAGAAGTCATCATCAGCTAGACCCTATACTTCAGAAATGATCATCAGCTAAAGCCTACAGTCCAGAAGTGATCATTGGCTGATGTCATAGTACACAAGTGATCAGCATCTGATGCTTACTGTCCAAAAGTGATCATCAGCTAATGTCTATAAACCAGAAGTGACCATCAGCTGACGCCTATAGTCCAGAAGTGATCATCAGCTGACGCCTATAGTCTAGAAGTGATCATCAGCTAATGTCTATAGTCCAGAAGTGATCATCAGCTAATGTCTATAGTCCAAAAGTGATCATCAGCTAATGTCTATAGTCCAGAAGTGATCATCAGCTAATGTCTATAGTCCAAAAGTGATCATCAGCTAATGTCTATAGTCCAGAAGTGATCATCAGCTGACGCCTATAGTCTAGAAGTATTCATCAGCTGACGCCTATAGTCCAGAAGTGATCATCAGCTGACGCCTATAGTCCAAATCTAGAATCAGTAGCCTGACATTACTAAGTATGAGATGTGTCTGGTACCTGGCACCTTCTGTACCAGGCTCTACATCAGCTGTAGGGATGACTGATGTGAGGCCATTATTGCCTCACCCGCTGCCTCCCATAAGCTCCCATGCTTATCATATACAGTACCAGACAAAAACATCTGCTTTATCTCTGAAAAATTCACCTGAAATTTCACAACCATGGCCACAATCCTCGCTCCTCACTGGGCCTGCAGTTAAAATGTCTTGACAATGAGCGCACTTGTCAGGGTGCTTGAAAGTTTGTGAACCCTTCAGAATTTTCTATATTTCTGCATAAATTTGTCCTAAAAGTCGATAAAGAACCAAATCAGTCAAAATGATCCATTGAGGGTAATGATCCAATATCACATATCTGTGAGTAGAAAAAGTATGTGAACCTTTGCTGTCAGTATCTGATGTGCAGCAATGTGCAGGACTTTACAGGCAATCTAGTTAGTTATGTTGTCCAGTAAGAGAATACATGATCCAGTATGATGTCATTCAGTCCAGTACGGGGTTATATCGTCCAGTAAGCAATCATATAGTCCATTAAGTGGTTACATAGTCCATTATAGGGTTACGTATTTCTGGGTGATGGCACACATAAAAGCACGCATCGGCAGTGGGGGGGGGGGGGGGGGGCTGCCTGGGCAATTGTTAGATCATCCGGGCAGCCCATAGAAGATAGTAGCATTCTGCTGCCATTGTTCCTATTACATGGAGAAGGGGTACTCAACAACTTTTAGTGAAGCTCCACTTACTAGGGTCTATTGTCAGGTGAAGGTCCGAGCTGAACATCAGTAGGAAACGTGTTTTGTTAACTTTTCACAAACGTTGTTGAACTATTTACATACAGAATTGATGCTTATTAGTGGGAAAACTGGCATTTTTTCTCTCACCAGCCCTCTGAAATTAGGTACAAAAGGAGGGGGAAACAGTAGCCCCCCTGTGCGCTCTCCCCCAGTACTATATAGCTCTCTGTGGGCTCTCCCCCTTTAGTATATAGCCCCCCTGTGTGCTCTCCCCCTCCCATATAGCACCCCTGTGGGCTTTCCTCCTGTAGTATATAGCCCCCCTGTGCGTTCTCCCCCAGTAGTATATAGCCCCCTGTGCGCTCTCCCCCTTCCATATAACATATAGCCCCCCTGTGTGCTCTCCTCCTTCCATATAGCCCCCCTGTGCACTCTCCCCCTCCCATATAGCCCCCCTGTGCTCTCTCCCTCTCCCATATAGCACCCCTGTGCGCTCTCCCCCTCTCATATAGCATATAGCCCCCCTGTGCGCTTTCCCCCTGCCATATAGCCCCCCTGTGGGCTCTCCACCTGTAGTATATAGCCCCCTTATGCACTCTCCCCCTCCCATATAGCCCCCCCTGTACTCTCTCCCTCTCCCATATAGCCCCCCTGTCTACTCTTCCCCTCCCAATATAGCCCTCCTGTGCACTCTCCCCCTCCCATATATTATATAACATAAAAAGAAACACTTATACTCACCTGGGTCCAGCGTCTTCCCTGTGCTTTCTCCCCCTCCCATATAGCTCCCCTGTGTGCTCTCCCCCTCCCATATAGCCCCCTGTGCGCTCTCCCCCTGTAGTATATAGCCCCCCTGTGCACTCTCCGCCTCCCATATATTATATAACATAAAAACAAACACTTATACTCACCTGTTCCAACGTCTCCTCTTCTCTTCCCCTCTTGTGGCCACACTGCAGCGGTCACAAGAGGCCGCTGTCCCCTTCTCCTGGCGCCGGTGCTCCAGTGACGTCACACGAGCGCCGTAACCAGAGACAGAGAGCCCCTTGTGACCGCTGCGTCCACAAGAGTGGCTGACAGGGAGAGAGACGATGGCTCCCTCTCTGTCAGTGCTGCTGCACAGTAACTATGAGCGCTCGTTACGAGCGCTTATAGTTACTGTGCAGAGCGCAGCTCAGTATACAGGTATACGGAGCTGCAGCAGGGGTCCGGACAGCTGGCCTCCGCGGTCCGGGTTCGGACTGCGGTCCATCAGTTGAGGACCCCTGACATAGAGCAATAACAGCAGATCAAATCTATCTGCATCATTGCTCTTTCAACATGTTGTAAGACAATGATCAGCCGACATGGTGCATGTCGGCTGATTGTTGCCTTAACAAAGTGATTATTGGCCGATAATCAGCCAAATACAGCCAATAATCACTTCATGTAATAGAGCCTTTTGTTTCCTAGCTGCTCCTGTAATCTCTCATATCAGTCCAGACCTGGAGGACTGAAACCTTCCAATGTGCCAGAACTTCTCCTGTCATTAATTACATCCATTCAATAATGGCCGCAGTCTGCTTCCAGAATCCCCAGAATGCCTTGGGTGTGGTCAGCGGCCAATGAGATCTCTTCATATAAGTAAACACTGGAGATTTCCAACCGTTTAGTGACGGATCCTGAGTGATTGCCGAGACCAACCCTGAATGTATAAATGTGCAACAATTCTATAAAAAAATTAATAGGTATCACACATGATAGATTAGATACAGTGCACATTTTTATACATGGTGGGATTAGATACTCAGCACACAGTATCACACATGGCAGGTTTAGATACCCAGCCCCAGCAGCACACATCCTGATACTAATGCTCAGTAAGTCTCCGGTGTCTGCAGTCTGACCGCGGCTCCATCCACATCTGTGTTTGTTACTCTCGGTTATAAACATCTTCTGGGAGCAGTGATATACAGGGGAGCACTGTATACAGAGGTGGAGTCATGTGACCTGGAGGAACCACAACCCAAACCGCAGATTATACACATCTACACGAAGAGAAATCCTTCACATTAAATACTAAGTGAAGTCTCCGCAACTAACCAGAAATTACAAGAGCACCAGAAAAGGAGTAAAACACATAAACCGTTTACTGAAATATTACATAGTGTTCTCCAAAATCAGTACACTCCTCTCCTGACATCCTCTGTGCTGCTGGGACCCTGCTGCTTTCTCTATGTAACTCTCACTCTATGACCTTCCCTATAAGATAAGCACACTCCTCTCCTGACATCCTCTGTGCTGCTGGGACCCTGGTCCTCCTCTATGTAACTCTCACCCTGTGGCCTCCACTATAAGATCAGCACATTCCTCTCCTGACATCCTCTGTGCTGCTGGGACCCTGCTCCTTTCTCTATGTAACTCTCACCCTGTGACCTCCCCTATAAGATCAGCACACTCCTCTCCTGACATCCTCTGTGCTTCTGGGACCCTGCTCCTTTCTCTATGTAACTCTCACCCTGTGACCTCCCCTATAAGATCAGCACACTCCTCTCCTGACATCCTCTGTGCTGCTGGGACCCTGCTCCTCCTCTATGTACCTCTCTCCCTGTGACCTCCCCTATAAGATCAGCACACTCCTCTCCTGACATCCTCTGTGCTGCTGGGACCCTGCTCCTTCCTCTATGTAACTCTCACCCTGTGACCTCCCCTATAAGATCAGCACACTCTTCTCCTGACATCCTCTGTGCTGCTGTGACCCTGCTCCTCCTCTATGTAACTCTCACTCTGTGACCTCCCCTATAAGATCAGCACACTCCTCTCCTGAAATCCTCTGTGCTGCTGTGACCCTGCTCCTCCTCTATGTAACTCTCACCCTGTGACCTCTCCTATAAGATCAGCACACTCCACTCCTGACATCCTCTGTGCCGCTGGGACCCTGCTCCTTCCTCTATGTAACTCTCACCCTGTGACCTCCCCTGTAAGAAACAGCAGCGAGCAGGGAACGAGGAGCAAACGATCGCTCACAGCGCTCGTTTGCTCCTCACTGTCGGCCCGTGGAATAGGGCCTTAACGACCATCATTCTTTGTAATATGGTGAACGATTTTAGGTTAACTATAAACATTCTAGTTAGCGATCATTTATTGTTAGTCGTTAATTGTTAAAAATTGCTCCGTGTAATAGGACCCTAAGACTATAGGGGTAAGACACCAGGCTGGTCTGGTCTCCGAGTTTTATCGTTTGAAAGAAGCTATAGGTGCCTGGGGTAGACCATAGGGTATCTATAGGAGGGGTAGACCATGGTCTGGGTGTTCAGGAGCCCATTGGTCCTTTAGAACAAGACAGTAGATCCTGGACACATCAGACTGAGATTTATTTTAGGCCACTCTTTCCCACCTTCCTCTTTTCCTGTGTCAGCTCTCCGGCATCTACCAAAAATGATAATTATTTTGTCCCAGTGATGCCCCACCTGATGCCTACTGAACTCTCCAGGGCGAGGTCTTCATTATAAGAAGGGCGTGCTGCGGGCTCCTCCTGGAAGGTGTATTCACATGGAGGATGTTATATACTTGTATATGATTCCTCGGCAAAGGGAAAATCTGGATGACTTGTTTACTTTGGCCCATCTGATCCAAGGCAACTGTCTCCATGGAGGATCACTCTGTGGAACATCTGGTCTTTCAACTATATAGACCGATCAGCCATAACATTTAACGTCATGTTGTATCAGCCCCTCGTGCTTTGATCCATCAGACCTAGACTTCTCAAGTGTCCTGTGGTATCAGCTGCAGATCCTGTAAGTTGTGAGGCCTCCATGAATGGGACTTGTTTCTCCAGCACATCTTACAGATAATCGATTGGAATGAGATCTGAGGAATCTACAGGTCAAGACACCATTATCTTGCTGACTTCTGCCATTAGGGAGTCCTGCTGCCATGAATGGGGGACTTGGTGTGTATGATTGTTAGGTAGGTATGTGGGACATGCCACAGTAACATCCACATGATGCCAGGACACAAGGTTTCCAGCAGAACATTGCCCATCATACTGCCCCCGCCATCTTGTTTGGCTGCACATGGCCGTCCACATGTTGGAACACGTGACCCATCAGACCAGGCACCTTATTCCATTGCTTCATGCACCAGCTCAGATGCTCCTGGGTTCATTGTTGTCCTTTTTTTTGTTTTCGGAAGGGGTCAAATAGGCCTTCTGTGCTACAACTAGGTAAAAATGTAGCGAGGTCCTTATATCCAGATGTGACCCTTTCAGACCACATCAATGTAAGGTGCGATAGCATTGCTGCCTCTATTTCCTGACAGATACAATGATATATTCTTCAGCAGTCGAACCCCAAAGAAAAGGTGAAATCCGTAATGGTCTAGGCATAACATACCTAGAATCCATTGGTTATTCCCCCATCTGAGGTCCAGCCCTGCCCCTGCTCACCTCTTCATAGTTATGTCTTGGCTGGTTCTTGCTAAAAGCGGTGTGCTAGAGTCTACTGAAGGCTCTGGGAGAGCGGTGTAACGAAGACTGTACGTACATGAAGGTATAATGTAATACAGACTGTACGTACATGAGGGTATGGTGTAATAAAGACTGTACATACATGAGGGTATGGTGTAACAGGGTGTGGTGTAATGTACATGATGAGTCTACAAGGGGGTGCAGTATAGTGTACAGGGGCCTCCACCTTATGTATTGTGCCACTGCCTCCACCTCTTGTACTGTGCCACTGTGTGCCCTCATGTACTGTACCACCGCCTCCACCTCTTGTACTGTGCCACTGTGTGCCCTCATGTACTGTACCACCGCCTCCACCTCTTGTACTGTGCCACTGTGTGCCCTCATGTACTGTACCACCGCCTCCACCTCTTGTACTGTGCCACTGTGTGCCCTCATGTACTGTACCACTGCCTCCACCTCTTGTACTGTGCCACTGTGTGCCCTCATGTACTGTACCACCGCCTCCACCTCTTGTACTGTGCCACTGTGTGCCCTCATGTACTGTACCACTGCCTCCACCTCTTGTACTGTGCCACTGTGTGCCCTCATGTACTGTACCACCGCCTCCACCTCTTGTACTGTGCCACTGTGTGCCCTCATGTACTGTACCACTGCCTCCACCTCTTGTACTGTGCCACTACCCCCTATATTTAAAGTACTGTGTCATTCTCTAATAATTGTTTCCCAATATTTGACTCTCCAGATGAAAAACTACAAGTCCCGACATGAACTGTCAACAGGGCATGATGGGAGCTGTAGTTCTACTACATAAAGAGACACAGACTTCAAAATTACAACTCCCATTATGAAGTGACAGCAGGGCATGATGGTGGTTATAGTTCTGCATCCTTGAGAGACAAAGACTTCAAAATTACAACTCCCATCATGAGGACATGATGGGGGTTGTAGTTTTAAGGATAATCTCACCTGTCCAGGTTTCTGCTCTTCTCTGGGGCTCTGTGCTCCTCTGCTCAGGTCTGGCTGCTCTATATGAGGGCAAAGCTAATCACTCTGCTCCTTATTACACAGAACAGTAGTGCCAAGAGGCAGAAGAGGGACCACGGGGAAACAGTCCAGTACAGGAATTCACCGTCCATGTTGTCTGTACTCCGCAGAGCGAACACGGAACGTGTGACTCCATCCCTACCAGGTCACATAACTGCCTGGTCCTGGCACATGGAGGTTTTGTGCTCTGACAGTAATAACAATGTATTATCCGCTGCAGAATTCGCCTTCTGTTTGAGCCGGCAGCTGGAGAAAGCTTTAAGGGCTTTTATATGCAGCCCGTTCCACCCACCTTCTCTTTTCACAGACGCCAGCACTCTTTACCTGCTGCTGACATTTAGTCCTTCGTGGGTGGAAAATAAGCAGGTTAATGGGATTAGAAAGTCTCCATAGAGCGCAGCTGTGAAGTACTGACCTGGGTAATGACACCATGCCTAACCACATCTAAATGGTTCTATTGAAAGAGAACCTATCAACTATTGAGCATATTAAGGAAGAACTCTGGCCTCTGTTTTTTCTTTTTTAAAGGCAGGGGCACGGGGGAAAATAACAAAGGGTATTAACTCACTTTTCCCTGTGCCTCTTCAGCACTGCAGACGTCACAACCCGACTGATGGACTGGCCGCTCAGTCAGTCAGTGACAAGGACGAGATGCTGCTCCAGTCACTGATTGGCTGAGCAGGCTGTCCATCAGCCAGGATTGCCATTTTGCCATCACAACTCGGGGGGAAATGCCTTCAGGCGGAGGTCCAGAGGCTGGTGAGATGTGCATAGCGGGCACAGGGAGAGGAAAGCAATGCTTCATTGTTACTCTCTCCCCTACCATCTGGGAAAAATTAACCTCTAAAGCAGGGATGGGGAACTTCTGGCCCTTTAGCTGTAGCAAAACTACAATTCCCATCATGCCTGGACAGCCAAAGCGTCGCTTTGGCTGTCCAGGCATGATGGGAATTGTAGTTTTGCAACAGCTGGAGGGCCGAAGGTTCCCCATCCCTGTTCTAAAGTACAGTATGTTACAGAAGTGGGTAAGTAAATAAAGTTTAACATGTAAGAAGTTACTATTGGAAGCATATTCAATCATTTTGCTATGATTGTGTTACCATGGAAACAGCTCATGAGAGCAGCCATCTTGGGAGTGGCAGATTACCCTGCTGTGCAGACACAGGACACGCCACCACATTCCAGGCTTGTTTGCACCTCAGATTCATAAAGTGATATATCAAGTATGTCTATGTCTATTGTGTATGATATCATGCTGCTAAATCCATGTATCTAATCCCATGATTTGTACGGCCTTGTTCACACAACATATATTTTTGTAAAAGTACGTCCGTTGCAGCGTATTGATAGTATTTCTAGCGGTGCCGCAAACAATTGACATGTCAGTTTTCTGAGGCCGCTATTCATTGAAAAGCGGCCGCAGAAAACCCTGTCAGGGCACACAGTGGAAGGAGCGGCTCCGGCCGCAGGCTTTTATTGTGTGCAGTAAGGAGTTCTGATGCGGGCGCGCACGGATGCGCCTGCATCAGAACTCAGCAGCGCTAAAGATCATCCAGCCAGTACTGCAGTACCAGCCGGGATGATCTTTAATAAGACCGCCGTTCCATGACCCGGCGGGGTCACGGAACGGCTGGTCTCATACAGCATGTGAACATAGCCTTTGGGGGGACATGTATGAAAAGGCGTAAATGCCTTTTTTTTAGGCGCAGATGGGGCAGATTGGTGTAAAAATATCCGCAAATGGTATTTTTGCGAATATCTTTTCCCATCTGCGCCACCTTCGCCAGTGGGGCGGAGAGGGGGCAATACGGGGGCTGCGGCAGCACGCAGAGGGGCATTTATATTTTTTTGGGTGGAAAAATGATACTGAAACCTACGCCAGCTCTGAGCTCTTTCAAAATTTTTGCATGGATGGCCTCCTTGCGCGTGAAAAACGCCGGACTTCATAAATGTCCCCCATTGTGTTTTTTTTTCTGGCGTTTTTCTCCAATTCTTCAATAGAAATCCTGGTATCACATGGAAAAGAATCATGTGACTTGTACTGAAAAAATTATATATATATATATATATATATATATATATACATAAACAAACACTAGTATATGCAGAGAGACACACACAGATATATACACATGTACATATATATACACAGACACACACACACAGGTATATACACACATACATGCATATACAAATAGATACACAGAGGTATACACACATACACAAGTAAACACATAGAAGTATATATCTACATATACATTCATGCAATGACACACGCAAGTATGTACACACATAGGGGGAGATTTATTAAAGGGTGTAAAATTTTGACTGGTGCAAACTGCCCACAGCAGCCAATCACAGCTCAGCTTTCCTTCCAGCAGAGCCTAAAGCTGAGCTGTGATTGGTTGCTGTGGGCAGTTTGCACCAGTCTAAATCTTACACCCTTTAATAAATCTCCCCCATACAGTCTATACCCATAAATATACACACACAACCATACAGGCATATATACACATACAAGCACTGCTAAGACAATAGACGATCTCTCTGCTGAGGCCCTATTACAATAAACGATTACTAGCCATACTTGGCCAATTACCCGCCCCCAACTTTTTTGGAAAGTAGAGTGTGTGCCCAAGGTATATTATGTGCTGTTTGAATTAACTAAATTAATTGACTAATGTCTGGTGATAGGTTCTCTTTAAGGAATCCTAAAAACAACCTGGTCTGAAAGGTCGGAGGACGGAACCCACTACAAACATGAATTGTATGGACACATCCCGTATACCACACTGGAGTGACCTGGATCAGAGATCAGAAGAGCCACCTGGTTGGTTCTGTACTCTTGGCAGTTATCAGCCGATGTATCACTACATTCCACTCCCACTGTACAGAAACTTAGTACATGAGCTGTAACTATTACAGTAAATTATTTGGCGCCAAATTCCCTGCCCGGTGCCAAGAATCTACTCAACCAAACTTCAGATACTTAGAAGTCAGGAGGAGGATGTGATGTGTGCGGTCAAGTCCGACCAAGTGGAGAACTCCTGAAGAGCAACAAAGTAAATCAAACTGGTGACTATAAAAACTGCGGCTAAACCAATCTCATAGTTGGCTGCGAGCCATGGAAACGCGTCTATAGAGCGGGACCAATACTGGCTACTCACCAGCGGATTAGTTACACCTGAAATAGATGGAGTTATCTGCTCTCATAGACAAATAACGATTTTACAAATTTACAGATAGTACGATTAGAGCGGTAATCCCTCCGGCCACCATGTTATTATCAGATAAGGTGCCCCTGGTGCTGACCTTCTGCTGAACGGTGACCAGGTGCTAAACCAGAAACATCTGAGCGGAACTTTAGAATCGAGTCCAGACAGGAAGCCTGGCAGCAATTTCCCCCCCCGATCAGCTACATTCCTGCAGACCTAAATATATATATGTGGATGTATTAGCGCACGGCTGACGTCACCGCTCGGAGAACTGGATGTGTTCTCTCCCCCCGAGCAGCAAAATCCTTGTCGTAACAAAACATTCATCAGAATTAAATATTAACACCATGGACAGTTTCTACAGCAACAGCATTCCGAGCCGAAAGAACCGTACAAAGCGAGCGGCGCTGAAAGACATCAAGTGCTCAACGGGCAGCAGATGCTTGTCAGGAATCAAGGTGTGGGTGAAAAGGGAAAATAGGCCTGAAATATTTAAAGAACGTTTTCTTATGGTTACGACAAGTGGGAAAAAGTGGAGGAAAATAACTTCCGATGGCAAAAGGTTTGGGGCTTTTTGTAGAAAATGTTGCTCTTCGGAGGGTGGTTGTCTTTTGATGTAATGCTATATTAGTCACCAAATTAGTCTTTGTGAGTCATAGACATTCATTTACTGTCAGTTCAATGAATCGGATGCGATAAGTCAATCTACACGATGGCCACATTTGGCCCAATTCCACAGTGTCCTTTTCATGACCTCTGAATCTACCAGATCCTCCGATCACACATAGGTGGTTCCTCCTGAGGCCAGGCCTATGTTGGTCCAGCATCTGTTCATGGCCATTTTCCTTTGAGATATCAAGTTTGTATTTTATTAGTTCACGTTATTCTATGGGACCGGGCCAATAAAATCAATGGTCGTAAATTTAAGTGACATCTGAAAGATTGGCGGATAGGGCATTGAACTCCGGTTGCCATGTGTACAATACATCTATATCTTCTGGTGATTTATATATTTGCACAGTAAATAATGTGTTAGATGGCTGCTGAGTGCTTAACAGGTCACCTTTCTGAAACGTGTGTGTGTGTGTATGGGGGGGGGGGTTCCTTATGCCAATTCACATGCTTGCTAGGCAGACTGTAGGGCAATGCTCCTTGGAAAAATGTATGCAAAGCCCCTCTCCACCAACATAGAGAAAACTGACTCTAGGTGACTGCACTGTACATCTATTTGTAAAGAGTCTTTAAAAAACAGGTGAGAACGATACACCTATTACACCGAATGATAATCTGCCAAATCAACCAGATTCAGCAGATCATTGCTGGGGGTCCACATATTCTGCACATAGATGGGGTTGGGGTCCGTATGTTCTGCACATAGATGGAGTTGGGGTCCGTATGTTCTGCACATAGATGGGTTTGGGGTCCATATGTTCTGCACATAGATGGAGTTGGGGTCCATATGTTCTGCACATAGATGGTGTTGGGATCCATATGTTCTGCACATAGATGGGGTTGGGGTCTATATGTTCTGCACATAGATGGGGTTGGGGTCCATATGTTCTGCACATAGATGGTGTTGGGATCCATATGTTCTGCACATAGATGGGCTTGGAGTCCGTATGTTCTGCACATAGATGGAGTTGGGGTCCATATGTTCTGCACATAGATGGTGTTGGGATCCATATGTTCTGCACATAGATGGGGTTGGGGTCCGTATGTTCTGCACATAGATGGGGTTGGGGTCCATATGTTCTGCACATAGATGGTGTTGGGGTCTGTATGTTCTGCACATAGATGGGGTTGGGGTCCGTATGTTCTGCACATAGATGGAGTTGGGGTCCATATGTTCTGCACATAGATGGTGTTGGGATCCATATGTTCTGCACATAGATGGTATTGGGATCCATATGTTCTGCACATAGATGGAGTTGGGGTCCATATGTTCTGCACATAGATGGAGTTGGGGTCCATATGTTCTGCACAAAGATGGGGTTGGGGTCTGTATGTTCTGCACATAGATGGGGTTGGGGTCCGTATGTTCTGCACGTAGATGGGGTTGGGGTCCATATGTTCTGCACGTAGATGGGGTTGGGGTCCGTATGTTCTGCACGTAGATGGGGTTGGGGTCTGTATGTTCAGCACATAGATGGGGTTGGGGTTTGTATATTCTGCACATAGATGGAGTTGGGGTCCGTATGTTCTGCACTTAGATGGGGTTGGGGTTTGTATATTCTGCACATAGATGGGGTTGGGGTCCGTATGTTCTGCACTTGGTTGGGGTTTGTATATTCTGCACATAGATGGGGTTGGGGTCCGTATGTTCTGCACATAGATGGAGTTGGGGTCCGTATGTTCTGCACATAGATGGAGTTGGGGTCCGTATGTTCTGCACGTAGATGGGGTTGGGGTCTGTATGTTCAGCACATAGATGGGGTTGGGGTCCGTATGTTCTGCACTTAGATGGGGTTGGGGTTTGTATATTCTGCACATAGATGGGGTTGGGGTCCGTATGTTCTGCACATAGATGGAGTTGGGGTCCGTATGTTCTGCACATAGATGGAGTTGGGGTCCGTATGTTCTGCACATAGATGGAGTTGGGGTCCATATGTTCTGCACATAGATGGAGTTGGGGTCCGTATATTCTGCACATAGATGGAGTTGGGGTCCACCTGCTCAGGACACCCACACCTGGTATAATTCTCACTTCCTACCTCTGTTTACTTTACATCTGTGTATTATATAATATAATAGCTCTTTGTCTTCCCTTGTTGTGGTTATCAGACACCTGTTAACACTGTGTACACATCACTACAGGACTTTGTAACTAGTATTTACACTGGATATACCTAGAAAGTGATGGGGTCAGATAGCGCTCTGACTTAGTGAACACGGAGACAACTCTTCTATCTGAGTATCCTGGGGATTATCTTAGGTCTCGCACACGTCTGTCATTTACCGTTTGCAATTGCGAAAAGTATAAGTACCATTGTATTCCATGGACCAATACACATGACCATGGACTTCATCGTCCGTGCATTTGCCCAGGGCCTGGAACGCAAAAAGTCTGGACATAACCTTATGCAGACTGGATTTCAGAGGATTCTTTGCAGTAAAAGTGGAATGTAAAGAGTTTTCACTACAACAGCAGCAACAATCTTTTACAGAAGGCAGTCATGTTCATGTAAAATAAAGGATTCTTTGCAGTAAGAGCAGCCTATAATGTGAAATATTCATAAAAGCAGTGGCATTGGCCCTAGGATTCTTTCAAAGATAGAAGTAAAAATATTTGTTATCAGTAAAAGCTAGAATGATATTGAATGAAAAGAATTCATAGTAAAGTGGTGATGTGATGGTATTCTTCAGATTCTTTCGATGTGATAGTATTCTTCAGATTCTTTTGAACAGCAGCTGTAAATGTAATGTCATGTGTAGTGAATAGTAAGAGAAGTGGATTTATATAAATATATATATATATATATATATATATATATATATATATATATATAGCATAGGTATTATCAGCCAAAAAAATAAGGATTCTTCAGAGTAAGAGCAGTATGTATTTACGACTTTTCATATTAAAGGGGTACTCCAGCGAAAAGCTTTTTCCCAGTAATTGAAACACATTACAAAGTTATATAACTTTGTAATATGCTTCAATCACCTATCTGCCCCCTTCCCTATCTTTTCTCCCCCCCCCCCTCAACCTCCCACCAGGAAGTGAAGTAAACTCATTCTTACCTAATGACCGTTGACCCCAGGCTGCTCTGTGGCAGCCATTTTGTGACATAGGCACAGCTTCCTGGTTTGGGCTTTCCCATGATGCACTTGTCTCCTGTGATGTCTAACTGACTCTGTAGATTTGTTAGATGGCTTGCTCAGCCAATGAGAGCTGAGCAAACTGAGTCATCTGACAAAAGTAGGCTGGCCTAACAGGGTTTAGACCCGCCTCCCTCTTGATTATGTCATTGTCACAAAATGGCTGCCACAGAGCAGCCTGGGTTCAACAGACATTAAGTAAGAATGAGTTTACTTCACTTCCTGGTGGGAGGTTGAGGGGGGGGGGAGACAGGGAAGGGAGGCAGATAGGTGATTGAAGCATATTACAGAGTTATATAACTTTGTAATGTGTTTCAATTACTGGGGGAAAGTTTTTTCTGGAGTACCCCTTTAACAGTAGTGATGATCTGATAAGATTTTTTGTATTCTTGCAAAGAAGCAGTAAAATAGCTAATAGTAAAAGCTAAAAAGATAAAAGCTGAAGACTGTAAGACTGTTCAGGGGGAACAATGTTAAACATGTAGGATATATGTATGTAACGCACACTTTTAGCACTACCTGTATAGTTTTGTTCACACTCGCTATTTGCTATAGTGTAGGAGCTGCGTATCAGTAGATTTGTAACCTGCTAACAACCTCAGTGTGTAAAAAATAACAAAATAACGTAGAATATTTTGAATAATTTCTGGAACCAGCAGGAAAATGTAAGATTCCTGTATGGAGACATGGTTCTTAACAGTGAAAGCAGTATCACATGAGGACTATTAATAGTAAGAGCTGTAAACATGTAGTAGGATTCTTCATGTGGATAAAATATTCTTTGTAGTAAGAGCTAAACATATAATAAGGAATGAGGCATATTTACAGAAACAATATTAAAGATCTAGCAGAAATTGTGCATATGATGTGTAGTGAGTTCTATACAGTATGAGAAGTGGAGGTATATATATAAGAAAATTAAAAGTTACATATCAACAAAATTAGGATTCTTTATAATAAAATCTGTATAAATGGGGATTAAAAGTGGCAAACACATAGGATTTCTTACATTTTCAGTCATATAACAACAAAATGTATTTCTAATCCTAACAAAAAAGATGATATATCTCTGCGTGTATCTCTGCAGTTAGAGCATTAAAGATAGAAATGTATGAAGGATTCTTTACAGTAACAGTGGTAACAATAAGTAGTAGTGAAATGTAATATAATGGTTATCCATATGTATCAGCCACTGCTAGGCCCTGCTTTATCTTACGGCACAGCAATGGGCTCAGCCTCAAGTCATTATTATATTTAAGTCATTGTCCCTATTATTACGTTTATATATACCTATTTTGTTTCTTTTGGGCTTTCTGCCACACGTCTATGAGCTCATTGAGATATTTTATAACATGAACCTCACACGGACAATGTGTCTCACAAACTAGGCCTTCTGCCAGGTCATTGTTAGTAAGAGACCTGCACACTGTAATTTATTTAGAGCAAATGATTGGACGTAGAACACGAAAAGGAGGCAAAAGGAGAAAGAACGAAACTCTCTGAGAACCTGATTTCTGTGGTTGGATAGCCCTGCTACAATAAAGGAGAAGCTACTAACCAGCCTAGATAAGAAGGTGCAATATTTGCCAAACCAATATCCGCCTTTGCCACCAAGAAGCCAAAAAATTTTCAACAGTCTAATGATCCACTTTTTCCATTACAATGGCACCCTCTTCAGAGAAATCATAAAATGGTCAATATATGACGTTGTCTAGTCGTGAAACCGGGAGGCAAATTTCTTTTCCTTCTTAGAATAGACAGGATTTGCATTGTGAGCTGGAGGCCACACTTCTCCATTGTCCTCAGGGTTTCTGCTGGAGTTGTTCTTTTTTATTGTCGCACTTTATTTTGCATATTATTTGTGAAGTTTTTTGGGTAAAAGAGGAAGCAAGTGATGGGAGCCGAACCTTGGTGCCCATTCTCATTCATGGATTAGACATCAGGGAAATGCTGATGCAAAGCTTGTTTTGTAGCGTCCATAATAACTTTACTCCATCCTAAAATGGACACGTGCCACCCTTATAACATGTCAAGGCTTAAAGCATCCAGTAAACACTGGGCATGTCCATTTTTGTGGGATCTACTGATTGTCCATTGGACGTATTGAAGATGGAAATTCAGGTTGCGCTGCGATGTAGACTGAAGGTGTCCGGCAGTCATTCACCTCTAGAAGAATCTTGGTGAAATTTCCTATCTGTCGAAAGATTTAGACCCAGGTGCCCATACACCATACACATTAGATGAAAGTTGATGAAAATAAGCTATTTCACCCCAAACAATTGATCACTGGGTGAATTTTAACGAAGAATGATTGTTTCGGCCATTTGTTATCATCTGGAAAGAAGGTGTCTATCTGAAGTTTTCAGTGAATAAATGAAAATATACCGTCGTTTTTTTGGTTTGTTTTTTACAAGAAGGAGCATTTATCCATGAATGATCTTTCCGGAAAGAATGTTCTTAAGGCGCACATACAATCTGCCACCACCAATGGGTTTGGCTGACAGTATAAAGTGTGACGGCCTCCTAACTCTCCATCTACATCATCTAGGCCTGGCCTGTGGAGCCATTATTTTTGACCCGCCACACTTTTCCATTGCTGTGTTAAATCTGGCCCTCCTGACATTGCAGCAGATGATAATATGATACTATTTTAGGGACTGGCTTCTATGTAAGACACTATTGGGGAGGGCTGGCTACTTTATAAGACTATTGGAGAGGGCTGGCTACTATATGAGAGACTATTTTAGGGACTGACTTCTACATAAGAGACTATTGGGAGGGCTGGCTGGTACATAAGAGACTATTGGGAGGGCTGGCTGGTATATAAGAGACTATTTAGAGGGCTGGCTACTATATAAGACACTATTGGGAGGGCTGGCTACTACATAAGACACTATTGGGAGGGGGGGCTACTATATAAGACACTATTGGGGCTGGCTACTATATCGGACACTATCGGGGGACTGGCTACTATATTGGGCATTATTAGGTGTGCTCGCTACTATATGGGTCACTATTGGCAGGGCTGGCTACTATATGGGGCACTATTGGGGTTGGCTGACTACTATATGGGTCACTATTGGGAGGGCTGGCTATTATGTGGGGCTCTAATAGTAGGCTGGCTAGTATGTGGGACACTATTGGCAGGGGGGCTACTATATAAGACACTATTGGGGCTGGCTACTATATGGAACACTATCGGGGGGCTGGCTACTATATTGGGCACTATTAGGTGTGCTCGCTACTATATGGGTCACTATTGGGAGGGCTGACTACTATATGGGGCACTATTAGGTGTGCTGGTTACTATATTGGTCACTATTGGGAAGGCTGGATACTATGTGGGGCTCTAATAGTAGGCCTGGCTAGTATGTGGGACACTATTGGGAGGGGGGCTACTATATGGGGCACAATTATGGGATTACCTACTGCTTGAGGGATATAATAGGTAACTACCATGTGGGGACAATTACTTAGGATAGGCAGTGCCAGAAATGCCACATGCACTTTTCATTAAATATTAAGGTTGGCCAGCGACTTTGTCCAATTTTTTAATTTTGGCCCACTGTGTATTTGAGTTTGACACCCCTGATCTAGGCTTACTAGATTTTTAATAATACCCAATCATATTGTTCTTTGAAAGCTAAGCCAGTGCCAAAGTTGTTTGGCTGCAGTTTACTCCTCCCCTCCTTAAAAAAAAAACCCACAAGAACATTTTTCAAGGTGCTATCTCCTCCATCTGCATCTCTTCTAGATCCAGCACAGTATCATGTAATCCCCCCTTCCCCCGTACACCACAGTATGTGATTCAGAACGTGAAGTAAATAGCATCCTACCCTGAGGCCTGTGCCAAACACCACATCAAGAGGAGGAGGATAGTTGATTTCCAGGATTTCCAGGTTCAGATCCTGAGTCTCTAGTGCAAGGATGGGGAACCTTCGACCCTCCAGCTGTTAGCTTCGGCTGTCCAGGCATGATGGGAATTGTAGTTTCGCAACAGCTGGAGGGCCGAAGGTTCCCCATCCTTGTCTTAGCGGGATAAAGTACAGATGTAGCCCAATAATAAACCAGGTGCCAGTTTATACATTACCACTCTACCAACATAGCGTCACCTACTAGCTAATAATTGAAAGTCGATTCCAAGCAGCTGGTGGCCACATGGCGCCATCATCCCTCTCTGTACAGTTCCACCAATGTATGACTGGGAGTAGTGGGAGGGGGAGGATTGCCTACACCAATCTATATAACATTTGGTGACTTCTCCATAGCAGGGGAGTGACAGAAGCAGAGGGAGCTGTGCCAGCAGGCATCCCTGGCTGGTACCCTGACATATTAGAACTGAGTAGTCTTGGTCCATTTAAGTCAGGAAAGAAATGCTTTTAGGTTTGTAGCGGGGCCGAGATGAATGGCGCTCAGGGTCTGCTTTATATTATATAACAATCCAGTCATTCATCAGGCCTTGGCTCAGAACGCTTCACTCGCTTTAATGAGGGCAGACGCTGGTAACGTGAGATCTGCTCCGAGGATACGGAATCCGTCCAGAGACACTACAATTACCTGATTTCTACCATGTGCGGAATCACTCACCGGGGGGATCGGGGGGAAAGCATTAAGCCGCCATTATACCATACATTAGAATACACAGTCACCAGATAGAAAATCCACTATGTGTGAACTTATTTATCCCCTTATCGCTCATGTGAACCCATCGACCAACAGGATAACTGGTTAAGTCCGATCTTAGGGCACTATTTCACGGGACGATTATCGTTAGATCGTTCGTAATTGAGCCATAATCATTTTGTGTAATAGCAGACAACGATTAAATGACCGACGAGAAATCGTTGGTTGTTTGATAAAATTTAGACCTAATTTTATCGTTGATCGTTTGCAAATTGTTTGCGCATCTTTCGGTGTAATAAGACGTTGATCGGTCGTTCGCAGTAGCGACAACAGGATGACAGCAAAAACAATAATAAGTAACGATCATCGTTCCGTCTAATTGGGTGAACGATTTCAGGCCGTTCTCCATAGCGGTCGTTTGAGATCGTTTATCGTTGAAAAATCTCTTTGTGGAATAGGACCCTTTTTTTAGTTTAGTTTCACTACATCTTAATCAATAAGCTGGTTAGTTGGTTATAAGCTCCTGTTATAATCTGGAAACCATCATCAAGCAGGTCATGTGATGATGAAGGATCTTGGTTTCTTTTTGTTTTTTTAACCCACAGTTCAGGTTTACTAAATAAGCTTTGAATATAGACTTTGTCATCAGTCAGACTAGTTGCTGATTATGGATCTTATTTTCTCCATTTGAGTATTGATTTACTAGAGGAGTAGTAGTAGTACATGGATCTCATAGTTCATTAACACATGGATATGTGATCTGATACCTGCATGTAGTCATGGCTAAGTTGACCTCCAGGTCAGACTACCACCCCATGTCCATCACTCTATGACATATACCGTCTATAACAAGTAAGGCCATTTTCACATGGCGTAAGACACTGGCCGTTCTGTGACCCAGCCGGGACACAGAACAGCGGGTGTCAGGAAAGATCATCCCGGCCAGATGATCTTTATTTCTGATGAATTGACCGTGCGCATGCAGATGCGCCCGCATAACAATTCGCCGCTGCACACAATGGAGCGTGTATCCGGAGCCGCACGCTCCATTGTGTGAACTGACACGTTCTGTGCGACCGCTATTCAATGAATAGCGGCCACAGAGAACTGACACGTCAGTTTTTTGCGCCGGCGTTCGCCATCCCGGCCAGAGTGTATACTGTGTGTATAGACTCTGGCCGGGATTCCATTCATTCACATACAACGTGTGTGTTGCATAAATCACGCAACTTGCAACAACGGCCGTGTGTTCTACAACACATGCGTTATGTGTACATGGCCTAATAGTGCGAGCCTTCTTCCTCCATCTGGATCTAACATATAATCATATTGATCTTGTATCCTGATAATTTGACTATAAACTCAGAGGGAATCTGGGTAATGAGGAGACTACAGTCATATAATTTATTTATTTTCAGGATTCCAACCTGACGCTGTACACAGATAACCCAGACCTGACGCCATGCTTCCAATACACGGTCATCGCCTGGATCCCCTGCATCTACCTCTGGGCCATACTGCCATTTTATATTATTTATTTAAAGTATAACAGGAGGGGATACATCGTGCTGTCCATGTTAAGCAAAGCCAAGACGGTAAGGATTGTTCTATGTAGGCGCACATGACACTAATGTTGGAGCATGCAGGCACTACTATAGCTAACAATTGTATACAACACATACAGACTAGCTAGAGATGAGCGAACCGGGTTCGGGTTCAAGTTCGAACCCGAACGTTCGGTATTTGATTAGCTGGGGCTGCTGAACTTGGATAAAGCTCTAAGGTTGTCTGGAAAACATGGATACAGCCAATGACTATATCCATGATTTCCACATAGCCTTAGGGCTTTATCCAACTTCAGCAGCCACCGCTAATCAAATGCCGAAAGTTCGGGTTCGGATCGACTCGAGCATGCTCCAGGTTCGCTCATCTCTAATACAGACTTAAAGGTTATCCAGCGCTACAAAAGCATGGCTACTTTTCCCCCTCTCTTGTCTCTAGTTCAGATGTGGTTTGCAATTAAGCTCCATTTACTTCAATGGGACTGAGTTCCAAACCCTACCCAATCTGGAGACAAGAGAGGGAAAAATGGGACATGTTTTTGTAGCGTTGGATAACCCCTTTAATACTTCTCACAGCTGAGGACTTGTTACAGTCTACACAATCCAATTATATAATCCAGTAGTATAATGTTGTCTAACCCATTGGCCTCTGTTTTGCAGCTGTTCGGAGTGCTGCTCTGGTGCGTGTGTTGGGCGGACCTCTTTTACTCTTTCCATAGTCTTGTACAGAACGACCCCCCTCCGCCGGTGTACTTCGTCACCCCACTTATAGTCGGAATTACAATGGTTTGTATCAAGTCCGTCAACATGTTACGGTCTTATTGCTTGTATTAGACCTTGTCCACCGGCCCCAACAAGCCCATTGACCTGTAATGAGGTCCATTGGGTTCCATTACAGCATCCAGAGCTATTCTTTTCATCAAGTCGGATGAAACTGGGGACAGAGGCTCTAAACTGAAGGGGTGATCAGGTTCTATACTGGTGTAATCTCCTGGGTCTCTATCCACATCAATGGTCACACATAACTGTTCAAATTAGACAGGATGTAGATATTGATGTAAATGCTGTATACAATTAAAGCTGGCCACACACCTGCTCACAGCTATCTTTTCCTGTCCCCTCAATACACATGCATATTTGGCTTGGGGAGAAGGGCCCTGACGGACTTCTCTGATGGCAATTTCTCTCCCTGAGACACAAAAGTTGAGGGAGTTGAAATTCAACACGATTGACCCTTCTCCCCTCCGACATCTGCAGTTGAGGGGGTTGGGGCCACCATGCACAATGGATGGTCCTTCATATTTTTCTACATTTTGCAGATTACAGCGACAATAATTATCCAGTACGAGAGACTGAGGGGCGTCCAGTCCTCAGGGGTGCTAATAGTATTCTGGTTTCTGGCAACACTATGCGCTATTGTACCCTTCCGCTCCAAGGTCATGTCTTCAGTCAATAAGGTAATGGGATAAGATCGGCGATATAGTCGCCCTGATTTCCCTGATGTATTATTAGCTGTGAGTGATCCTGACGTCATGAACAATATTTTGTATTCTTTGTGTTTTTAGGGCGTCACGGACAGATTCCGCTTCACCACGTTTTTTATTTATTTCTCTCTCCTGGTGGTGGAGCTTATTCTCGCTTGCTTCAAAGAGGCGCGGCCGTTCTTTTCTCCCGTCAGATCGGACTGTGTGAGTCCATATACATTAATAATCTACAATCCGCTTTAATGTGTAGACACTAACACTGAGTGTATCGTAATCTTCTCTGCAGAATCCCTGCCCCGAGTCAGATGCTGGTTTTCTATCAAGATTAACATTCTGGTGGTTCACTAAGTAAGTAGAATGGAGTTATCAGCCACAAATGGTGTGCAAAATAATCCCAAATTGACACCTCAGGTCCTTCTTTTTGAGGGTTGCCTCACTGCCCCTCTTAAACGAGTGATTGACTGCATTGTCTTCATGAGCTGGAGACCCTCCCCCTTCTATAAGTGAGTGATAGACAGCCTTGAGATCCTGTTCCACCCATTAGTGACTGGGATGATCTTGAGACATTCCCTTGTTAATCCACATTGCCGCACCTATCAGTATTACCTATAGGGTTTGACAGCCTTAAGACATTCCCCTGCCTATTGAGTGATTGACAGCCTTGAATTCTTCCAGCTCCCATCATTGAGTAATGCACAGCCTTCAGATGTTCCCCCACCCATCAGTGATTGATTGGCAGCCCTAAGGCCTTCTGCTGCTGGTGAGTGGGCACAGTCACTCTATCAGCTTCTGAAAGGCTTGATAAGATCTGATTTTCCAGTTGATTTAATGCCCCTTTTACCTTCTTAGGATGGCCATACTGGGCTACAGAAGACCTCTAGAAGAGAAGGACCTTTGGTCTTTGAATGAAGATGACACCTCGAAATCGGCTGTGACCAAACTGATTAAGGAATGGGAAAATGAGAAGAACAATATAAGGTATCTACAAGTTGGTGGACCAGCCTCCAAGACTGTCCATGTCTTCAGTAACTTTCTTGCAGATGTTGTTGATTCTTGGCCACTTATCTGCCAACAACAAAGATGACCAACATTGAAGGCTTGACCCTCAATCCCATATATTTGTCCAATATGAGGGACCATTTAGTACTGTACATTGGTTGGGTCTTCCCTATGGTCCATATGCCTTTCCTCTGGTTAAACAAAGCAGGAAGATAGTTTGGTGAACTCAGGTTTAGGTGCCACCATAATTTCCCATGATTCTTTCTCATTCCAGGATGAGCGAAGTGAAGTTCACAAAGACGCAGGAGATAGAGATGAACCACATAGATGAGAAGCCCACAGAGTCCGATGTCCTGATCGAAAACAGCAAAAAGAGGAAAGAGCCGTCCTTCTTAAAGGTTCTGATAAAGGCCTTTGGCCCTTTCTTCCTAATCGGTTCAGTTTTTAAGCTGTTTCAGGACCTCTTGTCCTTCGTGAATCCTCAGTTGCTAAGGTACCAGCCAAAATGACATCTCAACTGCATCATGGGACGTTGGCTGAATTGTTTTCTTAATACTTGGTGATGTCTTATCTTTCAGAATTCTCATTGACTTCATTAAGAATAGACAAGCTCCGGCGTGGTGGGGATTTACTATCGCAGCTCTGATGTTCCTCTCCTCGATAGCCCAAACGCTGATCCTCCACCAACATTTCCAGTACTGCTTTGTCACTGGGATGCGACTGAGAAGTGCCATCACTGGCATCATATACAGAAAGGTGAGATCATGTTCCACCAGCAGTGAGTCCATGAGTTCTTCAACGTCCTTGATAAGCGATATGACCCTCTCCTGTTGTTCACAGTCGCTGGTGATCACAAATGCTGCAAAGCGTTCATCTACAGTCGGAGAGGTCGTCAACCTGATGTCGGTAGATGCTCAACGCTTCCAGGACTTGACCACTTTCCTGAACATGCTGTGGTCGGCCCCATTGCAGATCTTCCTGGCGCTTTATTTTCTCTGGCAGGTAACACTGATGGATAGAGAGCTTATTCCCACATGTGACCTAGAAAAGTAACTAAAGACTGTAATTGGAGAATAAAGAGTCTGCCCCCAGAGGAGAGTTTGGGTGTTACACTTCTCAGAACCTAAGGGCCACATTCCAAAACTGCGGCAAAACTAAAGTCCAGCAAGGTCAATGGGAGTTGTAGTTCGGATTGGGGGGGAAACTGGCCTAATGGCAGGATCATTGTATGTTCATGTATTGATCCAGATCTCTTCTTCCTCTCTCAGACTCTGGGACCATCGGTGCTGGCCGGAGTTGCTATCATGGTTCTTCTCATCCCCATTAATGCCTTTATTGCTATGAAGACCAGAGCCTTCCAGGTAAGTGATGACAGTGATGCAGATTTCACACACACACACACACACACACACACACACACAGGTTAGTTGGACAATTAATTTGTGCCAAAAAGGGACGCACATCAGGTTGGGGCATTTTACTCCTATTAGCCACGCCCCCTTTCTACAATTCTCAAAACAATTTTCTATGATGTAATGTAAATCTCCATCTTTCTGCAGATGACTTGATTAGCTGTTTCCCCCCTATGCATAGTGCCGCATTGCCCCCTGTGCAGATCCCACCCCTCATTCAGAACAATGGTGCAGCCTCTGCCCCTGCTTTACAGTAACAATTCTGACTTCGCCCCTGCTTTACAGTAACAATTCTGAATCCGCCCCTACTTTACAGGAAAAATTCTGACTTCGCCCCTGCTTTACAGTAACAATTCTGACTCCGCCAATGCTTTACAGTAACAATTCTGACTTCGCCCCTGCTTTACAGTAACAATTCTGACTTCGCCCCTACTTTACAGGAAAAATTCTGACTTCGCCCCTGCTTTACAGTAGCAATTCTGACTTCGCCTCTGCTTTACAGTAACAATTCTGACTCCGCCAATGCTTTACAGTAACAATTCTGACTTCGCCCCTACTTTACAGGAAAAATTCTGACTTCGCCCCTGCTTTACAGTAACAATTCTGACTTCGCCTCTGCTTTACAGTAACAATTCTGACTTCGCCCCTGCTTTACAGTAACAATTCTGACTTCGCCCCTGCTTTACAGTAACAATTCTGACTTCGCCCCTGCTTTACAGTAACAATTCTGACTTCGCCCCTGCTTTACAGTAACAATTCTGACTTCGCCCCTGCTTTACAGTAACAATTCTGACTTCGCCCCTGCTTTACGGTAACAATTCTGAATCCACCCCTACTTTACAGGAAAAATTCTGACTTCGCCCCTGCTTTACCGTAACAATTCTGACTCCGCCAATGCTTTACAGTAACAATTCTGAATCCGCCCCTACTTTACAGGAAAAATTCTGACTTCGCCCCTGCTTTACAGTATCAATTCTGACTCCGCCTCTGCTTTACAGTAACAATTCTGACTTCGCCCCTGCTTTACAGTAACAATTCTGACTCCGCCCCTACTTTACAGGAAAAATTCTGACTTCGCCCCTGCTTTACAGTATCAATTCTGACTCCGCCTCTGCTTTACAGTAACAATTCTGACTCCACCCCTGCTTTACAGTAACAATTCTGACTCCGCCTCTGCTTTACAGTAACAATTCTGACTCCACCCCTGCTTTACAGTAACAATTCTGACTCCACCCCTGCTTTACAGTAACAATTCTGACTTCGACCCTGCTTTAGACCATTGATGCTGACTCCGCCCCTTTGGTATATAACAATATCTGTCCTTTCAGGTGGAGCAGATGCAGTACAAGGATTCCAGGATTAAGCTGATGAATGAAATCCTAAACGGGATTAAGGTCCTGAAGCTTTATGCCTGGGAGCCGTCGTTTTCTCAGAAGGTCCTGGAAATCCGCCGCAAAGAACTCAATGTCCTAAAGAAATCAGCTTACCTCAACGCTTTATCAACATTTGCGTGGACCAGCGCACCATTCCTGGTAAGAGCGGCAACCCTTCAGAATAAACTCTACAGATCCCTTCAGCTGTGGGAACACTACAAATACCAGCATACCCCCTGGAAACTGCCGTTAACCTCACAATCCTGCTCCACTTTCTTGCAGGTGGCGCTGACTACGTTCGCTGTGTATGTGTCAGTGGATGAGAACAACATTCTGGATGCAGAGACGGCCTTTGTGTCCCTCTCACTGTTCAATATTCTACGATTTCCACTGAACATGCTGCCTCAGGTCATCAGCAGCCTCGCCCAGGTGAGAAGAAATCCATGAATATTCCCTTAATCCAGCATCCAGTAATCCAGAATAATTGATAATCCAGCACATATGTAACATGATAATCCTGTAGCTATCAGATCCTAATAGTACAGAGAGTATCTGATACCTGTAAAGTCCCATCTACTTCAGGTGTTTACAGGGTATATATGAAACCCTTAAAATAAAAGTCTTATAATCTGGCATCAATGGAATTTTGTAAATTCTGGATTATCAGATACAAATGTGCCAGATCTCTCTTACCTATGTATACATATACAGATTATTGGACACTGGTTTAAAGGACATATCTGACCATACCTACTGGTGTGTCTGAGGTGTAACCCGATCACTCCTGTACCCCAGGCCAGCGTCTCCATCAAGAGGATCCAGAACTTTTTGGCCAATGAGGAGTTGGACCCGGCCGCAGTCAACAAGGACAAGTCAATGACTGGTGAGAACTGGTGCCAGGATGGTTCAACCCCTAGTAAAGGAATCAGGGAAATTCCTCTTACCTGGCAAATCTGATTAAAGGGGTCATCCAGCTTTAGAAAAACATGGCCACTTTCTGCGATAGACAACACGAATCTCGTCTCCAAATCAGGTGTGGTTTGCCATTAAGCTCCATTCACTTCAATGGAACGGAGTTGCAAAACCTGCACCCAAACTGGAGACAAGAGTGGTGCTGTCTCTAGAAGAAAGTGGCCATGTTCTTCTATAGCTGGATAACCCTCTTTAATCTGACAGTAAGGAAATATAACATGAGGGATCCTACCAACTAAGACAACTCCTCACATTTTATACTTTATCTGAAATATTTATTTTCTGTTCCTTATGGTTTCCAGGTGTCGCCATTGCGGTACAGGACGGGACATTCAGCTGGGCAAAATCCAGTGATCCGGTGCTGAGCAAGTAAGAGATGCAGTGCCACCAAGTGGTTCCTGTGTGTAGTGTAATGCAATGAATTCTGAAATTGCAACTCCCCTTAATGCCTCCACCCCAAAGCATTCATCCCCCAAGGATTATATCTCCCCATTATTTCTGAGGTATCAAAGCGTGTGATACTGTCTACTGAGGTGCTGTATCTAATCCATATCATGTGTGATACTGCCTGCTGATCAGTGTCCATAAGCCAGTCCTCTGTGATACTGTTTGCTGATCCCGTCCGTCCTTTGTGATATTATCTGTGTGAACCTTATTCTTTTCTATCCTTAGCATCAACCTCCTGGTTCCCTCTGGCTCACTGGTCGCCATTGTTGGTCATGTGGGTTGCGGGAAGTCGTCACTGGTGTCCGCTCTTCTTGGGGAGATGGAGAAGCTGGAGGGAGAAGTCTCTGTCAGGGTCAGTACTATTACATATAATGAGCAGTTCTGTTTCAAGGGTTTATCACGGGTGACCTGTGATGTGTGGTGGGTGTCAGGGAGGAGACTGCGGTCCATGGTACATACACTAATCCCCATATAAATATCGCAGTGGTTGGTGACCTGTGATGTGTGGTGGGTGTCAGGGAGGAGACTGCGGTCCATGGTACATATACTAATCCCCATATACATATCGCAGTGGTTGGTGACCTGTGATATATGGTGGGTGTCAGGGAGGAGACTGCGGTCCAGGGTATATATACTAATCCCCATATACATATCGCAGTGGTTGGTGACCTGTGATGTATGGTGGGTGTCAGGGAGGAGACTGTGGTCCAGGGTATATATACTGATCGCTATATACATATCGCAGTGGTTGGTGACCTGTGATGTGTGGTGGGTGTCAGGGAGGAGACTGCGGTCCAGGGTATATATACTGATCCCCATATACATATTGCAGTGGTTGGTGGGCTGTGATGTGTGGTGGGTGTCAGGGAGGAGACTGCGGTCCAGGGTACATATACTGATCCCCATATACATATTGCAGTGGTTGGTGGGCTGTGATGTGTGGTGGGTGTCAGGGAGGAGACTGCGGTCCAGGGTACATATACTGATCCCCATATACATATTGCAGTGGTTGGTGGCCTGTGATGTGTGGTGGGTGTCAGGGAGGAGACTGCGGTCCAGGGTACATATGCTGATCCCCATATATATATCGTAGTGGTTGGTGGGCTGTGATGTGTGGTGGGTGTCAGGGAGGAGACTGCGGTGCAGGGCACATGTGAGGTGCTGACTGACCCTTGTATACATGTTGCAGGGCTCGGTGGCGTACGTTCCACAGCAGGCCTGGATACAGAACTCAACACTGAAGGACAACATCTTGTTTGGTCGAGCAGAAAGTGAGAAAAACTACAAGAAGGTTCTGGAAGCCTGCGCCCTGGTGACCGACCTGGAGGTGCTGCCAGGAGGGGACCAGACTGAGATCGGAGAAAAGGTGAGGTATATATATATAATCACATGAGCTTCTGCTTAAATACTCTGTCCGACTGTGGACCTGCTTCTTCTGCTTTGTATTTTGCACTCTCTGTGCTGCTGTGGATCCTGCTTCTTCCACCATATAACCCCTTAATATAGAGTTATGAGGGTTATGGAATGATGTGATTGAGGTGCTGTATTCCTTTATTCGCCCCTGTAGGGTATTAACCTATCGGGAGGGCAGAAGCAGAGGGTGAGCCTCGCCCGGGCCGTCTACAGTAGTTCAGATGTTTTCCTATTGGATGATCCGCTCTCGGCCGTGGACGCTCATGTGGCCAAACACATCTTCGACAATGTTATTGGCCCCGATGGTCTACTACGAGGAAAGGTGAGTGCTGGAAAAATCCCAATATCTAATATATACAGTGCTCCGATCATCCGTCATGGCGGACCACATCATGTGACATTATGGAGCCTGCTGAGCTAATAATAATATTTATTTGTATAGCGCCAACCGCTAGTGTATCTAAGCATAATGTATCTAAAACTGAGCTGTTGTATCTAATCCTGTCATGTGTGATACCTCCTTAGAACCTCACAGCCATCCATCCCATCCTGTATTCATCATGACTCTCTTTTTTCCCTTAGACTCGGCTCTTGGTCACACACGGGATCAGTTTTCTGCCGCAGGTCGACCATATTGTGGTGATTGTGGACGGTAAAGTCTCAGAGACGGGATCTTACCAAGAGCTGATGAAGCAAAATGGAGCATTCGCTGAATTCTTGCGGAACTACTCATCTGAGGACAACGTGGAGGAGGAGGAACTGATGAGTAGGTGACAACACCGCTCCCCGCATATGCTTCATCTCATATGCTTCATCACTTCACGCCATTTCTCTGTATCCCCAGTCCTAGATGAGGAGGAGGTGCTGCTGGCCGAGGAGACACTGAGCAACCACACGGATCTGGTAGACAGCGAACCTGTTGCCAACGAGGCCCGGAAGAAGTTCATCCGGTGAGGAGGATGTGTGAAGGAGGAGAGGAGACACATATGCTATAACACGTCGTAACTCATTGACCTCTTCTCTCTCCAGACAGATCAGCGTCCTCTCTTCCGACACAGAACCGCCTCACATCATGTCAGTGCGCAGGAAGGTTTGTGAAAGAAAAACATCAGAAAGCGGCACCCCGAAAAAACCTCCGGTGGAGAAACTTATTCAGACGGAGACAACAGAGACCGGGAGGGTACGTGAACTGGCCCAACGTGCTGTATCCAAGGTGGTGTTACGTAGCTGATGTCTCACGCTCTGCACCCCTTAGGTTAAGCTAGCGGTTTTCTGGCAATACATGAAAGCGGTTGGACTTGCGGTCTCATTGTTCATCTGCTTCCTCTACTGTTGCCAAAACGCCTCCGCCATTGGGGCCAACGTGTGGCTTAGCGACTGGACCAACGAGCCGGTGGTCAACGGGACGCAGCAAAACACACAACAGAGAGTTGGGGTCTATGCTGCACTGGGATTGTTACAAGGTGGGAAAGATGAGATGGGGGGCGGGAATGTTCTGGATGGGTCCGGATGTATGATGTTATTCTTCTGATGTTTATTAGGTCTCCTGGTGATGACGTCCTCCTTCACCTTGGCCATGGCCGGGATTGGCGCAGCACGGAAGCTGCATGCAGCACTCTTGGAGAATAAAATGCACACGCCACAGTCGTTCTATGACACCACACCCATTGGTCGAATCATCAACCGCTTCTCT
The DNA here is from genome assembly GCF_027789765.1 of Dendropsophus ebraccatus. Lineage (NCBI taxonomy): Eukaryota > Metazoa > Chordata > Amphibia > Anura > Hylidae > Dendropsophus > Dendropsophus ebraccatus. Next base: position 62,863,505 of record NC_091467.1, on the reverse strand, counting down.
AAGGACATCTATGTCATCGATGAGGTCATACCCCACACCATCCTCATGTTCCTGGCCACGTTCTTCAACTCAGTGTCCACTATGATTGTCATTGTCTGCAGCACGCCCCTGTTCGCCGTAGTGATTATACCCCTGGCCTTTGTCTATTTCTTCGTACAGGTGAGTGCCAGACTTCCGTAACACATGACTACCAGGGCACATTCTCTACTGAAGATTTTTGTCAAAAATTGCTGTGGAAAACCCACAGGGCACTTTAACACGTGCAGATCTGCTACGTACTGTATATAAACTGATGGTTTGGGTGCAGAAACACTGTACAGCAGATCTGCATTATAAACTGTATGTGCACTCCTGAATCTGGACAGAAACCTACCAAAAAAAACTCCAGAACGCTTCAGATAATCCACAGTGTCTTCTCTACGTGAGGCTGAGCCATAGCAATATGATCACACATGACAGATATACTGCAGGTTTTCTGCATTAAAATTTCCTTAATAATGAAACTCAACCCAAACAATCCAGGCTGAGCGAGCCATTAAGGCTGTGTTCACACTGTACATGTTGTTTGTTTTTTAAAGAAAAACTCAAATCTGCAACACATTCATTTTGGCGTCAGAATCGCTTCAGATCCCCTGTTGTGCAGCAATATAATCTGTCGGATCTGTAGTGATTCACCCTCTGATGGTTTCCTGTTTAACATCACAGATTTTCTTGTGTTTGTTGAAACTCATCAACACTTCCTTCCATCCCCTCCCCCCAACCTGACATGACTTACTGCATAAAGCTCAGGGCGGCGCCATCTTATACATGTAGCCTCATGTAGCCTCTGTGACATCACATCCTTTATCCCGGTCTAGGAGGGGCCTATATTCAACCAATGAAGCAAGAAATCACTCTACACATGACTTCCAAGGGGACGGTTAACTCAGCCTCCACCAGCAGATGTAACCAAAGTTCCCTATCAGAAAATAGATCAGAGCGATCATTTCGATGCTACCTTTATACAGTTTTTGTCTCTTTTACAAGCATTTTATGGCCAAAAAAATAGGCAAAGAGCTTAGTGTGAACATAGACTTAGTTTGGTCAGCTACTGGCACATACCAGGGATCATCCCTTACGAAGATGGATGAGGATATCTTCCAGATCTGTATTGTGCCTAGTGGTCATTCAAAAAACTGTATCTCCGCCTATCGATTTTTTGTAACTGCAAAATCTGGTTCGCAGCCACATGTAAGTCACAATGTGACCCTATTCACTTGTGTGAGTAATCGAGTTGTGTGACCAGGCAGTGCGATGCAGTAGTTTCTGGTTGAGTTGTCGGAAATCGCTGTGTAGTCGTAGCTTAATTCCATAATATATTGTCATAGCTGCATTCCTATGTGGAGTTCCCCTTTAAGATGACCACCAAACTATCTACCATACACACTTGTGTTTCTCCAGAGATTCTACGTGGCCACATCCCGGCAGCTCAAGCGTCTGGAGTCAGTCAGCCGGTCTCCCATCTACTCCCATTTCTCGGAAACCATCACAGGGGCCAGCATCATCCGGGCTTATGGACGCCAGAGCAGCTTCGTCCAACTCAGTGACAACAAAGTGGATGAAAATCAAAAGAGCTACTACCCGGGCATAGTGTCCAACAGGTACTGTGTATACCCTGGTGGTATGACCTAAGCGTGATATCAAACAATACACAGGATCTCACAGGCCGGAGGCTGCAGTAAAGAGAGAATCTGTTCCTCCTTTAATCCCTGTCAGATAAAGGGTTTTTATGAATACAGATCACCATCTACATCAATAGCTGAGCTCAAATGAAACTATTGATGTGGATGATCATTTTAATCTGCACAAGGTTCTCATGACAACAGTGAACCAGACAAATCAGTAGTGCAGAGTCAGGCTTTGGGCCTATAAAGTCAAACCAGCAGGCCTGAGGCTCCACTACTAAGATCTGACCTTTGTGTAACCATTATGGGACCATCGACATGAATGGAGATTTTATTGCACACAAGATCGCCATGACAACTCTGACCCTGACAAATCGGTAGAGCATCCTTAGATTCTAAGGAAAAGATATTATAGAATGGTTTTCACGTATTCTGCTGGTGGGGTCTTTGTTTTAGTTTGTGGATTTAGTTGCTACCTCCTGGCGCTTCTCTGCAGTCATTTTCTGCTGGCACCAGTCATGTTCATCCCCACCGCCTGTACCGCACACGGCATACTGCCCTGTCACAGAGAGCCGGCCGGCCACCGTTAGCCTGGGTATAACCCAGATAGAGATCCAGAGGGCGGAGTTTGTGTCTCCAAAATATGGATCTATAAAATACCTCTGCTTGCTGTGAATACTCTCCATTAGATTAACCTCTGGCTGCTATATACTTGGCTGATGTCTGTCATTTACACTGATATTTGGGCTAGTTTAGTCTGGAGTTTGATGATCGTTGTTCGTGTTCCCTGACAACAAGCAGAGGACTTTAAAATGGTGAAAGATAACACATTGAAAGATCAAGAACTTTGCATTATACAATGAATAGACTTCATGTCCAGTCTTCTGCATGGCTGCTTAGGATCCTTCCCCCGCTGACCCATTCTTCTTTATCTCCTTTCCTCCATTTCTTCAGCCTTTTCTCGCTTTCTTACTGTCTGCATGAACGGAGCCGCCATATCCGCCTCCTCCTCTCTGCCACTCGCTCAGACTCCGCCCTCAGACTCTGCTTCTTTGTATTTCCAGGTAAAACATGGCGCAACATGGAGCGTTAATAATCCGCTACCATTGTATTCAACCTTCCTGTGGGACATATGCTTGTGCATTCATCTGGCGGCCATTTTCTCATTGTACATTGTGGCGCATAATAAATTTCCCAGGTGGCTGATGGGGAAAAAAAAATTTCTAAGGAGAAGATGACTAAACATTAACAGAGTATATTGTACCCTTCCAGGTGGCTGGGAATCAGGGTTGAGTTTGTCGGAAACTGTGTTGTCCTCTTTGCCGCTCTCTTCGCTGTGATTGGTAGAGAGAGTCTCAGTCCTGGTCTTGTGGGTCTCTCCGTATCTTACGCTTTGCAGGTACGTTCGATACCATACCCCAGTGCTCCCACAGTCCAATGATTCAGTGTTCACCAAACTGTGGCCCTCAAGCTGTTGCAAAGCTACAACGTCCATCACAGCCAAAGGAAAAGTTGTGAATCTTTTTCAGCAGATTTGCCAGGACATGATGGGAGTTTTGCAACAGGGTCACAGGTTGGGGAGCATTGCTGTAATTCATCCCGATTCTTCTAAATCTCTTGATCTGTGCAAGTAAAGGCAATCTATTGTTCACTATTGTTCACTAAAGGCAATCTATGTTCACACTACGTAAGTTCCGAAGAAATCAGATTTCTGCTGGACTTACGTAGTGCTGCAGGCTGAGGGAATCACGGCCGGAGTGTATACACATGGTATACACTCCGGCCGGGATCCCTTGTGGCGCCGCAAGAAACTGACATGTCACTGTCACTGAATAGCGGCCGCAGAAATCCTGTCAGTTCACACAATGGATTCTCTGCACTCTCTATTGTGTGCAGTTGAAAGTTCTGATGCGGGCGTGCATGGATGCGCTTGCATTAGAACTTAGCGGCGCTAAAGATCATCAGGCCGGTACTGCACGCTCACTGGACGGACGGTCTCTTACCGAATGGGAACATAGCCTAAAGGTATATCTTCTCAAGGTTTTCTTCATGTTTTACTGTTCAGGTGACAATGTCCCTAAACTGGATGGTGAGAATGACTTCTGACTTAGAGACCAACATCGTGGCTGTGGAGCGTGTGAAGGAATATGCCGAGACAGAAACAGAGGTGAGTTCTTCGTAAACCAACGGCGTAGTGTCCCACAGGAACAAGACTGGAGGTGACCCGTAGGCTCTGTGTGTCTCATCTGTGTCCTCTGCCTTAAATTATATTGAATTTGTATTGATTTGAAAATTGGCCAGATTCTCTTCACAAATTTGCACGTTAGCTTACAGTACTGTCTTTTGGCGGGAGCAAGGGATTATCCATATCCATTGTACCTTATTCATGTAATGTGATTTGATTTTGTTATGTCCTGTTTGTTAACCCTTACCGCTTTTATAGCGATCTGGAATTCGGGGCCCTTTAAAAATAAATAATAATAATCCAGAAAGCCACCATGATTGTATCGGTCTCAGGTGTCACCGACTGCTGATGATGATACAGCTGCAGATAATGCAATTTGGTCACATACATGATCCTAAACATGAGTTCGTCATCTTCTCATCTCAGGCACCATGGATCATAGAAGATAAGAAGCCTTCAGAAGAGTGGCCAAGCCGAGGGGAAGTCGAGTTCTCAAACTACTCAGTGCGGTACCGGCCCGGCCTGGACTTGGTGTTGAAGAATCTGAGCCTTAGTGTAAAAGGAGGAGAGAAGGTGAGTATAGGATTATTACTTACTCACAGGTTCCACAGTAGAAGGCAATGAATTTGTATAACATACTGTATCATATTGGTTTATAGGTCGGAATCGTTGGAAGGACAGGAGCGGGGAAATCTTCCATGACGCTGTGTCTCTTTCGGATTTTGGAAGCAGCTGAAGGAATCATCAATATCGATGGAGTGAATATCTCTGAGATTGGGCTGCACAGCCTCCGCTCCATGCTCACGATCATCCCACAGGTAACACCAACACGTCATATTCTGATATATATATATATATATATATATATATATACTGTGGAGATGAGTGGCACTACAGGTCTCAGCGATGCGGGTGCTCGTTGGCTTGGTTCTGACCACGAACCCTTGATCCAGATAAGAAGTGATAACCAGCGGCACACCAATTGTGTGAAGAAAACGTGATGATTTATTCGTGAATCAAAACATCTCAGCAAACACAGTCCAGCACGACGTTTCGGCGGGAGTCCGCCATTTTCAAGTGCTAAGTGGCACTTGAAAATGGCGGACTCCCGCCGAAACGTCGTGCTGGACTGTGTTTGCTGAGATGTTTTGATTCACGAATAAATCATCACGTTTTCTTCACACAATTGGTGTGCCGCTGGTTATCACTTCTTATATATATATATATATATATATATAGGCACGTCAGAAGATGGTATGATGTTGGAGTATGGAAGACAAGGAGAAAAGGAATCCCCCAGAGGCAAGACACAGGGCACAGGGCTCAGTTCTGAATTCCTGAGTACAAGATGATTGACACCTATTATCTCAGTCACCTGATAAGAAGGATATTAGAATTAGCCATAAAAATTAAGCAGAGCTGATCATTTACCCCCCTAAGGGTGTCCAGTCCTAACCCCAACAGATGTGTATGAGGACTCTACTGTTTCTGTGTATCATATGATTTTCTCATGTTCGTGTCTTCGCAGGACCCAGTTCTTTTCTCAGGAACGCTCAGAATGAACCTTGACCCCTTCGATAGATACTCAGATGACGATATCTGGAAAGCCCTGGAATTGTCCAACTTGAAAAAGTTTGTTTCCTCCCAAACTGAGAAGTTGGATTACGAGTGTTCAGAGGGCGGCGAAAATCTTAGGTGAGAAAATCTTCTACTAGATCCTCCCTCCTTACAGAAGGAAAAAAGCTTCAATTGCAACTTATCCCACCCACACAGTCATACTCTGAGGGATTCAGAAAGGTTGAGATCTGGGCTGCTACATGTATTCAGAGTAAATCATATCCCCTCATCCCCCTATTACTATATACTTCTCCATTCTTCCCCAGTGTCGGTCAGCGGCAGCTCGTCTGCTTGGCCCGAGCTCTCCTCCGCAAAACTCGTATCCTGATATTGGATGAAGCCACTGCCGCCATTGATCTGGAAACTGACGACCTCATACAAATGACCATCAGGACGCAATTTGAGGACTGCACAGTGCTGACCATTGCTCACCGGCTTAATACCATTATGGATTATACAAGGTATGTGAGCTCCATGTCCACCATTACTCCTTGACAGAAAACCACAAAACTACCAATATGGGAAGCTGGAGCTGGAAGATCTTCTTATAGAAACTATGGCTCACTTGGGGTGGTGGTAAATAAACACTATGGGAGAAGATTTATTAAATTGGTGTAAAGTAGAACTGGCTTAGTTGCCCCTAGCAACCAATCAGATTCCACCTTTCATTTCTTACAGACTCTTTGGAAAATGAAAGGTTGAATCTGATTGGTTGCTAGGGGCAACTGGGCCAATTCTACTGTACACCAGTTTGATAAATCTCCCTCTATGTAACCAAACTAATAACACACAGATGATTGTACTTTTCATGTCTTTCAATGAGCAAACTGAGTAAACATCAACAGTGCAGGAAGAAAGTGATAAACCCTTTGATTTTATGACCTGTACATACCCCTTTAGGTGTGATCACTTCCACCAAAAATTTTCTGTCGTTCCAAATAAGATCTGCACAAAGCTGAGAAGTTTTTCATCATTCTTCCCTGTAAATGAGTCTTTCATGAGTAGATTAGGTCTGTCAGTAACTAGGTTTTATATGCCATTCTATAATGAGCCTCATTTAAAAGTCTGGAAACACAGGCCTAGCCAGATATCCTTCTGAGAAGGACCCAGCCAAGGGGTGGTTCCTGTGGGGAAACCACCAAAACCACCATATTACGTGGCCCTATGTAATGACAAGGGAAAACCAAGGCCAGGTATCCATCCACATACAGCTGTTTCGGAGTGTTGCCCCTCATCAGTGTGGAGCAGGATTCTAGCTAGTTGGGAGCAATGCCTCGTAGAGCCATAAGAGAAACAGATCGCTGATCTCAGGAAGACCAGCCAAAGATAATACTGCCGGCTGCTAGTTAAAGCACTCAATGCAGTGAAATCCTAGGTGCATAGCTCCCTGGGAAACATGAATATGTATAAACAGAGCCCTGTGTTTCCAGACTCTTCAATGAGGCTCCACGGGCTCTGTTTTTACATATTCATGTTTCCCTGGAAGCAATGCACCTAGGATTTCACTGCATTAAGCGCTTTAACTAGCAGCCGGCAGTGTTATCTTTGGCTGGTCTCCCTGAGTTCAGTTACATTGGGTGTCTCTATAATTGTCAGAGTATTGTAATGCTGCGTTTACACGGAGCGATAATTCGCCCGATCGTACGATTAAGGATTTCGAAGTAACGTTTTTTTTATAACGATCAGCGTTTAGATGGAACGATATATCGTACAGAAAGATCGTTTTGCGATCGTTTTGCGATTGCTTAAGCCTATCTTGCACATAGGCTTAATCGGTGAACGACTGTTTACACCGAACGTTCTGCGAATTTTTTGCGAACAACGATTTAAGAACATGTTCAAAGATCAAAATGAATTTCTCGCTCGTTGTTTGATCGTTCGCTGCATTTACACGTACGATTATCGTTCGAATTCGATCGTTATTGTGCAAATTCGCACGATAATCGTTCCGTGTAAACTCAGAAAAGAGTCAGATTTAGAAGTCAGAGTCAGAAAACAATTTGATTACATTTTGTTTTTAATTAATGTAGAAATTGAAGGTTAAAGTGTTTACTTACTTTTTCTTTCAGCGCCAAATCTTTTTTTTACTTGTAACAATTTCCACATATCTTTAATGTCTTTCAGGGTACTAGTTTTGGACAAAGGGAAAATAGCAGAATTTGACACCCCAACCAATCTCATCGCATCCAGAGGAATATTTTATGGAATGGCCAAAGATGCCGGATTGGCAGCTTAGAATATTTTATATATTTTTTTTATTTTTATTTTATATTATTTTTATCATTTTCCACAATGTACAGAAAATTGGTTTTGTTTTCAGAGCATTCAACATTCTGACTGTAATCACAAACTGATATTTTATATAACGGATCAACTTTTATTACTGCAAACATTTGTATGAGAAAAAAGTTATTTAAATATTGTACAAAATACTGAAAAAGTGGGGGAAAATACATTAAATTCACTTTTTTTAATGATTTCTTTTATTTATTTGCAGCTCTAACAGCTTGTCAAGTATATAATTGGTACCTACAAGGTTATATATCAACATATAAAACATTGAGGCTAAGTTCACACAACATATTTTTTTAAATAATCCCGGCGTTGTTGCAATTTGCAATTTTAATTCAAAAGATACTTTGCATTGAAAATGAATGGAATCCCGGCCATAGTGTATATATATAGTATACGCTCCGGACGGGATTTCAAGCGGCCGTATGGAAAACTGACACGTCCGTTTTGTGTGGCTGTTATTCATTGAATAGCGGCCACATAGAACTGTCAGTTCACACAATGGAAAGTGCGGCTCCGGCCGCACTTTCCATTGTGTGCTATGGTGAATTGGGATGCGGGCGCACACGGATGCGCCCTCATCCCAATTCAACATGAAGAACATGAAGATCATCCCGACAGTACCATAGTACCACAGTACCAGTATCACAGAATGGCCGGCCTAAATTAGGAAATTAACAAGTCTAGATGAAATTCACCCCCATGTTCTAAGGGAGTTAAATAATGTGATAGACCATTTATTCTAATATTTGAAAAGGACACTGAGTTGTGGTCCAAGTCTTTGCCTGTACTACATAAGCCTCACACTGGACTATAGGAAAGACAGAGAGAAAAGATATCCCGAATGCAATCACAGGTTTTGGAGACCCCTCAATTTGTACAACATAGCAGTGGCCCTTTGGCATCTAGAGGGGCCCTGGAGATGAAACCTGAGTTGTCAGGATGAAGTTATCCAAGTATAGTAGCATTTTCGAGCCATTGGTGGACAAGACCCAATGTTTAAAGAAATTGGAGTGGAGGGTCCCGATTCCCATCTCCAGCTGTTATAAGCAATTGGCAATGCCAGTGAAAGATCTGATTGTGAAGGTGGACGAAGGATGAGCTAGATAAGAAGATCTACCTGATGGAAGATCTAGACCAGATTAATGGGGAAGGCACAATCTCAGAGGCTAGCTAGGGTGGTATAGTTTGGCCTCGTAATAATCTACAGCCCTGTCATGGTAACAATGACTCAAGGGTTTTCACCACACTCCCATGGCCAGCTGCATTGATAGTGGGGGAGGCGCACTGGTGATGGTAACCCATTGCAAACTGGTAACTGAACAGAATAACTTCTTTGTTGTAGAAATAGATTCTTTAGAGAGGAGTGAGTTGGCTACTTTTTGGTAGTTCTAGCTGGTGCAGACTTCATCTTAGGACAGGCATGTCCAAAGTCCAGCCGGAGGGCCATTTGCGGCCCACGTTCCGAACTTTTACGGCCCCCCAGGTATCCAGCTTGCTATTATCTGCCTGTGTTATAAAGCATATAGCATGTAGCATGTAAAATGGTCGGCCCTCGCACATGTTCACTTCAACAAATTTGGCACTCTTCGAAAAAAGTTTGGACATGCCTGTCTTAGGAGAATATCACAGTCGGTGCCGAGCAGTTTGGAGAAAGTTTTAGATTTGTGCACTAGTATGCAAATTAACTTTCAAGAAATGGAAATAGGGAGACAATATTCAGCAAATGTTTTACATACTGGCCCCATGCACGGCCATTACTAGTCATGAGGGTCACAGTGCCCCCATAAAACTATTAGCCTCAGGGCCTCTATACGAGTGGCCCACATCTGAGCCAACTAGGGTTGCTCCACCGAAATGTCATTCCCGGTGCCCTAATAATGAGGATTTGTGATAGACAGAAAAATTGGGAGGGCAATCAATAGCCCCTGGCTCTCCAGATTATAGCACCCCTGCTACAACTGCTGGGACCCGAGCAGCTATACCAAATGGGATCCATATTATTCAGTAACACATACTGTAACTGAGAAGAATACAAGTTATCCCTGAGGCCTTCATGTCACAAGATTAGGATATAGCTGGAATATAAGGCTGGAAAAATGACTTTTCTTGATGGATTGGTGGCTCTATCAGGCACTTACACACCATGTGCTTCTTAGAATATGGAATAGCTGGGTGCAAATCTGTAAGTAATGTGTAAATATTCTTAAAGGGATTGCCAAGATGACATACGGAGTCTTACAGCCTAGGCAATGTCACCTGGGAGAAAATATGCAGGTGACGGAATGAAAGGAAACAGATGGATATCTAGCGCCCTCTGGAGGCAGCTTCCCTGTCATAGTCCTTAAAAGCGTTGAAACAAGACTGGAGATCATCCATAATACCAGAATCTCCTTCAAATCGATAGGAACTAATGTCATACCATTAAGACAAGCAATAACTTGACTGTTTGGAGTCTGATTCCTGGGTTCTCCACCATGCCCCTGACCCAGCATTAGTAAAAACCTACTTGAGAAGTGATGATGTGCAGGTACTGCTACACAGACCCCTCTGCTGGTAAAGAGAGGGGGCAAACAAACAAACTTCTCTTCTTAAAGTTTCAATGAAGGAACGGGGGGAGAAAACAGAAATACAATATATGTAAAATAATGTACATAAATCTATGTGTATCATTAGTGTAAAATTTAGATATAAAAGTTTCTTACATTGGAAAGTTTTTGCTTTTTCTGGAGTCTGGCATGTTCCATGGAGTGGCCGTAAGGTGTAATGGTAGTATGACCATGAAGAAGATCACTATAAGTAGTCAAAAATTTTCTTTCTTTTTTCTTTTATTCTTGGGGACACAATAAAGATTGAAGAATTGTTTACACATTGGAAACTTTGAAACGTTTTCCCATCTTGTCCTCACCAAGGATGGAAGGTAGCGCTGAAACAGGGCGATTTACGGTGGAGCTGGATTGTGTATGCTCCTATTATTATACAGTAAGCTGCAGGTTGTCTGCACTAAAATCATTATACATGTATCTAATAAACCAAATAAAGCTATACACACCTGATAGGTGGCAGGTTATAGTATTTATACAGCTACAAGTAAGTGAACCTCAGGAATTCCCTGGATTTCTACATCAGTAAGGGCCCTATTCCACCGGACGATTATCGTTCGCATAATCGTTAACGATTTAACAATCTCAAACGACCGCTATTGCGAAAGACCTGAAAACGTTCACTCATTTCCCTGGAACGATAATCGTTACTTATGATCGTATTTGTGATAGTTTTTTCTTCACTATTGCTTTCGTATCTACTGCGAACGACCGGGCGACGTCTTATTCAATGCGAACGATTTCCGAACATTTTGCGAACGAGCAACGATAAAAATAGGTCAACGATTTCTCGTTTGGTCATTAATCGTTAACAGCATTTCAACCGAACGATTATCGTTTGGAATCGAACGATTTAACGATAATCTGAACGATAGTCGTCCGGTGGAATAGGGCCCTTAGTTTGTTTTAATCGGTTTAAGGTTGCCCCCACATAACAGTTAGGTATGCGCTGTACTCCTATATAGTAGTAAGGTCACTAGTATAGGCCCCTCTGTCCAGTCGTCATATAGTATCAGGCCTCACTGGACACCCCCATTTAGTATGAGACCCCTTTCTGCAGCCCCCAAAATATGTGGTAAAAAAAAAAAAAGTTATATTGTAAAAAAAAAATTGCGACTTCATAATACACATTATTTCAAAAACGCAAACATTTCTTCAGGGATGTCAGGGAGACGGGAACCCCAGCAGCAAGCCAGAGCGCTGAACAATAATGTATTCACTGGGCCGCGGCGAGTTAAGGGGGATGGCGTTTACTTACGAAATTTTCATCCCGCTGCGAGTTTGTAAACCTATTCACACTGACAGTGCCAGGAATTGCAGCAGATTTCTCGCAGCGTGTGGGAACCCACCCTGTAAGCCCATGTGCAGTATGTGTCTCCAAGGGGGTTCAGAGTAATCTGGCATCTTATTTCCCTGTCTCATGTAGTTAGTACCATAATGTTCTCACCTGGATATTTGGCGTGTCTGGTATGGCCAGGCACATCCTAATCTCAGAAAGTTATAGATTTCAGTAAATCTTGATTTAAAAAAAAAAAAAAAAAAATCCGGCCTCCTCCACCCCTTAATAGCCGGCCATCACTCACCTTATTTCCCTGTCACCAATGACGCTACCATTAGATGTCATAGGAGAGGGGGAAATGTTACATTACACTCACTGGTAATCACCAGTAATTGTAGTTGTAGTAGTTTTCGTTTTTATGAATTATATTGATAACATATATATATATATATGTTATGTAAGATTTTCCTTGTATAGGCATGTGGGGTGCATGGTATGGCCAGGCACATCCTAATGCTAAACCGTTAATATTTCAGAAAATATATATTTAAAATATACCTCTCCCACCCATAAGATAGGGGGTCCGACTTCTCAGACCCACACCAATGCCATGAACGGTGATACTAGTGCCCCACAGTGAATGGAGCACTCAATGCGCCTGCACACCCACCGTGGCCAGTGCTCTGTTCATTCTCTATGGGGCCACTGCACACTCTGCACACTTTAGGCAACACCGGCCTAAGGGGGCAATGTCAGTAGACTCTTCCACTGTTGTAAAGTAAACCGCGGCTAGCAACAAGGTTTACTTTTATATGTTGCAGGCTGCCGCTAGTTGCCCCATACATTTGCAAGGGGTCCCTTGGGTTTGGGGACCCTGGGCAGTTGCCCTGTTTGAACACCCCTCCCCCCGTGCCAGCTCTGCATGTAAACAAGGGTAAAAAATAGCCGATCATCCTTATTCCATGTAAAAAATGACAGTAAGATCAGATGTCATGGAAGAGAGTGAAATGTTGTGGGTGAGATTGCACTTACCGGTATTCACCAGTAATATAGCTGCAGTCAATTAGTTTTATATGATATATATATATATTTATATATTTATTTATATAATCATAATGTTCTACTCTCTACATATGGTGCACCTAGTATGGCCAGGTACATCCTAATGCCAAAAATTTATATTGAATGAGAGTATTGCTAAAAAAAAAAAAAAATGTGAAGTCCCACTCACCGGTCACTGGTAAATGTAACTGTACAGTAGTAGTCTTATGCTTTTATGGAGTATATACATAGTGTAAGACTATATATATATATATATATATATATATATATATATATATATATATATTATTGTACGAATCTTCTCTTGTGGGCATATGGTGCGCCTGATATAATCAGCCTCATCCAAATACCAGATTTAGAAATGAAAAATAAAACACCTCATCTCATTACAAGAGATTTTGGTAATCTGGAAGCCGTCCTCCAGCGATGAATATTCTGGGCCTTCTCCTGATCTTGTCCTGTCCTATGGAATTCAAATCTATTTCATTGCCTGTTCATTCTGATTTTCTTTTCTTGATGTCTACTTCCTCTTGGAGTTCAGTCTTCCTCTTGATGGTGTTCTTGTCCATGGTGTTCTTCCTCTTGATGGTGTTCTTGTCCATGGTGTTCTTCCTCTTGATGATGTTCTTGTCCATGGTGTTCTTCCTCCTGATGATGTTCTTGTCCATGGTGTTCTTCCTTTTGATGATGTTCTTGTCCATGGTGTTCTTCCTCTTCATGATGTTCTTGTCCATGGTGTTCTTCCTCTTGATGATGTTCTTGTCCATGGTGTTCTTCCTTTTGATGATGTTCTTGTCCATGGTGTTCTTCCTCTTGATGATGTTCTTGTCCATGGTGTTCTTCCTCTTCATGATGTTCTTGTCCATGGTGTTCTTCCTCTTGATGATGTTCTTGTCCATGGTGTTCTTCCTTTTGATGATGTTCTTGTCCATGGTGTTCTTCCTCTTGATGATGTTCTTGTCCATGGTGTTCTTCCTCTTGATGATGTTCTTGTCCATGGTGTTCTTACTCTGGATGGTGTTCTTGTCCATGGTGTTCTTCCTCTGGATGGTTTTCTTGTCCATGGTGTTCTTCCTCTTGATGATGTTCTTGTCCATGGTGTTCTTACTCTGGATGGTTTTCTTGTCCATGGTGTTCTTCTTCTTGATGGTGTTCTTGTCCATGGTGTTCTTCCTCCTGATGGTTCTTCCACTGGATTAACACTGTAGAGTAGGAGGATGAACTGGATGCATAGATGTCTTTTTTCAGCCCTAAAAACTATGTAACTTTAAAAGAAAAAATCCGACCTCCTTCACCCCATAATAGCCGGCCATGAAGTATATGCACACCTAACCACTATATATATAGTATCATATCTGGAAGCCGTCCTCCAGCGATGAAAATTCTGGGCCTTCTCCAGTTGAGGTCCTGATCTTGTCCTGTCCTATGGAATTAATATCCATTCCTCTGCCTGTTCATACTGATTCTCTTTTCGTGAAGGTCTACTTCCTCTTGGTGTTTTTCCTTGACGTTCTTCCTCTTCTTGATGGTGTTCTTGTCCATAGTGTTCTTCCTCTTGATGGTGTTCTTGTCCATAGTGTTCTTCCTCTTGATGGTGTTCTTGTCCATGGTATTCTTCCTCCTGATGGTTCTTCTGCTGGATTAACACTGTATAGTAATTGGCTGAACTGGATACATAGATGGGTTTTTTTTCAGCCTTAAAAACTATGTAACTTTAAAATAAAAAAGCCGTCCTCCTCCACCCCTTGATAGCCGTCCATTAAGTATTTACACAGTGAACCACTATATACATAGTATCATCAAATTCTTCCCTTGTGAGCATGTGGTGCGCCAGATATAATCACACTCAGCAAAATATACAACTTTAAAAAAACAAAAACGTCACCTACTTACACCAGATGTTAGTAATCCTGAAGCCGTCATCCAGCCTGATCCAGCGATGGAAGTTCCGGGCCTTCTCCTGATGAGGTCCTGGTCTTGTCTTGTCCTGTGGGCTTGACGTTCTTTCCTTTGCTTGCCCGTTCTGATCTTCTGTTTGTTATGGTCTACTTCTTTTTATGTTTTCTTTCCTCTTGATGGTATTCCATATCTTGCTTGTCTTCCTCTCCTCAGTTTGATTACTTCATGGTCCCCTTTCCCCTGATGGATTTTCTAACATATGGTGTTCTTCCTTTGGATGGTGTTCTTGTCCATGGTGTTCTTCCTTTGGATGGTGTTCTTGCCCATGGTATTCTTCCTCTAGATGGTTTTCTTGCCCATGGTGTTCTTCCACCTGATAGATTTTCTTCTCCATTGTGTTCTTCCTCTTGATGGTTTTCTTGTCCATTGTGTTCTTCCTCCTGATGGCTTTCTAGCCCACGATGTTCTTCCTCCTGATAGATTTTCTTGCCCATTGTGTTCTTCCCCTTGGTAGTTTTCTTGTCCATTGTGTTGTTTCTCTGGGTGGTTTTCTTGTCCATGTTGTTCTTTCTCCTGATGGCTCTTCCTCTAGATCAACACTGTAGCGTAATAAGCTGAACTTCATGGAAATATGTCTTTTTTTTAGCATTGAAACTTATGTAACTTATGTAAAAAATAAATAAATAAATAATAATATATATATATACACTCACCGGCCACTTTATTAGGTACACCTGTCCAACTGCACGTTACCACTTAATTTCTAATCAGCCAATCACATGACGGCAACTCAGTGCATTTAGGCATGTAGACATGGTCAAGACAATCTCCTGCAGTTCAAACCGAGCATCAGTATGGGGAAGAAAGGTGATTTGAGTGCCTTTGAACGTGGCATGGTTGTTGGTGCCAGAAGGGCTGGTCTGAGTATTTCAGAAACTGCTGAACTACTGGGATTTTCACGCACAACCATCTCTAAGGTTTACAGAGAATGGTCCGAAAAAGAAAAAACATCCAGTGAGCGGCAGTTCTGTGGGCAGAAATGCCTTGTTGATGCCAGAGGTCAGAGGAGAATGGGCAGACTGGTTCGAGCTGATAGAAAGGCAACAGTGACTCAAATAGCCAACCGTTACAACCAAGGTAAGCAGAAGAGCATCTCTGAACGCACAGTACATCGAACTTTGAGGCAGATGGGCTACAGCAGCAGAAGACCACACCGGGTGCCACTCCTTTCAGCTAAGAACAGGAAACTGAGGCTACAATTTGCACAAGCTCATCGAAATTGGACAGTAGAAGATTGGAAAAACGTTGCCTGGTCTGATGAGTCTCGATTTCTGCTGCGGCATTCGGATGTTAGGGTCAGAATTTGGCGTCAACAACATGAAAGCATGGATCCATCCTGCCTTGTATCAACGGTTCAGGCTGGTGGTGGTGGTGTCATGGTGTGGGGAATATTTTCTTGGCACTCTTTGGGCCCCTTGGTACCAATTGAGCATCGTTGCAACGCCACAGCCTACCTGAGTATTGTTGCTGACCATTTCCATCCCTTTATGACCACAATGTACCCAATATCTGATGGCTACTTTCAGCAGGATAATGCGCCATGTCATAAAGCTAGAATCATCTCAGACTGGTTTCTTGAACATGACAATGAGTTCACTGTACTCCAATGGCCTCCACAGTCACCAGATCTCAATACAATAGATCATCTTTGGGATGTGGTAGAACGGGAGATTCGCATCATGGATGTGCAGCCGACAAATCTGCGCCAAATGTGTGATGCCATCATGTCAATATGGACCAAAATCTCTGAGGAATGCTTCCAGCACCTTGTTGTATCTATGCCACGAAGAATTGAGGCAGTTCTGAAGGCAAAAGGGGGTCCAACCCGTTACTAGCATGGTGTACCTAATAAAGTGGCCGGTGAGTGTGTATATATATATATATATATATATATATATATATATATATATATTCCGGCCTCCTCCACCCCTTAATAGCCGGCCATCACTCACCTACTTTCCCCATCGCCAATGACACTACCATTAGATGTCATAGAAGAGGGGGAAATGTGAAATTACACTCACTGGTCATCCAGTCACCAGTAAATGTAATTGTAGTAGTTTTAGTAATTTATGATATATATATACATAGTGAATCACTATATATATAGTATCATAAAAATCTTATCTTGTGTGCATGTGGCGTGTCAGATATTATCAGGCACAGCCAAATGCCAAATAAAGAGATAAAAAAAAAAAAAATCTCACCTCCTTCTCCTTACACCAGATTTCAATAATCCTCCTCTTGGTAGTATCCTTCCTCTTGATATTCTTCCTCCTCTTGGTGGTATCCTTCCTCTTGATGTTCTTCCTCCTCTTGGTAGTATCCTTCCTCTTGATATTCTTCCTCCTCTTGGTGGTATCCTTCCTCTTGATGTTCTTCCTCCTCTTGGTGGTCCCCTTCCTCTTGATGGTCTTCTCGATGTTCCTCCTCCTCCAGATGGTCTTCTTGTTGGTATTAGTACAGGTTGCTCTCAGGATGTTATGGAGCTGGTGCGCTGTCCAGGGTTTTCCAGTCC
Source organism: Dendropsophus ebraccatus (assembly GCF_027789765.1). Lineage (NCBI taxonomy): Eukaryota > Metazoa > Chordata > Amphibia > Anura > Hylidae > Dendropsophus > Dendropsophus ebraccatus. The sequence goes on along the minus strand of NC_091467.1, from coordinate 62,846,326 downwards.
GAGGTGATGAATGAAAATCCTGCGAATAAGGCCTGTTCTTCTGCTGACAGGGGCTTGCCCTCCTTCTCTTCTGCCTTCATCTTGTTGATGTCAAATGGTCGAAAGCCGCGCCGGATGTTCTCTTCTGATGGAGTGTGTGGTGGTTCCATTCCAAGGGCTTGTACCGAGTCCCAGTTGATGTCCTCAAAAAATGGATGGGCTCTGATGTCACCGTTGACCCCAAGGCGGTTGTCAGGATCTTCCTCGAGGAGCTGAAAATGAAACATATATATTTAGTGATGAGAACATAGGAATGAGGCGGTAGGGCGCACATAACCGGAATATAACATATTTCATAGCAGATGGTAATTCCAGGACATAAATGTTTAGTGGGACATTTTAACTGGGATTTCTGTTTATACATCTAAAGAGAATAATACTAGTGAGAAAACAACTGTTTTAGTATAGTATAACCTGTGTTACATAGAGAGAATAGTCACCTCTTTGATGATGGTCTTCGCCTCCATATTGGAGGCCTTGAATCGTCTTTGGTGGTATCTGGCCTTGCCGGTGACCATGATGTTGAGAATGATGCCGAAGGCAAACCAGTCGATTCCAGCGTCGTACTCCTCCCCAGCCAGCATCTCAGGGGCCACGAATCCTGGTGTTCCTACGCAGTCGGGGGGCAGCCGCTCTCCACAGGTGTTCCAGATTGCCAATCCGAAGTCGCAGATCTTCACATGTCCTGTTGCAGCCACGAGGATGTTTCCGGGCTTGAGATCTCTGCAAAATAGAGAAAAACATTAGTTGTAAGATCGGTGATCATCCTACAGTTAGTTAGCGGTGTATACTTGTATCATTATATACTTGGATCTTAGGAGTCAGTACAGTCAGCAGGATGGTGTCTATACTGGACTCCAGGGATATGTCCATTGTACAAACACCTTCAGGTATGATATAGAATACATAGCAGTCACAGCAGACTATATAAATATTATCTGGGATTATACAGCAGATGTCAGACTATTACACCTAAAACACAGGATGAATGTTCTTACCGGTGGATGATGCCCTTGGAATGAAGATGTTGAAGTCCACACAGAAGTTCTGCGGCGTAGAATCTGGCAAAAAGAAAAGAGAAAACAGTAGTAAACAATAGAATAATAGAAAACAATGTGATCTCTGTACTGGGGACTACTGATGGGTAAATGACACATATCTTATTCTTTATGCTACATGTTCTGCTACACCTGCTTTATTCCATCTACTAGTTATATAAAGTGTTTCTGTAACTCTATGCTATATGCCTATAGCCCCCTAATGCACACGGGGCACCAAGGAGGAAGGCATGTCTCTTACCTTCCTCCTCGGCATTGTTCCCATGCAGTTAGTAGTTAAATCCGCATCCTGGAGCACCATTAGAAACACTGCCCCGCCCCCCACATCGCCGAGCTGCTCCTTCTAATGATAATCAGTGGACGGGCTGGATTGTTGCCATGGGGGAGGAGCAGTGCTCCTAACGGTGCTCCGAGACATTTATTTAACTACTATCTGCATGGGAAGGACGCCAATAAGAAAGGTAAGAGACATACCTTCCTCCTTTGCGCCCGATGTGCATTAGGGGGCTATCAGTAGGTTCGATTTGTCTAACCTGCTAATAGTTCCCCTTTAATAGCCTGCAACCACATTACCGTGCATTGGCGATGGTCAGACGCCCCTTCTGCTGCAGGAGGTGATGGAAGTCTCCGCACGTGATGTACTCCATTCCAAGCAGCACGTGTCCGTTGGTCTGGAGAGCAAAGTGGCCTTGGATGAGGAAGGGGCTGCCAGATGCAAGCTGTAGCACACGCCGCTCCACCGTCACGCGCTCCTTTCCTTCGTTCAGCAGGCTCCTCTTGGCGATGACTTTGACAGCGAATTCCTGGCGGGTGTAGATGTCTTCTGCCAGCACCACCTACAGAGACAGCCATCAGTCAAGTCAGCAGAGTCCTCTCTTATACCTATGCTGGATATCCTCAACTCATGCATCATTTTCTCAGTCTTTTTACATGGAGTCACTGTAATGTTATCAGGCATTTTATAACATATACAGCGGTGCCTTGGATTACCAGCTTAATTCCTTCTGGGACCGTGCTTGTAATCCAAATCAATTTTAAACCAAAGAAATCATTGGAATGCAGACAATTGGTTCCACACCTCAAAAATAATGATTTTTTTATTCTGAATAACATGCAAAACAAATAAAACAAACATTTAGAAACAGCTGAATATGTGATAAGTTACTGTACGGTATAGCAATCAGCATGTGGAGTATAATGTATAGTAACTGCATAAACCTGATAACACAGCAGCAGTTTGTAGATACAGGATGGAACTGCAGATCCCTATAATGCAGTAGCGTAGTACAACAGGCTAGAATAGAGAAGCAGGGCTGCTGTCAGAGGTCTGTGTGGTCACATGACAGCAATGGGGAAGTGGTGTGTGCTCAGCATGGACCAATCAGGAAGTCAGAATCACAGAGCTGTCAGGAGGACTGAGAAAGACACTTTTCTATACAGCAGTGTGACTGGCTGAGTGTAAGTGCAGGCACATTATAGCAGCGGTGTGTATAGCTGAGTGTGAGTGCAGGCACATGACATGGGAAAAATGATCCCGCCGTGGCCCCACTTATCCCCTTATGCCTACCCCTTAAGGAATAAAGACACCGACCACAGTTTGGATAAATCTGGCCACAGCAGCCAACTTTATTAACAAAAATACATACATAAAATAACAGTAATGAAATATCAATAGCAATAAATATGCTACCCAAACTATCCCAAACTTCTAAACGGGAGGGGGTCCTTGAAGCTAAAAACATAACCGGCCACCCATAGCAATGCACTCTCCATTAGTGCTATACCTGTACTGTTCTAAATACTGCCCCCAGCCGGTTACCCCAGACTCAGGAGCCCAATTGCAATTACCCTGGCCGATTATGCATAACACCCAAATACTCCCCAGGACACCACACTGCCAGGAGCCCAAATCCTCCAAGTAACCCGATGATCCAGTAACTAAAAAGGGGTGCACCACTCCTCGTGTACCCCTTTTCCATCCATTTTAGCCAACCCCAAGGACCTCCTACCCCGCCACAACGAGCACCTTTGACCACCTCAAACGTGCGAGCTCCTCCACAAACACAGGGCCCTCTCAATACCCTCCTGTAGCGCCAACGCCCACAAGTCAATCCCCACAGCGTTCAAGTGGACGCCATCCCCAAGCCAGAAATTTCCAGGGCAATCCCCCAGATCCTGATGTCGCACTGCCACCCCCCCATTCGGAGCAACAAATGAACTGACAGCCCGATTCACCTTCACCCTCGCCTTATTCAGTCGCTCCACCGACCTAGCCACCTTCCACGTCTTCCTTGGCACAACGTCAGACCAGACAATCAGCACCCCCGGAAACGTCCTCCAGAGGCGCAAGATGTCGTAACGAATGTCCCTAATTAACTCGCGAAATGGACGGACCCCCAGATCATTGCCACCCACGTGCAGCACCAGTATATCCGGGGGCCTGTCCAGCCGCGCAAAACTATTAAACTCAGCCAGTACACGGTTCCACCCCATACCGCTCACCCCCAGCCACCGAACGACTGCCATCCTTCTGGAAAAACCGAGCTGACGCCCATCCGGGCGCACCGCTGCCCTCTGCGCACCCCTGCAGACATAAGAATGCCCCATAATCCACACGAGCGCGGAGCCGATCCCTGCAAGAACAAAAGAACAAGGAAAAGGAGGGATGAAACCACACAGAAAACAACCACCAACCCCCGCAACCAAACCACACACCCCCTTTAAGCTGGCAGTAAATGAGGCCTAACATATGACCTGTAACGCCTGTACTCCCACCAAACGATACGGCGCAACACTTCCGCACTCAACCCCCAGCCCGCCGCTTCAGTTGCTGCCTCTATTCGGAAGGAATAAGGAGCGAAGCCAGTCCCATCTAGCCCCAGCACCCCCAAACATTGCCGGAAAACCGTCGAAAATTGATACCGGGACAAAAAGGAACCGTCACCATGCCTCAGCAAGGGGCCAGCTCCCATCCCCGCAAACAAAGGAAACGCCGCCAGACAACATACCTGACACATCTCAGACTCCCCCACAGCATGCAACACGACGTCCCGCCCTCTACCCCTTTGATCCGTCTTAGATCGACGGATCCGTCTCCAGCCAAACATCTTCCCGCAACAGCCCCCCAGCCCTCCTAGCAGACGGGGACACCAAAAAAAAAAAAACGCCCACGAAAAAGCCAACTAAACAAGTAAACCTCCCCTGCCGACTTACAAACCGACCCCAAGCAAGCCCCCAGCCGTTGCAACAAAACAAAAGACACCGGCCGCCTCGCATCCGCCTGCATCCTTCCTCTCCGAAAACCTTGAAACCATGAAATCCTTTGTGACGTCACGAAGCCTGCGCAACTTCAAACCAAAAGCAAGCACCGCCACAAAGCGATTCACCCGTGCCACTGACCAGCCCACCACCGCTGCATTGCCCAACCAACCCGAAAACGCCAACACTCGCTCCTGATCTGACCGCACATCACCTCAACCATTCTCCCAAGACAGCCACTCCTCCCATGCAGTTGAATCCGCTTTCCAGGTGCTGTCAGCCAGTGAACACCGCACGAGCTCTCCCGCCCTCAGACAAGCCTCCACAGATGCTCCGGGCAGGCGACCCCGTCCGTATCCGCCTCCGGGACCAACGACCGGAACCGATCCCACTGCTGGCGAGAAAGAGAATCCGCAACTGAGTTACTAACACCTGGGACATGAACCGCAACCACCCAAGAGTTAAGGGCCAAACAACTAAGGACCAAATGACGCAGCAAGCGAACCACCGGAGGGGAAGAAGCCAAACCTGAATTGATGGCCGAAACCACCGCCTGATTATCGCAGTGAAAACGGACCTTTCTGTCCCGGAACTTGTCCCCCCACACTGACACCGCAACAACAATGGGAAAAAGTTCCAGGAGAGCCGGGTTCCGCACGAGGCCTGCCTCCACCCACTCCTTGGGCCACAACCCGGCGCATCACCGACCCTGGCAGTAAGCCCCAAAACCCACACCCCCAGCCGCATCCGTGAAAAGCTCCCAATCAAAGCTATCCACCACCGGGGCCAGAACCAACGACCTCCCATTGTTCGTGTCCAAGATGGAAGACCACACCCCCAAATCCTCCTGCAACTCCTGAGTCAAACGGACAAAATGATGCGCCGCCTTCACGCCCGCAGTCGCCCCCGCCAGCCGCCGGCAAAACACCCTCCCCATGGGCAGAATACGACAGGCAAAATTCAATTTGCCCAGAAGAGACTGAAGCTCCCGCAAATGGACCTTTTTCAAAACCTGAGCCCGCCTCACCTCCACTTTCAGAGCCTCAAGCTTATCCTCAGGCAACCGACACTCCAGCCGACCGGAATCAATAGTGATTCCCAAGAATTGGAGCACCGTCGCCGGACCCTCTGTTTATTCCCTAGCAAGGGGGACCCCGAAACGACCCGACACCCACTCCATGGTTCCCAACAGAGTACTACAAATGGACGACCCGGGAGGCCCGACAAACAAAAAGTCGTCCAAATAATGGATGACCGACTTCACACCTGCCAGATCTCGAACCACCCACTCAAGGAAGGAACTGAACGCCTCAAAGTAAGCGCACGAAAGGGAGCAGCCCATGGGAAGACACCTATCAACAAAGAAGGTGCCCCCCCAATGGCAACCCAGCAAACGCACACTGACTGGATGTACAGGAAGAAGACGAAAGGCAGACTCGATATCCACCTTCGCCATCAATGCCCCCTGACCATACTCTCGCACCCATGCCACCGCCGCATCAAACGAGGTGTAAACCACGGAGCACAGCTCCAGGTCTATGCCAGCGTTGACCGACCTGCCATGGGGGTGAGAAAGATGGTGAATAAGCCGAAACTTATTCGCCTCCTTCTTGGGGACCACCCAGAGTGGGGACACAACCAGGTCCCCCCAAGGAGGGTCGGAAAAGGGGCCCGCCATCCTGCCCAGGGACACCTCCTTCGCCAATTTCTCGGAAACCACCGAGGGGTATAAATAGGCCGACCGCAAGTGCCCCAACGAGAAGGGAACCGCATACAGAGGGGGCGGGATAACAAAACCGTCCGTAAAACCCCTAATGAGCAGATCCGCCTTGACCCTGTCCGGATACCTGTCTAGAAAGGGGCGCATCGCGCCCACCTTCACCGGCGTCACCCCCTTGTCTAGCACCCCGGCCCCTGCCTGTCCGAAAACATCGGGCGGAACCGTGGGAGGTCCCTCCACACGTCCCGCAAGCATGCCTGAACTTACAGGCCGTCCCGTACTTGCACTGGCCGTCATTAAACTGCCAACACAAGCCGGCCTGCCCCCCTCCCCCCCCCCAGATTGGGAAAACTGCCCCTGTGATGAAGACTGGCCGGAAACTTCTCCAGCGGGAGCAGGAAGAAAATCTCGACATATTCGTCCTGCCAGATTTTGTCTTTAACGTGCTGTTTCAAATGGGCCCCCAAAGGCCCTTCGAAACACACGTACACCTCGCCCCTCGCCCTATCGTCCAGCCGCACCCAGTCCACCTCCTTCTCACGATCAGCTTGAACCGACACCGCCACCCCCCGCCAACTCACCCACAGACGGCCCCCCCACCGCAGCCGGTGACGGAGTCACCGACGGAACCCCCACCCATGCAGCAACTGGCGCCCGCGCCACGCCGGACCCTGTCACAACTGATGGACCCACCGCCCCCTGCCCTTCAACAACCCTCGCAGGCGGCCCCCCCTTGACCTGCTACACCCTCCCCCCCACAATAGCCCTGAGGCCAGACAGGAGTTCCAGCCAGCCAGCTCCCATACCCGCCCAAGGGCCTAAACCCTCCCGACCAACCCCAGCTGCAGGCACACCCTCCCGGCCAAAACCCCCCCCCCCCCTCCCCACACGCTTGCAGGCAAATACACAGAAGACAGACTCACCGGGCTGCCGGGTGCTGTGGGCCAACAGCCGGAGACTCCGGATCCATCCACTGACTCTGTATCTGGGTACCGGGACCAGGCACCGGACGGGTCTCCAATGACTCAGGACTGCGGGCCAGGGAAGACAAGACAGAGGCAGGAGAGATCATCCCCCCCCCCCCCCCCCCCGGAGTGCTGTCGCTGGACTGCGGCCAGCACGTAGAATCCTGGGAGATCAGAAGGCTGGGGGCAAGACTGGCAGACGGCCCGGCCTGGTCATCACCGGGGGCGCCTGCGGCAAACAGCTGCAGAGGACGTCCGGACAGGGGGAGGAGGCCCGAAGATGGGGGCTGAGACCTCCCCCGGCCCGCAGAAACCGTCCGCGCTCCCGGATTCCTCACAGAGCGGGCGGCCCGACCCCGGGTGTTGAGGAGGGAAGCCCCACCTGGAGGGTCCCCGTGGGGGCTCCTGCGCCAGAATCTAGGGGGAGAAGTCGGGCTCAGGCGGGCTGGAGGCCTAGAGCGCCGCGAGCTCCGTTGCCGGGCAGGAAGGGGCGGGCTCAACTCCACCTCCTGAGAGCCATCCGGAACTGGGGAGGACGCAGGGCCAGGAGACGGCCCACGATCAGGGGACACCACAGCCGCGGGGTCCAAGCCAGCCCGAACAGGAGAGCCGGCCGCCGGTGAAGGAGCAGAGGTGGCCAGGATAGCCTGCACCTGGGTATCAAACCAGGCCCGGTCGGGGAACGCCACCGCCGCCTCTCTCAGGTGCTGCAGGAGCTCAGGAACCGACAGCGCCATCGGGGTAAGGACTTCTGCACGTCTCCGGCCACAGCAAGAAAAGACCACCTCACAGGGATCACCACACACGTCCACACTCTTACACTGCTCCCTCACGTGTGCTGCTTCCTGCTGCTGTAGAAGCCTTATAACACCTCCCCTCCCCACCAACTCCACTCCTAGCAACTCCCGCCCTAGCCGAACCTTTCACCTTAACCCACTATGTGCCATTTTCCCTGTCATGTCAGCCTCCCTTAAATTGCGTTACGTCCGGCCTTTACTTTATAGCAGCAGTGTGTATAGCTGAGTGTAAGAGCAGGCATATTATATTAGGAATTGAGAGGATGGGAAACACATGATTTGGAAGGTGAAAGAGATGTTTTGGGTCAGAGTACAGGGCTGTAGACCCCGCTATGCAGACCATGCCCCTCCCCCACTCGCCTTTCCACCCAGTACAGTGAGCTCTTAAACCAAGTTACAATTTTGAAAAACTGTGAGCTCTTCTAGCAAAACGTTCTTAATCCAAGTTACTCTTAAAGTGTCACTGTCGTTTAATTTTTTTCTTCAGAAATCAACAGTACAGGCGATTTTAAGAAACTTTGTAATTGGGTTTATTAGCCGAAAAATGCATTTTTATCATGAAAAAGCTGTTTGAATCTCTCCCCCCTGTCTTCATTGTTCGCTATGGAGATGGGAGGGGTGGAGGGAGATGAAGCACCAAAACAGGACAACAAAGACTATTACAGCTACATCTCCTCTGAGGTCAGCACTGACCTTTCTGACCTCTGAATATCTGATTCCACACAGTTCCTGCTGTGTAATCCTTTTTTCTCTGCTGCCGACTAATCTTCCTCCTTCCTCCTCCTCCCCCCTCCCCTCTTCATAGACAGGACCCGACTGATGTAGTGGTGCGTTTACACAGAGAGATTTATCTGACAGATTTTTCAAGCCAAAGCCAGAAACAGACTATAAACAGGGAAGAGGTCTTAAAGAAGTCGTCGAGATAAAAAGAGTCGAGATTTCCTGATAATGAGCAGTGAAGAAGAGAGAGGAGGGAGGGGGAGGGGGGACCTGGGGAAAGTCTTTTTGAATGCAGATAATGTCATATTTGCCTAATAAACTCAATTACACAGTTTCTTAAAATCGCCTGCACTATTGATTTCTGTAAAAAAAAAAAAATGAAACCATAGACTCCCATAGACTCCCATTATGAGCGGGAGGCTAACGGCATTCCGCGGCGGACAATTCTGTCGCGAAATTCCGCTACCTTTCCTCAGTGGGAACGGGGCCTAAGAAAAGAAAGAATCTAAAGGAGGATGCTGCTGTGGCCTCTGCACACAGTAAGTCCCATTTAACATAACATTAATTTTACATGTTTTAAAATGTTGGCGACCAAATATTCTATTTGGCGCCTAAATTTTTCAGGTTAGGAGCCAATGGCTCCTAGGTAAATTTTTTAGTCTGGAGCCCTGGTATATACAGTGAGGATAGTTACCCCCCAGTATGATGGTGTATGTACAGTGAGGATAGTTACCCCCCAGTATGATGGTATATATGTACAGTGAGGATAGTTACCCCCCAGTATGATGGTATATATGTACAGTGAGGATAGTTACCCCCCAGTATGATGGTATATGTACAGTGAGGATAGTTACCCCCCAGTATGATGGTATATGTACAGTGAGGATAGTTACCCCCCAGTATGATGGTATATGTACAGTGAGGATAGTTACCCCCCAGTATGATGGTATATATGTACAGTGAGGATAATTACCCCCCAGTATGATGGTATATGTACAGTGAGGATAGTTACCCCCCAGTATGATGGTATATGTACAGTGATGATAGTTACCCCCCAGTATGATGGTATATGTACAGTGAGGATAGTTACCCCCCAGTATGATGGTATATGTACAGTGAGGATAGTTACCCCCCAGTATGATGGTATATGTACAGTGAGGATAGTTACCCCCCAGTATGATGGTATATGTACAGTGAGGATAGCTCCCCCCCCGGTATGATGGTATATGTACAGTGAGGATAGTTACCCCCTAGTATGATGGTATATGACAGTGACAATATTAGTTCCCTGTATAGTTTTCCAGCATCGCTGCTCCTGTGTCTGCGTACTGAGGGTGCAGACTGCAGTCACTGAATGCATATCAGCCATCCAGGGTATTGGGGACAGTCAGGCCAGTAGCGGTAAGTGGCACATATTGTTACATATACATAAATAAACTTAAAGGGGTAGTGCGGCGGTAAACAATTATTCACAGAATAACACACATTACAAAGTTATACAACTTTGTAATGTATGTTATGTCTGTGAATCGCCCCCTTCCCGTGTCCCACCACCCCCGCACATGTACCCGGAAGTGTGGTGCATTATACATTACCTGATCCGTGTCGCGCATGTCCGCCATCTTGTGCCAGGACGTCATCTTCGGACGGACGGCCGAAGCGCTCCGACCGTCCCTAGTGCCGGCCGCCTTCTGCAGCGTCATCAGATGCTCAGCCGCGATTGGCTGAGCATAACTGCTCCGAAGATGATGCCCTGGCACAAGATGGCGGACATGCGCGACACGGATCAGGTAATGTATAATGCACCACACTTCCGGGTACACGTGCGGGGGTGGTGGGACACGGGAAGGGGGCCATTCACAGACAAAACATACATTACAAAGTTGTATAACTCTGTAATGTGTGTTATTCTGTGAATAATTGTTTACCGCCGCACTACCCCTTTAATGAAACTTCCCCATTACCCAGCTACAGAAGTTCCACATATTGATGGCCGGTCCTCAGGATAGGATATCAATATGTGATCATGGTGGCAAAAACCCACTGACACTTTATTTTTCATTTCAGTCCTGTTTGGCCTGGGGAATGAGGAGCTGACGGCAAGAATACTAAATATATATATATATATATATATATATATATATATTTTTTTTTTTTTTTTTTGCAGCCTGAATATCTGAGATGAGGGATAAATCTAATCCCTACCATTTCTCTATTGTGATGATGTAGAAACAACTGTAGCATCTTAAGTACAAGGAGCACAACCTGGGCCTCCGGCTCCTGCACAACTACAACTCCTATCCTGCCCTGACAACTAATGTGCTGGCTGTCCAGGCATGATGGGAATTGTAGTTCTGCAGCAGCTGGAGGGCTGCAGGTTCCCTCTCCCTGGTATAAGTGATGGGACAGTCCTGTGGAGATGTAATAACTTCATTTTTAAAGATGATTTCCAAGAAAAATTAGGTTTTCCCCTCTCCACAGGATAGTAAGAGATACAGCTGTGGGTGCGGCCCCTGACCCGTGGCTCTATTCATTCCTATGGAGCGGCGGAGAGAGCTGGGAGAGCGCTCACTCCTCTATTTCCGGCGGCTCCATAGCAATGAATACAGAACCCTGATCACGTGTGGTCCCCGCCAATCTATTGGGAAGAAAGAAGCCGGGGGCCAGATACAGAGATTGGGGTACAGAGGTAGGAGGACCCCTGTGATCTCTTACTTGTTCCCTATACTGTGGATAGGGGAGAAGTACATTTTTCTTGGGAAATCTCTAACACTGTAAATTGGTTCTTGTAAGAATGGCCGTTGCTGCCCCTCTGTATGTGAGGTGATAGGTAACACTGTTGGGTCTCAGTTCCATCACTGCAGGGAGGATCCAGGGGAAAGCAAAGCCAATATCTGCTGCATTGTGGACTGTTCCTCTATGTGTTCTGTCATCGGCAAGCACATCATACTACACTGCATGCAGCGGATGAAGTAACACAGGCCTGGTAGGGGCTCCTGGAGAGAGAAGATGGGGCTGTCCGGGGAGCAGAAGATGGCTAACGCTCATTGCTCACCGCTGATCACTTATTGAGATGCCTCGGAGGAAAACCTTCTGAGATGAGGGGGTGGGGGCCAAGTTACCATCATCACATGGGGGGGGGGGGGATTACACTTCCATGTAATGCTCAGATGCTGAACAGTATGTCCGCAGTATCAGAGATGGCGACTTAGCACCATCACCTCACGCCCTGGATGGGAGGAGGAGAAAACCTTTTGTGTTTAAATCAACTGGTGCCAGAAACTTATACAGATTAGTAAATGTGAATATTTCAGTTCTTATCAGCTGCTGTATGTCCTGCAAAAAGTGGCGTATTCTTTCCAGTCTGACACAGTGCTCTCTGCTGCCACCTCTGTCCATGTCAGGAACTGTCCAGAGCAGGAGGTTTCCTATGGGAATCTGCTGCTGCTCTGGGCAATATCTGACACAGACAGAGGGGACAGCAGAGAGCACTGTGTCGGACTGGAAAGAATACACCACTTCCTGCAGGACATACAGCAGCTGATAAGTACTGGGATGATAAAATATTTTAATTAAAAGTAATGTACAATTCTTTGTAACATTCTGACACCAGTTTAAATCTGTATTTTTCTCTGGAGTACCCCCTTTTCATTCTACTGTTTATATTGTATTTTAGAGCCATTAAAGGGGTATTCCACCCCAAAATCTTTTTGCATTACTGATAAGCCCACCCATAGCTGCATATATTGCTCAAAGCCACTAATTAAGTGTTCTGAGCCGCTTTGAAGCTATTTCTCCTTACTCACCCCCTCTCAACACAAAAACGGAGCTAAACAGAGTCCACTCCGACACGTTCCTTCCTCCTGGCCCCCATCTTCGGAATGGGGATCACATGTCCTTCTTCTCTTCAATGGGCGGGGCTAGCAATTATAACCCCGCCCACTGAAGAGCTGCAGGACAACTGACCCACTGTCAGCTCTGTCACATCACCCTCAGTGGGCCGTACCTAAGCCCCCCCCCCTCCTTACACCCCTCGGTACCCAGTGTAAACAGGTGGTAAAGCAGACTGTAGTGAACAGTGACGCTCTGTCCCTCTTCCCTGATCACAGAATCCTGCCGCAGCTCCTGCATCATCATCCTCTCCCCTCCTCAGTGCATTGGCCAGCTCCATTTTCCACCAGCCGCTCTGGTACCAGTGTGTGGTTGGCCAGTTCCCGGCGGCCATCTGTGTGTCCCTCTTCTAATAGTGATGGGGAGCTCTGCACTCTGCACAGACACTGGAAGCAGCCCACCTTCCCCTGGTCCTGCAGGTGGTCTGTGAGCCCCCGCCGCAGCAGCCGGGTATACGTTGATGCTATAGTACCCTGCATCCCCACTACCCGTGACACACGTGGCCCCCGCAGTAGTTCCCTGTGGCTTCTTTCCCGCCATCCTGGAGCATGAATGATGTCACCGCCGGGAGAAGAAAGCAGCGGAGAACTACGGCCGGGGCTACGTGCGTCCTGAGTAGTGGGGTTGCAGGGCACTATGGCACCAGCGTACACCTGGCTGTGGTGGCTCACGGACTCCCTGCAGGACCAGGAGAAGGCGGCCTGTTTAAGTGTATTAGGGATGGAGATGCCCTGTAAGCGGCTGATGGGGGGGGGCTATTTTGACTTTGCTGAATTAGAGGGGATCATCAGCTCTGCTGCATCTAGCTCTTGGACAGAATACCCCTTTAACACAAGCCACCTAAGGCCGAAATTGTGATTATGACCATTGTATATATACAGAAATGGCGTGTCAATGTATATAAAACTGTAACATTGTAACATCAGTTTGGGTTGTGCTATGTTGGCAGCAATGTCTTACCTGTCCGTAGCTACCCCGGCCAAGCACATGATGGAAGGTCAGCCTCTTGATGTTGTCGGAGATTGTGCTGCCGGGGTAGGGTAGGTCCTCCTTCCCTTGCTCTTCTGTCTTGATAGCAGAGGTCTTCTCCTCACTTGAGTCCAGGATAGGGATCACCTCGTCTTCTCCATATCCTTCTTCTTCCTGGTCTTCATGATGTCTCACCCAGATGATCTCCGGTCCTGGGCCGATCCTCCTCTTCTTCATAGACGTCTCTTCATCTTTCGATGGGTCAATGACATCTCTTCTCCTCTTCTGTCCTCCTGATGTCTCTTCATCTTTCGATGCGTCATGGACATCTCTTCTCCTCCTCTGTCCTCCTGATGTCTCTTCATCTTTCGATGCGTCATGGACATCCCTTCTCCTCTTCTGTCCTCCTGATGTCTCTTCATCTTTCGATGCGTCATGGACATCCCTTCTCCTCTTCTGTCCTCCTGATGTCTCTTCATCTTTCGATGCGTCATGGACATCCCTTCTCCTCTTCTGTCCCTTTCGTCCAGTCTCCTCGTCCTCCATGTTTGATCGCTGCTCCTTGAAGCCGCTCAGCATCCACACTAACTGTCGCCTGGCAACCAAACGCCGTTGACAACATCCCAGCTGCCCGCATGCCACTGACCAATCACAGTCACTCCCATGTGCCATAGGGTTACATGGGCCCTGATTTCTCCTCTATAAGGATTATATCTGGCCTCATGTATTACCTCTAATGGTATAACATTTCCCATCCACTCACTCTGGGTTTTATCCTTTCTTTTATAACATTTAATAATAGTCATGAATTGTTAGTGTCAGATCACACTGATTGTTTATCGGCCGATTACAATGTGTAATTGAAGAATCTTTCAGGTTTCCCCCATATCTGTGTGTGTTTGTCTGCTGTTCCCGGATCTGGTCAGACAGCATGGGCCCCTTGTCCATATAGTATGAGAATGTAGCAGCCAACACTACTAACACCTAATGCCCCATTATAATAATCCCGCCACTCACCCCCTTCATGTCACCAGTCACATCTGTCAGGGATCATGTCATACGTTGTATAATACTGCGGGCACATACTGCCATACAGAGAATACAGATTAGTGTTATATAGGGCCCTGTGCTATCACCAACCATTGGCAGGCAATGTATAGAATACAATGTGTAGCGTCCAGCCGTCCACACAAGTCTCATATCTGTAATATTGTTTTGGGAGGATAAAACTTATAACCTCATAAGGGGGATTATAGAATTCAAGGGAAATTGTTCAGTCAAAGCCCAATGTCTGCAGGTTAGTGTAACCTGAAACTGGTCGGGTCAGTCACCTCCTGCTGTTATAGATGTTACCTGACACTAATAGGAATAATAGACTAATAACACCCACATATATTGCCGCATCTAACCTGCTAATATCTCCCCATTGTGCACGGGGCGCTGAGTATGAAGGGATTTATGTCTCTTACCTCCATTCTTGGCGCCATTTCTGTGCTGTTAGTAGTTGTATCCCTGTCACGGAGCACCGTTAGGAGCACTGCCCGCCCCCATCACACCGAGCCGGCCCTGTGCGGCATTAAGGGCGAGGAAGTGCCCCAAGCCGCCTTACCGAACCAAGGATTATATTATCACTGTACTGGAACAGCGTGGAGGAGGAAGGGAAGACACATAGCTACATACTCAGCACTGCGGGGGCAATAAGGAGCCATCAGCCAGTTAGATCCGTCTGACCTGCTGATACTTCCCCTTTAAAGCAGTTTTATTTATTTCATTTATTTGAACAGAAATAAAGAAGAAAAGATGATTTATTGGTTTTATCCAACAGGACAATTGTTCCCACAAGAAAACAGAGAGGTAAAAAGCTCCAGGGATGGAAAAATCTGAGATATGAGGCCGAGAGGAGAAGAGAAGGAAAAGACACAATTAAGAATTGGCCACATCCTTGGGTTATGTTCACACTGTGCATAAACAATGATGATATAATAACATCGGCCGCCGGAACATGTCAGACAGCGGCCGTTATTATCATGATTTTATTTTAATTGGAATACGGGCACATTTGGGTGTACCTGCACTCCAATGAACCATTGAAGTCTATACAAAATACATCAGTCAGAACGGCCGTACATTGTCTGAACAAAGGGGCAACAACGGCCTTTGTTTCTGCATTATCGGCTGAAAGTAATTGACAACTCAATTTTTTATGCGGCCATAGGGGAACAATGGCCGTTATTCAATACAGTGTGTGAAACAGCTGTTGTTCCCATAGAGTGTAATGCAGTGCATTATTTTAAGGCAAGAACGGCCGTTCATATCTTAACCCCTTAGCGACATTGGGCGTAAATGTACGCCCCCGCACCCTGGTACTTAGCGCAAACGGACGTACATTTACGTTCGATGTTTCCCCGATCGTTGTGTGTTCACACACAGCGATCTGGGAAGATTGCCTGCTATAATGTATAGCAGGCCATCTCTGCTCGTCGGCACGGGGGGTGGTTTACCCCCCTGTGCCGACGATCGCTGCTATCGGCTTATCAATACAGATCAGCATATAGCAGCTTAATTCAGCTTTCCGGGTCATCGGTGACCCGGTGACCAGGAAAGCAATGGCGATTGGTGCTGTCCGAGACAGCACCAATCGCCATTAGTGACCTCTGAAAAGATGGTGCCGGTGCCACCCCCACGATCGCCGTGATGGGCCGGCCAGTAGGTAGCTGAGGGGTGCAGAACAGGTGTGTATAGTGTAGGTGCACTATACTCACCTGATCCCGGCATCCGGAGTGGCGGTCTGCGGCGTCCTCATGTCTTTGGTCGTGAATCTTTGCTCTACCTGCCCCTAGCGGCTGATCAGTGAATATTATTCACTGATCAGTTGCTTTGGGTTAAAAAAAAAAAATCCAATTTTTTTTTTCTTTTTATGCACCCTAACATTGCACGTAAGTGCGCCGCTGATCAGCAACTCCTCCTTTTTGGCATAGGGGCATTTTTTCCCCCTATATCCTACCGCCACTGCACATAAGTGCAGCATTTATCAGCAACACCCTTGACGTAGGTTTTTTTTTTCCTTACTGTTAAAAAAAAAAATCGTAAAAAACACTACATTACACCACACTACACAAAATAAAGTTTTACACTACACCACTACACATATACCCCATATATGGCCCCCAGAGTGTTTTCGGCATCAGACGCATACGTTATCATTGCCTCCGACACCGAAACAGCCAGTGAGGATGAATGGGGGGATCCTTCTTTCCTCCATTCATCCTCATCATCCATAGTGTACGCTGCCCCCCAGACACGTCTTTTCCGGCAGTACCGTCCCAATAAGAGATGACGGTATGTACCTCAGGGTACACTTACAGATTTAGGGTACGTGCACACTGCGGAATGGCGGAGGATAACACTTTGTGCATTCCGCAGCTGGCACCCGCCGGCGGACTGATAGAGGCGTGCGTCTCCCCCCGTGTCATAGACTCCATTCTATGCACAGGCGGATTTCGGCGTCCGTCTAAAGAATAAACACATTCATTGTTTGAACAGAGGGCGGAATCCGCCAGTGCATAGAATGGAGTGTGATACGAGCGGAGACGCGCCTGCATCAGTCCACCAGCGGGTGCCAACTGCGGAATGCACAAAGTGTTATCCTCCGTCATTCCGCAGTGTGCGCGTACCCTTAGAGTGTATGAAGGAAGGGACACCCGAATCCAGCCCCTAGATGCCTCCCCCATCCTCGGAGATAGTGGGAAGATCGTTTGGGAACTGATCTTCCCACTGCTGGATAAAGGTCACCACCACCTGTACAGGGATAACTTTTATACCAGCACCCCCTCTTCCGGTCCCTCGCTGCCCGAGCTACTGTAGCTTGCGGCACGATCCGAAAATATCAGAAGCAGTAATAGAGCCCTAATATTTAGCAGCCATGGAGCGGACCCAGCGCTTCTGGATATGAGGGACCCCGTATCGCACCAGGACAACATTTTCCAGGTGACGTCCCGCACACAGGAGAACGGGAGACCCCAGAAGAAGTGCAGAGTGTGGGGTAACAGGGGGATCAGGAAGGACGCCATTTTCCAGTGTGACACCTGTCCTGATCACCCCGACTCTGCATACTGGATCGCTCCAAGGCGCACCACACGTCATTGGGGTTCTACATTATCTAAATTTTGTCCCTTTTTCCTATTTCAGGGGTCACGTTGATCCGGGGATTATTCTGATCGCCATTATGGAGTCGGGAAGGAATTTTCTCCCTGTGATAAGGTTACTGTCGTCTGCCTCACGAGGGTTTTTTTGCCTTTCTCTGGATCAACACAGGTTTAATTTGATGGATACCTGTCATTTTCAACCTTATAAACTAATAATTGGCCTAATACCCCCAAATAAATTAGAATGGTCCCTTTTCCCCAGCTAAATAGGTATGGCCGCCATTCCCATTAGAGACTTGCCATGATGCAATTACAAAGCCTCTGTGCTGCTAGGACGGTAGAATCCCCCCACATGTGACCCTTTCTGGAAACTACACCCCATAAGGAATCTAACAAGGGGGGCAGCGGGGATATGGCCCCCTGGTGATGGCCACATTTGTGACGTGAAAATGAAAAAAATGTTTTGTTGTTTTTCACGGAACATGTTCTACATATGTGCCCGTCACCAGTGGGGTCCATATGCTCACTGCATCCCTTGTTAGATTCCTTATGGGGTGTAGTTTCCAGAATGGGGTCACTTGTGGGGGGTTTCTGCTGTCCTGGCAGCACAGGAGCTTTGTAATTGCGACATGGCCTCCATCCTCCATTCCAGCCTCTAAATGACGCTCTGTCCCTTTGGTGGCTTGCCCTGTGCCCATATGGCACATTATATCCACATGTGGGGTATTTTCGTACTCAGGGGAAATTACCCTACACGTTTTGCGTTCATTTTCTTTTTTAACCCCTTGTGGAAATGGAAAAAATCAAGGCTAGACCAACATTTAGTGTAAAAAATGTTTAATTTTTACACTAAATCATTGATCTTGTCTTGATTTTTTTCATTTTTGCAAGGGGTTAAAAGATTAAAAAAAAAACACAAAATGTATAGAGCAATTTCCCCTGAGTATGAAAATAACCCACATGTGGACATAAAGCGCCATGCGGGTGCAGGGTAAGCCTCCAAAGGGAAGGAGCGCCATTTGGTTTTTGGAGGCTGGATTGGATTTCGAGGGGCCATGTTGCATTGAAAAGGCCCCCGTGTTGCCAAGACAGTTGATCCCCCCCCCCATAAGTGACCCCATTATGGAAACTACACCCCCTCAGGGAATGTAACAAGGGGTGTAGTGACCATATGGACCCCACTGGTGACGGGCACAAATGGGGAACAATGTGGCGTGAAAATGAAATATTACATTTTTTACACTATAATGTTGGTTTAGCCTAAAAGTTTTCATTTTCAAAAGGGGTTAAAAGACAAAAAAAAACCACACAAAATGTGTAGAGCAATTTCCCCATAGTCCATAAATACCCCACATGTGGACATAAAGCGCCATGTGGGCGCAGGGAAAGCCTCCGAAGGGAAGGAGCGCCATTTGGATTTTGGAGGCTGGATTTGGCCAGAATGGATGATGAACGCCATGTCGCATTTACAGAGCCCTCGTGCTGCCAAAACACTAGAAACCCCCGACAAGTGACCCCATTGTGGAAACTACACCCCTCAAGGAACCTAACAAGGTGTGCAATGAGGATATGGACCCCTTGATGACGGGCACATTTGTACCGTGAAAGTGAAAAAATGAAAATTTTCCCTTTCACGTCACATTGTTCCACATTTGTGCCCGTCACCAGTGGGGTCCATATGCTCACTGCACCCCTTGTTAGATTCCTTGAGGGGTGTAGTTTCCAGAATGGGGTCACTTGTGGGGGGTTTCCAGTGTCTTGGCAGCACGAGGGCTCTGTAAATGCGACATGGCCCTTGAAATCCATTCCAGTGAAATTCAGCTTCCAAAAGCCAATTGGCGCTCCTTCCCTTTGGAGGCTCATCCTGCGCCCGCTTGCCACTTTATGTCCACATGTGAGGTATTTCTGTACTCGGGAGAAACTGCGCTACATGTTTGGTGTTTTTTTTTCTTTTATCCCCTTGAAAAATTGAAGGTTAGAACAAAGTTTTAGTGTAAAAAATAAAATTTTTCCTTTTTTACACCACATTGTTCGGAAAATCTGTGAAGCACCTGTGGGGTCCAGATGCTCACCGCACCCCTTGTTACATTCCTTGAGGGGTGTAGTTTTCTAAATGGTGTCCCTTTAGGGGTGTTTTTAGGTTTTGGCACCCCAGAGCCTCTGCCAACCTGAAGTGGTACAGTCAGAAATGACCAAATATAACGGAGCCATTGAAATTCCCTGGGCGCTCCTTTATATCTGAGGCTTGTGGTTGCGTCAAATAGCGCAATAGGGTCACATATGGGGTATTTCTATAAACTGCAGAAACGGGGCAATCAATATTGGGGTGCATTTCTCTGGTAATAGGTTTATAATTATGAAAGATATTGGATTACAATAAAATCTCTGCACAGAAAATTAAAATTTTTACATTTCTTACACACTTAGCTTTTATTTCTGTGACTCCCCTAAAGGGTTAAAAAAAACTTTCTGGATATGCTTTTGCAGAGTTTGGGGGGGTGCAGTTTCTGAAATGGGGTGCTTTGTGGGGCTTTCTAACAAACAGTCCCCTCAAATACACTTTAAGGCTATGTTCACACTGCGTATGATTCCGGCCGCATTTCGTACGCCGCCGTACATGTGCGGCTGAAACTTCGAGTGTGGGAAAAATAGACATGTGGCCGGATGCGTACGAACCGCGAACATACGCCCGTAGTACAGTTATGCTTCCCTAGCTTTTTTCGAAGCGATCTTCGCCCAGCCCCGTAAACCACACAGAACCTTTTGGATCAAAAAATCAAGTTCAATTTGGCTGAAATAAGTACTTCGTACAGGACCGTATGGAAATCCACGGCTGTGAGTTGGAACATTTCCGTCCTCAAACAATGGTCTTGTTCATTTTTCACGGTGCCGCATACGATCCGGCCGTAAGCTCATACGTAGTGTGCACTGTGTGGGCGTATATCGTATACTTTCAAGCGAACGCATCAACCTCAAAACTACGTGCGCATATTCGCGGTTCGCACTACGGCCGGAATCATACGTAGTGTGAACATAGCCTAAACCTGAACAGGTCCCTAAAAATATCTGATTTTGAAATTTTACTAATAATTTGGAAAATTGCTGCTAATGTTTTAAGCTTCCCATTGTCTAAAAAAAAAAAAAAATGAAAGATAGTTTAATAAATGCCGCCAACATAAATTAGACATGTTGCTAATGCTATTTAATATATGATTTATGTGGCATAACCATTTTATGTATAAGCAGAAAAGTTCCAAAGTTGGAAAAATGAATTTTTTACATTTTTTCACGTTTTGTTTTTTTCATAAAGATTCGTTATAAGTATCGACTCCAATTTACCAGAAATGTAAAGTACAATATGTCACGAGAAAACAATCTCAGAATCAGCCGGATAGGTAGTAAAAGCATCCCGAAGTTATTAATGAATAAAGTGACACAGGTCATATTCATAAAATTTGTCTCTGTCCTTAACCCCTTAGCTACCCATGACGTACCTGGTACGTCATGGTGCCGCGGGGGGTGTTTTGAGCGGGGTCCCGCCAGGACCCCGCTCTGAACGGCACTGCTCCCTGCTGCAATGTGCAGCCGGGCAGTGCCTCTATTAGCCGGCGCGGGTCCCGTTGCCGCGCCGGCTAATTAAGCGCTTCAATGCAGCTGTCAAACCTGACAGCTGCATTGAAGTGCTTTATTACTCACATCCCTGGTGTCGCATTGCGGGGGGGAGATCCGTTCTTCTGCCTGTGCCGGGCCTCAGCGTCGCAATGACGCTGATCCCAGCTGGGCAATAGATTGCTGTGGCCTGCAGCAGGCCAAAGCAATCTATGACCGATCTAATCGATCTTTGCTGTGTATATACAAGTCCCCCAGGGGGACTTCTAGTTCATGTAAAAAAAAAAAAAAAAAAAGGTAAAAAGTGTTTTTCTTAGTAAAAAAATCCCCTCCCCTAATAAAAGTCCAAATCACCCCCCTTTTCCCAATTTATAAATATAAATTAATAAATAAGCAAATTAAAAAAAGAAGGTGTAGGTCCTCTAGTTAGAAATGTAAATTGGTGGTATGAATATATAGTGGGATTATCAGGTGTACAAATTAGTAAACTTTGGTTTTATTATAAATCTGTAACAGAGAATAATGTCAGCCAAATATTACAGTAAATACATAAAACATAGACAACTTAGAGATCTCTAATTTAAAAAACCAAAAACACACCAAAAAAATCATAAAAGTAGGATAAAAACTGAAATATAAAAATCGTGAATGGAAAAGTTAGAAAAAATTAGGAAGGTATTGTAAAATATGGCCCAATGAGTTCATATATTAGTCCTTTGTAAAATGGAATGATAAGTTCATAAATTAGTCACTTGTAGAAGATTAATCACATTCATTCATCCATATGATTGCTAATATCCTGTATTGGAAAGCAGCAGTCATATATTGTTATAAGGCAGCAATGTATATTGATTATCCAATTTGGCAACAATTATTGCTTGATCATGTATTCATAGGGATTTGTAAACATGATTAAAGTGCTTGGTTGTTTAGGGTTTTTAGTAGCAGATGGTTTGTAGCGAATTATTGCAATGTCTGCAATCGCTTGTTCGTGAGCTGCAGTTTGCCGGTATTAGTAGCAGTGTATTCAATGCTCTGGCGGCATGTAAAGTAAATGTAAATTTTTTAGCAGCATATGTTTGGTGTCGCAGACACCTCTCACCAGTCCTGGGTTGCGGTCCGGTCCTCACACTCGTCCTGGGTTGCGATACAAACGCAGGAGGTAACGGGTTGGGTGGAGTGACGTCCCAGCGGTGTTGTTCTTTCTCAAGGCGGTAAGCGCTGGTAGCGCTGGATCGCGCTCAATTAGTAGTATCTGTGATCCACGCTTGCGCAGATGAAGATGTTGCCCGCGGGACCTTGTGGGTTCAAAGGCGTGACCTTTATATGTAGGTCCTTCTCCCTCATTTCTTGATGTAGAACTAGCCAATTCCATCATATCCCTGTATATAGGTATATCATCTTCTTCAATTCCCAGTTGTTGATACCCTTTTTTATTTTTTATGGAGAAGTATTTCTTCCACTTCAAATTCCTTGCATATAAATGTATGTCCTTTACCCACATAAAGGCATTAAATTTTACTGAAGGAACAAACGATAGACCCTTTGTTAGCACATTCATTTCTGGTTCCGTAAGTACTCGTTTAGTCAGATTTATTATTTGTAACTTATTCCCTTCTCTTACACTTTTTATTTCCTGTTCCGCAGGACGTATTGGGATATTGGGGGTGTCCTAAAAAACCTCTCCCCCTTCCTCGTCCTTGTCCTCTTGCTCATCCACGTCCCCTTCCTCTTTGCTGTTCTCTTATTGCACGGTTTGAGGGATTTTCTACATCTGATGCCTCTGCTTCAGACGAGGATATGTCTGTTTCTTGCGTATTTCCTATGTTGTATTTTAAGGCTTCATACACTCTTTTTTCTTTAAAGTCAGCCGAGTCCCTTTTATATTGTTGGTGTTTACGTTCTTTTAAATGTGCTACAAATTTCTGTATATCCTCCTCTAATATTTTTTCTTTTTTACTGAATGACGGATCTTCCCTTTGTATATTTATTTTCTCTACTGCTTCATCCAGTTTAGTTGTTAATGTTTCCAGATAGATTTTTTTTTCTTCATCCAGAAGGATCTGCATCAGCCGTAATGAGCCTTCTGTGGCTTCTTTTTCCCACCTTTCTTTAATTTTATCTGTTTTTAGTCTCGGCGCCGGTGTAATAGGGTTCCTCAGTCCTCTAGGGACTATGCCATTTTTTATGTAGTTTTCCAGACTGTGTATCTCCTACCAAAAACGTGCATGATCTTTATATAATCTTGTTAGAGATCTGAAGGAGTTTTTTAAGGACGTCATTTGTATTTGAAAGGTCAGTTCTTTTTCCGAAAACACTTCTTTTGCATCCTCCAACCATTTGGCATTATCCACCTTGCCTCTCAACAATCCAGCCATTCCCTTCACTTCGTAAGGGATATCAGTATATTATCTGATCACTGTAAACAATGTTTATTTCCTATAGATAATATTTATATTGCACTGAAAAATTAGGAAATTTACTGTAAAATATAGATTTTATTTTTCTCATTTAAAAATTCACAAGAATCACCAGGCAAAAAAGCCTATTACCTATTTACACAGCCACCACCAATAATTTAGCTTGTAGAAAAAATTGCTGAGCTAAAAAACTCTATCTCACAAAAACACATGTATCAATACACCTTTTTCTTCTTTATTCGTCCATGTATTTTTGTGTACAATATTTGTTACTTGTATCTTTTCATGTCCCTTAATTTTTTATCAATATTTTTGTTTTGTGAGTATTCAGACTATTGCGTCTATTTCATAATGGTCCCAGCATGTGCAATTATGGATTAGGTTCATAGACGACGTGCTATCGATATGGAATTCTACCGAGGAAAATTTCAGCACGTTCGTCGGTGAGCTAAATCAAAATGAGCTCGGTCTGAGATTTACCAAAACCATCAGTAAGAGCCAAATTGTATTCTTGGACCTAGATATCCAAGTGATGGCTAATGGCAGACTGAATACAAGTGTTCATAGAAAAGATACAGCTACAAACTCGCTGTTGAGATGGGACAGCTGTCACCCGTGCCCACAAAAAGCTGGAATACCGGTGGGTCAGTATTACAGGATACGACGTAATTGTACAACGATTACAGAATTTAAAGAAAAAGCGGGAGACTTAAGGGACAGACTACTACAAAGGGGGTACCCTAAGAAAGTGCTAAGAAAAGCCTACTGGAGAGCAATTCAAAGGAATCGAAATGAATTGCTTGCTCCAAAAACAAAGGATGTGGACTCGGATCAACAGTGCAGAATTATAGGCACGTTTGATGTGAAATCAAAGGAAGTAAGGAAAATTCTATCTCAGTATTGGCCAATCTTACAGTTGGACACTACCATTGACCAATTCCTCCCAAAAAATCCTATGATTACATATAGGAGAGGTCGTAACCTAAAAGATAGGCTTGTCCACAGTTATTTATCAAAAAGTAAAAAAGAAAAGCAAAAGACAAGCATTACAGGGACATACCCATGCAGTAGATGCACGATGTGTACATAAAATCATATCGTGATGCACGATGTGTACATAAAATCTGGAAAGCAATTTCAAAGTAGCAGTACGGGACAGTGTTACGAAATACGAGAATTTGCAAATTGCAACACATCAGGTGTTATCTATATGCTGACGTGCCCCTGTCCAAAAAATTATTGGGAAGACTTTTAGATCTCTCAAAAAAAGACTCAGTGAACACATAGGGGACATAAGAATAAACGAGATACCCCTGTGGCTGTGCACTTTCTACAACATCATGGAGGAGATTGGGAAACACTGAAATGCCAAGTAATTGAGGTGGTTCAAAAATCTAAACTACGTGGCAATTATGATAAAAAACTGTTGCAATGCGAGGCGCAATGGACTTTTCGGCTGAACGCGATGCGCCCGCATGGTTTAAATGATTACATCTCATATATGTCCTTCCGCTGATTCCTCTTGCAAACTCTAAAACAGAACTTCTGCAATTCCTTCACATGGACACACAATGCGGCTCAGATACGCGATCCAAAAGGAGGCTTGGGATGCAGAGGCGTCCCGGGTAACTAGGTAACAAGGATGACGTAAACAGATCATGTGATACGGCACTCCGGTCTGTAACATGACTGCCCGGACAGCGCTGGAAGCGTAGGTAAAGAATGGGCAGAAGCTCTATGACGAAGAGTAGTGGGCGGGCACATGCACCATATAAAAAGAAGCCGGGCGCTCAGACTCATTGTACGGCCATCACCAGAGCTGTACAGAGGAACATGAAAACGTCCCAGGAAATGTGAGTTTAACCCTATAGCCCCTGAAGATGTGTGGTAACAGGAAACGCGTTGGGCTGAAAAATATGTGATGTGAACAGGACCCAAACAAAAGAAAAAGGGAAGTAACCTCTTCATTTCTTTTTGTGAAAAATAATATTTATGAAAATAGACGCAATAGTCTGAATACTCACAAAACAAAAATATTGATAAAAAAATTAAGGGACATGAAAAGATACAAGTAACAAATATTGTACACAAAAATACATGGACGAATAAAGAAGAAAAAGGTGTATTGATACATGTGTTTTTTGTGAGATAGAGTTTTTTAGCTCAGCAATTTTTTGTACAAGCTAAATTATTGGTGGTGGCTGTGTAAATAGGTAATAGGTTTTTTTGCCTGGTGATTCTTGTGAATTTTTAAATGAGAAAAATAAAAGCTATATTTTACAGTAAATTTCCTAATTTCATAGATAGACAGACAGACAGACAGACAGGAGATAAATAGTTAGATAGACAGATAGATAGGAGATAGATAGATAGATAGATAGATAGATAGATAGATAGATAGATAAGAGATAGATAGGAGATAGATAGATAGGAGATACAGTAGATAGATAGATAGATATCCAGTAGGAAATAGCTATCTAGCAGTTCATTATGTATCTTTGATTACACATGAGATCACAACCAGCTGACACATTTTAATGATGAGAACCTTCTATGGTAATGATCCTGGTATTTGTACAGTGGATGTTAGTTAGTAATGGCGGCGGTGGTGAAGGGGTTGTGATATGTGCTTCTTTTATACTGGTATTATTGGTCTGGGTATACTGGATCTCAGTTACGGTGTGGTGGTATTAGTTAGTATGGGGTGGTAATAATTGTGGTGACATTGATAATATTGGTTTCTTATATACTGGTGTATTGGATTTGGTCAGTAACGGTATATTTCTTCTATCCCCTATTAGTTCTGTTCTGGGGTCACAACCACACACTGAGCCCCCACAGGACTATGTATTCTGATCTCCCACAAAGCCTCCAGTATACAGTACACCAAGAATCCTCCAAGTACAACAGCTGCAAACACTACAACTCCCAGCATTTACATACAGTCTGCAGCCCTCAGGATATACTGGGAGTTGTAGTACATCCTCTGATAACAGCTGGTGCTGTAGAGATTTAGGGCTGATGGTTGTAACATGATAAGAGAACCAGAGGGGCAATATAAATGATTACAGCACTGATATCAGGGTCACCAGGTACACAGCATGGTACCTTAAGGGGTGCATTCACACAGACAGATTTATCTGACAGATATTTGAAGCCAAAGCCAGGAATAGAGTTGAAAAGAGGAGAAATCTCAGTTTTTCCTTTATTACCTGTTCTCTGCTTATAGTCTGTTCCTGGCTTTGGCTTCAAACATCTGTCTGTGTAAAGGCACTCTAAGGTACTATGCTGTACACCTGAGCTAGGTTCCCTTTAATCCAATAGATATATATCTTGGGATAGCTCTCATGACATACTATATAGCATGTGAGAGAGCACTAGGTTTAAAGAAGTACTCAGGGGCTTGAGACATTTCATCCGGAGGTGAGACAATTACAAGGGCTTTTCGTGGCTGGGAACACTGACCCCAATACTATAATTCTGTGGCGCATGTGTCATCTTTCTTTCCCGCACTTATTTGGGGAGGGTAATACCAGGTAAGGGCCAGAGTGGTCCTTGAAGGATGGGCCGCTAGCCTGCCACTCAAGGGCCAGTGCCGTGTGCTTGCCCCCCAGGCTAAAATCTGCCAGCCAGCCTCTGGTAGTGTGTGTGCCTGGCTGTCTGATAAGGAGGGCCGGAGCGTGGCAGCAGGCCTGCGTGCAGGCCCGCATGACTGGGGCTTGTAGGCAGGACTTGGTCACGTGCTGGGGGCCTGGGGGCGGGGAAGAGTTAATAAAAGGGCCGGTTTCCCGCCTCGGGCCTCAGTTGAGTGGGAGCCCTGACAAGTCGCACCTCCCCTTACCTTCCCCTGCAGAGCGGCCATGGCGGACATCGATGCTCTCCTGGAGCAGCTTCGGGCTGCTGCCGGCGGCAACCGAGGATGGCTGCAGCGGGGTTTGGAAGGTCTGTTGGCTGAGGCACCTTCTGCCCCCGATCCCCCGTCTTCGATGCCTCAGCACTCGGCACGCAGGTCCCGGCCTCCTGTCAGGCTGAGTCCGGAGCCTGTCGTGCCCAGGTCCCGGCGGCGCACTCAGAGCCCCAATAGGGACCCTCCGGTTCCGGGTAATCAGCGTTCCGCCTCCGGGCGCCGGTCCCGGGCTGGGAGGAATCTAACCCGGCGGCCGGGCCTCGTGGCGGTGTCCGGTCCTCCTCCAACCAGCCACAGGGGAGGATCGGCCTCCGCCTCTGCGTCCTCCTCTCTCAGCTCCCCAGCGGCGGTGCCTGGTGATGTGCCGGCCAGGCAGCCTGCCTCCCGCCAGATAATACAGGTGGCGGCTGACGTTCACCCCATCCCCCTGCCCATGAGGTCCGCGGTGCAGCAGGTTCGCGGGGTGCAGGCCCGTGTAGCCCCTCCCCCTCAGTTTTACCAGCCTGATGGCCTGGCTGATCCCCAGGGCCTGCTTTCCTCCCAGAACCCAGCTGCCAGTGATGATGCGGTTCGTGAGGGAGAAGAGGGTCTGCGGTCCGGCCTCATGGCCCCTGTGTTGCTGGCGGATCGTCGTCTGGAGGCTCCTTCGTCGGCTGGCGGGCCCACAGCCCCTGCGCAGCCCGGTGAGTATATGTCCCTGTCTTGTCCGTTTCCCCCTATTCTTATGTCTCAGGGTATGGGAGTTAGTCCCGTGGGGGGTGAGGGGTCCGTGGCTGTGCCTGGGGCGGGTGGAGGGGCGACTGGGTTGAGTGAGAGTGTGGGTGAATTGGTTGGCTGTTTCCGTGCATTGTTGGCGCGCTGCGAGGCGGGGGGGGGGGGGGTTTCGGGTGAGGGGGTAGCCCAGTCGCTGCGTGGGTGCCTGAGCGGTCGGAAGTTGTGGCTGCTGGTCTGGGGAGTGGGCCCGTTGGGGGTGGAGTGACAGCTAGAGGTGCTGGGGTGGCCGTTTCGGTGCAGACAGAGAGGGAACAGGCAGAGGGTTATGGTTAGGTTGGATGACAGGGCCCGGGGTGAGGTATATGTCTGTTTCGAGGGAGCGCTGGGTGCCCATTTGAAACAGGAAGTGAGGGAAAAGATTTGGCGTGATGAATACGTCGAAATTTTTTCCCTCTTGCCCTTAGAAAAATTTAATCTTGATAAGGGGAAGAAGGAAGACATTAAGAAGGAGGAGGAGGAAAAGAGGAGGTGGAGGCTTATTCCTCAGACATTTATGAATTGGCTCCAGGCGTTTGCCATTATGGCGAGCGTCATTGGGGAAAAGGCGCCCGAACATTGTTCGGCCCTTTTTTGTTACATGGATGCTATCAGCGAGGCTCATCGGGTGTACGGAGGTCAGGCTTGGCTCCGTTATGGTGAGCAGTTCAGGCAGCGGAGGGCGATTAGGCCAGGCATAAAGTGGGATCATAAGGATATAGGGCTGTGGTTGAGAGTCATGGCTCCTGTGAGGTATGGTCAGCCCTTTCAAGCGGGGGCCGGCTCGGCCGGCCAAGCAGCTTCCTCAACATTGCAGAGTGGCCAGCAGGGCGGACAGAAGTCCGGTTTCTGTTGGCAGTTCAATGACGGGCAGTGTAAGTTTGGCGCCAGTTGTAAGTTCAAACATGCCTGCTCGACATGTAATGCCTCTTCCCACCGGTCGGCGAGATGTTTTTAAAAGGGCAAGGGGAGGGTTGGAGGAGGTAGTGCTGGAAAAGGGGGTGACGCTGGTGAATCTAGCCGCGATGCTCCCGCATCTACTTAGATTCCCGGATAGGCAGAAGGCAGATTTGTTGTTACGGGGTTTTCGGGGTGGGTTTGTGATTCCGGCCCCCCGAGCATGTGGTGCCGCCTACGCTTAGGAATCTGAAGTCTGCTTATTTGCATGCGGAGGTTGTGTCTGACAAGCTGAGGAAGGAGGATGAATTGGGTAGGATGGCTGGGCCTTTTGCCGCGCCGCCAGTGGCGGGTTTTGTGGTATCTCCCTTGGGTGTGGTGCCCAAGTAAGAGCCGAATAAATTTCGGCTCATCCATCATCTTTCACATCCCAGGGGTAAGTCGATTAATGATGGCATTGACCCGGAGCTTTGCTCCGTGGTTTATACATCGTTCGATGAAGCCGTGAGATGGGTGAGATGTTATGGACGAGGGGCGCTTATGGCCAAAACCAACGTGGAAGCGGCGTTTCGGCTGTTACCGGTCCATCCGGACAGCGTGGGCTTGCTGGGTTGCGTGGGCTTGATGGGGCTTACTATGCTGATCGGTGTTTGCCCATGGGATGTGCTATCTCATGTGCTTACTTCAAGACTTTTAGTTCGTTCCTTGAGTGGGTGGTGAGGGACAGAGCGGGGTTGAAGTCGGTTATCCACTACCTGGACGACTTCTTGTGCATAGGTCCTGCTGGCTCCCCAGTGTGTCGCGCGCTGTTGGGTACGGTGGAATGGGTGGCTGGGTCGTTTGGGGTTCCTCTGGCCCCCGATAAAACGGAGGGGCCTGCTACGTCCCTGAATTTTTTGGGAATCACTCTTGATTCTGAAAGGATGGAGTGTCGGCTGCCGGAGGACAAGTTGGTGTCCTTAAAGGCATGAGGTGAGACGGGCGCGTGGCCTCAAAAAGATCACGCTCAGGGACTTGCAGTCGTTGCTTGGGAGGCTTAACTTTGCATGCCGGATCATTCCTATGGGTCGGTTTTTTGCCGGAGGTTGGCTGGGGCAACCTCGGGGGTGAGAGCTGCGCACCATTTTGTGCGTCTGACCAGGGAACATAGGGATGATCTGGCTGTTTGGGAGAGTTTCCTTGAACGATATAATGGCCGATCCATAATGCTGTCTGGTGTGGTGGAGAATACGGACTGTGATTTATACACTGACGCGGCGGGGAGCGTCGATTTCGGCGCTTACTGCCGTGGA
This sequence comes from Dendropsophus ebraccatus, assembly GCF_027789765.1. NCBI lineage: Eukaryota > Metazoa > Chordata > Amphibia > Anura > Hylidae > Dendropsophus > Dendropsophus ebraccatus. The sequence goes on along the minus strand of NC_091467.1, from coordinate 62,815,889 downwards.
CAGTGGTGCGCAGGCACATGGCCGCCAGAATGGGAGGGCGTGGGGTTGTTGCGCAACCTCACCTTTCTGGAACTCTTCCCGATTCTGGTGGCTGTGTCCTTGTGGGGGGACAGTTTTCGGGACCGGAAAGTGCGTTTTCATTGTGACAACATGGCAGTGGTCATGGCTATCAATAATTTGACGGCCTCGTCGCCTCCGGTGATACGTTTGCTGCGGCAGTTGGTGTTGGAATGCCTGCGGTTGAATGCATAGGTGGTGGCTGTTCATGTCCCAGGTGTTCTGAATTCAATAGATGACTCTCTCTCTCGGTTACAGTTCGACCATTTTCGTCAGCTGGCGCCCGACGCGGAGGTCAAGGGGATGGTGTGCCTGGGCATCTGTGGAGTCTGGCCTTCGAGTGGCAGGGGGATTGATTAGTAATACCTTGTCGTCGGGTACGTGGGCAGCTTATGAGGCGGCTTGGGGTTTGTGGTCTGAATGGGTGTGGTCATTGGGTGTTGGGGATAGTGAGGAAGAGAGGGTGGTGGCTCTGCTGTGCTGGTTGGGGCATGTGTCGGGGGAAGGCTGGTCGGTGGCAAGGCTGAATAGAGTTATGGCAGGGCTGGCGTTCGGTTTTAAGTTGAGGAGGATGAGGGATATCACTAAGGATTTTGTGGTTGGACAAGCGCTTAGAGGTTTTCGGAGGGGTAGGGTGACGCGGGATTCTCGTAGACCTGTTTCCTTTTTGTTGTTGGAGCGTTTGGGTGGGGTTCTCGATGTTGTGTGCAACTCGCTTTTTGAAGCGGTTTTGTTTAGGGTGGTGTTCTCCCTTGCGTTTTTTGGGGCTATGCGGGTGGGTGAGCTGGTGGCCCCTAGTAAGCGGGTGGCTGGCAGGTTGCTGAGGGAAGATGTGGTGCTGTATCCGGATAGATTGGAATTTTGGTTTGTGTGTGTGTCCTGCTGTCTGATATGTGTAGTGTGTGTGCCCTGCTGTCTGATATGTGTAGTGTGTCCTGCTGTCTGATATGTGTAGTGTGTGTGTCCTGCTGTCTGATATGTGTAGTTGTATGCAGGGCCGTATTAACAACTGCTGCTGCCCTAGGCACTAAACCTGAAGACGCCCCATCTTCACACACCGATTGGCCTTACCAGACCTGACCAATACCACCATACCCCCCACCCCACTGGAAAAGACACCAGATTTACTGGCAAGTCAAAAAAAATAGTTTTTTCCTTCCCCTGCTCCCTGGTGCTGCCCCCCTGCAAGGTGCTGCCCTAGGCACCGGACCATGGGTGCCTAGTGGTAAATACGGCCCTGGTTGTATGTGCCCTGGTGTCTGATATATTTACAGGGGTGATTTATCAAAGGGTGTAAAATTTAGACGGGTGGAAACTAATGATTTTATTAATTTTTTTTTTTTTTTTGGGGGGGGGGGGGGTGCACTGAACCTGGAGGCACTGCAATACCAGGTTAATGCCTGGAGAGGACAGAGCAAGCTCTTTTACCATCTTCCTGTTCTAAAAATCCATTTAATATATGGTCCCCAGATAGGGGACGTATCAGATATTAAACTGATAACAACAGATACTACACTTGATCTTAGCCAAAAGGCAGAGAAGCGTTACAAACTGATGATTTTGTTAATTGTTGTTAATGGTGCATATTCTGAGCAGAGACTGGGGCAACAAGGGTCTGTTCTGGGTCCTATTCTTTTTAATATGTTTGTAAGTGACATAGGAGAAGGTTTGGTAGGTAAAGTTTGTCTGTTTGCTGACAACACAAAAGTGTGCAATAGGGTGGATACTCCTGGAGGTGTCAGTAATATGGAAAATGATTTAGCTTTGCTAGATACGTGGTCCAAACAGTGGAAATTGAAGTTCAATGTTTCCAATTGTAAAATAATGCACTTGGGGAGGAGGAATCCTCTATCCGAGTATCACATCGGCAGTTCCGTGTTGGAAAAGACTTCAGAAGAGAAGGATTTAGGGGTAGTGATTTCTGATTGCCTTATTGCCTGATTGCCTTAAAATGAGTCACCAGTGCAACCAGGCGGTGGGGAAAGCAAATCGTATGCTGGGGTGTATAGCTAGAGGTATAACCAGTAGGAAGAGGGAGATCGTGATCCTGCTGTATAGAGCTCTAGTGAGGCCACATCTGGAATACTGTGTCCAGTTCTGGAGACCTCACCTAAAATAGGACATTGATAAAATAGAATGGGTCCAAAGACTGGCTACAAAATGGTGGAGGGTGTGAGGCATAAACCATATCAGGAAAGACTGAAGGATTTGAATCTGTATAGTCTGGAGGAAAGAAGGGAAAGGGGGAGCATGATTGAAACCTTTAAGTATGTTAAAGGACTAAATAAGGTTCAGGAGGGGAGTGTTTTTAGTAAAAAAAAACTAAGCTCAAGAACAAGAGGACACAGTGAGAGATTAGTTGGGGGAAAGATCAGAAGCAATGTGAGAAAATATTATTTTACTGAAAGAGTAGATACCTGGAACAGTGGTCTTTTTCTGCCGACAATCTTCTATGATTTTGTGTTGTTTTTTATTTCTCCTACTATGATCAGTAATAAAAAATGGTTTATAAAATAAATGCGTTTCAATTTCCTTGTTCCAACTTTATTTTTCTTTCTGTTAAATGAATTGATCTTTCCCATGTCTCACTAGGGGCCTTTCACTTTACAACATGGTAAATTTGAAGTACAATCAGACAGGTGCCGATCCAAGCGCCACCAATTTATCTACACATAATGTAGCAAATAAAGATTGCATAGACCGTTGGGGTATGTTCACACAGAGTAAAAGCAGCAATTTTACTCTGTGTGAACATACCCTTACTTTGCAAGCACTGGATCTTTAGCTGAGAAAGGATAAGTCACTGGTGAAAAATATAAATAATAATAATAAAAATAAAAATTAACACTCGCTAAAGTCCTCCTTTCACCACCCTACAGTTTTGCCCGAATCCTGGTGAGGCTAAATGGCTGAGGTCAAAACAGTTTTGCCGAACCAGAACTCGGGCTGATCGTATGGACACAACCAGGACCTTACTACTATAGAGAATGTGCTATGTAAAGAGAGAATTCTCTAATAGATGTACATTCATGGACTTTCTGACATGTTTAATATTCTCCTGGTCTTTAGTGTTTGAGGGTCATTTTTGTCTGACCATATAAGAGATACGGTACAGAGGAAAAAAGTGGCAATTGTTCTAAGCCCCTGAAAAAAAAAGTCACTTCCCAAGGACACTTCACCTTGACAATCTCAGTATCTTAACTATAACAGCATTATTATAATTCATATGTTATAGAAGAAAGGAGAAGGCACTCACCTCTGAGAGCTTCAACTTCAGTATATTCGCAAATCCAACAGCCGTGCAATGGGCCTTGGCCGGAAGAAGTGCCGAGTGCATAAAACGATTGCTGCCAGGAATGCGCCTGTGATATTGTCCCTCTCCTTGCAAGTGGAAGCTGCCAGTGGTGCCATCTCCTTTCTTTTTCATATCGCATTTATGGATTGCTGTAGATGGGACTGAGCACCACCGAGTGGCTACTGGTTTGTTTAGGCATTACCTCCTATGCTGCTTACCATACATTAAACTTGTAATGGGTATATCATTGGGGTTAGTGCTCCTATATACAAGAATATAACTACCATAATACTGCTCTTAAATACAACACTATAACTACTATAATACTGCTCCTATATACAAGAATATAACTACTATAATACTGCTCCTATATACAAGAATATAACTACTACAATAACAAACTGGAGAGAATGGAACGGCTGCACATCCCATCTATGGCTGATACTAATGCCGCTAGGCCTATATTTAAAATCAACACCAGAGTGTCTGTATATGAATTGATCAAGCCATATTGCCCCGTGTACCACCGCGCAGGTCCTCTGGTCCACACGGGTCCCTACGCTAACTCCACACCGTGTCGGCCGGCGACCGCCAACCCCGCAAAGTGTGCACATGCAGGGAAGGGAGGCTATGGAACGGCCCTGCAACCCCAATGTCACAGGACCAGACCCAAAAAGCCCCACCAAAACCCAGCCAGCACCACCAGCGGGGAAGGCTGCCCCCAAACGACACAAGTATGGATATGGTATTACACTTACCATTGCTGCTCTCACAGAATGGGGAAGACATAAGGTCCAGATATGTGAGCACAGACATATCCTGCTAATTTTGGTCATGTGGGTCTTATAAAGGAGTGCTAGCTGTTCAGAGAGGGAGAGCTGTGAAACACGAACTGGAGAGAATGGAACGGCTGCACATCCCATCTAGGTTGGCGGTCGCTGACCGACACGGTGTGGAGTTAGCGTAGGGACCCGTGTGGACCAGAGGACCTGCGCGGTGGTACACGGGGCAATATGGCTTGATCAATTCATATACAGACACTCTGGTGTTGATTTTTAATATAGGCCTAGCGGCATTAGTATCAGCCATACATGGGATGTGCAGCCGTTCCATTCTCTCCAGTTCGTGTATAACTACTACAATACTGCTCCTATATAACACCACATGCTGCAATAAACCACCTTGAAGTCACTACAGTGGGTAAGTGCCAAATCTTTTCTTCATATACATATTTGATACTGTTTGTTTCCAAGTCCTGCTTGAGCGACATGCATTGCTACTCTGAGGATCCTAGAGACTATTTAGGGGATTAGGGATTGTATTCAGCTACTGGTGCGGGTCATCTGTTTCTCTTGGATACATATACCTGCTATAATACCGTCTCCTATGTACAAGAATATAACATTTATAACACTGCTCCTACATATACAAGAATATAACTACTATAATACTGCTCCTATGTACAAGAATATAACTACTATAATGCTGCCCCCTATATACAGGAATATAACTACTATAATACTGATCCTATATACAGGAATATAACTACTATAATACTGCCCCTATATACAAGAGTATAACTACCATAATACTGCTCCTATATACGAGAATATAACTACTATAATACTGCTCCTATATACGAGAATATAACTACTATAATACTGCCCCCTATATACAAGAATATAACTACTATAATACTGCTCCTATATACAAGAATATAACTACTATAATACTGCTACTATATACAGGAATATAACTACTATAATACTGCTCCTATATACAGGAATATACTACTATAATACTGCTCCTATATACAAGAATATAACTACTATTATACTGCTCCTATATACAGGAATATAACTACTATAATACTGCTCCTATATACAAGAATATAACTACTATTATACTGCTCCTATATACAGGAATATAACTACTATAATACTGATCCTATATACAGGAATATAACTACTATAATACTGCCCCTATATACAAGAGTATAACTACCATAATACTGCTCCTATATACGAGAATATAACTACTATAATACTGCTCCTATATACAGGGATATAACAACTATAATACTGCTCCTATATACGAGAATATAACTACTATAATACTGCTCCTATATACGAGAATATAACTACTATAATACTGCCCCCTATATACAAGAATATAACTACTATAATACTGCTCCTATATACAAGAATATAACTACTATAATACTGCTCCTATATACAAGAATATAACTACTATAATACTGCCCCCTATATACAGGAATATAACTACTATAATACTGCTCCTATATACAAGAATATAACTACTATAATACTGCCCCCTATATACAGGAATATAACTACTATAATACTGTTCCTATATATAAGGAACTACTATAATGCAACAAAAGGGAAAGTGAAACTCATTCACCGGCTAAAAACTTGATCCTTTATTTCATACAAATCGTGGTGCTGGGGGGCGGAGCTTGCCGCGGACATGAGCGGACGCGTCTGAGGAGAGCTCCCGCTACATCACCTCTTTTCAGGCGATAATCCTGCAGATATCCTGATATCATCACCCCAAAACTATCTTCGGGTGCTACTGAACACTTGGGGCACAACATGAACCGGACCCGGCAGTCGCAAGCTGAAGGACTTTACAAAACTAACTCCGCAGCAGACCGCGACACAGTCTCTTGCTCACCAAGATGGCGACTCGGAGGAGCCTGAACCCACTCTTGCGCAGGTATCGGCACAACTACTGGATGCCATACATGCCTCCATGACCTCCCTTACTGGCAAGTTGGAGGAGGTGAAGACAGATGTGGGGTTGCTGTGCCAAGATATGCAAAAGCTGCGGGAGAGAGTACGGGACACTGAGCAACGTGTCTCCCAGCTTGAAGACAACATGGCGCCAGTCCCGGCTCGGCTTACCTCACTGGATAAAGTGGCGACGGCGTGGATTCAGCGAGCGGATGATCTTGAAAACCGCCTGCGGCGGAATAATGTTCGCATATTGGGCCTCCCAGAAAGATCTAAGGGAGATGATCCGTGCCTCTTTGCTGAACGTTGGCTCCGGGAACTACTACCGGATCTCCCCGTCTCTGCTACCTTTGCAGTAGAAAGGGCGCATCGGGTGCCGGCTAAAGCACCTCCACCGGGCACCCCTCCACGACCCTTCCTGGTACGACTCCTGAGTAGTAGAGACAGGGATGCTATTCTCCGAGCGGCACGCCGTCAAGGTAAACTGACTTACCACAACTCACCCATCCTGATGTTCCCGGATTTTTCCGCGGCATTACAGAAGACAAGGGCTACATTTATCACAGTGAAGGCCAAATTGCGAGACCTCCAAATACCATATTCTATGTCTTACCCGGCCCGGTTGCGGGTGATATCGGATGGCCGCACTGTATTCTTTACTTCACCTGCCGAAGCTGAAGAATGGGTCCAAGTCCAAGGACGGGCCCAGGGACGTTGAGAGCTGTAACTCCGGATCGTGCCAGATATGTATGATCTGTTGGTCTCAGCCGAGACCCATGTCTGAGTCCCTTTGTCCTGTACGTTTATTCCTCTATGTGTTTTTTTTGCTTGGATGATTTCCACCGGATATACCGGAGAGCTTGCACTTGACTTTATCTCATGTATACTGTCGCCCTCTGTACCGCTGTTCATGGGACGCTCTGCTGCTATATACTGCTGGAGATCTCCTACCTATTGGATGCATCCTTGCGACACCTACTTCTCTCCCGCTTCTTGTTCCCCCTCCTTTTTCCTTTGCCCCTACATGCTGTGGATTCGGCCGACTTATGCACCAGCTCCTTTGCGAATCACCCCGAGTGGGAGTTTCTAATGCTGGCTTTACTGATTGTTCAGTCGGCTGGATAACATTTGCGATGGATCTCTAGTTCTTGCCGTCTGAAGCTCACGGGGTTACTTGAGAAGTTCTGCAAACATATACTGTTAGCTGTATGATCGTTTCTCTGTTAAGCTTTTAATGCATATGTTCTCCCATTCCTTTTCCTCTCTTCCCACCCTTCTTTCTTTCCTTATCCCTCTTTCCCCGTTCTCCGTCCCCCTCCCTTTTCCTCTTTCTCCTTCCTTTCCTTGTTTATGACTCTGATTGGTCTCTACCTGGTCCTACAGTGCACTTAAGCAGTTTTATGTAAGTAACTTCAGTGCCTTATACATCTGCTCGGCCTTGGCATGCTTCTGCTTGTTCATGATATATGCTGCACTGCGGGACTATGCTAGGGTGCCGAGCAGAGCACTGATCCTGGTCTTTGCACCTAGATGATGTACCTGTTTTCATGACTGTGATGATCTTCCATACGGATGGAAAGTTAGAGTGATGTTTATGTGGTCTGTGCTCACACCATCTATAGTGCAGACTACGCCCGTATATACTGATCACTATTTACTTCTGTTTGAAGTTAGCTAATTCTGTGGCCTCCTTTGTGAGGCGTGTGTGTAGTTCTAACCTCCCTGCTTGTTGTAGGAGAGGATATTTCAGTTCTCCCTTGTAGGAGTGTTTTGTGTATCTCCCCGTCTCTTTTGGTAGGCACATATGTAGGTTCTTCTTGTTTATGTCTATTACAGTGTTCTCTCACAATGTCAGAGGTTTAGGTACACCTAAAAAGAGGTCCCTGGTTTTCTCACAAATTCACAAATATAAGCCACATGTGATATGTTTACAGGAAACCCATATGCAAAAATCAACACTTAAATTTCTACAAAAGCCATGGATTCAGTGGTCCTTACACTCTACCCATACCTCATATTCTAGAGGAGTCTCTCTACTCATCCACAAATCACTGCGCTGGGAGCCTGGTGCCACATATAGAGATCCAGAGGGTAGGGGTGTCTTTGTTCAGGCCTGGATTGAGTCTGTTCAGGTGGTGATTATTGGAATATACCTACCCCCTCCCGCCTCATTGCATATTGTGCATGAAGCGGCACGATTCGCAGCTGTATACCCACAGGCAGTGTCAATGGTCTTGGGAGATTTTAACCTGACTCTTAACCCTTCGATAGACAGATTTTTGGGGACAGTGCCTGGTTCTGCTGTACCCACCACATCTCCCCTTGACCAATTGCTGTTAGAACTGGGATGGATAGATCTGTGGAGATTACGATTTCCCACTACTGCTGAGTATACCTGCCACTCTGCTGGGCATCACGCTCTGTCCCCAATAGACTACGCTATAGGTAATGCTAAAACTAACATGCTTCTGTCCTCCATCCAGCATTTGCCACGGGCCATTTCAGACCACTCCCCCATATTGCTGGAGTTGAATATTAGGCCTCTGGCACAGAATATTGGAGTCCGGAAAATACACCCCTTCTGGCTCACTCTCATTAGTGAATCGGATCGGGTTCCTGACCGACTGCAAACCTTTTTGCAATATAACTTACCCTACAAATCTCATTCCATGTTCTGGGATGCCCTTAAGGCATACTGGAGAGGGTGTCTGCAGTCTTCTATATCATTTGTCAAGCGTGAGTCAGCTAGGTGGGAGGAGGAGTTGGCGGCTAGATGCAAACAATTGGAGACTGCCTATGTTACTGACCCTACCGATGGTAATAGATGTCTATGGTTACAGGCGGGTCGGGAATATCTGCAATATTTGCAGGAAAAGAATAAACGTAAATTGTTATTTTGCGCCCAGAGGGGCTTTGAGATGGGGAATCAATCTAGTAGTCTCCTGGCCTACCTTATTCATCAGAATAATTCCTCTCCTGCAATTCTGAAGATTTCTGCGACTACTGGAGAAGTTCTTACCTCCAGTGATAGTATTTTGCAGAGGTTTTCGGAATACTATCAGGATATCTACAACTCTAAATTACAATGTACCCCGCAGGACATACAGGCATACTTAGCGGACATACCTTTGCCAGAGTTGAACGCTGACCTGTGTGCCGTATTAGACGCCCCCATAACTCTGGAGGAATTGGACATAGCTCTGCATGGCTCTGCGAGGGGTAAGGCATCGGGGCCTGACGGCCTCCCACTGGAAGCGTATCTCCAATATAAGGACATATTACTCCCTGCTCTCCTCTCGGTGTTCCACTCCTCATTTGAGCACCAGGTTTTATCCGAGTCCTTTTATAGAGCCACGATCGTACTTATACTTAAACCTGACAAAAATCCAATGGATTGTGGATCGTATCGACCTATATCCCTCCTTAATTCAGACTACAAATTGCTTACAAAATAATCGCCTGTGTAGAGTTATTCCCTCACACATTCACTCCAACCAATCAGGTTTTGTCTTGGGTAGGAGTACCTCTGACAATATTCGCAGGGCACAGATTGCGTTACAGCGAGGGCGGGCGCAGAAGGCGGATTGGGCTCTGGCGGCATTAGATGCCGCCAAGGCCTTTGATTCTATTGAATGGCCATTTCTCCTAGCTGTGTTACACAAATTTAAATTCGGCCCCAATTTTATTAGGTGGATAAATATACTATATAAATGTCCAACAGCGGCTATGTCACTGAATGGACTTGTTTCTCCTTCCTTTCCCTTGGGCAGAGGCACCCGCCAAGGTTGTCCTCTGTCCCCTCTTCTTTTCATCCTGGCCATGGAGCCGCTGGCGGCTCTTCTCCGGGCGGATCCCATCTATAAAGGACTCGGGTATACTGGTGGGGAGGACAGACTTGGGCTCTATGCTGATGACCTACTACTTTTTCTTTCTGAACCCGATGTCTCCCTACCCAGAGCCATTCAGCTTATAGACAGGTTTGAGGACTACTCTGGTCTATTGATGAACTGGACCAAATCCTTTTTTCTATATGTCCATCACTCGAGAGCTAACCTTTTAGGTTCTACGGTACACGGTCTCAGAGTAGTTTCCCAATTCCGGTACTTAGGGGTACAAATTAACGCTACACCTGTGGATATGAGGACTGCCAACATAGATCCTCTTATTGGTCACTTTAGGGACGAATTTAAGGTCTGGAGTGCCCTCCCTCTTTCAGTAGCTGGAAGAATTAATCTGGTCAAGATGGTGGTGCTCCCTAAATGCCTGTATGTCCTCCAACATGTCTTCATACCGGTCCCCAAAATTTTCTTTAGAACATTGGAGTCCACTATGATTGGCTTCATCTGGGGTGCCTCTAGGTCTAAGTTGCAACTCGCGAAGCTACAGAGGCCCAAGGATATGGCAGGCTTTGCGGTTCCTGATTTATTTTTATATTATTTGGCAGGTCAACTGAAATACTTGCAATGCTGGATGGAGGCAGAGCCTGGTGCTAGCTCAGAGATGCATCTTCTTGATTACTCGCACTCCCCTTCATTATGGTCAATCCTAGTAGCGAACAGGCTTCCCAATACACGGCTTCTCCCTATTCATCACACTGCCCTTCAGGTGTGGAGTGCCGCAGCTAACATTTCCAATTACACAGGCACCCCAGTTGAGTCCCCTTTATGGCATAATGGTAGATGTGCTCATTTACTGATGTTTCATGATGTAGCTTATTGGGAGGGGGTGGGAGTCCGATATGTGGAACAAGTTTACAAGAATGGCACTGTTGTTTCATACGATACCCTGAAGACATATTTTCTTCCTAACCGTCATTTTTATAAATATTTACAGCTGCGTCACTCCTTGCAGGCTCAGTTTAGCCCTACTGAACCCCCAATCTCTAGCTATCCCCTGATAGGCGTTATTAGATCACAGGGCCCTGGCGGACTGGTTTCGTCCATATACTCCCACCTCATACGCTTGAAAGCTACCTCGACGCCCCTCCCGACGCTGGATAGATGGCGAGATCACATTCCTGCGTTATCAGATGAAACATATGAAGTTATTCTAGAATCCCACCTACATGTATCACCCTCTGTAAATAATAAACTCACGCAACTTTATATCATTCATCAATGTTACTTAACTCCTGTCAGGTAGCATCGTATGGGTAGGATTCCTGCTCCAACTTGCCCCAAGTGTCAAATGGAACCGGCGAACTTTTGGCACATGATTTGGGCATGCCCTAGACTCCAATCCTTCTGGCGGGAGGTGGGAAACACCCTTACATCTATGTGCCCTATGCAGGTCCCGCTGGACCCTACGGTTTGTCTGTTTGGTTCATTGAGTGAGGAGGTGTGGACACACCACAATGTCATATTCCTCAGGGAAGCCCTATTTCTTGCCCGCAAGGCCATAGCTATGAGATGGATAGATAAACGACCCCCCCACATTAGCAATGTGGATCACTATGGTTAATTCAGTGGTGTCCTTTGAACGATTAGTATATAAACACAGGGGCTGCCCAGCTAAATTTGGTAAAGTATGGGACGCTTGGTGTAGATCCCCTTTGACTCTCATTTCTGAGTCTGAACTCCCTGGATCTGGGTAGGATTTGACATTGTGCGTCGAAACACCTTCCTCCTCACGTATTTCCAGTGTGCCTTTCTGAGAGATGTATGTTTCTATGTATGTTTTCTGCTGTACATGATTGTATATGTATATCCATGATGTATATATCTTTTCTTGCATCTCCTAATAAAAACGAGTTTAAAAAAAAAAAAAAAAAAAATCGTAGTGCTCATAGGGGAGGGAGGTGCAGATCGGCGTCCTAGCAGCAAACGTTCTCGCGTCACATGACGCTTCTTCCGGCTGTAGACGTCATAGTGGGGGGAGGGAATGACTTAAATAGCCTATTAGTGCATATCATAAACAATGTGTGTATACATTAAATCCAATGAACCATACATATTTCAGAGGATGTTACATGCAGGTAATCAAATATATGGGCCGAGACAACAACTCCCAGCATACCCTGAGAGCTGTATAAATGGAGGGTATTCTGAGAGTTTTAGTTCGACTGAAAATGTTGTTCTCAAGGGATTTGTCACAGATGCAGATGAATCCAGGCAAGGAGCGGATCAACATGTTGTGTCTCACTTGTTCAATATTGGTGGGCCCCAAGGTTCATTTCCCCTGGTGGGCCCCAGGTACTCCAGTCTGACACTGGACAGAAGCGGTCCCCAAACAAAGACGTTCCCGGCCTCCTTCATTCCTCCATCCCATCGGTTTGATGAGAAGAGCGGGCATCAAGCAGAGTGGCACCCCAGTACCCAACACCCAGTACTACTGACAGCCGGGGGGCGGCTCAGTACTACTGGGTGCTGGGGTGCCGGCCTGCCAGCTGTGCCAGGGTATGCACCATGCATGTAACCTGGCAGTACAGGGGGGGGGGGCCTCAGCATGCAAAATGCCTAGGGCAGCATGAACTCTAAATACAGTCCTGCTCCTATATACAAGAGTATAACTACTATAATGAAGAGGTAGATGTGTGGTAGCCGGCACTGCAAAAACACTTTACGGTAAAAAGAGTGGCAGTCTGAACTGTGGCTAATGTTAAGCTTATGGCGGTGCAACAAAAAAGTGCAGTAAAGGCACACAATGAACAATGTGTGAAGAACAGATTGTGCACTCACCAATGATAGCCGAGCAACATCTTTATTGTAGCCACAGTACACTCAGCATGGAAGGGGGAAGGTGGATAGGTGCAGGTGCGTATACAACGAACGTTTTCGCGCCCAGGCGCGCTTCGTCAGGTTGAGACACGTCACAGGAAAGGGGAGGTGAATATTTAACAGGTGTAAACAGAAAAACGGAAGTGCATCAAAACAGTACAAGGCTATGTTCACACTGGGTATATGTCCGGCCGCATATTTTCGCGGCCGGACATATACGCGGTAAACTCCGGACGGAGATTTACGCTACTTGCGGCCGGCTACGTACGGACAGCGAACTTACGCCCGAAGTCTACTTACGCTTCCCGAGCGCCCTACGTAGCGATCTGACAGCGGTCTTTTACTTGGAAATCTTCGCCTAGCCCCGGACACCCCACAGAACCTTTTGGATCGGCAGAAAAAGCTGCAAAAATGAAGAAATCACCACTACGTACGGGACCGCATGTAACGATACGGTCGTAAGTTACGGCATTTTCGTCCGCAAACAATGGTCTGGTTCATTTTTTACGCCGCCGCATACGATCCGGGCGTAAGTTCGTATGTAGTGTGAACTGTGCAGCCGTACTTCGTATACTTTCCATTGTACGCAAACTACGTCTCCGGCCGCTTATTCACGGAACGCGCTACGGCCGGAAACTTACGTAGTGTGAACATAGCCCAAAGTTGTAAATAACAATATCCTAAATCTATTTATACTAAAAACACATTAAAGTCTTTTCTCTCATTGAGTCCTGCTGGACCTATTGCGTTTAATTTACTTATCCATTTAGTTTTGCGGACCAGCAAAGTTTTTAGCCAATCTCCACCATTGTTAGGGGGATTGACCCTCTTAAGACCAACAAATTTTGAACACTTAGGGTCATTGGCGTGTTCAGAGCGAACATGTTCAATCATGCAGGGGACTCCTTTACCGTTTTTTAAGGAGTAGAGGTGCTCTTTAAAACGTATCCAGAGAGCTCTTTTTGTCTTTCCTATATAGTAACGGAGGAACGGGCAAATGATTGCATATATGACATGTGTCGTTTTGCAAGTAATAAACTGTTTGATAAAACAATCATGGCCTCCTAAACTAACATAAGATACATTTAAGAACTGTGGGCAGTATTGGCATTGACCGCATGTTTTCTATTTCCAGTAGGCAGAGAGCGTTGAAGCCAATTTTGGGGTGTTTTAGAAGAGGTTAATTTCAGGGAGTCAACAATAGTTCTATTTTTCTTGAAGGTGAGTAAAGGTTTTCGGGCAGCTACTTCTTTTAAATCCTTGTCCTTCTCCAATAAAAACCAATGTTTGTAAATAATATTACGAATAGTTTGGTTCATTGGAGAGTTTTGTAATGTGAACACGAACCGCTTATCTGTGTTGTCATTCCGCTGTATCTTTTTATTCTGCGGATAGCGCAGGGATGATCTGCTGCGAGCTGATGCTTTTTCATAGGCTGCATCAATAATTTTTTCGGGATAGCCTCTGGCTATTAAGCGATTCTTTAACTCTTTGGCTTGCAGATGAAACGACTCATCTGCGTTATTAATGCGGCGGAGGCGGGTCATCTGACTGTAAGGAATAGACCTTTTTATTGTCTCAGGGTGTGAACTCGAGTAGTGAAGTAAGGTGTTGGAGGCAGTAGCTTTACGGAATACTGAGGTATTGATTATGTTATCGATTATGTCAATTTTTACATCGAGGAACTCTAGGGATTGCCCTCCAAAGAGTGAAATAAAAAACATATTAACTTTGTTGTTGTTATTGAGAAAAGAAATAAACTCATTAAACTGTTCAACAGAATCGTTCCAAATAATAAACACATCGTCAACAAAACCAAAATAAGCCACTATACACTTAATAAAAGGGTTATTAACTGAGAAAATCAATTTAAACTCCAACCAAGAAAGAAAGAGATTGGCATACGTACAGGAGACCGGCGTGCCCACAGCAGTGCCGGTCTCCTGTCGATGCCAATCTCCCTCAACAATTATTCTGTAACACAAAAAGTAAGACTTCACTAATAAATTTTCTGAAAGAATCAGACTGTCCAGTGCGTCCGAGGATGTGGTCTGTAGCCTCCACACCCGTATCATGCTGGGTGCGGGTGTAGAGATTCTCCACATCCACAGACGCAAGAGAGTACCCCGGCATCCAAGTAATGTCCTCAAGGATATCCAGTAAGTCTCCAGTATCCTTAGGATAGCTTGATTGGGCTCTCCGTCGCCTCCTCCCTCTGTTTCCATCCTATCTAAAGGATACTGGCAACTTAAAGGATACAATGGTGGAGATTGGCTAAAAACTTTGCTGGTCCGCGAAACTAAATGGATAAGTAAATTAAACGCAATAGGTCCAATAGGACTCAATGAGAGAAACGACTTTAGGCTATGTTCTCACAACGTAAAACTACGGCCGTAGTTCTCGCCGCAGAACTATGGCCGTAGTTTTGCGGAGTTGAACATAGCCTTGTGTGCAATTGGATCCCGGCCGGAGCGTACACACATCGTATACACTCCGGCCGGGATCTGTGCGGCACTGGAAAAAAATGACAGGTCAGTTTTCTGCGTCCGGAATTCACTGAAAGACCTGTCAGTTCACACAGTGAACTCCGGCCGCTCGCTTAACTGGGTGCTATGGGAAGCTCTGATGCGGGCGCACGCTGATGCACCCGCATCAGTGCTCCACGGCCGGAAAGATCACCCGGAGATGATCCGGCCAGAGACCGGCCATTCCATAACCCGGCCGGGGTCACGGACTGGCCGGTCTCATAAGTAGTGTGCACATAGCCTTAATGTGTTTTTAGTATAAATAGATTTAGGATATTGTTATTTACAACTTTGTACTGTTTTGATGCACTTCCGTTTTTCTGTTTACACTTACCTGTTAAATGTTCACCTCCCCTTTCCTGTGACGTGTCTCAACCTGACGAAGCGCACCAGGGCGCGAAAAACATTCGTTGTATACGCACCTGCACCTATCCACCTTCCCCCTTCCATGCTGAGTGTACTGTGGCTACAATAAAGATGTTGCTCGGCTATCATTGGTGAGTGCACAATCTGTTTTTTACACATTGTTCATAACTACTATAATACTGCTCCCTATATACAAGAATATAACTACTATAATACTGCCTCCTATATACAGGAATATAATTACTATAATACTGCTCCTATATACAGGAATATAACTACTATAATACTGCTCCTATATACAAAAATAAAACTATAATACTACTCCTATATACAAGAATATAACTACTATAATGCTGCTCCCTATATACAAGAATATAACTACTATAATACTGCTTCTATATACAAGAATATAACTACTATTATACTGCTCCTATATACAAGAATATAACTACTATAATACTACTCCTATATACAAGAATATAACTACTATAATACTGCCCCCTATATACAAGAATATAACTACTATAATACTGCTCTTATATACAAGAATATAACTACTATAATACTGCTCCTATATACAAGAATATTACTACTATAATACTGCTCTTATATACAAGAATATAACTACTATAATACTGCTCTTATATACAAGAATATAACTACTATAATACTGCTCTTATATACAAGAATATAACTACTATAATAATGCCCCCTATATACAAGAATATAACTACTATAATACTGCTCCTATATACAAGAATATAGCTACTATAATACTGCTCCTATATACAGGAATATAACTACTATAATACTGCTCCTATATACAAGAATATTACTACTATAATACTGCCTCCTATGAATTGCATTACAACAAGTAGAATAACTTTCACATCTGACCAGATTTGATCTTTAATAGATATTAGTAATTTCAGAAAACATACATTCCTTCAAGTATCAGACGTGTTCTATTAACATATCAACATATTACGGTTGCCCTAAAATTTCTTTTAACAGATCACAGGTTTTATTGTGGATTACTTCCCTAAGTTTGCGCACACGGCGGGCACTAGACATGCCCACAAAGCTGTGTGGCTGTAGGACTGCCATGCCGTTATGTGCATCACCCATGATTATGAGCTGTCCATTGACAGAGGTGACATTGGGACAGGGGCAACTCCAGTCCATGTTGAGAAGAGTGATTTCTAGTGCCTGCTTTGCCAAAAATTTTAGTCCCATTTTTTCATCTTTCAGGATTTCTTCCACTGAAACAAGAGCATGTCCAGATTCCTGATCTTCTGTCAGTTCTACTATTCGCCCAAGAATGGCAAAGTCACTTTTACAGAAGCTGGTCACCAGCTTCTGCCGAGGCTTACAGACTTTACACTTTAGGTTTTTGGGGAATGGGCAAGATTCCTCACACATTTCTTTGCTTTCAAAGTTGTTCTCATTGCCTACACACCCGCCATAGATGAAAGACTGACACTGATTCAGTAGCTTGTTGAATGCCCATCGTGGCTCGTATGCCTTGCAAGGACCTTGCAGGGCGGGATAATTGCAGATGTTGACTGGTCCGTTCATACACGTTAACATACATGACTCATAGCTCTCAAAATGGTTCATGTTACTGTTGCAATTGCCGTAGACAAAGATGAAACAATTATTTTTCTTGGCATCAAAATACCAGCGTGTCTGCTCTTCCCCACAGTCTTCACTGTCCGGGGGCTTTAGACACTCATCAGTTGGAAAAAAAGTTTGATTTCCAGATTTTTCCTTGGCAGGTTGCTCCTTAACAGACAAGGGGAAGTTGATCTTGATGATGCCTCCACTGTTTCTAGCTGTACATATATAGACTCCAGTGTCTTGCAGTTGTGTATTATAGATAACTAGCTGGGCGATGTTGGTGACCACTATGTTCGCAACCACATGGTTGGGCCGCATGACTACACTGTCCTTTCCTTCCTTCTCCCATGTTATTTCAGGTTTGGGTTTTCCAGTAACATCACAATGAAAGCTGACCGTGTCTCCGACATTGACAGTCTTGTGAGTGGGTTTGTTCACTAGAGCTGGTGGAAGAATGTTTACAATGGCTGTTTCGACTGATGGAATGGTGGGGATGGCTGTTGTCTCCGATGGAAGAGGGCTAGTATGTGGCCAAGTGAGGTGATACTTGCATGTGACTATAGTTAATGAGATGCCTTTGGCACAAGCTTCGGCATCCATAAAGCACTTGTTATAGTAGGTGAGCCCATCAGAAGCGCAGGTAAAACTTGGTTCTTTCTCGCATCTATCTTTGCATTTGCAGATGGGTTGCCCGTCCCAAATGTCACACTGGGAACCTTGCTGAGTGCACATAAAGAGGTCACAAGTAGCCTGTTTGGGCATCCCCATGGGACCTTTCCTTCCCTTCACATCCATGTATCGAGCTGCCACACAACTTTTGGTTCCACAGACATTAGGACAACACTTCTCGTAAGTTTCACACTCCTATTAAATAAATAAAAAAAAAAAGTAATAAAAAATTTTCCTACTAATAAAAAAGAACCTATAAAACAAATGATACTAGATTTAGCTCACTCAGCTCATCAATCAACACAAAACCAACTCTCTACAAAACGCTAAGTCCCGCATTGAATAACATCCTACCCCCATATCTGTGTTTAGTAATAGTCTCTTTGTATCCTCTGACATAGATACTCCAGCACGTAGAACATGACTTAAAGCAAATAGCACCCACCTGATCAGCTTCACACTCTCTCTGACAGGTACTCTGAGCATCCACCCACAGGTTTGGATTCATATCGTTCGGACATAAGCCGGCATTGTAGTATCTCATGTGAGGTACAGCTTCCCCTTGCAGAAGTAAAAAGAGAAGAATCACCACATGGGTCCTTGCAGCCTTCGCCCCCATACAGGTACTAGTAGAAGGATGACGCATTTCAGGACTAGTGGCCAAATTCTAGCCTTAAAACTGTAAAAAAAAAAATTAAATTGCCGAAAAATTTCCGTAGCGTGTCTAGTGCTCTGCTCACTATACAGCGCCGTCAGTAATACAGCCTGCTCCGATCTGCTCTGGATTAATGGTCTTATAAAAATAACTCTTTAATTCATGCAGGCGGCATGTGTGTATTTACTGTACAATTTATTCCATTGCTCCATTAATTAATTCGGGAAATCTTGATTTCATAGGACAATACGTTTTTGTCCTAGGTTTAGTCTGTGAATTTCCGAAAAAGAAAAAAAAAATTCTGGAAAGACTTAAAAGGATTCCGCTTGCGGCGACGGCGTTCCTCACCCCCCCCCCCACCCCCCCACTTTATTAATTGTTCTGTTCACGGGTGAGCGGGTTTAAATTTATGTAATATGACGAAACAAAATACGACGACTGCTGGGTAATTATATAAAACATTTGAGTTTAATTGGGGGAGACACGTTTACATAGGACTGCTCATTATTTGGCATGGCACAGAAACTTTATATATCAAATTAAGGGCTTAATAAATTCCTTCGCAGCATTATACAACATAAGACTGTTGTTCTTTGTTAGGACTCGGTGAAACCTTAAAGGGAGGAAAAGTCCTAATGAATAGGCTGTCTTTGAAATTCACTATTTTTACAGCTGTAATTTCTCTGTCTGAGCCGATTAGTAAAATCCAAAACACAGACTTTTCACTGTCAGTGCAGCGAACTCGGTACAGCCAATCGAGTGTTGTATAACCGCATCTTGCAAATGTTACTTTCTGAAATTATACAAACCATAAATTCCATGGCAGAGGTAGATTTTAGAGTATGCCCACCGCGGCTCAATTACAGCATGACCACAACTTCAATGTTTAACTATGGAAGGAAAAAAATTGCAAGGAAACTTGTGGCTGTTGCAAAAAGCCTGTTTTCCTTAATTTGTATGTGTACCAGAGCATAAGCCTAACTAAAGTAAACTAAAGAAGAACGCCCATCTCTATCGAGACCAAATAGACCCTTTATTACAGACCCCTACCTTCTCATGAGCAGATCTTCCCTGTATGAACAGTAGACCAGTTGCCTGGAATGCAGTATAAAATCCAGTGATCAGTCTCAGTGTAAATCCCCATTAGATGGGATAATACAGTGATGTGAGAGACTTGGAGCAAGGCCATCAGGGGTTTGGTAGCCAGGGCCAGGAATTCACTGTCAGCTTTGTAGGTTTTTATGTAACAGTGTGGAGAGTATATGGAGGAAGGTGTGAGGGTGCGTTCCCACTAGAGAATCTGTGCGGTGAACTTTCCGTGGATTCTGCTGCTCGCCCCCGTGCCAACATGTCAATTCTTTGGGTGGATGGCGGAATCTGCTTGAGCATAGAATGGAGTCTATAGGACGGAGATTCAAGCGGGAGCGCACCGAGGTGAGTAGTAGAATCCACAGGAAGTTCTCTGCGTGAATTCTATAGTGTGGACGCACCCTGATTGTGTAAAAAGCACCCACAAAAAGGGGGTCCTGTGAACGGAGAAAACCCATCAACGAAATTGGCCCAAGAAGAATGTCAGGAATCGTGCCCATACACACGTGGAGCACTGAGCAAATTGTGACTAAATACAACACTGGTATCCGACCAATATGTCCAAACCCACAACTTACTGCTCCTCAGCATGCATGGATGATGGTCGAATTGATTCAGATCTCTGTGGAGAAACATGGCCAGGTCAAATAGATTTGGATCACTGTGGAGAAACATGGCCCAGTCAGATGGATCGAGAGCTAAATGGAGAAAAATAACCCCGTCAGATGGATCAAAATCTCAGTGGGGAAACATGACTTGGTAGATGGATCCAGATCTCGGTTGCGAAACATGGTCTGGTCAGATGGATCCACATATGTGAATAAATGTAACTTGGACAGATGGATCTAGAGCACTGTGGAGAAACATGTCCTAGTGGAATGAATCCAGATCTCTGTGGTGAAACATGACTGAAACAGATGGATCTAGATGTCTTTAGAGAAACAAAGCCCGGTCATATGGATCCAGATGTCTGTGTAGAAACAAAGCCCAGTCAGATGGATCCAGATGTCTGTGTAGAAACAAAGCCCAGTCAGATGGATCCAGATGTCTGTGTAGAAACATGGCCTAGGCAAATGGATTCAAATCTCTGTGGAGAAACATGACTTGGGTCAGATGAATTTAGATCACCGTGGGGAAACATGGCCTTTCCGAATGAATCCAGATATCTAAGAAGAAACATGTCCTGGTTAAATTAATCTAGATCTCTAAGGCTGCATTCACACGTTCAGTGATTTTCCCGGTCTGGTAATTGTGCTCTGTGTCCGTTTTTTCACGGATCTGTGTTAAAGCATTTTAAATTTCATTGATTACTGCACATCCGTGTTTTCCACGGATGTCACATCTGTGAAAAATACGGATCTCATCGATTTCTATGGGGGATCTATTCTGTGCCTCCGTTCCAAATTATGACATGTCCTATTATTAAACGGAACGGATCACGGATCAGTGAAATCACGGAACGTCTGAATAGCCCAATAGAAAGGAATGGACTGTAAAATTGTCCGTCCGTGCGCACGGATCCGTGAGCACGGACAACTTCCCGAAACGTGTGAATGCAGCCTACGGAGAAATATGACTTAGATGGATCCCAATGTCTGTAGAAAAACCTGGTCAGATGGATCCAGATCTCCATTACCTGGATGGACATTTGTACAACAGGGCTTATCTAAACATTATGGCAGTCAAGTTCATCCCTTTATAATAGCAAATGTTTCCTCTAAAGGTGTCCATATACCTGACCTAATCCACTACTACTGCACGTTCAGCAGACTAAAGTGTATGCTAGCCTCCCCACTATCCACTAACAGATGATGTCAGTAAAGAGAAAGGTTGGACAAGCATGGTTTTTGCTGCCTGACCCTTTTGTTCCAGGTGGAAAAAGCCAGCAGCAGAGCTACCTGGCTCTTACTTATTCTCTCTTCATAGATGAAACAGCTGAAAATGAAATATAAGGATATCGCCCACTGAACACTGTTCGCAGAACAATTTTCCATCCACGAAAGCTGCTCCTAGTTGACACTGAACAACTGTTGGAATTGGCTCATATCTTGACCTAGCATGCTCAATATTAGGAGGAACAAGACCTTAACCTTATGCTATGGTTCATGATCTCGTGTCCTCCCTTCCATATATGATTACTAGACCAGAAGATCTTTCCAGTGTTGATAAGACCAACATTCCAGCCATGGTAAAAACTTTTCTAAGGCTTTGTTAACTTTTTCCCTGTCCATGAGATTCATTCATGAGACTTCAATGACAGTCTTGAAATCTAGAGAAATAAGATACAATAGTCATAATTAGTGTTAAGCCCACCTGTCAAAATGTTTGGAGTTTGGCAATGTTATCCAAACCTGACATGTTTGATTCCCCACGGCTGGAAAACATGGATAAAGCCTATGGTCTTTGGCTGTATCCAAGTTTTCCAGGACTCCCTAGGGCGGTATCCAACTTCTGCAGCTGCAGGGAATCAAATGCTGAGTGTTCGGATAACGTTGCCTAACCCAAACCTTTTTAACAGGTTTCTTCAACACTAGTCATTACAATTCTGGCAAATATATAAATTGAACCTGTGTGATTTCCATTTACCATTTTTTTTTTAGTTATCAATTCAGAAAAGCCTAGAA
Source organism: Dendropsophus ebraccatus (assembly GCF_027789765.1). Classification (NCBI taxonomy): domain Eukaryota; kingdom Metazoa; phylum Chordata; class Amphibia; order Anura; family Hylidae; genus Dendropsophus; species Dendropsophus ebraccatus. The sequence goes on along the minus strand of NC_091467.1, from coordinate 62,793,517 downwards.
CCCCAATTCTGTACGGAATGACTTTAGCTTTTTCTGATCCAAGCTATAACGAAACAGCACCATTGCTTGTACAGCACCATTCAAAACTGACATCTAGTAAGAGCAGACTGCTCATCATGCAGCAGCCCACAACCTATGGCCTATTGTCTGAGACTCTACTGATCGAACGATAGTCCTGAAGCAGCCTGATATCACACTTCACAACTGCGTTAGATGCAAGATCCCAAATTCTGATGCCGATGGTACTACGTCTGTGAATCTCTGATATTGTGAAAAAGATCATCAACCAATATGTTGGCAAATCCCTTAATATTTTTAGACTTAAGCATTATGTTCCTATGCAAACATAAACGACCCATACGTCTTAAAACTTTAATGACCGGAGAATTTGATGATGGCAATTCCTTTACTATCACTGTACAACAGGACTCCTTTGTTATCAAATTCATTTGTCCATCCATTTAAAGCAACTAATGGGGGGGAACCAGGGGCTGGCTGGCAAATTTTAGCCCGGGGGGCAAGCACACAGCACTGGCCCATGAGTAGCAGGCTGGCGGCCCATCCTTTAAGGACCACTCTGGCCCTTACCTATAACATCTTCGTCATTTGTGACCAAATATCCTACTGTGCCCTGTGAAGGGATCAGAAGTCACTTTCCTGTATAAGTCTATGGGGCGGCTCAGCGATGACACGGAACGTACCCATAGACAGATGCAAGGAATGCTGGGTGACCTCTATCGTACTGAGTATATGATGCTGGAAAGCTGGTTGACCTTCATCAAACTGAGTATAAGATGCTGATAAAGCTGGGTGATCTCCATCATACTGAGTATAAGATGCTGGAAAGCTGGGTGACCTCCATCCTACTGACTATAAGATGCTGGGAAAGCTGGGTGACCTCCATCATACTGAGTATAGGATGGTGAGAAAGCTGGGTGACCTCCATCCTACTGACTATAAGATGCTGGGAAAGCTGGGTGACCTCCATCATACTGAGTATAGGATGGTGAGAAAGCTGGGTGACCTCCATCCTACTGACTATAAGATGCTGGGAAAGCTGGGTGACCTCCATCATACGCAGTATAAGATGGTGGAAAAGCTGGGTGATCTCCATCATACTGAGTATAAGATGGTGAGAAAGCTGGGTGACCTCCATTATACTGAGGATAAGATGGTGGGAAAGCTGGGTGACCTCCATCCTACTGACTATAAGATGCTGGGAAAGCTGGGTGACCTCCATCATACTGAGTATAAGATGGTGGAAAAGCTGGGTGACCTCCATTATACTGACTACAAATACAAGATGCTGGGAAAGCTGGGGTTTCTGTATTTTTTTTTACTGCTGTGGTCCTGTGGGTATAGGCATTCCTCTTTTTAGAACACCCCCCATTAGTAAAAATAATAATAAACAAAACAACAAACACACATACTTATATGTATCCTCTATGTACTCCTGTATATATGTATCCTCTATGTACTCCTGTATATGTCTCCTCCTGTATATATGTCCCCTCTATGTACTGCTGTGTATGTCTACTCCTGTATATATGTATCCTCTATGTACTGCTGTATATATGTATCCTCTATGTACTGCTGTGTAGGTCTCCTCCTGTGTGTGCCTATATACATTATATGAGGGAATATGCAATGCAGGAAAATTTGGATCAGTGTAACTATATATATATATATATATACACACACAGGAGGAGACCTACACAGCAGTACATAGAGGATGCATATATACAGGAGTACATAGAGGAGACATATATACAGCAGTACAGAGGAGACATATATACAGCAGTACATAGAGGATGCATATATACAGGAGTACATAGAGGATATATGATGTATCCTCTATGTACTCCTGTATATATGTATCATCTATATACTTCTGTATATATGTCTCCTCTATGTACTACTGTATATACTGTATGTATCATCTATATACTTCTGTATATATGTCTTCTCTATGTACTCCTGTATATATGCATACCCCCCAACTTTTGCTGGGGGGAAAGAGGGACATAGCCACGCCCATAACTGCGCTCTATGACCCCATAGCCACATCATCTATTACCATTATATAAGTAACAAATATTATCACCACTCCTTCACCACATAGTTACTTATACCACCATACCACTGGTGCCTCCATCTAGGTAGGGTGTAGTAGTGGAGGTATAGTGAGTAAGGGGTGTAGTAGTACAGGTAAAGATGAGGGGTGAGGCAGTACAGGTATAGATATGGGGGGTATTAGTAATACAGATGAGGGGCATTAGTAGTAGTACAGGTAAAGATGAGGGGTGTAGTAGTAGTACAGGTAAAGATGAGGGGTGTAGTAGTACAGGTAAAGATGAGGGGTGTAGTAGTACAGGTAAAGATGAGGGGTGAGGTAGTACAGGTATAAATGAGGGGTGTATTAGTAGTACAGATGAGGGGGATTAGTAGTACAGGTACAGATGTGGGCTGTAGTAGTACAGGTAAAGATGAGGGGTGTAGTAGTAATACGGGTATAGCTGAGGGGTCACTGGGGGAAACTGGGGCAGCTGGGGGTGACTGGGAGAGCTGGGGGTGTATGGGGCAAACTGGGGGAGCTGGGGGTGACTGGGAGAGCTGGGGGTGTATGGGGCAAACTGGGGGAGCTGGGGGTGACTGGGAGAGTTGGGGGTGTACGGGGCAAACTGGGGGAGCTGGGGGTGACTGGGAGAGCTGGGGGTGTACGGGGCAAACTGGGGGAGCTGGGGGTGACTGGGAGAGCTGGGGGTGTACGGGGCAAACTGGGGGAGCTGGGGGTGACTGGGAGAGCTGGGGGTGTACGGGGCAAACTGGGGGAGCTGGGGGTGACTGGGAGAGCTGGGGGTGTACGGGGCAAACTGGGGGAGCTGAGGGTGACTGGGAGAGCTGGGGGTGTATGGGGCAAACTGGGGGAGCTGGGGGTGACTGGGAGAGCTGGGGGTGTACGGGGCAAACTGGGGGAGCTGGGGGTGACTGGGAGAGCTGGGGGTGTATGGGGCAAACTGGGGGAGCTGAGGGTGACTGGGAGAGCTGGGGGTGTATGGGGCAAACTGGGGGAGCTGGGGGTGACTGGGAGAGCTGGGGGTGTATGGGGCAAACTGGGGTTGACTGAAGGGGGACTGGGGACAGTTGGAGTTGACTGAAGGGGGACTGGGGCAGACTGGAGATGACGGAGGGGAAATGGGAAAGACTGGGGGTGACTGAGGGGGACTGGGGCAGACTGGGGGTGATTGAGGGGCACTGAGGCAGACTGGGGGTGACTCTAGGGGGACTGGGGCAGCTGGGGGTGATTGGGGCAGGAGTGCACATAGCCCTCCTCCTCTTCCTCTCACCCTGGCACACAAGTTCCCCTCCCCGCCACACATGCAGGTCCCCGGTCTTTGAAGGAGGCCGCAGGGACTGTAGTGGTGATATCACCTGCTCCAGAGACCGGGACCTGCATGTGTGGCCAGGAGGGGAGCAGGACGTGATATTTATAGCTCAGGCAGGTCAGTCGCAGCTCTGTTAGGCGGACTGCCCGACCGCCCTGCACCTCACCTCCGGCCCGACACTCCACGCACCGCCATAAGCCCGCCATGCACCTCACCTCCGCGCTGCCCGCTTGACCTGCACCTCTTGCCCGGCCGCCAACCCGACAATCCATGCTGCTCCGCCTGCAATGATTTTTTGTGAAAATTTAATTTAAGATTTTTACAAAAATCTAATCGATTCTAACCTTCTGGGCGAATTAATTTATTTACTCACCCAGCCCTAATTCCTCTGTATGTCTCCTCCTGTATATATGTATCCTCCATGTACCCCTGTATATATGTCTCCTCCTGTATATATGTATCCTCTATATACTCCTCTGTATGTATCCTCTATATACTCCTCTGTATGTCTCCTCCTGTATATATGTATCCTCCTGTGTAGGTCTCCTGTATATATGTATCCTCCTGTGTAGGTCTCCTGTATATATGTATCCTCCTGTGTAGGTCTCCTGTATATATGTATCCTCCTGTGTAGGTCTCCTGTGTATATGTATCCTCTGTCAGGGATAGGGAACCTTGGCTCTTCAGCTGTTGCAAAACTACAACTCCCATCATCTATGGTAAGCCTATGGCTGCCCAGGTATGATGGTAGTAGTAGTTCTGCAACAGCTGGAGAGCCTTGGTTCCCTCCCCCTGCCCTATGGCCTGCTGTGTAGATGTCCTGCTGTGTAGATGGCCTGCTGTGTAGATGGCCTGCTGTGTAGATGTCCTGCTGTGTAGGTACCTGGCTTCCTGCAGACACCATCTTCTCGGTCTTCAGGCTCTTCTAGCCCAGACACAGGAGAACCAGCTGGGAGGAGAGAGCAGCCTCTGGTGGCCGGAGGAAGATACTGCCTACAGCAGTTTGCTTTTTACCATAAGCCTCATAGGCTTATCTGCATAATGGCCATAAAGGGGCGGGGCTTACCGGCATGGGGGCGGGGCTTCAGCGGCCGCTTCGAGCACAGACCGGATCCACAGCACATCCACAGGTAAATATGACTGAAGAGGGCGGGGCTGTAAGCAGGGGAGGCACTGAGGACTCCAGCCAGCTGTCAACAGCCATGCGGCCCTGACAACTGGGGGAAGACCGGCCCGGGGGGCATATGCCCCCCTGCCCCCCGGCCCAGCCCGCCCCTGGGGGGAACACCTCTAAAAGGACAATATATTTTAGGACGATATATTTGTTTAGCCCTTGGAGATTGTACTATGCCAAATTCTTGACTATTTTGCTATCAAAAAGGGCTCCATATTCTAAGGAGCCTAATGTTAAAAAATGTTTAATAGGGGCGAAAAAAGTCAAAATTTGCTGATTATTAGTCATATCACATCCCAGAAAACTTGGTGCTAGCCCAGTCAGTGATTGGATGAGCGAGTTGTCACTGCTTAGGAAGTAGTGGGCACAGTGTCCATGGCTGCCTCTGAAGGATCTCATAATCACAGATACGTCTGCTAGTTTTGCTGCATCTTTAAACTAAGCCATGATCTAACATCATTCTTATAAAATTTTAGGTTAGGGTAAATTAGTAGGTTCTGCCTAAAATAAACATCATAGTGGTACCAGTAGAGTCCTTCCAAATTACAGAACACTAGAGATGAGTGCAACTGGGGTACGCTTGAGTCCAATTGTTCGGAATTATATTACCAGTGGCTGAACAAGTTGGATGCAGCATTAGAGAGACCTGAAAAACATGGATAAAGCCTATGACCTATAGCTGTATATATGTTTTCCAGGACTCCCCAGGGCTGTATCCAACTCCTTGGGTCATCAGTATTCAAATGCCACGCTACTGGACTCAAGCATGCTTGAATTGCGCTCATTTCTACAGAACACCTCTAGGAATATAATCGGATGTTGGAATAGTGGAGAAAAATGTCAGTTTCTTCTCTCCTAGTGCTGTGTTTTCCTATAAATCATGGAGGAAAACATTTCTTCTCATTTTTCTTTCTGTCCTTCTCATTCCATTACTAAGCCCTTAACAAGGGAAAGAAGTACATAGGGGGTCATTTATCAAGGGCACGGCACCCATTTTTTTTAAATACAGTGGTTCCTTGGATTACGAGCATAATCCGTTCCGGGGCTGCGCTTGTAATCCAAATTCACTCTTAAACCAAAGCAAATTTTCACATAAGAAATCATAGAAATGCAGACCATTGGTTCCACACCCCAAAATAATGACTTATTATTCTGAATAACATGCAAAACAAGTGAAACAAACATTCAGAAACAGCAGAATATGTGATATTATAAGTTACTGTACAGTAATGGAGAGGATGGGAAACACAAGGGCGGACAGAGACTGCAGGGAGCATGAAGGAATGAGCAGGGCAAATGTGGGCACATACATGCAGCACTCTCTGTCTGGGGAGAGAGGGGTTACAGCTATGGAGAGATTACCTCCACAGTCCTGTCCCCTGATGTAAGCCCCAGCCTGAAGTGGATCTGCTATGATTTGGAAGGTGAAAGAGACTTCCTGGGTCAGAGTACAGTGCTGTAGACCCCGCTATGCAGACCATGCCCCTCCCCCCTAGTACAGGGAGCTCTTACACCAAAGCAATGCTCTTAAACGAAGTAACAATTTTGAAAAACTGTGAGCTCTTAAACCAAAACACTCTTAAACCAAGTTACTCTTACACCAAGGTACCACTGTAAGTTCTATTTCTAAACCAGTTTTTTGACAGACCAATATTTTTTAGATGCGTTTTGATTTAATCTGCCAGTTTTGAGTATTCCTCCAAAAATTTGCATAATCTTGGATTTGCGCCCATTTAAGAAAAAAATCACACAAACTAGCGCAGACCTACGTCAAGTCAGAAACAGACGAATATTTTGCAATTTTTGTGCAATTATTTTTATTCCCAAATATATGACTATCTGTTAAATTAATCCTATTTGGCTGGGAAAAAAATAAGTGAACGTTTGTTGTGACATCATATCCTGTGGAAGCAACGTCGGAGATTCAATAGAGGCCATTCAGAGCCTTCAGATCTTCCACGCTTTACAAGCCTACATGCCTAAAACTGATCCAAGACTCTCAAAAAAAAAAAAAAAAAAAAAAAGCAGCCTGAGAGGACTACCTGAGCAGGTCAAAGTAGGGCATTACTGATGCCCAAAAAATCCAACGGATTAAGAATGCGTACCCTAGGATGGGTGTGACAAAGTCTGGACCCTTTGTTTTTACATAAAAGTAGAGTTGAAAATGTGCCCAAAAAAACTAGTGAGGAACTAAGTGGTTTAGGGTCCCATTTTCTCCAATTAACAATCACAAACTAGCGCTTTTGCAAGCTACTAGAAATCATTTACCATAACACATGGAATGATATTCGTTATTGAGATTATATACTCATATACTAGGAGTATACAAATAATGGACAATGTGTACATACACCAAAAGATTTGCTAATGATTAACAACGATGGTGAGCTGAAAGGTTGCGATCAACGGCAATGAACAAATTTTTGTTAATCGTTGTCTGCATATATATAGAAAGATTAGGGCTAAAATTTGAACACTAAAACGATTATTTGCACAATAATCTTTCCATGTAATGAGGCAAGTAAGAGCTTTTGCTGTCTTACACCAAGAATGGAGAACCTTTAGGCCCTCCAGCTGTTGAAAAACATCATGCATGGACACTGGGAATTGTAGTTTTGCAGCAGCTGGAAGGCCAAAGATTCCTTATACCTGTCTTAGACTTAAGACAGAGGAGTCAGTCAAAAAGCTAAACTATGAGAGAACACTTGGAAGCTGCCCAAGATTTAAGACAATGTGCGATGGTGGCATTGGAAGCCTTAGCTGATAGACACCTACAGGTCTACAATACAGTGCTGGCCAAAAGTATTGGCACCTCTGCAATTCTGTCAGATAATACTTAATTTCTTCCAGAAAATGATTGCAATCACAAATACTTTGGTAATAATAGCTTCATATTTTGCTTGCAAAGAAAAAACACAAGAGAATGGAAAAAAAAAGTGAAATCATTGATCATTTTACACAAAACTTCAAAAATGGGCTGGACAAAAGTATTGGCACCCTCAGCCTAATACTTGGTTGCACAACCTTTAGACAAAATAACCGCGAACAACCGCTTCTGGTAACCATCACTGAGTTTCTCTCTGCTCTGCTGGAATTTTAGACCATTCTTATTTGGCAAATTGCTCCAGATCCCTGAGATTTGAAGGGTGTCTTCTCCAAACGGCCATTGTGAGATCTCTCCTTAGGTTTTCTATGGGATTCAGGTCTGGACTGGACTGCTGGCCACTTTAGAAGTCTCCAGTACTTTCTCTCAAACCATTTTCTAGTGCGTTTTGAAGTGTGTTTTGGGTTATTGTCCTGCTAGAAGACCCATGACCTCTGAGGGAGACCCAGGTTTCTCACACTGGGCCCTACATTATGCTGCATAATTTGTTGGTAGTCTTCATACTTCATAATGCCATGCACACGGTCAAGCAGTCCAGTGCCAGAGGCAGCAAAGCAACCCCAAAACATCAGGGAACCTCTGCCATGTTTGACTGTAGGGACAGTGTCCTTTTCTTTGAAGGACTCTTTTCCCCTGTAAATTCTATGTTGATGCCTTTTCCCAAAAAGCTCTACTTTTGTATCATCTGACAAGAGAACATTCTTCCGATAAGTTTTTGGCTTTCTCAGGTAAGTTTTGGCAAACTCCAGCATGGCTTTTTTATGTCTCTGGGTCAGAAGTGAGGTCATCCAGGGTATCCTACCATAGAGTCCCTTTTCATTCAGATGGCGACGGATAGTACGAGTTACACTGTTGTACCCTTGGACTGCAGGGCAGCTAGAACTTGTTTGGATGTTAGTTGAGGTTCTTTAGCCACCTTCTGCAGAATCTTTCGTTGAAATCTCAATTTTCCTTTTCGGTCCACATCTAGGGAGGTTAGCCACAGTGCCATGGGCTTTACACTTCTTGATGACACTGCACATGGTAGAGACAGGAACATTCAGGTCTTTGGAGATGGACTTGTAGCCTGGAGATTGCTCATGCTTCCTCACAATTTGGCTTCTAAAGTCCTCAGACAGTTCTTTGGTCTTCTTTCTTTTCTCCATACTCAATGTGGTCACACAAGGACAGAGGACAGAGGTGGAGTCAACTTTACTCCATTTCAACTGGCTGCAAGTGTGATTTAGTTATTGCCACCACCTGTTATGTGCCACAGGTAACAGCTGCTGGTAATTACACAAATTAGAGAAGCATCACATGATTAGTCTAAGGGTGCCAATACTTTTGTCCAACCCCTTACAATGGACTCATGATACAATATTTTCAACATACATTGTTCTTTTCTGGACCATTGTAACTTGAGACCAGACTTAACATACAATGCTACTGACAGTCTAGATCTGCGGAACATGTAAGAAAAAACTAGATGATCGACCAATAAAAGTGGCCATTTTACTGATAAAAACCCAGTATTAGTGAAGTGCATGCACTGGTTGGCTGTCTGGTATCTCCTCTCTACAGTACAGTGCGATACTACATGTCCTGTACTGCTCTTTACCTGTGCCAGGATGAGTTGCACCTTTTGGCATCAGGTGAAGGCAGCATCATTTTATAATTCTGTGACCATACAGGACCTGAAAACACTCTACTCCACAACATAGAAAGAAATGTAGTCTCTTGTAGCTCTTTCTGACTGTTCTATGAAAGAACTTGCTATATCCATATTAGTTAGCTGATTATTTTCCTTTAAATTCTCATTTTGGTGGAGTTAGAACCAATAACCAGTTTCCCATAGAGTTTTGGTCTCAACATACAATGGTTTCAACTTACAATGGTCGTCCTGGAACCAATTAATATTGTATGTTGAGAGACCACTATATATAAATGAGGCAGTTTGGTGCATTAACATATCAAATAAACTACAAAACTGAGGATCAAGGTCAGAAAATTACCTTCAAGCTCATAGAGAGAAGGTATCAGGAATGCAGGGGGGTGTATGAGTCAGACTTCAGTTTCAGGGGGGACAGGACATGCCTACCTTCTTCCAAAAACTGAATCACATTTGTCCTCAGCATGTGTGATAATACAGGTCTGCTCCTTTTATGGCAAGTGTACAGAGCTGCAATACTGCACACAAGCTGAAAACAAGAGTGGTGTGCTGTTTCTAATGTTATTTTTATTTTTCAAATCCTGAATAACCTCCTTTAAAGTATTGTATTGCCCCAAAAAAGTTATACAAACCACCAATACACACTTATTACGGAAAATACACATTAAGTGCTTTCTTAACTTGCACTTACTACTGCATCAAGGGTTCTCTTCCTGGATAAAAATGGTGATGTCACGACCCAACTCCCAGAGCTGTGCGGGCTGTAGCTGCTGGAGAGGAAGATGGCAGGGGAACACTGAGGGACACAGGGCATCCCCCTGCCATCATCCTCTCCAGCAGCCACATGTCGGGTCGTGACATCACCATGTTATTCAGGAAGTGAAGCCTTGATGCAGTAGTAAGTGCAGGGGAAAAAAGGACTTTATAAGCATTTCCCGTAATAAGTGCATATTGGCGATTTGTATAACTTTTGAGGGGCAATACAACAATTGAATAAAAATTTTCACTGGACTTCTCCTTCAACCCCATCCAGGGCCGCCTCAGAGCAGGGCCGCGATTACTTGATGCAGCCGTTCCCTGGTGACCGGGAGGAGCGATCCACACATCTTACCCCGTCCGGGGTCAGCGCCGTAATGGCGCTGATCCCGACTCGGCACTCAATTGCTTCCAGGTGCAGCAGCCGGAAGCAATCGATGTGCCTATCTCATCGATCTATGCTGCATATCTATGAAGCCTAGATCTGTATGAGAGATCAGAGTACTTATACTAGAAGTCCTCCCAGGGGGGAATAACCCTAACCCCAGGGTGGCTTCTAGTATAAGTGTAAAAGTAAAAATAAAAGTGTTGTTATTAATAAAAAGCCCCCTCCCCTAATAAAAGTCAGAATCACCCCCCTTTTCCTATGTTATAAATAAAAATAAACATGTTTGTTATAGCCGCGTGCGTAATCGCCCGAACTATTAATCACATTCCTGATCTCGCACGGTAAATGGCGTAAGCGCAAAACAAGATCCCAAAGTGCAAAATTGCGCATTTTTGGTCGCATCAAATTCAGACAAAATTGTAATAAAACGCGATCAAAAAGTTGCATATGAGCAATCAAGTTACCGATAGAAAGAACACATCATGGCGCAAAAAAGGACACCTCACACAGCCCCATAGACCAAAGGATAAAAGCGTTATAAGCATAGGAATGGAGCGATTTTAGGGAACATATATTTGTTAACAATGGTTTGAATTTTTTACAGGCCATCAGATACAATTAAAGTTATACATGTTACATATCGTTGTGTAATTGTAACAACTTGAGGAATATATATAACAAGTCAGTTTTACCCCAGGGCAAACGGCGTAAAAACAAAAAAAAAAAACAAATAAAAGAAATGTGTTGTTTTTTTTTCAATTTCACCACACTTGAATTTTTTCCTGGTTTCGCAGTGTACTTTATGAAAAAATTCAGCCTGTCATTGCAAAGTAGAATTAGTGGCGCAAAAAATAAGGGTTCATGTGGGTTCCTAGGTGAAAAAAGTGCTATGGCCTTTTAAGCACAAGGAGGGAAAAACGAAAACGCAAAAATTTAAATTGGCCCAGTCCTCAAAGGGTTAAACTCTCGGAGCTCCCAAGATTTTGATATATAATGCAGGGAATTCTAAGAATTCATTCCGCTGCACACAGGCTGTATATACCGCGTGTGCACAGAGCCTGGGAATAAGGCCATAGGATAAGTACACTGATTTAGTGTTGTAATGCAAGTAAATTTAAAAAAAAAAAAAAAAAATGGCTCTAGAAAAAGGCGTAGTCCCATTTCTCAACTTTGGCATCTTATGCAGCATTCTATGATCTGTGTAACAATCACACTGCCATTGCATAATAACTGTATCAATACAAGCTACGCTGCCTACTCAGTGGTAAGGTAACGTGGCTCCAGATCTTCCCAACAATTGTGTAGCAATATCCAAGAGGGCTTAAATGGTCCCTGTCATTTCATACAACTTCCCTCCATGTGACAGAAAATATCCTAATGTATTTGTAAATCACTTCATTTACCAAGGACTCCTTAACCTCAGAAGAAAAAGAAAAAAAAAAAAAAAAAAGCCTAGTTTGGTTCCTAGGTGTTCAGTTCCCCATAGTACTCTGTTGAAGCCGTATTACACGGGACGATTATAGTTCGAAATATCATTAGATCGTTCAGATCTAGGCCACCGTCACACAATGTAAAACAACTGTTTTTTGACAGTGGCCAGCTGCATTTGTTTCCATGGAACACTGGCCACACTTTATACACTCTGTATACAGTGTGACTTTTTTTCTGCAGCCGCACAAAATAGTCTGTGCACACAATGCATAGTAGTGCCCCTGGCCATACTATCCATTATGTGCTATGGTTAACTGGAGTGCAGTCACAGCAGAATGCGCCTGCATTCCAGTTCAAATGAACTTAATCGGGCCGGTACTGCAGTACCAGCAAGGATGAACGTCACAGAGAACAGGTGTTCTGTCATACAGTAGTGTCACGACACTGTTATACAGCTTGTGAACCAGGCCTTAAAGGACAAGTGCCATGAAAAACTTTTTCCCAGTAATTGAAGCACATTACAAAGTTATATAACTCTGTAATGTGCTTCAATCACCTATCTGCCTCCCTTCCCCGTCTTTCCCCCCTCCACCAGGAAGTGTCCTAACTCACACAGACCTAATGACTGTTGTCACCGTCAGCAAGCTCTTCTCTCAGCTCCTTCTCCTGTTACACTAGCCTCCCCTGCCTTGTCAGGTGACTCAGCTTGCTCAGCTCCCATTGGCTGAACAACTGCAAGCCATCACTTGGACTGGGGAGGGGGGGCTGCTGTAACAGGACCTAGAGCAGCCCTCCTGCTGATGACTCATCCTCACAAGAAGGAGCTGCCTGGTGACCGTGACGGCAGTAATTAGGTCTGTGTGAGTTAGGACACTTCCTGGGGGGGGGGGGGGGGGGTGGAGGGGGGGGGGAAAGACAGGGAAGGGAGGCAGATAGGTGATTGAAGCATATTACAGAGTTATATAACTTTGTAATGTGCTTCAATTACTGGGAAAAGTTTTTCATGGCACTTGTCCTTTAAATGATAATAGTTTCTTGTAATAGCAGGCAACAATTAAATGACCAACAAGAAATTGATAGAATCTGGACATTTCATCGTTGAACATTCACAAACCGTTCAGTGTTATGCTACGTTTACACGAAACGATAATTCGCCCGATCGTACGATTAACGATGTCGGAGTAACAATTTTTTTCATAACGATCAGCGTTTAGACGGCACGCTATATCGTATGGAAAATTCATTTTGCGATCGCTTAAGCCTCACACATTGGTTAAATCGCCGCAACGTCTGTTCATACGGAACGATCTGCGAATTTTTTGAGAACGATCGACAATTTGAGAAGTTGTTGAAAGATTAAAATGAACGATTTCTCGCCCGTCGTTTGATCGTTCGCTGCGTTTACATGTACGATCCTTCGAATTCGATCGTTATCATGCGAATTCACACGATAATCGTTCCGTGTAAACGTAGCTAACATGTCGTTCAGTCATTCCCTGGTCGTTAGTTAAATAAAAAGGGAGGGTTCAATAAGCTTGCCGCTATCCTCTATGGGCTGCCTGGACGATCTAGTGATTACCCAGGCAGCCCCCGCCCCTCTTACCCGCTTGCTGCCGACACGTGTAATAGCACCGGCAGCAAGCGGGGAAACAAGGAGCAAGCGAGCGCTGATTTTTTTTTTTTGTGGATCAGCAGTTGCAGACAAATTTAGAGCCCATTGGTTTCTGTGCCTGCTCATATCCCCAAGTTTTAAAGACCCACAAAAATAGAATTTAAAAAAAAAAAGTCCTAATTGTGGCACAGAAACCTTGAAAGTAGTCTATGGTATCACCAGCGTCACCTTGTCTTAACACTGAAGGGTTATCCAAGCGCTACAAAGACATGGCCACTTTCTTCCTACTGTTGTCTCCAGATTGGGTGGGGTTTCAAACTCAGGTCCATTGAAGTAAATTGAGTAGAGATGAGCGAACCTGGAGCATGCTCAAGTCGATCCGAACCCCAACTTTCGGCATTTGATTAGCGGTGGCTGCTGAAGTTGGATAAAGCCCTAAGGCTATGTGGAAATCATGGATATAGTCATTGGCTGTATCAATGTTTTCCAGACAACCTTAGAGCTTTATCTGTGTTCAGCAGCCCCCGCTAATCAAATGCTGAACGTTCGGGTTCTGATCGACTCGAACCTGAACCCGGTTTGCTCATCTCTAAAATTGAGCTTAATTGCAAATCACACCTTACCTGGAGAGAAGAGTGGGGGGAAAAGTGGCCATGTTTTTGTAGCGCTAGCTAACCCCTTTAAAGGGGTTGTCCAGCGCTACAAAAACATGTCTCCAGTTCAGGTGTGATTTGCAATTAAGCTCCATTTACTTCAATGGAACAGAGTTTCAAAACCCCACCCAAACTGGAGACAACAGTAGGGGGAAAGTGGCCATGTCTTTGTAGCGCTGGATAACCCCTTTAAGCTTCTCATATACATCCATGTGCGATACATGGGCCGTGTATTTGTCAGAAAGGGTCTTACTATAACAATTCAAAGCAGGTTTCGAAAAAAGTCTTTACCCACAATAGGTGGGCTTCAATGCAGACCGCACCAACAGGTCATGTTTTGAGGATATCCCATACAAGGCACACCTGTGATAATTTAGCCAAAAAACAGCATAAACAAAGGGCCACCACTGTTACATATAATAACTACTTAGTATCAAATGTCACCGGACGAAGGACACGAAACGCGCGTCGGGGTGGTGGCGTCCTGGAGAGTGAGCGGATTTTTGTGACACATTGGTAATATGAGCGATTCCTGTATGGGGTGGGAAGGGTGTTTTTATTTGATATAGGGGTTTGCTCCCCATGTAATACAATCCTTTGCACATAGCACTTCATACCCGGTCCCAGTGTTCTTTTTATGAGTTGCTCCCAGTTATTTATGTATTTGTGATAGCTCTCCAGGATTGCCACCCTGTTTTTATAGTGTTGATTTATTTTTTCTTTCTGTATTTTAAGAGTACTTAAATAAATAATATTTGCTACATTACTCAATTTTGTTTTTTCTTTGGTTTACACCTGTGATAATACCTGATGCACGGAGTATAATTATATCACCTGTGACATACTAAGGAAATCCTCAAAACATGACCTGTTGGTGAGGCCTGAGGACTGGAATTGAGAAGCACTGCTTTAATGCAATACAAGAAAGTAATACAGAGTGCAGCCTAGAAAGTCACAATGAGGCCTGAGTCACAGCCAGACTGGATGAAATACAGCCGCGCTCATTAACACCACAAAATGTTATATAGAGACATAAGCAGCGCATGATGTGTGGCCAAAGAAAGGAAACCACAATTCCTACGGCTACTGAAGAGGGCGGCCAAGACAACGGACCTTAAGCTTCAATTCATGTCAGGTCTAGACCATGTAGTTCTGGATCGTAAACAAAACAAAAAAGTTGGTGAAACAGTCAGCGTCTTATGGTGGAACATCCAATCCCATGTATATAAGCCAACACCTATTCACAGCCTCAGAAGAGGCCACTTTTATTAGGATGACAAGATGCTGGCATTATACAAAGATGTTCCAGAAACTTACAGGGTGACACAGACGAACCAAGAAAAATAGAGAGAATGGTCACATGACTGGATTAGAAATTCTAACCAACCTAAGAATGGAAACAATGTAACGTAGACACATGACAGCTTGGTTTACATCCGGACACACACACACACACACACACACACACACTCTGCAGGGTGCAGAAAGTAAGAATATTTATTCAAAGACAGGGCAGAAGCTATGCCAAGGTTGTATGTACAGCCCCTTTAAATTAAATATTACTGCACTGGCTCAGATACACAGGATTCGGATACCTGGGTCAGAGATTTTCGCATTACAGACTTAGATTTAATCTGTTTCTTGACATAATCACAGTCACAAGGTTCACAATCTCCCAAATTATTATGAGCTGAAATAACTTCCTGTAAAAGCCGATATTAGATATGAAACTGTACTGGTCTGTACCTCAAACAGCAGAAAAAACAAGATAGCATTTTATAGGAGGAAGATCACCCACATTTTATTGCTCCCAAATCCTCATACATGAATCCTCTTGCAGCATTAAAGCAGATATCACTGCAACCCACCCCCAATGCTTTTGCATAATTCCCATGTAAGTGGGGCACATCCTGACAGTAGGAACGCCCCCTACTGACAAGGGTAATGGTGCCTTTACACAGATTTATCTGACAGATTTTGGAAGCCAGAGCCAGGAATGGATATGAAAAGATGAAAAATCTCAGTCTTTCCTTTATGCCCTGTTCCCAAAATCTGTCAGATAAATCTGTCTGTGTAAACGCGCCATAATAAAACACAGTTTCTAATTTAGCTAGAATACAAAAAATAAAGCAGCTCCAGAGTGATCTCAGTGGGAATTTGCTGGTCTTGGCATGGGCTTCCAGCTGTCATGTTACCCATTCTGCACCCTAGACGTTAAAGTCCTGCCATTTGTCATTGACCAATACGAATAAACACAGAGTAAACCTCATGTCCCCTGAGGTGGCGTTGCAGGAAGACTTGACAAAGGTTTCCCTACAAATTATTGCTGACTGGTCACATTTACCATATAAAACTACACAACGACATCCCTCACATGGAGTGATCGATATTGCATGTCTCATCTCTTTATGATTACCTCTCTTGTATCAGGACCTTGAATCAGTCCCACAGGTTTGTTTTTTTTGTTTGTTTTTAACGTAAAAAAAAATAAAATATCGAATTGAAAAATTTAAATTAAACCCGTGTATCCCTTTGTGTAATGTCTTGTGTGATATATGTCTATTATGTTAGTGTTACAACAAGGGGTGCTCTAATAAGATATTATGGACTCAATCTGAGGTATATATATCATACTGTTGCAGGCCTGTCTTTACATATACAGTGGAACTGTATCTGAAGAGGAACAAATGGACTACAGTTTCTGTACTACGACAACACCCTTCAAAAACCGGACATTGGTTAGGCTGGGTTCACACTGCATTTTTGCAATCTGTTTAATGTAAACATTTTAGGTAAAAAAAAAAAAAAAAAAAAAAAACGGATGCAGTTGTGTGTCATCCGTTTGGATCTGTTTTTCCATCGACTATAATAATAATAATAATAAATAATAATAATAACAACACGGATCAATATGGATCAGTTTTTGGGTTTTTTTAGCGGATACAAAAGTAGTGTTGACTACGTTTTTCTGTCCATTAAAAGTAGCCAATTAAAGACAGATACATTAAACGGATTGCAAAAACGCAGTGTGAACCCAGCCTTACAGGATAAATAGGGCCTCTGCGTCAGTCCATTACGATGACATGACATTCATACATGCGTTACTACAGTTGTTTTTTTTCCCATTTTACCCATACCCCTAATACCAAATCACTTTGAAGCTATATGTTAGAAGTGTTTAAAGATTATGTGAATTTTGCTTTGGTGACACTTGAATTGTATACCTATTCTGAAAAAACTAAAGAAAGAATTGATAAAAAAATTTAAATTGAAAGACTGCTCAAAAAGACACAAAAAACTAAACAGTAACAAGTTTTATTTGAAAAAGCATGTAATACCAAGCCAAGTAACAACAGAGCACATTTACATCAGGATTTAGAAGATGCTTTTATTGGATATTCTATTACTACTCGTAAAAAATAAAATAAAAAAATAAAATAAAAGTTCACAAACATTACTTTGTTTTTCCAAGTCCGAAAAAAAAAAATTGCTTTAGTTTAACCAATATGCAGGCGGGTTGTTAATATGTGCCTGCATCTTTATACTTTTACAGTGTGTCCTGACCATCTCCAGGACCAACATCTCAAAACAATTTCAAGAGAATTAATCTCTAGAGAATTACTTCAGTTCTTAACTTAAGAACCAGCTAAAAAAAATTTTGTTTTTTTATTTTTTGTTTTATTTTTTAATTTCTCAATACAGGTTTCTGTCACCTCATATAAAGAAGATCTTCAATTAAGACATCTTGGGAGGAGGGGCAGGTGTAGAGAGAAGGGCGGTCTCTTCATCTTCAGCACGAAGTCCTATCTGGTAAGATTCGCAGAGAAACAAAAAGAGAAAAATTAATTGGCAATAACAATAAAAAAAAATGCAAAACCACCTATATGGGTCTATAGTTGCCCCCAAACCCTAATGCCTTCATGCAAACTCATCTGGACCAGAAAAAGGCATTCGCCTATAAAAACGTGTCGAATCTCTGCTTTTTCCGTCAAAGCCGATTGTTACTGATCTACAAGGACCCTGCCTGGATAACAGAATGCAATGTTCTCCTACTTAGTAGGAAAAATTTAAAGACATACCTCGGTATAAGCTTGCACTGAATGTAACATGGCCCATATATAGCGAGCAAAGATTTGCATTTAAAATCTTTAATAGAATTTTGTATTAATGACATCACTGCATCCCTAGACACAGTCGAAAGAAAATTGCCAAAACTGTTAAAACTGTCATTAAAACAACAACTCTAACATGTAAAAGAAATAAAATAAAAAAATTAAATTAAATAAAAAAATAAAAAAACATTTTGTGGCTTTGCTTGGTAGACAAAGACAGAATAAAAAAATAAAAAATACACAAAACTATAAGCTTATTCTAGTACGTAACATCATTCAAAACATGGATTTTGGTAGAGAAAGGAGTACCTGTCAAGAGTACCTGATTAGTATGACTGAATCCTTGATTTTTAATTTGGCATTTTCAGGGGCCCGCTTACAACGCCAACGCTGAGTGAGGTATGGCAGAGAGGTGAATTTATTCATAAACCCTACACTTCCATCAATCCAATGCTACAAGGCTCTCGAGTTACAGAACAGACTGCATTAGTATGCAAGGCAGGAAGGCAAAAGACTCCAAACATCTTTCACAAACAGCTAAAGAATTTTTTTATATTGTATTTTTTTTTCCAAACACCAGCCAGTTTTTTTTTTTTTTTTTTTTTTTTTTTTAAGATAAAATAACTGCGCCTCTTTAGGTGAGCGGCTTTGTAATTATAAAAACCAAAACTAAATATATAGATATACATTTCTCTCAGATGATAATTATGACAAGTATTAGGACAACATGGGTTGTAAATGGCGCACGTCTCAAGAGGGCGCGTTTTTGGTGACAGGAAGGGGAGAAGGCTGGATGGGCGGGGAGGGGGGGGGGGTCCACTACAAATACAGAAAATGGTATACCTCGACATACTGTGCAGGGCTACTGAGCTTTCCTTTCATGGCAAGCGGCATCTTCTAGAGCGCTCTTCATCTGTGCATACTTACGCTGCACCGTTACATTCTAGCAAAACATAAGAGCTATGGAAAGTGAGGCACAGAACACTTACCTCTGTCTGATCAGAGGTCAAATCAGATCAGTTTTAATTGGACTGAGTGTCACCTTCAGATTTTACGCCCTCGTTGGCCCCATTCACTGAGGTCTGTGACGACAATTCCTTAGAGTCGGATTTGCGAGATTCGCTTTGTCCGTCCCGACTGCTGGACTTGCTGCTTTTTTTGTCGTCGGAGGCTCTTTTTTCTGGGCGTAAAGAAAGCTCAGTTATAACTCATATACCTCTATGGGACCTGAAGAGGTGATTTCCAGGTGCAACTGCATCTACTAGATGTCAGGCTGAACACCCTGGTCCCGACTACAGAGCAGCTCAACAGCTACTTGTAAGGTCACGCTATATCAAGTGCTCCATACCATCGGATGCATGCTGGCGCGCCGAATCAGGCTGCCGTGGTCCGTTTTCTAATTGTTCGCCCCATGCAGTCCTCCTCTTCGGACACAACTGACCAGATTTGCATATAGCTTTTTAGGTCGAAAATAATAAACAGGACACTGCGGCAGCTGATTCAGCATGGCGGCGAGCATCCGATAGCTTGTAACACTTGATATAGCCTGTAAAATGGTACATTCGCTTTTAGGTCTGTGAATGGCCATAAAAGTTTCATGATGACAGTACACCATTTTGTAACAAACCTTTTTCCTTTGATCTCCTCTCCCTGTCTCGGCTTCTGCTTCTGTGCTTGTAAGATTTACGTTCTCTGCTTTTTGATCTGCGCTTGTCTCTGCTGCGAGATCGATGCTTACGGTCTGTTCTGTTGTGACTTCGGCTCCGCTGGCGTTCTCTGCTTCTAAAGAATGGAAAAAAACTTAGTACTTCTAGAAACTCCACAGAAGCCAGGCAAAAAGGGATCAGCTGGGGGCATTGTAGTTATATGGGTATTTGTGAAGTGAGAGCAAATATGGAGTAGCTGTGAATGCAAATAATCACCATTCCATAAAGAGAGAAGCCTATACTTATCAGGGGGACGAACCTCAACAGGTGGGGTGCCATCTAATGGTTATGGCTACTGTCTCGACCACCGCAACAGATTGAATTTTTGTAGGCAACAATGCTTCACTGCAGGTCAGAGAACAGAGATACAACCACCAAGTGTGTAGATATTGTCTGGAGAGTGACATACCTGCTTCTCCGCCGTTCTCTGCTCCGCGACCTCTTGTGGTCACGTGTCCTGCTACTCCTCCTCTCTGAAGCTCTGCTGGAGTTGCGGCTGCGGGATCGGCTTCTTTTGCGCTTGTCTCTGTCGCGGTTTCTTTCCTTTTCTCTCTCCTCGTCCTCCCTGCGTCGTTTCTTGTCCTTTTCTTCTTTCTCTCGTTCCTTTTCTTTGTCCCGGTCTTTATCTTCTTTCTCCTTTTTTAATCGATCGTCTCGTTCAGGTTCATCAGTCTTTTTCCTAAGTTTTTCCTTTAACAAGAAATTATTTTTTTTACAAATTTTAAGAATCAAAAGAGCAACTACAGGGTGCAACCTGAAAGACTCCTCCAGGGATATGGACGGCTTCCTAATGAAGTATTTTTATTGGTCACTTGTCTCCTGAATCAACCTTGTAAAGTCTTACTTTCCAACCAAGTTGCTGCTTAATATGAGGAAAATCCATCAAAAAGGACTTATGATATGCCTAATAGACTTCTTCCAGACAGGTCATCAATACTAGATGGGTGAGGGTCTTACTCCCAGTAACCACATCGATCAGATGTCTGAAGGGGCCATGATGCTCCCATTCAGCTGACCCTGAAAGTAGGCCATCAATTTTTAAAGTCTCGACAACCCCTTAAATCATATAATGGCTGCATACTGCAATGGCTGATTATACAGAGGTTGAAAACCTGTCTGACCTTGTCCTGCTCACTAAGCATTCAAGCTTCTTCAATTATGCTAATATCTCAATATATACACCTAAAGCAACCATTTAAAAAAAAAAAAAAGCGCAAAAATGTGTCACCTAATGCTATAATCTGATCACTGCTGGGCCCTCAAGTCATCCCAAAAAAAGGAGTCCCCAGTTCCCACTAAGAAAGTAGCATAAAACCGAAAACCGTTGGCATCAGGATCATAGGAGTGGTGGCCAGTCATCCCTGATATATGGAGCCTGTGCTGTATAGACCATTGAAACAGACAGAAGCCATCACAGAGCACAAGGCGTGATCAGAGCTGCACAGCACCAGCACTGTGACTCTGGGATACCTGAACTCCAACCTAATGCCTCTGGCTGACTCATTTTCAGTACTAGAGAAGCATTTTGCTTGGCTCGGCCATTGGCTTGTCAGCCGGCTGCCGTTCAACTCTGTGCGGCTCCTCTTCGGGTGCCAGGAAAAGCTGCATCCCGTTCTGGGAAACTAGGAGAAGTTTCCCAGAAATGGATCCAGCTTTTCTAGGCAGCCAGAGCAGCTTAGAGTACAAAGGCAGCAAGCTGACAGCAGAGCCTGGCCAAGTGCTTTGCTAGTACTGTAAATTCTATCATCCCTACACATAACAGTGTCAAACACTAGCTTTGTCTATAAAAGCACCATCAATAAAACAATGGTCTGAGTGCAAACAGCTGATCTGTTCGGGTAACCACCACTTGGTTCTACTATAAATTCTACAGATATACTCGTCAGGGTACATACACCTGTGTAGTAGAGAATTATCCGAAGCTAGCTTTATAGTTATAGTGCATCCAAGGCTAGCTTTATAGTTACAGTGCATGCAAGTATTGTAAAATTACAGCTAATACTTACACATAATGCCCCAGCCTGCACCTCAAGAAAATACCAGCCAGAAGCCTAATAGGTTTTCCTTACACTGTATCTATGTAGATATCCCACAAGGTTACACTGCCACCTACTGGCCACAATTCCAAGTACTAAGTTTCTTTTAGTTGCACCCGCTCCTTGCCCAGTCACCCTGTTCTCACCTTTAACTCTTCCACAGTGTTCTTTATTTTAGCGTAACCCATGTGCTGTTTGCCCATAAGATGGTCGTCCACCCTGGACTGAGCATCTCCAACGATTAGGAAGGCACCGCAGACTTCACACACCTCCATCTGCTTCTCCTGGGCTGCAAAGCTTTCTATAGTCTAAGAGAAGCAAGAAACATTTCTTTTTACTGAAACTTTTCAGAGAGGCGAGACACAGACATGCAGCAGTGCTGCCAACCTTTACCTGTAAGGTTAGGGGGCTTCATTAATTAAGCATGAACTTGCAGAACACACACCTCTTTATGCTATGCCATATAGGCATTAAAGGGGTACTCCGGCAAAGTTTTTTTCTTTTAAATCATTTGTTGTAAAAAAAAAATTATATTAGATTTAGATTTGTAATTTAGTTCTATTTAAAAAAAATCTCCAGTCTTCAAGTACTTGTCAGCTGCTGTATGTGGTGTAGTCTTTCCAGTCCGACACAGTGCTCTCTGCTGCCACTTGTCTGTGAAAGGAACAGTCCAAAATAGGAGTGGTTTTCTATGGGGATTAGCTACTGCTCCAGACAGTTACCGACATGTACAGAGGTGGCAGCAGAGAGCACTGTGTCAGACTGAAAAAAAATACTTACTACAGGACATACAGCAGCTGATAAGTCCTTGATGACTGGAGATTTATAAATATAGGTAAATTACAACTTTCTAACACTAGTTGATAATTTAGCTGGAGTACCCCTTTAAAGGGGTCTAGGAGCTCTCAGCTCACCTATCCCATAATATCAAACCCAGACTTGTTTGATGTGACTCACCGATGTTGTGGACTTCAGAAGTTCCCGTTCTTCCTTTAACTGTTCGACAAGTTTCATCATGCCTTGTGCTTCTTCTACTTTTCCTTCTGAGCCAAGCTCCTCGATCTATAAGGAAAAGCTCAGTGGTGAATACAGAGCCGATACTTTGTATTAGAAAACTTTTATTGTACATGTACCAATGTAAAGTTAAGGGGTCCATATGATGGATCAACCTCCTGAAGAGATTTCCACGACTGCATCATCCAAATTCATGAATAGCTTACTATATTAAAGCTTCAATGCACTAAACAATCCAGTCAATGAGCGCAAGATCAGATTTTACAACTAGAAAGGACTTGCACCTCAAAGTCTTGGAGTGATGTTTACTGCCTTTATTCTAACACAAAGCAAAAATGGCCGACACATGACAGCTATGCACCTAGTTTTCTGATGGCTGTACTCAGCTGAACCAGTCGCTGAAATCTCTGAAACAAATATGCTGTGTGAACTTACTCCACACAAAAAGACGGCAGTCCCATTACAGGACCAGTAGCCTTTACATGGCCATCACACTACAGGGCCAGTGGCCTCCATTACCTGTTGCAGCAAGCCTTCAATTTTGTCCGTCAGCACTTGGATTTTCTCTTCATTCTTTCCCGCCGGGCCAACAGACTGTAGAAGACAAAGAGGTAATGTTAGGTGAGGGTAAAGCAGAGGGGGGCACATACTTAGGTCCTCTATTACTAAAGGGCAGAAGGGGGATAAATCACTGGGCGATTGATCATGTGGGACCGCTATCCACACAGCTGTATAGAGAAGCCCTTTAAACTCTCTCCCCAAGAATTCCCATTTATTGATTTGTATTATTACATTGGGCAAACTGGACAGCATTTTCTGCCTTTAGTCTGGGACTTTACAACTAGGCACGTGTGGTTTGTATTCTCATGGCTTTCTCTCACATGAGCGTTAAAGGGTTTATCTGAACATTACTAAGTAATGGCCTATACACCAGAGAGATCAATACTATCATAATGTTGGATCAGCAGGGGTCCAGCATCTCCCCAACCTGGATAGGATGATATAGGAGGGAGTGCTGGTAACACTGTAGAGATAGAAGTGGTTGTGCATCCTCTCTATAACAGCTGATTCCCCGGTGTGCAGGGAGCTGGACCCCCACCGATCTAATACTAACAGTCCACGTTGAGGATAGCTAATTAAATGAAGCCGTGAATGTGAAATAGCAGAAACTGTAATAAGAGCGGTACAGGAGCCTATGTGGTTTGCTATACTGATACTCACGCCAGACGCTTGCTGATTCTGAGAAAGAGCCAACCGTGCATGACCCCTGCGAATTCTGCGCTCCACCTCAGCGAGTAAGCTCTGTAAATATCGCAGGAATTCTCTTTCATAACCGACCTTCATGTAACGTGAGCTTTTCTCGTACCTGAAGAGAATAAAATGGAAGTGAGATGACGGCGCTGACAAATGACAGGACAACATATAGCACACAGTGGGGCGACACTTACTGCTTACGAAGGTTCTCGTCATGGATCTTCTCACAAGGACCTGGAAACAATGAAAGGAATCAGTATTATCTCCACACACAACACTCACCAGTATCCCTCTTTACTGAGCAGAAATACTCCATCCACATCACATAGAATACTGAAAAGCCATGGATGGGAGGTGGGGTCTGCAGGACTAAGTACATCCTGAAGTCACCCCACTAACCGTACCTAGTCCTGCTTAGGGTTGTTACACAGCATCACCTCTTGACAATCCTCTAAAGCCAGGGATGGGGAGCCTTCATCGCTCCAGCTGTTGCAAAACTACATTTCCTATCATGCCTAGACACACAAAGCTAAAGCTGTGCAGGCATGATGGGAAATGTAGTTTTCAACAGCTGGAGAGATGAAGGTTCCCCATCTCTGCTTTAAGTTGATGAGGAAAGTGACTTGTGAGGAGCTCTGTCTACCGCAGAGGATTGTCTGGACTGGAAAAATTGTAACACTGACAGCAAGTGGGGATCTTGAAAAGGAATAAAGAAGGCAGCCACTGTGTTTCCTTTCTGCTGATGAAGCTGAGAGGCCCTTGTATTACCCGAGACAGGAGTGCTGAGGACTTAGGACAGCTTTACACACACTCATCTGAGGGACTGTTCAAACCTTGTGTGACACGTATCCTCCAGTCATGAGCTGTCAGACTCTGCATCTATAAAGTTGACAATATTAGAGGACTGGGGCGTATCTGTATATGGATGGTTATGCTATGACATGCACACACCTCTCAGGTGTGATTAGTATTGGCTTTATTGTAATGAACACTATTTGTAAACCTGGAGAGATGTTAATAAAAATAGATTATATCTATACGAACCCTTGGGGGAGAGCTTCATAAACTGTATCACCACCCACTTAGGATGGAGTTATATTAGTCCTAACTTTAAAGGGTTTACCCAACATTATAAAAAGCACAGATAAAACGTCCCCAGGTTGTGTGTGGTATTACAATTACACTTCAGTCACTTCAATGCAACTAAGCTGTAATACCATACAGAACCTGAGGACAGGAGTAGCAATGGAAGCAGAAATGTTTTTCTAGGCCCCTATAATCCCTTTAATTCTTCTATGACACGTTTTTGCAGACAGAATCTGCAATGTACTGTGTAGTATTTATTCATTTATCGGTGCATGGAGAACAGCAGTTGTTCTTTGGGTTTTCAGTCTGCCGCTTACTTCTATTATAGCAATTCTAAATGTACTTTTTCTTTTTTTTACATTTTACAGAATGGAAACATTTTAAGGATGCTTTGTAGCGTTTCTATACTCCAGGAGATGGACATGTCTCATGCATCCACGCTGCTGTGTGATGGTACGTAGTAAGGTAACATACAGGAGCGCACACAATTGTTTCATCGCTTGTATTCACCGTGTGAATATACGCATACACTTTATAGTTTCTGCGTTTGCAGTAATATAATCTGCACTTTTTTCCTATCACAAAATCATTTAGCTTTTTCTTCCACATTTAGATACTTTCTACAGTACTTCTGCTTTGTAGTGGATTGTAGTAGACCCCTGGCTGTCATGGCAACCCATCAGCAAAAAACTATGGGGGGGGGGGTTAGCTAACCACTCAGATGGAGTCAGTGGCATCTAATTTACCGTAGCCATTGCAGCAGAGCATCAACCATAACACAACGGCATCACATGCTGCAGATGGCACAGCTACCCACACTGCAATAATGCAGAGCAGATGCTGTTAGAGGGAAGCAATCACCTCGCAGAGGGAAGGTAAGTTGGCCCTGGTCCCTTACACTGCCAGGACATCATGCTCACCAGTTTCTGGCGGGAGATAAATTCAAAATCTTCACCTGTCATCATCCACCCTGACGTCCAGTAGGCAGCCATAAGAGCAGACCCACAGCAGCATGGAATCACGCTGCCTCCACCCTCTTTCTGCCACCCAGGCTGCAAATCAAGCGTAGGTGGCTGACAAGAGGGTGGAGCCAGTGTGAGTATATGTCACTGTGGCTCCACCGTCATGTCTACTGGCTGCCAGGGCAGACAATTAACAATGAAGATTTTAAATTTGCTGCCCCACTGGAGAGCTGTGCCCGGCAGCTGTAAGGTATCGGGGCCAACTCACTGCCCCACTCAGGGAGGTGATCAGTTCCCTTTATTAAGGTAGCCACAAGGTGGTGCACTGGAAACTAACCTACAGCATCAGAAGACCTGCACGTGGTACATGAGGCAATATGGTTTGGCCAAATTATATATTAACTTCTGATGTTGGTTTTAAATGTAGCTGAATAAGCTTTTGTGTCAGCCATGGGTGCGATGTGCAGCCATTTCTGTCTTTTTGGCTTGTGCATAACCTACAGCATTGTGTTGCATTCTCTGCCTTTTACCTACCCAAATCCGACCTGGTGTTGGTGAACAGCTCGGCTGGGCAGAACTCACACAGAAAATGTTTGCAGACCTGTTCGGGTAAAAAGAAAGAATAATCAGCATCAAAATTAAGGGGGACATTTATCTCATTCACCGCCCTTCCCCATCTTCCGACAGTCACATCCCTTTAAATTTCACACTATAAATATCTGGGATTATGCAGCGCATCCAGCCAAGTCCACACTGCTGCAAATGTCACAGGGCAACCGGGTTATCATCAGACCACAAGGATCCAGCCCCGTCACAGAGCGTCCGCGCCAAGCAGACCACTGAGTGATACAAGAGCAGTGATCGGCACACCATAAATCTGCAAAATTACAACTCCCATCATGACTGGACAGCCAAAGCTAAAGCTCTGGCTGTCCAGGCATAATGGGAGTTGTAGTTTTTCAACAGCTGGACAGCCAATGCTCCCTACCCCTGACCTACACACTGCTCTTCAATTCCTAACCTAACACCACTCTGCTATCTGTCAGTGAATGGAGACCCTTACTAATCTATTACAGGCCTGAAATGCTAACTGATCGCCTCACAGTGGAGGGTCTGTTCCATTCATTCCTATGGGAGCTGTCGGAGATGGCCGAGTACAGTGACTGTTCCTGCAGCTCCTATAGAGAATGAATAGTAAGACGGCAGCATATGTCACCCGGATCAGGAGATTCTGGCCCTAGGTATGAAGCCCCTGTAAGCTCCATACAGAGGGTCTCTGCTCCTTCCATCGGACAGGGATTTGCAGCATCTGACCTGGAACCGCGTACTCAGCCGCCCCGCAGAGATGACTGTCACCGCAGCTCCTGCCCCCACACACAAGCACCGTCCCTGACGCCCACCATCACCCTGTGAGCTCTCACTTCTACATCACCTGTTATTACATCACCCACAGCCCGCTAACCCTTTACGTCACCGCCATTCACTGCACAGAAACCCTAAGGTGCAAGACTCTGCAGAGAGGTCTATAGCGGCAGCAGAGCATTCATCATGGCAATATATAGAGATACATACACTACTGATCCCAAGATGTATACTCCAGAGCTGCACTCACTATTCTGCTGGTGGAGTCGCTGTGTACATACATTACTTATCCTGAGTTATATCCTGTATTATACTCCAGAGCTGCACTCACTATTCTGCAGGTGGAGTCGCTGTGTGCATACATTACATTGTGCTTGGCTTCAGAGCTGTAATCAGGCACATACCCAGTTGGCTGCGGTTAGTGCAGTGCCCCTATGGTGTAGCAGCTTGCTGACTGGTATGGTATCCATCAGACTAGGTCTCAGTATCGGCTCCTGAGCCGTCCCACCCCTAGCAGGACCATGTGACTGCGCCGGCCACGCGTCTTATGGATAGGAATCCTATCCTGCACACTAGAACCGCTAGTTCTACACCACAAATATCTAACGTTTCTTCTGAGCACTACAGATCTAGTGATGCACGATGCACCGAAATATCGATACTACTATCGATATTTCGGGCAGAAAAACGGTTCGATACCAGGATTTCCTGGTATCGATACTTCATGTTAATCTGCATAATAGTGCAGATTAACATGAAGTATGGTGCAGAGAACACGGCCGGCAGCTACCTGAGCGCCGGCCGTGTGCTCTGTGTGCCGCCCCCTGCCCCCTGGTGTCCCCTCCTCCGCCCGCGAGCTCTCCGCTCCCGGCGGCGCCAAATTTAAATAGCCGGCACACAGCGATCGCTAGTGCCGGCTATTTTAAAGGGTAGATGCCGCTGTCATAACAGACAGCGGCATTTAACCCCTGCAGAGCCGCTCCATATGCAGCACGAGTCTGCTAATGACTGCGGCCCGCAATCCCGCGGGCGGCAGTCATTCAACCATTCCAAATACGGGACCCGCCGATGCTGCGGCAGCGGTCCCTTACACCAGCCAGTTCCCCAACCTCCGGGTCCACAATCCTGTCGCCCCCCCCCCTTCCCGCGGGGCCCACCGATACAGTGGCACAACAACTCCCAGAATACCTTCTTGTGGGGAGTTGTTGTTCACAAGGAGGCATGCTGGGAGTTGTTGTGCCAGGAGGCTGCTAATGTATTACAACTTCCAGCAGCATACCTCCTTGTGCACTACATCCCCCAGCATACCTCTTTGTGCACTAGGAGGCATGCTGGGAGTTGTAGTGCACAAGAATGTATGCTGCACGGAGTTGTTGTGTCAGGAGCTGCACAACTGCAATTCCCTGCATACCTCCTTGTGCACTACAACTCCCAGCATACCTTCTTGTGGGGAGTTGCAAAGCACAAGGAATTATGCTGGAAGTTGTTGTTCACCAGGAGGTATGCTGGGAGTTGTAGTGCACCAGGAGGTATGCTGAGAGGTGTAGTGCACAAGGAGGTATGCTGGGAGTTGCAGTTGCGTGGCAGCAGCCTTTCAAAACATCCCAGCATACCTTCTTATGCACTACAACTCCTAGCATACCTCCCTGTGCACTACAACTCCCCACAAGAAGGTATTCTGGGAGTTGTTGTACACAGGGAGGTATGTTTAAGGTTAGAGGGGAATAAAAATTTTAAAAAAGTGTTTTTAAAATAAAACAAAAAAAAAAATAATAAAAGGTTCTAATAATCCCCCCTTTTCCCTTTTAAAAAAAAAAAAAAAAAAAAAAAAAACATACATGTATTTGGCATCCATTACATGGGAATTGTCCAAACTATAAAATGTAACAAAGTGATCAAGAAGTCACATAAATAAAATTGTTGTGCATGGGGGGAACATATCTGTAGTCAGGGAGGAGGGAAATTATATTTGTATTTTTACGTGTTTTTTTTTCTCAAACTTTTTATTTAGTATCGAATTGGTATTGAGTATCGAAATCCGAAAGCTGGTATCGGTATCAAACTCAAAATTTTGGTATCGTGACATCCCTATACAGATCCCAGCATTTCCGTCATCAGAAATTACATTTGTATTGTTAACCCACCCGCTGCTGCCCCAGACACCGGAGGGTTAACCCACCCGCTGCTGCCCCAGACACCGGAGGGTTAACCCACCCGCTGCTGCCCCAGACACCGGAGGGTTAACCCACCCGCTGCTGCCCCAGACACCGGAGGGTTAACCCACCCGCTGCTGCCCCAGACACCGGAGGGTTAACCCACCCGCTGCTGCCCCAGACACCGGAGGGTTAACCCACCCGCTGCTGCCCCAGACACCGGAGGGTTAACCCACCCGCTGCTGCCCCAGACACCGGAGGGTTAACCCACCCGCTGCTGCCCCAGACACCGGAGGGTTAACCCACCCGCTGCTGCCCCAGACACCGGAGGGTTAACCCACCCGCTGCTGCCCCAGACACCGGAGGGTTAACCCACCCGCTGCTGCCCCAGACACCGGAGGGTTAACCCATCCGCTGCTGCCCCAGACACTATTGAGGGTTAACCCTTCCGCTGCTGCCCCAGACACTATTGAGGAGGGTTAACCCATCCGCTGCTGCCCCAGACACTATTGAGGAGGGTTAACCCTTTCGCTGCTGCCCCAGACACTATTGAGGAGGGTTAACCCTTTCGCTGCTGCCCCAGACACTATTGAGGAGGGTTAACCCTTTCGCTGCTGCCCCAGACACTATTGAGGAGGGTTAACCCTCACACCGCCGTCACAAATACTGATAATTAACCCTTACACTGCCGCCTCACACATTAGCCAGGAGGATTAACCCTTACACTCCAAAACGGCAGGACTACCTTTAACCCTTTGTCGGCCCAAACCCTTCTCCCTCAGTGACGGTGACACACAGACACCCGGCCCTCACGCTCAGGCCCCGCCGCCGGGTATACTCACACTCTCATCATCCCAGCGGACGTTACTTCGCTTCTCATCCGGCGCCAGGTTCCGGTCCCGGCCCATCAGCTCATCTAGCAGCTGCGCGGCGGATAACATGGCTGCGACGTGTACCGGAGCCTCTCACCGCGCCGCACACACCAACAAAATGGCGGAAACGCCGAGCGTTACTCCCAGAATTCACCGCACAGCCGCCCTCACAGCTCCAGCCCCGCCTGCTTACACTAAAGACACGCCCACTTCTCCTGACTGACTGGTAACTATAGCACCGTAGCCCCGCCCCTCTGTTATAAGTCAGTCACGTAATATACAAGGACTGAGTGTTTCAGACCCCTCTCTAATATGCAAGTCACGTGTTATATAGACACCTCCCAACATATAAATATAATTCCCCTATCTAATATGCAAGTCACGTGTTATATAAACACCCCCCCCCCCCAACATATCACTATAATCCCCTATCTAATATGCAAATTGCATGTTATATTATAATTTACACCACCAGTGGTTTTCAAGGTCTGAAAAACCATCCGTGATTGCAT
Organism: Dendropsophus ebraccatus; assembly: GCF_027789765.1. NCBI lineage: Eukaryota > Metazoa > Chordata > Amphibia > Anura > Hylidae > Dendropsophus > Dendropsophus ebraccatus. Next base: position 62,762,516 of record NC_091467.1, on the reverse strand, counting down.
CCGTTTTGCATCCGTGTCCGTGTTTTGCCTGGTGCTGTGAAGCACAGAGCACTACGGAAGCACATTCGCCGTGCGGTCCGCACTCCTGGACTGCACTACGGGTGTGTGAATGTGGCCATACGTTTTAGTCACGGATGTCAGATTCATGAAATCTTGCGGATCTCATAGACTTCCATGGGGGAATCCATTGTGATCTCCTACTTGCTATGACATGTCCTATTGTTTTACAGGATGGATTTCGGATCTGTAAAAAAAACGGAATGTGTGAGTAGCTCAGTAGCCTAATAGAAAGCAATAGGCTATACAATTGTCCTTCACATGTCATAAAGCGACCCCCACCCACCCCAACATATCACCATAAGGGTATGTGCACACTGAGGAGTATGGGGGGATCACCCGCCCTGGATTCAGCAGCTCGCCCTCTCCACCTGTGCCATAGACTCCATTCCATGGTCAGACAGATTCTGTCGCCACCCAAAGAATGACCAGGTTTATTCTCAGGGAGGCTGGCGGAATCTGCCTGTGTATAGCCTGCATCTATGGCACAGGCAGAGATGTAAGCAGCCGACAGCGGGGGCGAGCTGTGGATCCACACATACCCCATGTAATATATCAGCTATATGTGATAGGGCGCCCCCCCCCCCCCCATATTTCACTACAATACCGCATCTAATACATGTCACACATCATAGATCCCCCCAACATATCACTATAATACCCCATCTAATATATCTATCACCTGTCATAGAGAAGACCCCCCCCCCCCCAAATCACTATAATACCCCATCTAATATATCAGTCACGTCATAGTGAGACACCCTAACATATCACTATAATACCCCATCTAATATATCTATCACCTGTTATAGAGAGACCCCCCAACATATCACTATAATACCCCATCTAATATATCAGTCACCTGTCATAGAGACCCCCCCCCCTATATCACTATAATACCCCATCTAATATACCAGTCACCTGTCATAAACTCCTCAACATATCACTATAATACCCCATCTAATATATCAGTCACCTGTCATAGACTCCCCAACCTATCACTATAATACCTCATATAATATATTAGTCACCTGTCATAGAGAGACCCCCCAACGTATCACTATAATAACCCATATAATATATCAGTCACCTGCCATAGACTCCCCAACATATCACTATAATACTCCATCTAATATATCAGTCACCTGTCATAGACTCCCCAACCTATCACTATAATACCCCATCTAATATATTAGTCACCTGTCATAGAGAGACCCCCCAACATATGACTATAATAACCCATCTAATATATCAGTCACCTGCCATAGACTCCCTAACATATCACTATAATAACCCATCTAATATATCAGTCACGTCATAGACTCCCCAACATATCACTATAATACCCCATCTAATATATCAGTCACTTGTCATAGACTCCTCAACATATCACTATAAAACCCCATCTAATTTATCAGTCACATGTCATAAAGAGACCCCCCCATATCACTATAATACCCCATCTAATTCATCAGTCATCTGTCTTAGAGAGACCCCCATATCACTATAATACCCCATCTAATTCATCAGTCACCTGTGATAGAGAGACCCGCCCCCCCCCCATATCACTATAATACCCCATCTAATTCATCAGTCACCTGTGATAGAGAGACCCGCCCCCCCATATCACTATAATACCCCATCTAATATATCAGTCACCTGTGATAGTGACTGATATTCCTCCCTCCAATGTATGCAATTTAACCCGACCTAGTCATGTGGGCGGCATCTCTCCTTCAACTAGTCACTGCTTCCAGGCTGTAGTCATTCCCCTCTGGCTGTAATCAAGATACATCACCCACATGACTAGTTGAAGGAGATACATCACCCACATGACTAGTTGAAGGAGATACATCACCCACATGACTAGTTGAAGGAGATACATCACCCACATGACTAGTTGAAGGAGAGACACCACCCACATGACTAGTTGCATACATTGGAGGGAGGAATAAAACTACATTTTTGGGGAGATAGAGACAGAGGCAAACAAGCAGTTTACATGGCAGGAAACACTGCAGCATGCTTCATAACATCATTATTCTAACTCAGAACCCTAAATCATCATGATTGGTTCCCTTCAAGGCTTTTAGAGCACAGTGGGAGTTGTAGTTTTACAGCAACTGGAGAACCTCAGGTTGGAGATTTCTGTATTATATATTACAGCCTGGTCCAGCTCACGTGTGTTAGCTGAGGGCACATCCTCGCACATGATGCCAGCAGCTCTAAAACAGTTTAATGGTGCGTTCACACCTACAGGATCTGCAGCTGATTTTCTGCAGCAGATTTCATTTAAAGGAGACCTGTCATCCCCCGTGCCGTGGTGACAGGCTCCGGACCCCCGTTACAGCCCCCTATACTCACCTGATCCCGCCGGGTCACGCTTTCGGATCCGGTCGGTCACGGAGATATCAGCTCCTGAAGCCCGGCACGCGCGCTGACAGGAGAGTCCGACGCTCGTAGAGAATGACGGAGCATCGGACTCCCCATTCATTCTCCATGAGCGTCGGACCCTCCTGTCAGCGCGCGCGCCGGGCTTCGGGAGCTGATATCTCCGTGACCCGACCGGATCCAAAAGCGAGACCCGGTGGGATCAGGTGAGTATAGGGGGCTGTAACTGAACACAGCATCAAATCTGCTGCAGATCTGCTGCAGATCCTGTAGGTGTGAACACGATACGCAGCAGATACACAGCAGATACACAGCAGATATGCAGCAGATACACAGCAGATTAGATCTAAATAACTGAACACAGCATCAAATCTGCACCATTAAATCTGCTGCAGATCTGCTGCGTATCTGCTGTGTATACGGTGTGTGTTTGTACCCTAAAGCAAGTTCACACAATGTATTTTTTAATAAAACAACAGCCGGCTGTAGTATATGGAATGCTATGGAATCTCGGCTGTAGTATATACACACTGTATACGCTATGGCCGAGATTCCATGCTGCCACACAGAAAACTGCCATGTCTATTTTGTACATGTATTCAGTGAACAGCGGCCGCACAAAATAGACTGTGCACACAATGTAGTTACTTTACATTCTGCGCTATGGCTAATTGGAGTACGGGCAATAAATAACCAACACCGCACTTAATCTTATGGAATATAATGTCCATTCGCATCATCACGGACACCCACTATGTCCGAAGTAACTATAGCAAACATATGTGTAAAGATGCGTAAAGCGTACGAGAAATACCTTTATGCAGCGATTCTTCTGTGTTAGCTCTCCAAGATCACGAGAGCATATACTCACACGAATGCAGACTTTGCAGGTAAACTTTTAGCTTTTAATAATGGTAACTCGTACAAGACACAATGATAGGACGCTCACAGGCTACGACGTGTTCTCATCTCTGTCCAAACCATCCGACCTCACGGCGGACGTTTCGGAGGATAAGCTCCTCCTTCTTCATGCGCATGAAGAAGGAGGAGCTTATCCTCCGAAACGTCCGCCGTGAGGTCGGATGGTTTGGACAGAGATGAGAACACGTCGTAGCCTGTGAGCGTCCTATCATTGTGTCTTGTACGAGTTACCATTATTAAAAGCTAAAAGTTTACCTGCAAAGTCTGCATTCGTGTGAGTATATGCTCTAGTGATCTTGGAGAGCTAACACAGAAGAATCGCTGCATAAAGGTATTTCTCGTACGCTTTACGCATCTTTACACATATGTTTGCTATAATTGGAGTACGGGCACACAGCAATGTACAACCTAAAATGCCCACATTCCAATTATGTTTACGTAAATACTGCGGTATCAGTTAGAACATCAGACAGTGGCCACTCTATGACACGGCCATGTCAACAGCTGCTGTTTTGCCATGTGTGAACATGACCGTAAACTTTCAGATACTGTACTGATACAACTGTGTATATACTGTATAGACTGTGAACAGAAAGTGGGAGTAAGGCCATATTCATACATTTATAGCGCTGCTGTCCGCAGCCGTAGATTCATAGTGATATGGGATCCAGTCCGCATATCTGACCCATATAATGACTCACCAGTATTTTTTGCAGCAGGGATCACAGCCTTTTTATGGATCCATAATTGCAGAAACTATAATACTGCTCTGTGAAAGGGGCCTTATACGCATTTCAAGCTCCCTAAAGGGCAACTCCAGCTAAATTATAGATGATTTCAAATCAACTGATGTCCAAAAGTGCCAGAACTTTGTAATTTACTTCTATTAAAAAAAATCTCATGTCTTTAAGTACTTATTAGCTGCTGTATTTTATAAACATAGACATAGATATGTAGGACATACAGCAGCTGGAAGACTGCAGATTTAGTAAAAGAAGTAACTTACAAATCTCTGGCACTTTGAGACTCCAATTGATTTGAAAGAAAACAAACTTTGTTGGAGTTACTCTTTAAAGGGGTATTGCAGGAAAAATTTACTTTTACCCTATCCAGAGGATATGGAAAAGTAGGAGACTGCAGGGGGTCTGACCTCTGTACCTCCCGTTGATTTCAATATCGGCCCCCAGCTTCCTTGTTATGAATAGAGCTGCGGGTACGGCACACGATCCGCGGCTCTATTCTTTCCTATGGAGCGATGGGAAAAGCCGAGTGCACCAGAAGAGGGCTAGACTTGGCTCATTCCGTTGCTCCATAGGAATGAATAGAGCCTCAGGTCATGCGCTCTATTCATAACAAAGAAGCTGGGGGCCGATATGGAGATATGGGGGGGGGGGGAGTACAGAGGTCTTACCACCCACGATCTCCTACTTTTCCCCTATCTTGTGGATAGGTGAAATAATCTTTTTTGTTAGGGTCCATTCACACGTACAGGATCGGCAGCAGATTTGCTTTGAGGCTGCGTTCACACTACATATATTTCAGTCAGTATTGCAACCAAAACCAGGAGTGGATTAAAAACACAGAAAGGATCTGTTCACACAATGATGAAATTGAGTGGATGGCCGCCATATAAAAGTAAATAACGGCCATTATTTCAATATAACAGCCGTTGTTCTAAAATAACAGCAAATATTTGCCATTAAATGGCGGCCATCCACTCAATTTCATCATTGTGTGAACAGATCCTTTCTGTGTTTTTAATCCACTCCTGGTTTTGGTTGCAATACTGACTGAAATTTACTGACTGAAATATACATATACTGACTGAAATATACGTAGTGTGAACATAGCCTATATCTGCAACTTCAAATCTGCAACCTCAAATCTGCGCCATCAAAAGTGCTGCAGATCCTGTACATGTGAATGCACCCTTAAAGCCCAAGGTTTTTCCTGTTGAGATTTTATGGACTCTATATGTAAGAAAGCTGAATTTGGGAGCCATCTATCTTTGCTTGATTTTTCTTTCCTACTAGACTATTATATTGTATTATTCACGTCACATGTCATTGTAGTGTTTGAGATCACATTTATTTTTTCCCTTTATATCACCTCCTCACAGCACAGGCGAATGTTATCATACATCCGGTACCAATGTTCCCCGGAACCATAGTGCAGGGTCATTGTTGTAACTCCGATCCCCGCCCCCCAGCGCAGTGTTTTGGGACATGCACGCAAGGGTCAAAATACCAAATTCGCGTTTTCCTGTCATCCGGATCCAGGGCTGCGGTGCCGGGGGCTTCTCGTCCGCCTCATCCAGCAGGGTTATTCCGGTTCCTGCCCGGGGCCCCGTCCCATCCTCACCCCCCAGGCCTGCACGGTGCTGGAGCAGCAGAGCTGAGTGAGTGCGGGGCTCCGGCCGGGTGTAGCTGATCTGACAGGCGTGCGGCTGCCGGCTCCTATATGACCGTCCTGTCCTTATATACATGGAAGAAAGACTCAGGGAAGCAGCGGCTCTGGGAGACCTGGAAGAAGTCCAGAAGCTGCTGAGCGCAGGGGTGGACATCAACTCCCAGAATGAGATCAATGGATGGTGAGATGGGTATATACTGGGTATATAGGGGGGTATACTGGGTATAGATGTGTATACTGAGCACAGGGGTGGACATCAACTCCCAGAATGAGATCAATGGATGGTGAGATGGGTATATACTGGGTATATAGGGGGGTATACTGGGTATAGATGTGTATACTGAGCACAGGGGTGGACATCAACTCCCAGAATGAGATCAATGGATGGTGAGATGGGTATATACTGGGTATATAGGGGGGTATACTGGGTATAGATGTGTATACTGAGCACAGGGGTGGACATCAACTCCCAGAATGAGATCAATGGATGGTGAGATGGGTATATACTGGGTATATAGGGGGGTATACTGGGTATAGATGTGTATACTGAGCGCAGGGGTGGACATCAACTCCCAGAATGAGATCAATGGATGGTGAGATGGGTATATACTGGGTATATAGGGGGGTATACTGGGTATAGATGTGTATACTGAGCACAGGGGTGGACATCAACTCCCAGAATGAGATCAATGGATGGTGAGATGGGTATATACTGGGTATATAGGGGGGTATACTGGGTATAGATGTGTATACTGAGCACAGGGGTGGACATCAACTCCCAGAATGAGATCAATGGATGGTGAGATGGGTATATACTGGGTATATAGGGGGGTATACTGGGTATAGATGTGTATACTGAGCGCAGGGGTGGACATCAACTCCCAGAATGAGATCAATGGATGGTGAGATGGGTATATAGGGGGGTATACTGGGTATAGATGTGTATACTGAGCGCAGGGGTGGACATCAACTCCCAGAATGAGATCAATGGATGGTGAGATGGGTATATACTGGGTATATAGGGGGGTATACTGGGTATAGATGTGTATACTGAGCGCAGGGGTGGACATCAACTCCCAGAATGAGATCAATGGATGGTGAGATGGGTATATACTGGGTATATAGGGGGGTATACTGAGCGCAGGGGTGGACATCAACTCCCAAAATGAGATCAATGGATGGTGAGATGGGTATATACTGGGTATACTGGGTATAGATGTGTATACTGAGCGCAGGGGTGGACATCAACTCCCAAAATGAGATCAATGGATGGTGAGATGGGTATATACTGGGTATACTGGGTATAGATGTGTATACTGAGCGCAGGGGTGGACATCAACTCCCAGAATGACATCAATGGATGGTGAGATGGGTATATACTGGGTATAGATTATACTAGGTATACTGGATATAGCTGTGTATACTGAGTGAAGGGGTGGACAGCAACTCCCAGAATAAGATCAATGGATGGTGAGATGGGTATATACTGGGTATACTGGATATAGCTGTGTGTACTGAGCGCAGGGGTGGACATCAACTCCCAGAATGAGATCAATGGATGGTGAGATGGGTATATATTATACTGGGTATAGATGTGTATACTGAGCGCAGGGGTGGACATCAACTCCCAGAATGAGATCAATGGATGGTGAGATGGGTATATGGGTATGTATTATACTGGGTATATAGGGGTATGTACTGGGTATACTGGATATAGATGTGTATACTGAGCGCAGGGGTGGACGTCAACTTCCAGAATGAGATCAATGGATGGTGAGATGGGTATATGAGTATATATTATACTGGGTATATAGGGGTATGTACTGGGTATACTGGATATAGATGTGTATACTGAGCGCAGGGGTGGACATCAACTCCCAGAATGAGATCAATGGATGGTGAGATGGGTATATGGGTATAGATTATACTGGATATAGATGTGTATACTGAGCGAAGGGGTGGACATCAACTCCCAGAATGAGATCAATGGATGGTGAGAGGCAGAGGGAGATGTGTGTATATTATACTGGGTATATATGGGTATACATGGGATGTGGCTGTATATACTGGGTATAGATTATACTGGGTATACTGGATATAGATGTGTATGCTGAGCGCAGGGGTGGACGTCAACTCCCAGAATGAGATCAATGGATGGTGAGATGGGTATAGATTATACTGGGTATACACGGGATGTAGCTGTATATACTGGCTATAGATGTGTACCGGTTGTATACTGGGTATAAATGTCTATACTGGGTATAGATGGGTATATTGTGTATATATGTGTATACATGGGATGTAGCTGTATATACTGGATATAGATGTGTATACTCAGTATATATGGGTATACACGGGATGTAGCTGTATATACTGGGTATAGATTGGTATACTGGATACAGATGTATATACTGGGTATAAATGTGTATACTGGGTATAAATGTGTATAGATGGGTATACCGGGTATATACTGGATAAAGATGTGTATACTGGGTATAGATGTGTATACCGGGTATTTACTGGCTATAGATGTGTATACCGGGTATATACTGGCTATAGATGTGTATACCGGGTATATACTGGCTATAGATGTGTATACCGGGTATATACTGGCTATAGATGTGTATACTGGCTATAGATGTGTATACCGGGTATATACTGGCTATAGAGGGGCATATACTAGATATAGATGTATATACTGGATATAGCTGTGTATACTGGATATAGAGAGGTATGCTTGGTATATACTGGATATATACATGTGAATTCTGGGTATATACTGGATATAGATGGGTATACATAAATGGTATAGATGGTATACTTGGATATAGAGGGGTATACTGGGTATATACTTGGATATAGAGGGGTATACATATACTGGATATAGATTGCAGTGTACTATAATCTGGCACCTGGCCTTGTGCAGCCTTCCACACCCCCTTGCACCTTGGGCCAATGGTCGCCATTGCAGCTGTCTGACACCTCATAGTTACCCCTGCAGATGATAATTACCGTGTAATGGGCCAGAAGTTTTCTGATGTCCATTTGTGAATTTGCCCCACATCATTCAATTTTGCACAGGTTTGGAGTACTTGCCCTTCCGTTCACCTCCTGTGTATGTTGTGTCACCTCCAGGACCTGTCTCCACTGGGCTTGTAAGAGGAATCATCTACGTGTGGTCACCTACCTGCTAGAGGCCGGGGCCGACAGAGACATCTTCACCAGCAAAGGGGAGAGAGCTGCCCAGCTGACCTCTAGAAAAGAGATCAAGAGAGCCCTGGGGGGTAAGTACAGCAATACCCCGTAATCAGGTGTAGATACACACAGCCCAGAGAGAAGTGTTGGCCCCAGCAGCACAGAGGATGTTAGGAGAGGAGTGTGCTGATCTTATAGGGGAGGTCACAGGGTGAGAGTTACATAGAGGAAGGTGCAGGGTCCCAGCAGCACAGAGGATGTCAGGAGAGGATTGTGCTGATCTTATAGGGGAGGTCACAGGGTGAGAGTTACATAGAGGAAGGAGCAGGGTCCCAGCAGCACAGAGGATGTCAGGAGAGGATTGTGCTGATCTTATAGGGGAGGTCACAGGGTGAGAGTTACATAGAGAAGGAGCAGGGTCCCAACAGCACAGAGTATTTCCAGACATCATATTGAGGTGTTTCAGTTCTTCACTGTTGCAGCAATCTCTACTTGCTGTCATTGAATTATTTGGGTGACGTTCCTCTGCTGGCCTCACTTCTCACTGTTATGGTCCGGATGGGTTTTCTCCTTCTCAGTATAGCCAAGAATGTTCAGTTTGACAGCGAGCAGAAGTGTTTTCTATAGTGAGGACTGGAAACCGAGTGAAGTTAGAGCCCAGTGGTTGAGGCTTGATTTCCCGACTCTTCACTTCTTTATCACTTCCCTCTGATCTGATTATTATTCTTTTTTTGTAGTTGAAGACTTAGAACCTGACGATGTTAAAGCCGAGTCTGAATTAGCGTTTATTCCAAATTATCTGGCGACCCCACAACTTCCTTTCACTTACACCCGAGAAATCAGCAAACAAGAGAATAGCGCCCCCTGCATTGAGAACGGAACCTCCCACTCCACACCACCGCCTCCTCCCCCACCAGCCCCCACTGCTAGTTTTCCGCTGCTGAACAATGGGGTGGAGAACATTCACATCACTACCTCAGTGAAGAAGGAAGACAAGTTCCCGGCCTTGTTCTATAACGGAGAAGTGCAGATCCCGCCAGAATGTACGCCGCACCCACCGGTACAGAGCGGCCCTGTCTCTCAGAACCGCAGCATGTATTCCCCCGTCCCCTCTAATCTACCACATGGGGGCGCCCATGGTGGACCTATGCAAGTGTTTCAGCCCTTCTTCTTTACTGGAGCCTTCCCATCCAATATGAAAGGTGAGTATACATTCTTTGAGTACATGAGTGAACATACTTGTGTATTAATGCTTAACCAGATTTTTGGTTGGAATCAGTGAATTAAATCTTCGCTTTTCACCATTATAGAAAATCTAAGAAAGAAAGATGATAGAGGACAGATGGACGTCATTAATGATGGATTTGTATTTGTCTCATTGTCCCACAGAATTAGTCCTAAAAGTGAGAATTCAGACTAGTTCCCCAGGGGACAATGATTTCATTGAAGTGGAAATGGACCGAGAGGAACTGACCTACCGAGAACTCCTGCGAGTCTGCTGCTACGAGCTGGGGGTCAGCCCTGACAGCGTGGAGAAGATCCGGAAACTGCCCAACACCATGCTCAGGAAGGTACGGGATGTGCCCACTGTACAGGGACACTGTACATGTCCATGTCATAGATTTGTCTGGAAAACCCCTTTAAGGCCCCAGAATTAGGGTCTTATTACACGGGCCGATGAAGGCCCTATCAATATTGTAAATGAGCGCCGATCTGCTAGATCGGTGCTTGTTTACTGGTTCTATTACACGGCTCGTTTAGCAAGGGCTGCATGGACATTGTTAGTGATGTCCGTGCAGCTCTTTCCTAAACAGTTAATACTTTTCCTGTCCAAGTTCCCAGTGTTCTCCTGCGCTCTGCATGCGTCCCGGCACCACACACTGATTCAGAGCGGCCTCTATAAACTAACCAGCTTCTCAGCCAATCACTGGCCAGGATGCATACAGAGCGCAGGGGAACACCGAGAACGTGGACAGGTAAAGTATTAACTGTTTGTTTGGTCCTCAACCGTCGGCTGTGCATCGGTATTACACGTAGCGATGTGCGATTGTCGGCTGATGATTTTAGGTCTGGACCTATAGAAATGAACAGCTGACGATCGTTTAATCGGCTGATCGTTGTCTCTATTACATGGAGCGATTATCACTCAGTGTAATATAGGGCCCTTATGCGCCAAGCAGATGATTTATTCTAGAGGTTTCTTCTAGTTTTAATGCATTACAGAATTCGGTTAGTGACAGTATATTAGCGGAGTACTTAGATGGTATAATCCATTACATATATTACATCATTCTAATGGACACAGTGTAAATGTTCTTATCTCATTTGACTTTAGGACAAAGATGTGGCCCGGCTGCAGGACTTCCAGGAGCTGGAGCTGGTACTCAAACACGACCACAGTCTCTTCAGGACCTCAACGTCACTGACCGACAGACCCTGCTTCAACAAGAAGGCCTCGCAGCTTACCTACTGACATTGAGCCCACAACACAGCGCTGCCACTAACCTACTGACAGCAAGTGGAGCTATACAGCCATAGTGAACCTCAAGGCACCCAGCTTCTGGGTGTGTCTAACCGTCTGTAGGTCCGCTGCATGGCTCCAACTAATCTTCACAAGCACAGACTACACTAGATAACAAAAAATATTTTTACTAATTTATTTGGAAAAAAAAAAAAATATATATATATATGAATTTCCCCCAAATGAAAGGACCCCTCCCCTCCCCCCAGGTTATATATTTTAGGTATTTTATGATTTTTTTTATTTATTTTTTTTAAACATGAGATCCAGGGTAGGCCTGTGCCACAGCAGCTGTTGTGGTGCATTGGCTGGGCTAAGCTGAGAGTTGTAGTTCTCCAGGTCCGATGTGTCAGCTCTGCAGTAAATACACTAATGCAAGGTTTCCTATAGGAGAATGTGCAGCTGCTGCCATGGACCGGGAACCATCATTTACCACCATCTTGACTGTTAACTGCCCGACTTTTTGCCCCTGCTATAGACGTGCAATAAACCCTTAACCCAAATGCCTGATATGTGAAACCAACACATACCTGGAGGAAGGGACCACCAGCTAAAGAATATGAGATTCCCAGAAACAGCCAAGTGTGGGGGATGGGTCAGGTTGAGGTTATATTTGGATGGTGATTCTGGTTGGAAATCTTTATCCCCTTTTCAGATGGAATCTGTTGTCTGAAAGGACCAGTATTAATCTAATCTTACCTGTAAGGAACAGTATTACATCAGTTGTCACTTCCCTGCCCCCATCTCATGATACAGTTTACATGAAATCTGAGGGATGATGGGAGGGAAAAGGTAGCAATGACTGGATTGACCCATTAATAATCTCTAACCTCCAGACCCTGCCCCCACAGAACTTATTATAGGTACCTAGCATAGAGAAGAGTGTTAGTCTCACCCCCAGGGGTGCTTATAAAGCAGATGGCAGTATTGTGCTTTTCCCAATAAAACATATACAGTCATTTGTCCGGGACTGAATTATCAAATATTCTGAACCAGCAGACATCACCATCCACTCGGCTTCTGGAGATCACGGTCCCGGTGGCCATGTTATCCTGATGTGCCATGTTGTCAGGATTCTTGCACCATAAAGGACACTGGCTGTGACACCATTGTGTGTGACTTGCCATAGATTTGGCTCTATAATGTTATACCGTTTGTGCTCCAGTATTGACATGGGCCCGTTCTGTCTTTGGTAATCCTTTCACCCCTGCTGCAGCGCCATCAGGTGTCCAGGTTCTAAAGAGGCAAGCTAATGCCCCTCCTCTCCAGGACAGGGGCCCGTTCTCCAGAGATCCCTAGCATTGTCCTTTACTGATGTGCAGGTCCTTCCTGAGATGACCTATGAGGACTTTGTGTAGACTGGACAGCTATCTGGGTCAAAACCCTGATGGAGTTTTCCTTGTGTGGGACCCCCGACCGGGTCCTCAGCCTCTGTCTTCCTCTAGCAAGTCCTAGTAACCTACAGAACCGCTGCTTTCTCTAATTCTCAAGAACTTTGATGGAATTTAGTTGAGTATTTGTTTACAAATAAAGCTCTACAATATTACGTGACCTGCAGGGGGTGTTTGCTGGGCGGTGTACACAAGGGTCTCCTGGTATTATATGTGATCTGCAGGTGTTGTGTGCCAGAGGGGGGTACATGAGAATCCTCTGCCATTATATACCAATCTGCTATAACATTAAAACCTCTGCTGAAGTGATGTGTAGGCACCGGGGTCAGTACCAACCAAAAGTGTCACAAGGAAGGACAACCTGACTCTGGGTCATGAAGGCCAAAGTCTCATTGATGTGGGTAGGGGTGAAAGCCAGCCTATCTAGTCTGATCCTATGGAAGAGCTACTGTAGATTAAACTGCTGAAAAATACTGCAATTATAGAAAAGTCAGATTACAGGTGGACGTGGTCGCTTGCTGTGTATGATTCCCATAGACCTGTCAGATTCTCATGTGACCCTTATCCACCCGATCGTGTTCTCCATCATGTGGACAGCTAGATGCATGTACCTCACTTACCTGAGAAACAGGATAAGACCAGGATGCACTATGGGAAGGAGACAAGATGGTGGGGATGGTGTGTTGGGTAACCTTCTGCAGGAGACCTTGTGTCCTGGCATCATGTGGATGTTAATGTGACTCGTACCACTTACCTGTGAGTTCTGCTGCCCCTTCATGAGTCTTGTTACCCCTACCACGCACCCTGAGAGTCCTGCTGCCCTTACGAAAAGAGTCTATAGGGTGCTGACCTCACTCTAAAGGCCCTATTCCACGGAACGATTATCGTTCGTATTCGGCCGCTACGGACGATAATCGTCCGGTGGAATAGAGTGCAACGATCAGCTGATCGTTGCAGTTGCTTGTTTTTCAACATGTTGAAAAACAAGCGACTGATATAGCAGCGATCTGCTGCCATCGCTCCGTTGAATAGGAGCATCGGCAGCAGACGCTGCTGTATCCTATGGGCTGCCCGGACGATCAGCGATCCCCCGGGCAGCCCCCCCGCAGCTCCCCGCCGCCCCTCCCGCACTCACCCGCTCGCTGCAGCCGCGTTGAATAGCGGCGGCAGCGAGTGGGGAACAAGGAGCAAACGAGTGCTGAGAGTGCTCGTTTGCTCCTCTAAACGACCTGTGGAATAGGGGCATTAGGGCCCTATTCCACAGGACGATTATCGTTTGTATAATCGTTAACGATTAACGATCTCAAAGACCGCTATTGCGAAAGACCTGAAAACGTTCACTCATTTCCATGGAACGATAATCGTTACTTACGATCGTAATTGCGATCGTTTTTCTTCGCTATTTATTCGCTATTGCGTTCGTATCTATTGCAAACAACCAAACAATGTCTTATTCAATGCAAACGTTTTGCAAACGTTTTGCGAACGAACAACGATAAAAATAGGTCCAGGTCTTATAAAGTGATCAACGATTTCTCGTTTGGTCGTTAATCGTTAACTGCATTTCAACCAAACAATTATCGTTTAGATTCGAACGATTTAACGATAATCTGAACGATAATCGTCCGGTGGAATAGGGCCCTTACTTATAGCCTGAATCCTGTTGCCTATTCATCTGATTAATCCAGAGAGTTCCACTAACTCCTGCAACCTCACTGACTGAACCTGTGAATCTTCTGGACCCCCGTGCCCTAACTGATTAAGCCTGTGAGTCCTGCTGACTTCTACACCCTCACTGATGGAGCCAGTGAATCACACACACACACAACCTCACTGATGGAGCCAGTGAATCCCACACAGACACACACACAACCTCACTGATGGAGCCAGTGAATCCCCCCCCCCCCAACAGACACACACACAACCTCACTGGTGGAGCCAGTGAATCCCACACACACACACACACACACACAACCTCATTGATGGAGCCAGTGAATCCCACACACACACACACAACCTCACTGATGGAGCCAGTGAATCCCACACACACACACACACACACACACACAACCTCACTGATGGAGCCAGTGAATCCCACACACACACACACAACCTCACTGATGAAGCCAGTGAATCCCCCCCCAACACACAACCTCACTGATGGAGCCAGTGAATCCCCCACACACACACACAACCTCACTGATGAAGCCAGTGAATCCCCCCCAACACACAACCTCACTGATGAAGCCAGTGAATCCCCCCCAACACACAACCTCACTGATGGAGCCAGTGAATCCCACACACACACACACACACAACCTCACTGATGGAGCCAGTGAATCCCCCCCAACACACACACACAACCTCACTGATGGAGCCAGTTGTTGTTCCTCACATGGCATTGTCTTCAGTCCTAATTAAGTCCAAGACCTTCATCGCCCTCACAGTGAGTCCACCGGGTCGGCGTAATAAGCTGACCATCTAATCTGTATGGGGCTTATTGCACATATTGGAAAAGAGAAGGATCAGCCTTATCCTTATCTCCTGAGATAACAGGCCGCTGGAGGTGTCAGGCAGCAACCCTCAACATCAACAAGAACATTTGACTGTATGCATGGGGGATGAAGAGAGAGAGCTACTGGCTAAGGGTACTATTACATGGCCCGATAATAACTAAACGAGCGCCAATCTGCTAGATCGGCGCTTGTTTACTGGGCCTATTACACGGCTTGAAAATCGTTTAACTAGAGCTGCATGGACATTGTTACCAATGTCCTTGCAGCCCTTGCTTAAACTTCATACATCACCTATCCATGGTCCAGGGCTCCTCTTGCGGTCCGCTTCTCCCTGGGTCCCGCGTGCTACAGCTTCAGAGCTGTCTTAGCTGACAGGCCGCTCAGCAAATCACTGGCCGCGGCGGTCCCGGCTGCTCTGAAGCACTTTGCAAATCATCAGCCGCCGGACGCACACTTCTATTACACGTAGTGATGCGTGGTCGGTGTCCGACAATTATAGGTCCACACCTATATCAACGATCAGCCAATGATCGTTGTCATCGGCTGATCATTGTGTTTATTACATGGAATGATAATTGGCCGGATAAACTTCTGGCTTTTCTGCAAGCAGGTAAATGTGGCCTTGGGGGTTGGCACCAAGTTATCTCACCAGTGGACCTTATATGACTTCCATTTGCACCAGAGCCCATGTAATGGATTCACAATCGATTACGCTTCCTAAGCTGGATTCACACACTGTTTTGTGCTTTTTGTCTATACTGAACGGCTGGCAAAATTGCCTTTTATTATAATATATTTAGCCGTGTGTGAATGCTGCCTAGCTGCAAAGACATCTGTGAGGTTCATTTGACATGGTGTTATGCCGTTCCCTTCAGTCTCTGAGCAGTGTATTTTGTCTGTGTGTTTCCTATGCCCGGGGGTTGCAGTCTGTGGCCTTCATGGTATTGTTGTGACTTCTGTTTCTGGCAGCGATCCAGAGAAGACATTTCATTCACAACCTCTCTCCCCTCCCCCCGGGTAAAGTCCATGGAGCAACCGTAGCTAATTGCTAAAGATCAGCGATAGAATGTGCTGAAAGATAAGGAGCCGATTAGTTTCTGCAAACAGAGACAAGTTTAAGGTTTTTTGTACCTGAAAGTGAGAAGGTTAAAGGCCCTTCTATAGAATTCATAGGAGGAGCCAATATACATCAGAATGACTCTGCAGTATATGCTGAGGCTTAGAAGCTCTAAACACTCCCCTGACTTCCTTCAAGTTGTATATTAGAAGGCTTCAGGTCTCCTGAAGGTCTGCCAGTTGTTCCCTGTCTCCGCCATGGTTGCCATTGACAAGATGTATGGAGTTTCGCTCCTGACTTGTGTCCTGCTGCTTCTCACCTGTGCACAAGCCGGGAAGATCCTTGTGGTACCTGTAGAAGGAAGCCATTGGATTAATATTAAAATCCTTATGATGGAGCTGGTAGAGAGAGAACACGAGCTGACTGTTCTTAGGCCTTCAACCAGTCTGTACATTGAAGAGACGTCTGAGGACTTCAAGGTGTTGACTGTACCGATGTCTGTACAACAAACAGTGAGCAAGAAGGAATTTGAGGACTATGCCATGAACTGGATTTTCCAACAAGCTTTCACCAAGCATGAGTCGCCTTTCAGCCTGGCGTGGGAGTTCATCCAGGCCCTACAGACAGGCACACAGATGGCCACCGTGGCCATTGGAGCTTTATTTGAAAATCAGGAGATTCTGGAAAGTCTTAGGAACAGTGAGTTTGATCTGATCCTAGCTGATCCCTTTACGGTCTCGGGAGTGATGCTAGCGCATTACTTGAAGCTTCCCATTGTATTTTTTGGAAGGTGGATGCCTACAGAAGACATGCATTTTGCTATTGCACCATCTCCGCTCTCCTATGTGCCTGTTATAAACTCCAGGGTAAAAGACAGAATGGTTTTCTTGGAAAGGGTACAAAATGTTCTGCTTTATTTCCTGTACCAGGCGGCCAGCCATCTCATGATATACCCGGTCTATGACAAACTTATTCAGCGTTACCTGAATACTGACAATAGCGTGTTTGAGATGTACAAGAAGGCTGACATCTACCTGATGAAAGTCGACTTCGTGTTTGAGTTTCCACGGCCAACTATGCCCAATGCTGTGTATATTGGTGGCTTCCAGTGCAAAGCCCCCAAGCCTCTTGTCCAAGAAATCCAAGAGTTCATGGACGATTCTGAGCACGGCATAGTGGTCTTCTCCTTGGGAACCATTGTGAAGACCCTGCCACTTCACATAGCCAGGGAGATTGCAGCTGGTTTGGCTAAACTGAAGGAGAGAGTTATCTGGCGTTACTCTGGAGAACCTCTGGACACCCTGGGGAATAACACCAAGACTGTTGACTGGCTTCCGCAGAATGATCTTCTCAGTCACCCTAAGACCAAGGCTTTCCTAGCACATGGTGGGGAGAATGGCGTCTATGAGGCTATTTGCCATGGTGTCCCCATAGTAGGGTTCCCGCTTTTTGGTGACCAGTATGAAAATATCCTTCGATTGAACTCCAAAGGGGCTGCTATCCTACTGGAGAACACCAAAGATGTCACTGCCCAGGATATATTCAGTGCTGTACGTTTGGTTATTGATGACCCTTCCTACAGCCAGGCCATGAAGCAGCTCTCTAATCTGCACCATGACGTTCCTGTTCCACCAAGGGACCTTGCTGTGTTTTGGACGGAGTTTGTCATGCGCCATGGAGGAGCAGGTCATCTGCGGGCAGCCGGCCACGACCTGTCATGGTACCAGTATTATCTCCTTGATGTTATGGCTGTTCTTTTTACGGGATTGTGCCTGTGTGTTTATCTAGTGTACAAAGTCCTTCGAGCTGTGCTGAGAGTCTGCTGCGGAAAGAAGCAGAGGACGAAGCAGAAAAGATCATGAGGTTAATATCCAGAGTGTTAATATGAACTGTACGGATGGATTTACACATGGTTTATTGGGTTCCAGATAAGGCTGGAAAAACACTGGGGCTACGGAGCGGTAGTGTGCCGTACCACAAATTGCTGCAGTATGGGCAGTTAACAGGTGAAGTGTATAGTGCAATAGGTGTGTATTTGCAGCGTTTTGTAATAAATCCGATGCGGTTCTTGGCCACTTGGCACACTACAGCCCCTGACTGAAACGTGGGAACACAGCCTTAACGCAGTATCACGTCGTACCTCCCAACTTATGCTGGAAGGAAAGAGGGACATTCACAGCAATGTGCCACTCCCCCCATAGCCACATCCACTCACAGGGGGCGTCTTCTGATTAGATTTGCTTCTCTTTTCCTCTCCATCTGGCTTGGCCATCATGAGGACTACTCCTGGCAACGTCTTGTCAAACATTTTAGGCTTTTTTCTTTTGCACCATCCTGACCTTCTATAAAAAGTCCACATCTGTATTGCTTCACACTGTAACAGTGCTCACTCTGTGTCTCTATTTAGTGTTTAGGCCCAATGTGGACCCTTAAAAAGTACTCTATACCCTTGTATAGTAGTTAAGCCATATCTGTGCCTCCATATAGTAGTTAGACCCCCTGTCCTCCCCATATAGTAGTTAAGCCCCTCTATCTCCCATACCGCAGGTAGGACCCTCTGTCTCCATATAATAGTTGGGGCCCTCTGTGCTATATATAGTCCATATATAGTAGTTAGACCGCTCTTTCTCCATATGGCACTTGGATGTCTATTTATGTGTGGACACATTACATGTCTTTCTAGTAATGATAAGTTGGACAGTTGAGCATTTGTTATTTTATAGACTAATCACTACTGCCTTATTAGATGATGCGTGTATGTATTTTATGAAGGATTCCAACACATGTAGTAGCAACAGGTTTAATCATTCATGGTGGAGGTTGTTGGACATTTAATAAACGACTAATTATCATTCTGTAGGCTTCTATTGGCATATTTTTCAGTAAATCACCCTGGTATTAACCCTCCACCCCCATATAAGCCTTATCCCCTGGTAGTAAACACCCCCCCTCCCAAAATATAAGCCTTATCCCCTGGTAGTAACCCCCCTGGTGATCAGGTAACTATAGTAATAGCGCCCCCATATGGTGATCAGGTAACTATAGTAATAGCGCCCCCATATGGTGATCAGGTAACTGTAGTAATAGCGCCCCCATATGGTGATTAGATAACTGTAGTAATAGCGCCCCCATATGGTGATTAGATAACTGTAGTAATAGCGCCCCCATATGGTGATTAGATAACTGTAGTAATAGTGCCCCCATATGGTGATCAGGTGACTGTAATAATAGTGCCCCCATATGGTCATCAGGTGACTGTAGTAATAGCGCACCCATATGGTGATCAGGTGACTGTAGTAATAGTGCCCCCATATGGTGATCAGGGAACTGTAATAATAGTGCCCTCATATGGTGATCAGATAACTGTAGTAATAGCGCCCCCATATGGTGATCAGGGAACTGTAGTAATAGCGCCCCCATATGGTGATCAGGTAACTGTAGTAATAGCGCCCTCATATGGTGATCAGATAACTGTAGTAATAGCGCCCCCATATGGTGATCAGGTAACTATAGTAATAGCGCCCCCATATCGTGATCAGGTAACTGTAGTATTAGCGCCCCCATATGGTGATCAGATAACTGTAGTATTAGCGCCCCCATATGGTGATCAGATAACTGTAGTAATAGCGCCCCCATATGGTGTTCAGGTAACTGTGGTAATAGTGCCCCCATATGGTGATCAGGTGACTGTAGTAATAGCGCCCCCATATGGTAATCAGGTGACTGTAGTAATAGTGCCCCCATATGGTGATCAAGTAACTGTAGTAATAGCGCCCCCATATGGTGATCAGGGAACTGTAGTAATAGCGCCCCCATATGGTGATCAGGTGACTGTAGTAGCATTATGATACTTGTAGTTCTCCAGCAGCTGTATACTGATCACCTCTAGTAAATACACTACACCCGGGATATTCAGTTTGGCAGTGCATGATGGGAGTTGACGCCAGCAGTTTGGGGATTTCTCTAAAGGATCTGCGGCTGCGCGAAACAGAGGGACGCTAATAAATACGTTCTCATCATGTGACTGTCGTCCTTCCAATCACAACTCCCTGTTCCAAGCAAGAATAGAAGCTGCACTGTGATTGGCTGCCACCTCTGGCTGCTGATTGGCTGTACTGTGCAGCGTTGCCTAGCACGCCGGCGGTTTGGTTTGTGTTGTGCCGGTGGATCGGTTCTCTGCCTCCTCATGGCTTCCGGTGACCTGAGGGATGAGCTGATCTGCGGCATCTGCCTGAACCTGTACAGACGGCCGGTGACGCTGAGGTGCGGGCACAGCTTCTGCTGGGGGTGTATAGAGCGCGCGCTGGACAGCCAGGAGAAGAGCGCCGTGTACACCTGCCCCAGCTGCAGGAAGCGCTTCTCCACCAGACCGGTGCTGCAGAAGAACGTGGCGCTCAGCGGCATATCGGAGCGCTGCCTGTTCCCTCCCCGGGAGAAGCGCCGCCGGCTGAGCTTCTGCAGCTACTGCCTCCAGGCCCCGGTGCCCGCTGTCCGCCACTGCCTGCTGTGTGAGGCCTCCCTGTGTGACGACCACCTGAGGGTCCACAGCAAGAGCCCCGAGCATGCGCTGTGCGAGCCCAGCCCCTTCAAGAGGCTCCATGCCTGCCCCAGCCACAGGCAGCAGCTGGAGTATTACTGCCCCCAGGAGGCCACCTGCCTGTGCTCCACCTGTGCTGAGGAGCACCGGGGCCACCAGCTGGAGCCACTGCCGGAGGCGGCCAAGAAGAAGAAGGAGAAGCTGAGAAAGCTGCTGGAGAAGCTGAGCTCCGAGCACCGGGCCATCAGGGAGAAGATCCTGGGGCTCAGGCGGCAGGAGGAAGCCCTGGACTATGACGCCAAAGCCGCTTCCAGTAGGATCGTGTCCCTGCTCCAGGACCTCCGGCAGCAGATGGACGACCTGGAGAAGCACATCAAGGAGGAGATTAACTCGAAGAAACAGCAGGTGTCCACCGCCCTGACGAAAAGCGTGGAGCACCTGGAGGGGCAAAGCAAGGAGCTCTCAAAGAAGATGTTCCTTATCAGGGACCTGAGAGCCACCAAAGACCCTGTAACCGTCCTGACACACTGGAAGATGGACAGTGAGGACTTAAGTGACATTGGGGATTTTAAGCGAGACAGTGATGACAGTTCATCGGATACTGACGATAGCGAACTAGAGAGTGAGGATAGTGTGCAAGGTGCTGGGGAGAGTGTGCAAAATACTGGAGAGAGCAGTCAAGGTGCTGGGGAGAGTGCGCAGGATACTGGAGAGAGCAGGCAAGGTGCTGGGGAGAGTGCACAGGATACTGGAGAGAGCAGGCAAGGTGCTGGGGAGAGTGCGCAGGATACTGGAGAGAGCAGGCAAGGTGCTGGGGAGAGTGCACAGGACACTGGAGAGAGCAGGCAAGGTGCTGGGGAGAGTGCACAGGACACTGGAGAGAGCAGGCAAGGTGCTGGGGAGAGTGCACAGGACACTGGAGAGAGCAGGCAAGGTGCTGGGGAGAGTGCACAGGACACTGGAGAGAGCAGGCAAGGTGCTGGGGAGAGTGCACAGGACACTGGAGAGAGCAGGCAAGGTGCTGGGGAGAGTGCACAGGATAGTGGAGAGAGCAGGCAAGGTGCTGGGGAGAGTGCACAGGATAGTGGAGAGAGCATGCAAGGTGTCTCGGAAAGTGCGCAATACAGTGGAGAGAGCAGGCAAGGTGCTGTGGACAGTGCACAGGATACTGGAGAGAACAGGCAAGGTGCCGGGGAGAGTGCACAGGATAGTGGAGAGAGCATTCAAGGTGTCTCGGAAAGTGCGCAAGACACTGAAGACAATTGGCAGGGTGTCTGGGTGACTATGCAAAATGCTGAAGGGAATGTGCAAGACACTGGAGAATTTGAGGAAGACCCCGAACGCTGGGCACAAAGTTTTCGAAGGAAGAGGATAAACTCCTCAGAGAGATCTGAAGACACTAGAGTGCACAGGCGAGGTGCTGATGAGAGTGCCCAAAGCACTGCGAATAGTGAACAAGGTGCAGAGCAGAGTGCAGAAGACAATGAGCAGCTCTATGTAGAGGGAAGTCTGCATGGAGACATCTCTGAGATAATATACTGCAGCTTATCAGACATGTTGCTCAGGGTGAGCAGCTGGTTCTCTCTGGGAGCTGCGGCCAAGATCCTGCTGGACAGGGACACGGCCTCCAACAACATCAGTCTGTCCCTACACATGAAGTTTGCTTTCTGTACGGAGAAGGATCAGAACAGACCTCCTGCCCCGGGCCGCTTCCAGAGCCACCAAGTTCTAAGCTACATCAGCTTTACTTCAGGACGCCATTACTGGGATGTGGGGATTGGCGGTTACGGAAGCTGGAAGGTTGGCGTCTGTTACCCCAGTATAGAGCGCAGCGGGGATCGCTCCTACATCGGGAATAATGACCGATCCTGGTGTTTGTGTGACATGAGTGGTGACCAGATCTCCGTCATGCATAATGGAGAACAGATCCATCTACCAATGAAGATCCGCCCCAACACCATCCGTGTCTGGCTGGACTATGAGGCTGGCCGCTTGGCCTTCTATGATCTGGGTGAAGAGGACAGACATCTGTACACATTCAGCACCACCTTCACCGAGCCGCTGTATGCCGCCTTTTATGTAGGGGCAGGATGGGATTCGAGAAATTATTTAAATATTAGTAACCGAAGATGGTGACAACCATAGAGGCTGTGACCAGGAGACCACCATAGAGACTGTGACCAGGAGACCACCGCAGAGACAGGAAGTAGTAGGAGATACCTGGTGGAGACGTCGGGTTATGTTTGTACTTCCCATTTGCTCATCCGCTGGTATGGCGGACGTTGTGCTGCTTTAGGCTCTCAGGTTCTGTTTTTCCTTTAGCCCAATAATAAAGTGAAGCGTTGTGGATCAGTGTCTGCTGGATATGACGGACAGATGACCCCTATAGCAGGGGCCCTTATATGCCTGGCTGTGTATAGCATCGGTTACATTAGGATATATAGTGACATTCCAGTGATCCGGCATTCCGAACTATCAGGATGTGATCAGTGTTGGGTCTATAGCCAGGCCCATATGTTCTCCAGCCTCACAGCAACCAGCAGTGCTGGAGCATCACTCATTACCTGGTATATACCGTATACTGCAGGGGCCAGACTAATGGAATGTCACTATATGATAGGAAGCAATGCATGTATCATACTGTGTACACAGGACGGTGGTATATACACTACAGAGGGACATTGACAGTTCAGATGATGTTATACACAGACTATACAGAGGTGTTATATAGGGATGAGTAAATTTACAGTACTAGTGAAGCACTTTGCTCGGCAGTCGGCTTGTCAGGTAAATGTTACAGCTCCATATAATATGTGCAGGACTGGAGCGAACTTTCATGTATTTCACTTGCTTGATGCATGAGTATGTGGTTAACACCTCGAATCATCACATGGCAGATGGGGAGGAACGCTCGTTTGAATGAGAACCGAAATATAGGAATATGGATAAAGAAACGAGATATAGGAATATTGCAAAAGAAAATGAAAGTGAAAAGCAACTGGACATATGAGTGATAGCTTTTCAATAGTGCTATACGAGTAAAATACATGAAAGTTCACTCCAGACCTATACATATTATATGGAGCTGTTTATGGGGGACCGTGGAACCCTGGTTGGTCTGTGAAGCAGTTCACACAGTGGCAGAGTGTAGGGGTACTATAACACAAAGCAATTATCTGCTGAACTTGGCCGATAATCGCATCATGCAATAGCTCATGCTGTAAAACAATGATCAGCCGACATGCATAATATTGGCTGATCGCTGTGTTACAAAAGGAACCAAAATCCTGAGGCTGATAGTGACAGTCTGCTGTCCGTCGCATCAGACCGCTGCTACTCCCTAACTTTAGATCGTAAATGTAGTAACAGGTCCACCATACGGTGATCAGGTAAAATGTAGTAACAGCACCACCATATGGTGATCAGGTGAAATATAGTAATGGCGTCACCATGTGGTGATTAGGTATAATGTATTAATAGTGCCCCATATGGTAATCGACCAAAGAGCTTAAACAGTGAATAACCACAAGTAACTAGCCATCAGTGGACGACAAATCCCAGAATGCCAGAAATGTTCATACACGCATCTCCGACCTCCCTCTTAGAACCTACCGCCACCTGATTAACACAGCAAGATCATGTATTGTGGGGAAATCCGCAGCCTCCCAGTATCGGTTGAGGATACCAAGCGTATTGAAGACCTCACAGCACAATTGCATGACCGATCCTCTCGCTTTTTCTGCACCTGGTTCTACTGGGACCAATTCACCGATAAGGAGGAATACAAATCTCTGACTTGCTTCCTCTATGCCTTCCTTTTTTTTCTTCCCATTTCTCCTCTTCCCTCTTTGCTCCCCTTCTCCTCCTTTCTCCTCCCCCGGTTTCATGTTGTTTTGGGTGTCTGTTCTCTCCCTTTACTTCTTTTTATGAGGCCAAAACTGTTTATTGGAGTTTTGCGATGCTTCCTCCTTTCTTTTGTTATATGTTGTGCCTTTTGAAGTTTAATGGGGTTATCCAGCGCTACAAAAACATGGCCACTTTTGCGCCGCTCTTGTCTCCAGTTCAGGTGTGGTCTGCAATTAAGCTTCATTTACTTCAATGGAACTGAGTAGGGATGGTCCGAACCTGCCGAACGCTCAGCAGCAGATTCCCGCTGTCTGCCCGCTCCGTGGAGCCGGCGGATACAGCAGGAGGAATGCCTGGAAAACTGGGATACAGCCTATGGCTATGGCTGTATCCCAGTTTTCCAGACGGTCCTCCCGCCAGACAGTGGGAATCATTACCGAGGGTTCGTACGAACCCGAACCGAACTCGGTTCGGACCATCCCTAGAACCGAGTTTCAAGCCTCCCAAACTGGAGACAAGAGTGGCCGTGTTTTTGTAGCACTGGATAACCCCTTTAACTCGTACATGCTGTGTTATGTGTTTTGTGATCTGGGCCTACTTGGTGCTGTTATTTCTAATTTGAAAAAAATTATTGAATTCAGAATTTTAAAAAAAAGTTCATACACTTGTTGCTGGTGCGCACAGACAGCATGGAACATATAGTTCTCCAGGATTGTGAATTGAGTAATGTAATCCCCCCCCCCCCCCCCAGGTAGCGTGAATCAGGCGCTAAGACTACATCTACCTGATCTCTATATGGGAAAGCAATTACTATAGGTTACCTGATCACCATATGGTGGCGCTACCAGTACATACAAGTAAAGAGAAGGGACAGGCACCGCGTGTGTGTGTGTGTGTATATATATATATACACACATGTATATGTATGAATGAAGGGGTGCTATACAAGCTCACACATGAACATATCACAAGCAAAAAATACAAAAAACTGGCCACCGTTGTTGGTGAAATAGCTTTATCAGAATGGCAAAACTATGAAAAACATAGAAGAAAACGTGTAATAGAAGATGTGCTCCCAAGTCACGATGTGTGCAGAGACAACATACGGGAGTACTACTTGTATAGAGCAATAAACCAATGTACACTCCTACATATGCATGGTGTCCACCTGCCTACAGACATTGCTACAGGGAAACAGATATATCATGGGCATAACTATCAGCCACCAATGCGGAGTCCATGGTAGTCGTATGTCAGCCGCCATCTTGGCACGGTCTAATAGCAATTATTATACACTAAAGAACAGGTGTGGTGAAAAGTTTGCTTATTTTTGACAGCAAGTCAGACAATCCCAAACCAATATATAAGGCCAAAATCTGGGTCCGCAAGCAGATAGTCCCCCTAAGGCAGGCATGTCCAAAGTCCGTCCGGAGGGCCATTTGCGGCCCGCGTTCCGAACTTTTACGGCCCCCCAGGTATCCAGCTTGCTATTATCTGCCTGTGTTATAAAGCATGTAGCATGTAAAATGGTCGGCCCTCGCACATGTTCACTTCATCAAATTTGGCACTCTTCGAAAAAAGTTTGGACATGCCTGCCCTAAGGTGACACATTCATATGGGCGTGCCACAGAGAAAACACTACTCTGGACAGTAACCATGGAGGAGGGAGAACACCGGGGAGGAGGGAGAACACCGGGGAGGAGGGGGAACACCACGGAGGGGGGAGGAAGGATAACACCAGGGAGGAGGGGGAACACCACGGAGGGGGGAGGATGAGGGACACTGGGGAGGAGGGGGAACAACAGGGAGGAGGAGGGAGAACACCAGGGAGGAGGGGGAACACTGGGGAGGAGGGGGAACAACAGGGAGGAGGAGGAAGAACACCAGGGAGGAGGGGGGAGGAGGGAGAACACCAGGGAGGAGGGGGAACACCACGGAGGGGGGAGGATGGGGGACACCGGGGAGGAGGGGGGAACACCACGGATGGGGGACACTGGGGAGGAGGGAGAACACCAGGGAGGAGGGGGAACAACAGGGAGGAGGAGGGAGAACACCGAGGAGGAGGAGGAACACCGGGGAGGAGGGGGGAACACCACAGAGGGGGGACACGGGGGAGGAGGGGAACACTGGGGAGGAGGGAGAACACCAGGGAGGAGGGAGAACACCAGGGAGGAGGGGGAACAACAGGGAGGAGGGAGAACACCGGGGAGGAGGGGGGAAAACCACGAAGGGGGGAGGATGGGGGACACTGGGGAGGAGGGGGAACACCGGGGAGGAGGGAGAACACCGGGGAGGAGGGAGAACACCGGGGAGGAGGGGGGAACACCACGAAGGGGGGAGGATGGGGGACACTGGGGAGGAGGGGGAACACCTGGGAGGAAGAGGAACAAGAGGGAGGAGGAGGGGGAACACCAGGGAGGAGGGAGAACACCGGGGACAAGGGGGGAACACCAGGGAGGAGGGAGAACACCGGGGAGGAGGGGGGACACTGGGGAGGAGGGGGAACACTGGGGAGGGAGAACACCAGGGAGGAGGGGGAAAACCGGGGAGGAGGGAGAACACCAGGGAGGATGGGGGACACTGGGGAGGAGGGAGAACACCAGGGAGGAGGGGGAACACCACAGAGGGGGGAGGATGGGAGACACTGGGGAGGAGGGGGAAAACCGGGGAGGAGGGGGGAACACCGGGGAGGAGAGAGAACACCGGGGAGGAGGGGGAACACCGGGGAGGAGGGAGAAACACCGGGGAGGAGGGAGAACACCAGGGAGGAGGGGGGGTACACCGGGGAGGAGGGAGAACACCACGGAGGGGGGAGGATGGGAGACACTGGGGAGGAGGGGGAACACCACAGAGGAGGGGGAAAACCGGGAAGGAGGGTAGAACACCAGGGAGGAGGGAGGACACCAGGGAGGAGGGAGAACAACGGGGAGGAGGAAGAACACCAGGGAGTAGGGAGAACACCAGGGAGGAGGGGGGGACACAAGGGAGGAGGGGAAACAGAAATGGGCAAAATTCTGAAACTAATCAAGGAAATTAATTAGGGGAAAATTTGTTTTATTTAAAAGCAGTACTCTGGCAAAAATCTTTTTCTTTCAAATCAACTGGTTTCAGAAAATTATATAGATTTGTAATTTACTTAAAAAATCTCAGGTCTTCCTAAACTTACTCCAGAGCAGTAATCCCCATAGACACCCTCTACTGCTCTGGACAGTTTCTGACATGGACAGAGGTGGCAGCAGAGAGCGCTGTGTCAGACTGGAAAGAATACGTCACTTCCTGCAGGGCATACAGCAGCTGATAAGTACTGGAAGTAATTTACAAATTAATGTAACTTTCTGAAACCATTTGATTTGAAAGTAAAAAAAAGATTTTGCTGGAGTTCCACTTTAGGCAAATGATATTTGTGTGTGTGTATCTACTTGTGAAGACTATTTCTAAAGATAAATTACTTAACTTACCTGATCACCATATGGGGGCGCTATTACTATACTCACCTGATCACCATATGGGGGCACTATTACTACAGTCACCTGATCACCATATGGGGGCACTATTACCACAGTTACCTGAACACCATATGGGGGCGCTATTACTACAGTTATCTGATCACCATATGGGGGCACTATTACTACAGTTATCTGATCACCATATGGGGGCACTATTACTACAGTTACCTGATCACCATATGGGGGCACTATTACAACAGTCACCTGATCACCATATTGGGGCGCTATTACCACAGTTACCTGATCACCATATGGAGGCGCTATTACTAGTTACCTGATCACCATATGGGGGCACTATTACCACAGTTACCTGATCACCATGTGGGGGCGCTATTACTACAGTTGCCTGATCACCATATGGGGGTGCTATTAGTACAGTCACCTGATCACCATATGGGGGCGCTATTACTACAGTTATCTGATCACCATATGGGGGCGCTATTACTACAGTTATCTGATCACCATATGGGGGCGCTATTACTATAGTTACCTGATCACAATATGGGGGCGCTATTACTACAGTTATCTGATCACCATATGGGGGCACTATTACTAGTTACCTGATCACCATATGGGGGCGCTATTACTAGTCACCTGATCACCATATGGGGGCGCTATTACTACAGTTACCTGATCACCATATGGGGGCACTATTACTATAGTTACCTGATCACCATATGGGGGCGCTATTACTACAGTTACCTGATCACCATATGGGGCGCTATTACTACAGTCACCTGATCACCATATGAGGGCGCTATTACTACAGTCACCTGATCACCATATGGGGGCACTATTACTACAGTTACCTGATCACCATATGGGGGCGCTATTACTAGTTATCTGATCACCATATGGGGGCGCTATTACTATAGTTACCTGATCACCATATGGGGGCGCTATTACTACGGTTACCTGATCACCATATGGGGCGCTATTACTACAGTTACCTGATCACCATATGGGGCGCTATTACTACAGTTATCTGATCACCATATGGGGGCGCTATTACTATAGTTATCTGATCACCATATGGGGGTGCTATTAGTACAGTCACCTGATCACCATATGGGGCGCTATTACTATAGTTACCTGATCACCATATGGGGGCGCTATTACTACAGTTACGTGATTACTATATGGGGGCGCTATTACTACAGTTATCTGATCACCATATGGGGGCACTATTACTACAGTTATCTGATCACCATATGGGGGCGCTATTACTATAGTTACCTGATCACCATATGGGGGCGCTATTACTAGTTACCTGATCACCATATGGGGGCGCTATTACTAGTCACCTGATCACCATATGGGGGCGCTATTACTACAGTTACCTGATCACCATATGGGGGCACTATTACTATAGTTACCTGATCACCATATGGGGGCACTATTACTACAGTCACCTGATCACCATATGGGGGCGCTATTACTAGTTACCTGATCACCATATGGGGGCGCTATTACTAGTCACCTGATCACCATATGGGGGCGCTATTACTACAGTTACCTGATCACCATATGGGGGCACTATTACTATAGTTACCTGATCACCATATGGGGGCGCTATTACTACAGTTACCTGATCACCATATGGGGGCACTATTACTATAGTTACCTGATCACCATATGAGGGCGCTATTACTACAATCACCTGATCACCATATGGGGGCACTATTACTACAGTCACCTGATCACCATATGGGGGCACTATTACTACAGTCACCTGATCACCATATGGGGGCGCTATTACTACAGTTATCTGATCACCATATGGGGGCGCTATTACTACAGTTATCTGATCACCATATGGGGGCACTAATACTACAGTTACCTGATCACCATATGGGGGCGCTATTACTACAGTTATCTGATCACCATATGGGGGTGCTATTACTACAGTTATCTGATCACCATATGGGGGCGCTATTACTACAGTTACCTGATAACCATATGGGGGCGCTATTACTACAGTTATCTGATCACCATATGGGGGCGCTATTACTACAGTTATCTGATCACCATATGAGGGCGCTATTACTACAGTTACCTGATCACCATATGGGGGCGCTATTACTACAGTTACCTGATCACCATATGGGGGCGCTATTACTACAGTTACCTGATCACCATATGGGGGCGCTATTACTACAGTTATCTGATCACCATATGGGGGCGCTATTACTATAGTTACCTGATCACCATATGGTGGCACTATTACTACAGTTATCTGATCACCATATGGGGGCGCTATTACTACAGTTATCTGATCACCATATGAGGGCGCTATTACTACAGTTACCTGATCACCATATGGGGGCGCTATTACTATAGTTACCTGATCACCATATGGTGGCACTATTACTACAGTTATCTGATCACCATATGGGGGCGCTATTACTACAGTTATCTGATCACCATATGGGGGCACTATTACTACAGTTATCTGATCACCATATGGGGGCGCTATTACTACAGTTACCTGATCACCATATGGGGGCGCTATTACTACAGTTACCTGATCACCATATGGGGGCGCTATTACTACAGTTATCTGATCACCATATGGGGGCGCTATTACTATAGTTACCTGATCACCATATGGTGGCGCTATTACTACAGTTACCTGATCACCATATGGGGGCGCTATTACTACAGTTACCTGATCACCATATGGGGCGCTATTACTACAATCACCTGATCACCATATGGGGGCACTATTACTACAGTCACCTGATCACCATATGGGGGCACTATTACTACAGTCACCTGATCACCATATGGGGGCACTATTACTACAGTTACCTGATCACCATATGGGGGCGCTATTACTAGTTATCTGATCACCATATGGGGGCGCTATTACTACAGTTACCTGATCACCATATGGGGGCGCTATTACTACAGTTACCTGATCACCATATGGGGGCGCTATTACTACAGTTACCTGATCACCATATGGGGGCGCTATTACTATAGTTACCTGATCACCATATGGTGGCACTATTACTACAATTGGAAGTTGTTTTTAGACATTGCGCGGTGCAGTACCACACGTCTCAGAACCTTCTTTCAAGTGAGGTATTGTGGTACTTGTAGTTCTCCAGCAGCTGTATACTTATTGCCTCTCCTTGTGATTATCAAAGCCTGGTGATTATTGCAGGATCTGCGGCTGCGCGAAGCAGAGGGACGCTCACTGCTACTTTTCTTATCATGTGACTTTCGTCCATCCAATCACAACTCCCTGTTCCAAGCAAGAATAGAAGCTGCACTGTGATTGGCTGCCACCTCTGGCTGTTGATTGGCTGTACTGTGCAGTGTTGCCTAGCACGCCGGCGGTTTGGTTTGTGTTGTGCCGGTGGATCGGTTCTCTGCCTCCTCATGGCTTCCGGTGACCTGAGGGACGAGCTGATCTGCGGCATCTGCCTGAACCTGTACAGACGGCCGGTGACGCTGAGGTGCGGGCACAGCTTCTGCTGGGGGTGTATAGAGCGCGCGCTGGACAGCCAGGAGAAGAGCACCGTGTACACCTGCCCCAGCTGCAGGAAGCGCTTCTCCACCAGACCGGTGCTGCAGAAGAACGTGGCGCTCAGCGGCATATCGGAGCGCTGCCTGTTCCCTCCCCGGGAGAAGCGCCGCCGGCTGAGCTTCTGCAGCTACTGCCTCCAGGCCCCGGTGCCCGCTGTCCGCCACTGCCTGCTGTGTGAGGCCTCCCTGTGTGACGACCACCTGAGGGTCCACAGCAAGAGCCCCGAGCATGCGCTGTGCGAGCCCAGCCCCTTCAAGAGGCTCCATGCCTGCCCCAGCCACAGGCAGCAGCTGGAGTATTACTGCCCCCAGGAGGCCACCTGCCTGTGCTCCACCTGTGCTGAGGAGCACCGGGGCCACCAGCTGGAGCCACTGCCGGAGGCGGCCAAGAAGAAGAAGGAGAAGCTGAGAAAGCTGCTGGAGAAGCTGAGCTCCGAGCACCGGGCCATCAGGGAGAAGATCCTGGGGCTCAGGCGGCAGGAGGAAGCCCTGGACTATGACGCCAAAGCCGCTTCCAAGTGGGTCCTGTCCCTGCTCCAGGACCTCCGCTGGCAGATAAGTGTCCTGGACAGGGACCTCAATTATGCCATCAAATCGAAGAAAGTGCGGTTGGCCTTCCTCCTGCCCATCGGTGAGAAGCGCCTGGAGGGGCAAAGCAAGGAGGTGTCACGGAGGATGCTCCATATCAGGGACCTGAGAGCCACCAAAGACCCTGTAACTATCCTGACACACTGGAAGATGGACAGTGAGGACCTAGGTGACATTGGGGAGACTATGCGAAACCGTGACGACAGTTCGGCTGATACTGACGATAGTGAGCAAGAGAGTGGGGATAGTGTGCAAGACACCGGAGAGTGCAGGCAAGGTGCTGGGGAGAGTGCACAGGATACTGGAGAGAGCAGGCAAGGTGCTGGGGAGAGTGCACAGGATACTGGAGAGAGCAGGCAAGGTGCTGGGGAGAGTGCACAGGATACTGGAGAGAGCAGGCAAGGTGCTGGGGAGAGTGCACAGGATACTGGAGAGAGCAGACAAGGTGTTGGAGAGAGCGCGCAATACACCGTAGAGAGCAGGCAGGGTGCTGGGGAGAGTGCGCAATACAGTGGAGAGAGCAGGCAAGGTGCTGGGGAGAGTGCACAGGATACTGGAGAGAGCAGACAAGGTGTTGAAGAGAGCGCGCAATACACCGTAGAGAGCAGGCAGGGTGCTGGAGAGAGCAGGCAAGGTGCTGGGGAGAGTGCACAGGTTAGTGGGCAGAGCAGACAAGGTGCTGTGGAGAGTGCACAGGATAGAGGAGAATGTAAAGAACTCTCAACGAGAAAATTTCTAAGGCCAAGAAGAAACGCTGTGATGATACCGCGACACACTGCAGCGCGCAGACAAGGTACTAAAGAGAGTGCAGAAGACTATGAGCAGCTTTATGTAGAGGGAAGTCTGCATGGAGACATCTCTGAGATAATATACTGCAGCTTATCAGACATGTTGCTCTGGGTGACCAGCTGGTTCTCTCTGGGAGCTCCGGCCAAGATCCTGCTGGACAGGGACACGGCCTCCAACAACATCCGTCTGTCCCCGCACCTGAAATTTGCTTGCTGTGTGGAGGAGAATGGGTACAGACCTCCCGCCCCGGGCCGCTTCCAGAGCCACCAAGTTCTAAGCTACATAAGCTTTACTTCAGGACGCCATTACTGGGACGTGGGGATCGGCAGTCAAGGAAACTGGAAGGTTGGCGTCTGTTACCCCAGTATAGAGCGCAGCGGGGATCGCTCCTACATCGGGAATAATGACCGATCCTGGTGTTTGTGTGACATGAGTGGTGACCAGATCTCCGTCATGCATAATGGAGAACAGATCCATCTACCAATGAAGATCCGCCCCAACACCATCCGTGTCTGGCTGGACTATGAGGCTGGCCGCTTGGCCTTCTATGATCTGGGTGAAGAGGACAGACATCTGTACACATTCAGCACCACTTTCACCGAGCCGCTGTATGCCGCCTTTTATATAGGGGTAGGGTGGTACCTGAATAATTGGTTAAGTATTAACAACTAGACTGTGACCGGGAGACCACCGCAGAGACTGTGACCGGGAGACCACCATACAGACAGGAAGTAGGAGGAGATACCTGGTGGAGACGTCGGGTTATGATTGTATTTCCCATCTGCTCATCCGCTGGTATGGCGGACGTTGTGCTGCTGTAGACTCTCAGGTTCTGTTTTTCCTTTAGCCCAATAATAAAGTGAAGCGTTGTGGATCGGAGTCTGCTGGATATGACGGACAGATGAGCCCTATAGCAGGGGTCCTTATATGCCTGGCTGTGTATAGCATCGGTTACATTAGGATATATAGTGATATTCCAGTGATCCGGCATTCCGAACTATCAGGATGTGATCAGTGTTGGGTCTATAGCCAGGCCCATATGTTCTCCAGCCTCACAGCAACCAGCAGTGCTGGAGCATCACTCATTACCTGGTATATACCGTATACTGCAGGGGCCAGACCCAGACTAATGGAATGTCGCTATATGATGTGATAGGAAGCAATGCATGTATCATTTTTGAATCAGATCACTTTTTTTATTGAATTTTTCAACAAATACACAAGATAAAACATTATACAAAAGAAATGCAAATTCCTATGCAATTCCATCAAGATACTGTGTACACAGAGGACGGTGGTATATACACTACAGAGCGACATTGACCGTTCAGATGATGTTATACAAAGACACATGGTGATAAGCAGAGGTGTTATATACAGTACAGGTACATGGTGATATACTGGGGTGTTATATACAGTACAGGTACATGGTGATATACAAGGGTGTTATATACAGTATATCTGGGTGTACTTGTAGATAATAAACTACAGAACAGCACACAATGTCAGTCAGCTGCTTCTAAGGCCGGCAGGATATTGTCATGCATTAAAACAGGCCTGGACTCTCGGGACAGGGATATAATATTACCGCTTTATAAAGCTTTGGTGCGGCCCCATCTGGAGTATGCTGTCCAGTTTTGGAACCCGATTCATAAAAAAGGACGTTCTAGAGCTGGAGAGGGTACAAAGACGTGCAACTAAACTAATAAGGGGAATGGAGCATCTTAGTTATGAGGAGAGATTAAAAGAATTACATTTGTTTAGTCTGGAGAAGAGACGTATAAGGGGAGATATGATTAACTTATTTAAATATATAAATGGCCCCTACAAGAAATATGGGGAAAAGATGTTCCAGGTAAAACCCCCTCAAAGGACAAGAGGGCACTGCCTCCGCCTGGAGAAAAAAAGGTTCAATCTCCGCAGGCGACAAGTCTTCTTTACCATGAGAACTGTGATCTGTGGAACAGTCTACCACAGGATCTGGTCACAGCAAAAACAGTAGAGGGCTTCAAAACAGGGCTTGACAAGTTCTTAGACCAAAATAATATAGATGCATATGTATAGAACCTATCACCCCTTCCCTGTATCCATCCCCTCCTTGGTTGAACTTGATGGACATGTGTCTTTTTTCAACCGTATTAACTATGTAACTATGTAACAGTACAGGTACATGGTGATATACAGGGGTGTTATATACAGTACAGGTACATGGTGATATACAGGGGTGTTATACACAGTACAGGTACATGGTGATATACAGGGGTGTTATATACAGTACATGGTGATATACAGAGGTGTTATACACAGTACAAGTACATGGTGATATACAGGGGTGTTATACACAGTACAGGTACATGGTGATATACAGGGGTGTTATATACAGTACATGGTGATATACAGAGGTGTTATACACAGTACAAGTACATGGTGATATACAGGGGTGTTATATACAGTACAGGTACATGGTGATATACAGGGGTGTTATATACAGTACATGGTGATATACAGAGGTGTTATACACAGTACAAGTACATGGTGATATACAGGGGTGTTATATACAGTACAGGTACATGGTGATATACAGGGGTGTTATACACAGTACAGGTACATGGTGATATACAGGGGTGTTATATACAGTACATGGTGATATACAGAGGTGTTATACACAGTACAAGTACATGGTGATATACAGGGGTGTTATATACAGTACAGGTACATGGTGATATACAGGGGTGTTATATACAGTACATGGTGATATACAGAGGTGTTATACACAGTACAAGTACATGGTGATATATAGGGGTGTTATATACAGTACAGGTACATGGTGATATACAGGGGTGTTATATACAGTACAGGTACATGGTGATTTACAGGGGTGTTGTATACAGTACATGGTGATATACAGGGGTGTTATACACAGTACAGGTACATGGTGATACAGGGGTGTTATATACAGTACATGGTGATATACAGGGGTGTTATTTACAGTACATGGTAAAATACAGAGGTGTTATATACAATACAGGTACATGGTAATATACAGTGGTGTTATACACAGTACATTTACATGGTAATATACAGGGGTGTTATATACAGTACATGGTGATATACAGGGGTGTTATATACAGTACATGTTAATATACAGGGGTGTTATATACAGTACATGGTGATATACAGGGGTGTTATACACAGTACATGGTGATATACAGGGGTGTTATACACAGTGCATGTACATGGTAATATACAGGGTTGTTATACACAGTACATGTACATAGTAATATACAGGGGTGTTATATACAGTACATGGTGATATACAGGGGTGTTATACACAGTGCATGTACATGGTAATATACAGGGTTGTTATACACAGTACAGGTACATGGTGATATACAGGGGTGTCATATACAGTACAGATACATGGTGATGTACAGGGGTGTTATATACTGTACATGGTGATATACAGGGGTGTTATACACAGTACAGGTACATGGTGATATACAGGGGTGTTATATACAGGTAGATGGTGATATACAGGGGTGTTATACACAGTACAGGTACATGGTGATATACAGGGGTGTTATATACAGTACATGGTGATATACAGGGGTATTATACACAGTACAGGTACATGGTGATATACAGGGGTGTTATATACAGGACATGGGGATATACAGGGGTGTTATACACAGTACATGTTAATATACAGGGGTGTTATATACAGTACATGGTGATATACAGGGGTGTTATATACAGTACATGGTAATATACAGGGTTGTTATACACAGTACAGGTACATGGTGATATACAGGGTTGTTATATACAGTACAGGTACATGGTGATATACAGGGGTGTTATATACTGTACATGGTGATATACAGGGGTGTTATACACAGTACAGGTACATGTTGATATACAGGGGTGTTATATACAGGACATGGTGATATACAGGGGTGTTATACACAGTACAGGACATGGTAATATACAGGGGTGTTATACACAGTACAGGTACATGGTGATATACAGGGGTGTTATACACAGTACAGGTACATGGTAATATACAGGGGTGTTATATACAGGTAGATGGTGATATACAGGGGTGTTATACACAGTACAGGTACATGGTGATATACAGGGGTGTTATATACAGGACATGGTGATATACAGGGGTGTTATATACAGTACATGGTAATATACAGGGTTGTTATACACAGTACAGGTACATGGTGATATACAGGGTTGTTATATACAGTACAGGTACATGGTGATATACAGGGGTGTTATATACTGTACATGGTGATATACAGGGTTGTTATACACAGTACAGGTACATGGTGATATACAGGGTTGTTATATACAGTACAGGTACATGTTGATATACAGGGGTGTTATATACAGGACATGGTGATATACAGGGGTGTTATACACAGGACATGGTGATATACAGGGGTGTTATACACAGTACAGGACATGGTAATATACAGGGGTGTTATACACAGTACAGGTACATGGTGATATACAGGGGTGTTATACACAGTACAGGTACATGGTAATATACAGGGGTGTTATATACAGGTAGATGGTGATATACAGGGGTGTTATACACAGTACAGGTACATGGTGATATACAGGGGTGTTATATACAGGACATGGTGATATACAGGGGTGTTATATACAGGACATGGGGATATACAGGGGTGTTATATACAGTACAGGTACATGGTAATATACAGGGGTGTTATATACAGTACAGGTACATGGTGATATACAGGGGTGTTATGCACAGGCCATGGGGATATACAGGGGTGTTATACACAGTACAGGTAC
Organism: Dendropsophus ebraccatus; assembly: GCF_027789765.1. Lineage (NCBI taxonomy): Eukaryota > Metazoa > Chordata > Amphibia > Anura > Hylidae > Dendropsophus > Dendropsophus ebraccatus. The sequence goes on along the minus strand of NC_091467.1, from coordinate 62,724,431 downwards.
ATGTTGATATACAGGGGTGTTATATACATGCCATGGGGATATACAGGGGTGTTATATACAGTACAGGGCATGGTAATATACAGGGGTGTTATATACAGTACAGGACATGGTGACATCCAGGGGTGTTATATACTGTACAGGTACAGGCTGGGTTCACACTACGTATATTTCAGTCAGTATTGTGGTCCTCATATTGCAACCAAAACCAGGAGTGGATTGAAAACACAGAAAGGATCTGTTCACACAATGGTGAAATTGAGTGGATGGCCGCCATATAACAGTAAATAACGGCCATTATTTCAATATAACAGCCGTTGTTTTAAAATAACAGCAAATATTTGCCATTATATGGCGGCCATCCACTCAATTTCAACATTGTGTGAGCAGATCCTTTCTGTGTATTCAATCCACTCCTGGTTTTGGTTGCAATATGAGGACCGCAATACTGACTGAAATATACGTAGTGTGAACCCAGCCACATGGTGATATACAGGGGTGTTATATACAGTACATGTTAATATACAGGGGTGTTATACACAGTACAGGGCATGGTGACATCCAGGGGTGTTATATACAGTACAGGTACATTGTGATATACAGGGGTGTTATTTTCAGTACATGGTAATATACAGGGGTGTTATACACAGTACAGGGCATGGTAATATACAGGGGTGTTATATACAGTACAGGTACATGGTGATATACAGGGGTGTTATATACAGTACAGATACATGGTGATATACAGGGGTGTTATATGCAGTACAGGTACATGGTGATATACAGGGGTGTTATATGCAGTACAGGTACATGGTGATATACAGGGGTGTTATATACAGTACAGATACATGGTGATATACAGGGGTGTTATATGCAGTACAGGTACATGGTGATATACAGGGGTGTTATATACAGTACATGGTCATATACAGGGGTGTTATATACAGTATATGGTGATATACAGGGATGTTATACACAGTACAAGTACATGGTGTTATATACAGTACAGGTACATGGTGATCTACATGGTGTTATATACAGTACAGGTACATGGTGATATACAGGGTGTTATATACAGTACAGGTACATGGTGATATACAGGGGTGTAATACACAGTACAGGTACATGGTGATATACAGGGGTTTTATACACAATACAGGTACATGGTGATATACAGGGTTGTTATACACAGTACTTTTACATGGTAATATACAGGGGTGTTATATACAGTACACAGTGATATACAGGGGTGTTCTATACAGTACATGGTGATATACAGAGGTGTTATACACAGTACAAGTACATGGTGATATACAGGGGTGTTATATACAGTACAGGTACATGGTGATATACAGGGGTGTTATATACAGTACATGGTGATATACAGAGGTGTTATACACAGTACAAGTACATGGTGATATACAGGGGTGTTATATACAGTACAGGTACATGGTGATATACAGGGGTGTTATACACAGTACAGGTACATGGTGATATACAGGGGTGTTATATACAGTACATGGTGATATACAGAGGTGTTATACACAGTACAAGTACATGGTGATATACAGGGGTGTTATATACAGTACAGGTACATGGTGATATACAGGGGTGTTATATACAGTACATGGTGATATACAGAGGTGTTATACACAGTACAAGTACATGGTGATATATAGGGGTGTTATATACAGTACAGGTACATGGTGATATACAGGGGTGTTATATACAGTACAGGTACATGGTGATTTACAGGGGTGTTGTATACAGTACATGGTGATATACAGGGGTGTTATACACAGTACAGGTACATGGTGATACAGGGGTGTTATATACAGTACATGGTGATATACAGGGGTGTTATTTACAGTACATGGTAAAATACAGAGGTGTTATATACAATACAGGTACATGGTAATATACAGTGGTGTTATACACAGTACATTTACATGGTAATATACAGGGGTGTTATATACAGTACATGGTGATATACAGGGGTGTTATATACAGTACATGTTAATATACAGGGGTGTTATATACAGTACATGGTGATATACAGGGGTGTTATACACAGTACATGGTGATATACAGGGGTGTTATACACAGTGCATGTACATGGTAATATACAGGGTTGTTATACACAGTACATGTACATAGTAATATACAGGGGTGTTATATACAGTACATGGTGATATACAGGGGTGTTATACACAGTGCATGTACATGGTAATATACAGGGTTGTTATACACAGTACAGGTACATGGTGATATACAGGGGTGTCATATACAGTACAGATACATGGTGATGTACAGGGGTGTTATATACTGTACATGGTGATATACAGGGGTGTTATACACAGTACAGGTACATGGTGATATACAGGGGTGTTATATACAGGTAGATGGTGATATACAGGGGTGTTATACACAGTACAGGTACATGGTGATATACAGGGGTGTTATATACAGTACATGGTGATATACAGGGGTATTATACACAGTACAGGTACATGGTGATATACAGGGGTGTTATATACAGGACATGGGGATATACAGGGGTGTTATACACAGTACATGTTAATATACAGGGGTGTTATATACAGTACATGGTGATATACAGGGGTGTTATATACAGTACATGGTAATATACAGGGTTGTTATACACAGTACAGGTACATGGTGATATACAGGGTTGTTATATACAGTACAGGTACATGGTGATATACAGGGGTGTTATATACTGTACATGGTGATATACAGGGGTGTTATACACAGTACAGGTACATGTTGATATACAGGGGTGTTATATACAGGACATGGTGATATACAGGGGTGTTATACACAGTACAGGACATGGTAATATACAGGGGTGTTATACACAGTACAGGTACATGGTGATATACAGGGGTGTTATACACAGTACAGGTACATGGTAATATACAGGGGTGTTATATACAGGTAGATGGTGATATACAGGGGTGTTATACACAGTACAGGTACATGGTGATATACAGGGGTGTTATATACAGGACATGGTGATATACAGGGGTGTTATATACAGTACATGGTAATATACAGGGTTGTTATACACAGTACAGGTACATGGTGATATACAGGGTTGTTATATACAGTACAGGTACATGGTGATATACAGGGGTGTTATATACTGTACATGGTGATATACAGGGTTGTTATACACAGTACAGGTACATGGTGATATACAGGGTTGTTATATACAGTACAGGTACATGTTGATATACAGGGGTGTTATATACAGGACATGGTGATATACAGGGGTGTTATACACAGTACAGGACATGGTAATATACAGGGGTGTTATACACAGTACAGGTACATGGTGATATACAGGGGTGTTATACACAGTACAGGTACATGGTAATATACAGGGGTGTTATATACAGGTAGATGGTGATATACAGGGGTGTTATACACAGTACAGGTACATGGTGATATACAGGGGTGTTATATACAGGACATGGTGATATACAGGGGTGTTATATACAGGACATGGGGATATACAGGGGTGTTATATACAGTACAGGTACATGGTAATATACAGGGGTGTTATATACAGTACAGGTACATGGTGATATACAGGGGTGTTATGCACAGGCCATGGGGATATACAGGGGTGTTATACACAGTACAGGTACATGTTGATATACAGGGGTGTTATATACATGCCATGGGGATATACAGGGGTGTTATATACAGTACAGGGCATGGTAATATACAGGGGTGTTATATACAGTACAGGACATGGTGACATCCAGGGGTGTTATATACTGTACAGGTACAGGCTGGGTTCACACTACGTATATTTCAGTCAGTATTGTGGTCCTCATATTGCAACCAAAACCAGGAGTGGATTGAAAACACAGAAAGGATCTGTTCACACAATGGTGAAATTGAGTGGATGGCCGCCATATAACAGTAAATAACGGCCATTATTTCAATATAACAGCCGTTGTTTTAAAATAACAGCAAATATTTGCCATTATATGGCGGCCATCCACTCAATTTCAACATTGTGTGAGCAGATCCTTTCTGTGTATTCAATCCACTCCTGGTTTTGGTTGCAATATGAGGACCGCAATACTGACTGAAATATACGTAGTGTGAACCCAGCCACATGGTGATATACAGGGGTGTTATATACAGTACATGGTAATATACAGGGGTGTTATACACAGTACAGGGCATGGTGACATCCAGGGGTGTTATATACAGTACAGGTACATTGTGATATACAGGGGTGTTATTTTCAGTACATGGTAATATACAGGGGTGTTATACACAGTACAGGGCATGGTAATATACAGGGGTGTTATATACAGTACAGGTACATGGTGATATACAGGGGTGTTATATACAGTACAGATACATGGTGATATACAGGGGTGTTATATGCAGTACAGGTACATGGTGATATACAGGGGTGTTATATGCAGTACAGGTACATGGTGATATACAGGGGTGTTATATACAGTACAGATACATGGTGATATACAGGGGTGTTATATGCAGTACAGGTACATGGTGATATACAGGGGTGTTATATACAGTACATGGTCATATACAGGGGTGTTATATACAGTATATGGTGATATACAGGGATGTTATACACAGTACAAGTACATGGTGTTATATACAGTACAGGTACATGGTGATCTACATGGTGTTATATACAGTACAGGTACATGGTGATATACAGGGTGTTATATACAGTACAGGTACATGGTGATATACAGGGGTGTAATACACAGTACAGGTACATGGTGATATACAGGGGTTTTATACACAATACAGGTACATGGTGATATACAGGGTTGTTATACACAGTACTTTTACATGGTAATATACAGGGGTGTTATATACAGTACACAGTGATATACAGGGGTGTTCTATACAGTACATGGTGATATACAGGGTTGTTATACACAGTACAGGTACATGGTGATATACAGGGTTGTTATACACAGTACTTTTACATGGTAATATACAGGGGTGTTATATACAGTACACAGTGATATACAGGGGTGTTATATACAGTACATGGTGATATACAGGGGTGTTATACACAGTACAGGTACATGTTGATATACAGGGGTGTTATATACAGGACATGGTGATATACAGGGGTGTTATACACAGTACAGGACATGGTAATATACAGGGGTGTTATACACAGTACAGGTACATGGTGATATACAGGGGTGTTATATACAGGTACATGGTGATATACAGGGGTGTTATACACAGTACAGGTACATGGTAATATACAGGGGCGTTATATACAGGTAGATGGTGATATACAGGGGTGTTATACACAGTACAGGTACATGGTGATATACAGGGGTGTTATATACAGGACATGGTGATATACAGGGGTGTTATACACAGTACATGGTGATATACAGGGTTGTTATACACAGTACAGGTACATGGTGATATACAGGGGTGTTATATACAGTACACGGTGATAAACAGGGTTGTTATACACAGTACATGGTGATATACAGGGGTGTTATACACAGTACTTTTACATGGTAATATACAGGGGTGTTATATACAGTACAGGTACATGGTGATATACAGGGGTGTTATACAAAGTACAGGTATATGGTGATATACAGGGGTGTTATAACGGATTAATCCGGCATTGCTATATACGTTTAAGTGTGTATATCACACGGGATATTGTTATACACGGTACAGGTACGGGTGGCGTTATACGGGGGACAGCTGTAGGCCACATGATCACATTTGACGTCACAGGACCGCCCATTGCAGTTGGCAGCACTCCTATAAATAGAGCCTTCATGTCCCAGGTGATTGACATTTCAGTCTTCCAATCACTTGCCACCTGCTGACCCACATTGAACAACACGCTCTACCACTGGTTCATTAGGAGCCAATCGTAATCCGGTAATCGTCCAGTCTTGTGACGTCACTATACAGCCTCCTGAAGTGACAGTCCCCTTTACCTATAGCAGCCCGCTGTCTCCGAATCCTCGCTTCTCCATTGGTTGGAATGTTTTATCGTTCCCGCCCCCTGCTCTTAGAATGGCGGAGACTCCATATAAATAATCTACCTGACAGGAGACGAGCTGAAGTCAAGTACGTCGCTCGGAGAGGGGCAGGATCCTGGCTACGGAGCCCCGGACGGCGGTGTCAGCTCGGTAAGGGCCGCACTGCACGCCGCAGACTGAGGGGCAGACCGCTGTGCGGGACGGGGCGAGCCCGAGAGCTGCTGACAGGGCCCGGTGTGACGTATAGGCCGGGCAGGGGGGCCTGGGCTACGCGGAGGGCTGGGGCGCCCCGCTGTGCGGTGTGTGTGACCGTGAGGGGCCCTGCGGGAGGGTGCTGTGTGTGCGGCGGAGAGGGGCCCCGGCTGTGACGTAGATGCGCGGTTTGTTTTCTACCTGAGGTGACTGACGGGCGCGATATGTGAGCGACATATTAATGAGCTGTCCGTGTCTCTGTGACAAGCAGGGGCCCCGGGGTGACAGCAAGGGCCCTGGGCAGCTAGGTAAGTGACGGGGGCCTGGATGTAGAAGCTAGGGGCCCATATGTGACTGACAGGGGCCTGGCTGTAACCCGTAGGGGCCCATATGTGACTGACAGGGGCCTGGATGTAACCCGTAGGGGCCCATATGTGACTGACAGGGGCCTGGATGTAACCCGTAGGGGCCCATATGTGACTGACAGGGGCCTGGATGTAACCCGTAGGGGCCCATATGTGACTGACAGGGGCCTGGATGTAACCCGTAGGGGCCCATATGTGACTGACAGGGGCCTGGATGTAACCCGTAGGGGCCCATATGTGACTGACAGGGGCCTGGATGTAACCCGTAGGGGCCCATATGTGACTGACAGGGGCCTGGATGTAACCCGTAGGGGCCCATATGTGACTGACAGGGGCCTGGCTGTAACCCGTAGGGGCCCATATGTGACTGACAGGGGCCTGGATGTAACCCGTAGGGGCCCATATGTGACTGACAGGGGCCTGGATGTAACCCGTAGGGGCCCATATGTGACTGACAGGGGCCTGGATGTAGAATCTAGGGGCCCATATGTGACTGACGGGGGCCTGGATGTAACCCGTAGGGGCCCATATGTGACTGACAGGGGCTTGGCTGTAACCCGTAGGGGCCCATATGTGACTGGCAGGGGCCTGGATGTAACCCGTAGGGGCCCATATGTGACTGACAGGGGCCTGGATGTAGAATCTAGGGGCCCATATGTGACTGACAGGGGCCTGGATGTAGAAGCTAGGGGCCCATATGTGACTGACAGGGGCCTGGCTGTAACCCGTAGGGGCCCATATGTGACTGACAGGGGCCTGGCTGTAACCCGTAGGGGCCCATATGTGACTGACAGGGGCCTGGATGTAACCCGTAGGGGCCCATATGTGACTGACAGGGGCCTGGCTGTAACCCGTAGGGGCCCATATGTGACTGACAGGGGCCTGGCTGTAACCCGTAGGGGCCCATATGTGACTGACAGGGGCCTGGATGTAACCCGTAGGGGCCCATATGTGACTGACAGGGGCCTGGCTGTAACCCGTAGGGGCCCATATGTGACTGACAGGGGCCTGGCTGTAACCCGTAGGGGCCCATATGTGACTGACAGGGGCCTGGCTGTAACCCGTAGGGGCCCATATGTGACTGACAGGGGCCTGGCTGTAACCCGTAGGGGCCCATATGTGACTGACAGGGGCCTGGCTGTAACCCGTAGGGGCCCATATGTGACTGACAGGGGCCTGGCTGTAACCCGTAGGGGCCCATATGTGACTGACAGGGGCTTGGCTGTAACCCGTAGGGGCCCATATGTGACTGACAGGGGCCTGGCTGTAACCCGTAGGGGCCCATATGTGACTGACAGGGGCCTGGCTGTAACCCGTAGGGGCCCATATGTGACTGACAGGGGCCTGGCTGTAACCCGTAGGGGCCCATATGTGACTGACAGGGGCCTGGCTGTAACCCGTAGGGGCCCATATGTGACTGACAGGGGCCTGGCTGTAGAATCTAGGGGCCCATATGTGACTGACAGGGGCCTGGCTGTAGAATCTAGGGGCCCATATGTGACTGACAGGGGCCTGGCTGTAGAAGCTAGGGGCCCATATGTGACTGGCAGGGGCCTGGATGTAACCAGTAGGGGCCCATATGTGACTGACAGGGGCCTGGACGTAGAAGCTAGGGGCCCATATGTGACTGACAGGGCCCTGGACGTAGAAGCTAGGGACCCATATGTGACTGACAGGAGCCTTGATGTAACCAGTAGGGGCCCATATGTGACTGGCAGGGGCCTGGATGTAACCAGTAGGGGCCCATATGTGACTGACAGGGGCCTGGATGTAACCAGTAGGGGCCCATATGTGACTGACAGGGGCCTGGACGTAGAAGCTAGGGGCCCATATGTGACTGACAGGGCCCTGGACGTAGAAGCTAGGGACCCATATGTGACTGACAGGGCCCTGGACGTAGAAGCTAGGGACCCATATGTGACTGACAGGAGCCTTGATGTAACCAGTAGGGGCCCATATGTGACTGGCAGGGGCCTGGATGTAACCAGTAGGGGCCCATATGTGACTGACAGGGGCCTGGATGTAGAAGCTAGGGGCCCATATCTGATTGACAGGGGCCTGGATGTAGAAGCTAGGGGCCTATATGTGACTGACAGGGGCCTGGATGTAGCAAGTAGGGGCCTTGAGGTATTGGTTAGGGGCCCATATGTGACTGATGGGGGGCCTGGAGGTAGCAGTAGGCAGCCCATATGTGACTGTTGGCCTTAAATAAGCCAGACTGTTCTGTATAGGATCTGCAGGTGCCTGTATGTGACAGCTTTGTGTATAGTGGTGATGGCTGCTGTGTGAGGATGGCCGCCATATCCCAGATACTGTAATGGTGCTCTAAATGTGCGCATTGGGGTCATGTGACTTGCAGGGATTGTTTTGTGCCTGGTCAGGGCTGTATATAATGTATGGGGTTACCTGCCCCCTCCTGGGGTCACGCAGCCGCCCTGTAGCCTCTGTGCAGTGATCTGGATACATGTGTCCTAAGCTGTCACAAAGCACAATGAACAGTAGGGGGCGTCCTGACAGCTGGAGACTGTCTGCCCCTTTGGCATGAGGGGTAAGGCAGTATACTTTGTGGTAGCATACAGCAGAAGTGTGTGTGTGTGTGTGTATATTTGTAACTTATTTTTTCTTCGTATTATCTCTGCACCATCAGGACTGTGTGTATTTATAGCAGGCTCTCTGATTATTTTGGGTGCAGGGTCTACCTGGTATTTATAACTCACGGTTGACAATTCAGGTTGTCTGATTTCTTTATTTGTCCTGGTTGTCTTTTCATACTTAAAGATTTGCTGGGGCATCTGAAGCCGGGTGGCCGTGGTGTTGCCTACTACTCACATTGTATCACCCTGGCATGGTACACCCCCAGTGTGGCACTGTAGCTTGGTACTAGTGGGCGATTTGTTTGTCTACTTGTTGCATTAGACACTTTGCAGCCAGAGCCTTCCCTGAGCTTACAGGATGTTGTATCAGGTGGTTTAACCCCCCCCCCCCCTTTCCCAATGTTTGTGAACCCGCTTTGGGTGTGTTGCCACCTGCTCTATAATTTGACGTGTCTGACATGTTTTATTAAATACCTTTGCTTGTGTCTTGATCTCTATTCTCCACCCCACCCTTGCTGATCCAAGCAAGTGTTTAAAGGTCGCCTTATACTGTCTCCAAGATTGTGTTACATTGAGTGGGAGGGGACCCGGAGCCCAGGGGCTGTATGGGTATTAGAGCAGGATCTGGCAGAGTTGGAGTTCTCACTCTTTAGGCCCAGTTCTATGCTCCAGCACGTATCTGCAGATCTACAGGCAGATAGGGATACAGCAAGTGGCGGCCAGAGGTCGCGTTCTGCAACTCGCTGAACTCCTCCTTGTCTTGTGATCCAACCTGTTTATACCTAGGAGGCAGCAGCTTGCCTCCAACCAGAGAAACCTCCTAGAAGCTGAGCAAATATTGACCCTGGGAGCTGCGACCAGGGAATTAAATCCACTTCATCTGAACATTGGGATTTGGGGGGAAGCAAATAACTTTATTTTTTTATTTTATTTTTTTTTACACAAATTAAATATCTATTGGTTGTATAAGAGAAAATAGTGCAAATACCTGATACTTTCTTCTTTATATCTTTCAGGAGAAACCAAAGGATTGAATTGTCGCTTCCTCTCTGCCACTTTGAAGCCATCTTTTCCGGTATTAAAACGCTAGACAGATATGCAGCTTGAAATCCAGGTAGCACTGAATTTTATTATATCCTATCTGTATAACAAGCTGCCCCGGAGAAGAGTGAACATCTTTGGTGAAGAGCTTGAGAGACTCTTGAAGAAGAAATATGAAGGACACTGGTATCCAGACAAACCTTACAAGGGTTCGGGGTACCGTTGCATTCACGTCGGGGAGAAGGTTGAACCGGTTATAGAGCAGGCGGCCAATGAAAGTGGGCTGGATATAGAAGACATCCGCAGGAACCTTCCTCAGGACCTTAATGTCTGGATTGATCCCTCAGAAGTTTCCTACCAGATCGGAGAGAAGGGACAAGTCAAAGTTCTCTACGTTGATGATAACAATGAGAACGGAGCAGAGCTGGACAAGGAAATTAAGAACAGTTTTAACCCTGAGGCCCAGGCATTCATGCCAATCACTGACCAAGCGTCTCCAGTGTCCAGCTCGCCGTCACCCCCTTTTGGTGACTCTGCTACTGTAAGCCCAACCTTTATGCCCAGAGCGACTCAGCCTTTAACATTTACGACTGCCACTTTTGCTGCCACTAAGTTTGGATCTACTAAAATGAAGACAAATGCCCGTAATAAGCTGGCTCGGTCCTCCCCAACGCAGTTTGGCTTCAACGTCAATAACTTGTTAAAGCAGAGTGCCATGTCGTCGTCCATGCACTCTGTCTACAGCCTTGGCCTTACCAACCTCCCTCAGAAAACATCTGCCCTTTCCCCCAATGCAAAGGAGTTTATCTTCCCTGCCATTCAAGATCAAGGCAGGTCCAGCATAAACTGCCCCGGAGAAGGCGGCCTGAACCTCGGCCCACTGCCGTACACTAATGCGTTTGACATGTTTGCAGCGTACGGTGGTCTCAATGAGAAGTCTCTTGTGGAAGGATTGAGTTTCAGCCTGAGTAACGTGCAGTATACTAACCAGCAATTCCAGCCAGTTATGGCTAACTAACCAGAAATAGAACTGCTTCTATATCCAAAGTATTGTACAAGCTGCATGATCCCAATGTGATTTCTTTTTCTTTTTTTTTTTTTTTTAAATCCTTTTTTTCGCCCTCAGCTTGTAACCCTTGTACATCCAAGGTTGGTTGCAGAAGCACATAATTTTCTTCTGTTATTTTAAGTTTTCTTTTGTGAAAACTTAACTCTGTGTTCACTACTTTTTTTTTTTTTTTTTAAGGAATATTGCCTCTTACAGTATTTAGAAGCTAATTTTTTTATAGGCTTTGAAATTGTTTTTCTAAAGGGGCGCTTTGGGTATGTATAAGGTATATGCATACACTGCTCCGAAGAAATCCTGCGCGCCCACTTGCCTGAAAGGTGGACGCTGTAAGAAAAAAATAAAAAAATTATATATATATATATATATATATATATATATATATATATATATATATATATATATATATATATATATATATATATATATATATATATATATTAAAATATAAAAAATGATATATTGTCTAAATGTATAAAGGGGAATATGTTTTTCCAGCTCTGTATGTGTTTTATATATAACTATATTTACATTACACATTTCAAGATTTTTACGGATCTGTGATTCCTTCAGCAGCTTTATGTAGAATTTTTCTTTTTCCTTTTTTTGTTTATTTTTTATTTCTGGAATTAAGTCTTCAAGACACCAGTTCAAAAAAAGAAGGAAAAAAAGTTTATTCCTCGCTTTACCTTATTATATAGAGGGATACCTGTAATTTCAGAGTTGTATTTTCTGTTACAAATTCAGATTTTTGCTATATAAGATGGAGAGATGTAATTGTAATTTTTGTATCTAAATTGTGCAATACTTGATAAAAGAAATGTTAAAGTATATTAAGTCAGTGTCTTACATGTTAAGAACTGAAATAGTTTATATTTAGTTTGTATTAAAATTATTTTAAATTAAAGTAATCTTCATTTTGGTACTGATCCCGTCTACTTGATCTGTATATGGGGGTGCGGGTTTTGGTTCCCAGCCTCGGGCCGCAGCATTTCTCCTTGTTTGTGCAGGAAGGGTCAGGTAACACAATAGAACTTGCTGCTGCAGGGCTCTGAATGGATTTGCCTCCATTCATGGGCTTCAGACCAGCGCATCAGCACTCTCTCTGCCTCTATTCGGGATTAATAGCATACAAAGTCCGCTCAATAAAACTGCTGATTTACTTGTTATAAATGAAAGTTTATTTTAGGATTAGAAGGTCGAGCAGAAAATTCCAAAAGTGTGGAATTCTTAATGGTGAAGAACTTCATGTAGATAATCACGGCAGCCTCCTCTCCTTCCCTGAACTTCTAGGTTGGGGTTTGAGCAAATTACTTCAACCCCTTAAATCATGCAGCACTATGTAATGTGGTTTAAAGGAGAAGTCCGGCCAAAACTATTTTTTAATATGTTACTTATGGAAGGTTAGGCAAATTTCAAATGTACATTAATTATGGGAAATGCACATATAGGGCTATTTCACTTAATTTAGTAGATCAGAGAGACTTCAGATTCTCTAAAAAAAAAAAAAGTGACGTCCCGAACCAGGTGTGTAATTCCAATGGAGTGTCCAGCAGGGGGTGCACATACACACATATGTATATGTATATGATTGAATACGTTTATGGAGCATGTGTCCTTGCTCCCCAAAGTATTCCATAAATGTAATCAATACATTTGGATATCCATCACAGTAAGCCTGCCGCTCTGGACTACACTGAACTACTACTCTTATCACCTGCTCATAGCATGAGCAGGTGATGGGAGAGTAGTAGCTGGGTTATATCGCTAGGAGATCGCCGACACTGATGCTGCCGGGCGCAGGAGGAGTCGCTCATCACAGTGCAGCCATCATGCCCCTCCGCTCCCCCCTCCTGCTTCTTCCGGGATCCGGCCAAACTTCAACCCTAGCCCATGGCTGACTCCCCGCCCGGCCGCAGCTCTCCGATTACATATACCGGCTCCCGATGCTTCCTGGTGTCCCCAGCTGGCACGCGTGGTAGAGGGGAAGCACCGGGGGCCGGTATGTGTAATCTGAGAGAGGCGGCCGAGCAGGGAGTCAGCCATGGGATAGGGTTGAAGTTTGGCTGGATCCCGTAAGAAGCAGGAGGGGGGAGCGGAGGGGCATGATGGCTGCACTGTGATGAGCGGCGCCCGGCAGCATCAGCGGCGGCGATCTCATAGCAATATAACCCAGCTACTACTCTCCCATCATGTGATGGGAGTAGTAGTTCAGTGTAGTCCAGAGTGGCGGTGGTTCGGCGGGCTTACTGTGATGGATATCCAAATGTACTGATTGATTATATTTATGGAATACTTTGGGAGCAAGGACATATGCTCCACACAGTATTCAATAAATGTATTCAATCAAAAACACTGTAATACATTTGCATACACATCCATTGTAATTCCAATGGAGTGTCCAGCAGGAGTGCACTATATATAGAAGTCAATGGTACTCATTGACTTCTATATAGTGCGCCCCTTGCTGGACACTCCATTGTAATTACACCCCCGCTTTGTGATGTCATATTTTTTTTTTTTTTTTTTTTTTTTTTAAAGAGAATCTGAAGTTTCCCTGATCTACTAAATTAAGGGAAATGGCCCTATATGTGCATTTCCCATAATTAATGTGCATTAGGAATGTGCCTAACTTCCGTAAGTAATATATTAAATAGCTTTGGCTGGAGTTGTTCTTTAAGGGAATTCAACAAAAAACCCTAAAGTACTGTGCTCTGTTTACTGTGGGATGGGTAAATAGGACTTTTTTTTATGATCCCAACCTCCTGTCCCCTCTGGATTTTTCCTTGATGCCCAGAATACCTGTTTTTAATTTCTGCCTCTCTCTCGAACACACACAGCCTGCTGCAGCCATAGCAAATACATACACACAGCCTGCTGCAGCCATAGCGCATTGAATAAAAGCACACAAGAGAAAACACCACATTGAGGACAGAGGTTATTGCTACACTACTTATGTCTTCTCCTCCTCTATATTACACAGGATATCTTCATATTACACTGCTGCTCATATACAGTCATCCAGCATCCAGGAAGAGAACAGCACAGATCTCCCCCCATACAATGGACTTTTCCAGCTCAGAAACAAACTGCCAAATATAGCCCAGATTACTGATATATGGAGGAAACTAAATGTATGGGAGAAAGGGTTTTTCTAGTTGTTATAAATAAAGGGCTTAGATTGACAGAACACATACTACATTAATGAGGAACATTTATTAAATCCATATGAAAACTCAATAACATTTTGAGTTTTATTTATAAAGCAGGAGTTGGTAAATTTTTTTCCGACCCCAGCTAAAGCGAGCTCCGACTCCACAATCCTGCTAAAAACAGGCTGCATGGAAGTTGCTAATGTCTGTGCAGCTCTTTCTAAACAATTACCAGGCCATGTAATAGGCCCAATAAATGAGCGCTCGTTTACAGTATTAATCGAGCTGTATTGGGTGTCGCCCATCTTTTCTAGATGGGATAGGATACAAATAAACTGATATTGTATCCATTCTTATAGTTAGATGGCAGCCATTGTGTCCCACTGTATGAAGTGTACCACTTTGTATACATATTTACAGTAGTCCTCCATACTACATTTAGAAAACTGTTATTCTGCCATATAGACTCAATTGACTTCAGCCTGGTGGATACATTTAATAATAGCATATATATATATATATATATATACATATATATATATATATATATGCTATTTGCTTCCTGTATGTCAGGCTGAATGTTTCTTCAGGATACAGTGTGTACAGCACCTTATTGTATGTAGCCTTACACTATATGACTTCTCAGAAGATGCGGATAACATAAACTCATCAGAGCGATTTCTTAATTTACATCGCACCTCGCCCACAATATATAGTGTGTGGGTGTCAGCTCCGCACATGAATCATTGTATTTTTAGAGCCTTGATTTCCATTCACTTCATTTAGCGTCCTGACATCAGTACATCAGTATCTACCTGAGACATTCCACATAGAGGGGAGAACGAATACAAACACATGGGGAACCGGCCCCTGTACAAGCACGTCCTCTATATAATCAGACCTCCACCCCACCCCCACCACCCCAATATGACAAGGAGAGGAGCATGATATACTGCAGAGCAAGCCCTTACAGTGAGGAGTACAAAGGAGTAACATAACCACATATGAAGCGTCTGGCCTAAAGGAGGCAGAATAATAGCTACTGTAATAATGCTCTCTACTGTGTGTTCAAGACTATAACTACTATAATACTGCTCCTATATACAAGAATATAACTTCTATAATACTGCCCCCTATATACAAGAATATAACTACTATAATACTGCTCCTATATACAAGAATATAACTACTATAATACTGCTCTTATATACAAGAATATAACTACTATAATACTGCTCCTATATACAAGAATATAACTACTATAATACTGCCTGCTATATACAGGGATATAACTACTATAATAACTTGTGGAGCAGGTCTGAGTTAGCACCAAAGTCTGTGTAGTATCAGCTGTATACCCATGAGCTAGGATCGGTTCATACACAGAATTCTGATGTGTTTTTTATTTGGCCTAGCGGCACTGGTGTCAGCCATAGGTGTGAGGTGCAGCACTCTGTTTCTTCCTTGAACCGCATTTTATTTCTCTCTTTTCTCCGTGTTTTGCACTCCTCCTGGTGAGACCCACATGGCCGCGGTTGGCAGGAGACACCTGGGTGCACATGGTTTTGGTTCCTCCTGTTTTTTCCCATTCTGTTTGCTGCAGCTATGGTGAGTGTAGTTCCTTATCCAGACTTGTGCTGCTTGGGGGCGACCTTCTCCGCCGGCGGTGCTGGCCGGGTTCTGGTGTGGTGTTTTTGGGTCTGGTCCTGTGGCGTGGGGGTCGCAGGGCCGTCCCATGGCCCCCGTTCCCTGGCTGTGCGCGCCTGCGGGGTTGGTGGCCACTGACTGGCACGGTGTGGGCTTGGTGTGGGGACCCATGTGTGTCAGATACCGGCGCGGGGTGCATGGGGCAGTATGGCTTGATCGGTTCATACACAGAATTCTGATGTGTTTTTTATTTGGCCTAGCGGCACTGGTGTCAGCCATAGGTGTGAGGTGCAGCACTCTGTTTCTTCCCTGAACCATAACTACTATAATACTGCTCCTATATACAGGAATATAACTACTATAATACTGCTCCTATATACAAGAATGTATAAAATTTACCTGAAATTTGTATTTCCTGGAGTCCGTAGGCAGCACATACTCATGGGTTAATGGATTCCCGTTGACCCGGACAGAAGAGGGTTAATCTAGCAATTAAACACAAATAGATTAATTCCAAGCATCTGCTGATCACCCTATAAGAGAACTAGAGAGACCACAGGACACTGTATTGTATGCAGCAATAGGATTTATTGGGAGGGTATATTGTGCTGCCTACGGACTCCAGGAAATACAAATTTCAGGTAAATTTTATACTTCCTGGTCGTCCTACGGCAGCACATACTCACGGGATATCAAAAGCAATGATAACAAATAAAGGGGGGGGATTTAGTTTGCGATTGCTCCTTGAAGCACAGTTAAGCCAAAGGCTGACCCCTCTGAGGTTGGGATGTCGAGGCGGTAGTGCTTTACAAACGTTGATGATGAAGACCAGGTTGCAGCCCTGCAGATTTCCTCTAAGGGTAAGTGGCCCCTTTCCGCCCACAAAGTCGCTGTGGATCTGGTAGAGTGCGCTCTCACTGAGAGTGGGCACTGCAATCCCTCTGAAAAATAAGAAAAAGAATAAGATCTCTGATCCATCTTGACAAAGAAGACTTACTTTTCTTTTCGCCCTTCCTAGGGCCTTGAAACTGAACAAACAATGCTTCAGATTTACTGAAGCTTGCTGTTTCTTCCAAGTAGGAGCAGATGGCTCTTTTAACATCTAGGAGAGGCAACATACCATCCTGATCTTCTTTCAACACTGGAAAAATGATTTCCTGATTTAAGTTGGTGGAGGTAGGAACCTTCGGTAGGAAACCTGGCATAGTTCTTAAGATGACTGCCTCTGGTAATAATCTCAAGTAAGGTTCTTTACAGGAGAGGGCGTTCAGTTCACTAATTGTCCTGGCAGAGGTAATCGCCACAAGGAATAAGGTTTTCCACGAAATCCACTTGAGATCGGAGGAAACTGGCTCAAAAGGATCTTCTGTTAGACGCTTAAGGACTATTGACAAGTCCCAGGAAGGAAGAGGATCACGGTAGGTCGGTCTCAGCCTCGCCACTGCTCTGAAGAAGCGGGAAATTAGAGGAACCCTGGAAAACAGACCATTCAGGTAAGCATTTATGGCTGTCAAATGAACCTTTAAAGTGTTGAGTTTAAGGCCTTTTTGTAATCCTTCTTGAAGGAACTGGAGAACCGATGAGACCTCTTCGGCAGATCTTTGATTAGTGGTACACCAGCCAGAGTAGATTCCCCATATCCTTGAATACACCTTTTGGGTGCTGTCTTTCCTAGATGCTAACAAGGTTTGCACCACTTCACTTGAGAGACCTTGCTGCATAAATCTCTCGCGTTCAGGTTCCACGCAGATAGATGTAGATTGGACAGACTCGGATGGAATAGTCCCTCTTGATGTAGATGGTCTCTGCGGAGCGGAAGCTTCCAGTATTCTCCCTTCGATAGTGTTAACGCGAGCGGAAACCATGCCCTCCGGGGCCAGTATGGAAGATTAACAATGGCCCTTGCTCTGTCCTCCCGTATCTTCTTCAGTACCCGAGGTATTAATGGTACTGGAGAAAGGGCTTAGATGAACATTTTCGCCCAACTGATGGTGAGACCGTCCACTGCCACTGGGTGATCTCTCCTGGACAGAGAACAGAACCTTGGTAACTTGGCGTTCTTTTGGGTAGCCATCACATGCAGAGCTGGACAACCCCACTTGCTCACTATCAACTCTAAGACCTATGGGTTCAGCTCCCATTCTCCTGGAAGTATAATTTTGCGGCTCAGAAGATCTGCCTTGGTGTTCAGTACTCCTCTGATATGGACTGCTGATATTGACATCAGCTTGTTCTCTGCCCAAATCATCAGACGTCTGCATTCTCGTTGTAGCGTTGGACTCCCCGTACCCCCTTGCTTGTTCAGATAATAAACACAAGTGATGTTGTCTGATTGAACCTGCACCGGATGATTGTGCAGAAGTTGTCTGAAGTGAATTAATGCCAGTCTGATTGCCCTGAGCTCCTTTAAATTGGACGACATTTTCTTTTCTGATGGGAACCACCTTCTCTGCACCCACTGAGAGCCG
Source organism: Dendropsophus ebraccatus (assembly GCF_027789765.1). Taxonomy (NCBI): domain Eukaryota; kingdom Metazoa; phylum Chordata; class Amphibia; order Anura; family Hylidae; genus Dendropsophus; species Dendropsophus ebraccatus. The sequence goes on along the minus strand of NC_091467.1, from coordinate 62,705,856 downwards.
ACATGGGCACCCCAGGCTGAGCCGGAGGCATCCGTAGTGAGGATCAAAGGAGTTGGAGTTATCAGACTCTTCCCTTGTTGAAGTCTCGTCTTGGCGAGCCACCACCTCAAATCTACTTTCACTTTGGTTGATATTGGGATACAGTAGTCCAGGCTGTCTGGAGATCTCTCCCAATGACTCAGGATATGGCCCATTGGACTGCTTCTATCGCTGTAATCAACATACCCAGGACCCTCATGGCGAACCGAATAGAGCATTCTTGATAGGAACACAGGCTTCTGATTGCTTGTTGTGTTTTAAAGACTCTGTCTGGAGATAGAAACAGACGCATCTGGACGGTATCGATGACGAATCCCAGGTAAGTAATTCTCTGGGTGGGCAGTAGACGGGACTTCTTTTCGTTGATAATGAATCCGTGGTCTTGCAGAACTTACAGAGTCATTTTGAGATGGCGGAGAAGAAGATCTTTCGTGGGAGCTCTCACAAGCCAATCGTCGAGGTAGGGAGTTATGTATACTCCTTGGGTTCTGAGATAAGCGGTGAGCACTACCGCAATCTTGGTGAAGACCCGCGGAGCTGAGGTGATCCCGAATGGGAGACAGGTAAATTGATAGTGGAGTATCTGGCGGTGATGTAGAACTGCCACTCGAAGAAATCTCCTGTGAGATTTTAGTACGTGCAGGTAGGCGTCTTGAAGGTCTATGGTTGCAAGATAATCGTTCCTCTGAATCGCCAAGACTGCCGTCTGAATGGATTCCATCTTGAACCTTTTCTTTAGAAAAAAATTGTTTAAAAAGGTAAGGTCAATTACAAGCCTCCAGTCTCCACTGCTTTTTGGTACGGCAAAAATTGGGGAGTACACTCCTTGGCTTCTTTCTGCGATGGGTACTTCTTCCAGGGCTCCTTTTTGAATAAATTGGTCTAATAAGTGATGTATTACGGTGATTCAACTTCATATCATATTTTTTAAAATAATTTTTGGGTGATATTTTGTATTAATTTGCCATTTTACTATCTATATTTTATAATAACGCTTATAGTTTTTACTATCACCACTAAGCCTAGAACTAAGCTGAGACTTCCTGTTTCTGTGATGATCGGGAGGAGACTGCTGTAAAGCATTACGGCGAAAGGTGGCACCAGTAGATAGAGAAGACAATATCAGCTCAGCCTCCCCCTCCTGTCCTGTGGACAGGCACATTTTCCATTCATGTCAGTGGGGCAGCTCTTGTCTATTGTTGCCTGTGTGGCTTACCGTAAAGCATATCATTAAATGCTGTTAAAAGTTTACTGTACAGGAAGGAAATGCAGAAGAAAGTTACATCCAGAGCAGAACACAGAACACAGTGCTGGACAAAGATTTAGGTATAGAACACTTTGAACACAAATAATTTGTAAAGAGGTTTATTGTTTTATTATGTATAGAAGAATAGTACAGCCCACACTGGAATCCATACCGTGTTTTCCTTATAATAAGACAGTGCCTTATATAAATTTTTGCTCCCAAAGAGGCACTATGTCTTATTTTCGGGGGATGTCTTATTTCTTCCCCCCACCCCCCGGCCTTTCCCGTCTCTCCACCTAGCTCTCCCGGTTTTGACAAGGCAGTCCTAGCAAATTAATATCCTGAGCATGTCCTGGCCGTCCCCGTCCCTGTGACATCATGCCCCGCCCCCGTATGGGCCTTCAAAACAAACCATAAAGGGAACCTGTCACCCCCCGTGCCGGGGTGAAGGCCGCCCGACCCCCCGCTAGAGCCCCGTATACTTACCCCATCTCGCCAAGTCCCGCTCCTGGAGCTGATCCCGGGACAGAGATATCCTTGACGAAAGCCCAGCGCGCGCGCTGCATAGTTGAGTCCGACGCCCATAGAGAATGAATGGAGCCATCATTCTCTATGGGCATCGGACCCATCTCTGCAGCGAGCACGCCGGGCTTCCGACAAGGATATCTTCATCCCGAGTCCGGCCCCAGGAGCCGGACTTGGCGAGATGGGGTAAGTATAAGGGCCCTTTTCCACCGGACGATTATCGTTCAGATTATCGTTAAATCGTTTGATTCTAAATGATAATCGTTCGGTTGAAATGCAGTTAATGATTAACGACCGAACAAGAAATTGTTGATCGCTTTATAAGACCTGGACCTATTTTTATCGTTGCTCGTTCGCAAAACGTTCGCAAATCGTTTGCATTGAATAAGACATTGTTCGGTCAATCGCAGTAGATACGAACGCAATAGCGAAGAAAAAACGTACGCAAATACGATCATAAGTAACGATTACACCATGTAACAATTTTCCAAAAATTTTTTGTTCCCAGTTGTTAAGTGTGTTTTCCTCCTTGTTTGTACCCTAAATGAATAGAAAAAAAGTTATTATTCCCTGTAAACTTTGCTTTTGTGGTCAGCACAATGATATTTTGAAATTGATCTATTTTTAAGGATATTCGCCATATTTCAAGATACTTAAGAAGCTTCTGGAATTGTGAGAACTAGCAAGAAGTTTCTAGAACTGTCCAGAATTATCTGGAACTTTCTGGGACTGTACAGAATTGTAGGTAGCTGTATAGCTACAGTTATATAGGGCCACTATAGCCCTTCTTGAGAGCTGGAGAGCCGGTCTATTCGAGGCTATAGGTATCACCTGTAACCCGAATGAGTGGCGTCTCTTCATAGACAGCTCATGCAAGAGCTTCAAAGGCCAGTGTCAAGATGTTGCTAGGTGCCTTGAAGTATGAGGAGTACGGCTGGGAAGTTATTGGAGATTTCAAAATGGTGTCATTCCTGATGGGCCTCCAAGGTGCTTTTACTAAGTATCCTTGCTTTATTTGCCTTTGGGACAGCCGGGATACTAAAGCGCACTACCACAGGCGGGACTGGCCTCAGCGGACAGAGTTCATTGTGGGGAAGAACTATGTAAAGTGGGAGCCACTGGTGGACCCAGTCAAGGTACTGATGCCACCACTACACATCAAGTTGGGGCTCATAAACAATTTGTCAGGGCTCTAGATAAGGAGTCGACAGCTTTCAATTACCTCCAAGATCTTTTCCTTAAGCTGTCTGAAGCAAAGATCAAAGCTGGTGTCTTCGTCGGACAACAAATCAAGAAGATCATAGAGTGCAGTAATTTTCCCAAGAAGCTGAATAGGAAGAAGAGAGCGGCTTGGAACAGTTTTGTCGCAGTGGTTCGTGGCTTCCTAGACGATCATAAAGATGAAAACTATGTACAACTGGTCCAGACTCTGATAAAGAACTATGCTGCAATGGGCTGTAGGATGTCACTCAAAATCCTTATCCTTGATGCGCATCTTGATAAGTTCAAAGAGACAATATGACGAGAACATGATGGGAGATTATATTTGGGGATTGATTCCTGAATCTGATTTGCAGTATAGTCGTAAATCTTGGAAAAAAACACACTTCTAAACAGTTTTTGGTAATCTGTGTAAGGCTATGTTCACACAACGTTTTTTTCAGCTCCATTTAAAATGACGTTCCTTATTTTGAGTCTAAAATAGCGGACGTCATTTAGCAGCCTGGCCTGGCAATGACGGCTGTTGGTACATTATTCTAGTTTGGGGTTACTAATTGGCCTTTGGGTGTGTCTTAATTGAAAAGCCCATTAAATTTAATAGTAAAAATGGAGAAAAAACGGTGAAAAAAGAAAAACTGTGTGTGAACTACTAATAAAAAACGTCCGCTGTTTGCAAAAGACGTCCGAAAATATTGATCATGTTCATTATTTTGACGTCCCTGGCAAAAATGTCCATTAGTTGATGCACTGTGTGCGTTGGACGTCTGTCTTCCCATTGACTTCAAAGCATTGCCATTGCAGTTAGTTAAATCACGGCAAAAATGGACGTTTTTTTAAATATGAAAATCGGCCGCCTTTTCAAAATTTTTGACGTTGCGCGAACATAGCCATAATTTGCAATGCCTATAGTGTTCTTAGTTTGACTGTATAAATGAGAAGATGCAAAATCGTGTTTCTATAATAAAAATTTTGTTGCCATGGTCACAAAAGCGAAGTTTATGATGAATGTAAGCAATTTTTTATTTGTTTTAGACATAAGCAATAGGAATATAACATTAAAAAACTGGGAACATAGTGAAAACCGAAAAAAATTGCACAATTATTTAGAAGTATAACAAAGTCCTTTATTATGTTATTATGTTATGTTATTGTGTTACATAGTGTTATCGTTCCATGGAAATGAGTGAACGTTTTCAGGTCTTTCACAATAGCGGTCGTTTGAGATCGTTAATCGTTAACGATTATGCTAACGATTATCGCCCGGTGGAATAGGGCCCTAAGGGTCTCCAGCGGGGGTCGGGTGGCCTTCAACCTGGGCACGGGGCGGGGGGGGGGGGTGACAGGTTCCCTATAACTAAATTTAAGAACAGCTGGCAGCATTGGCTGGAGGCTGTATATTCAGCCACTAGATGTCGCTCTCTCCTCCCAGGTACAGGGCCTGGCAGGGACGCCACTCCTGCCCCAGAAGAGCCTGAAGGATGAAGATGGCCGTGTGCTGCTGTGAGCAGGTAATGATGAGCGGCCCACATGAGGGGATTATGGTGAAAGAAGTAAAGCTATATACGTTGGTGTAAGAGGCCAGGAGAATAGTGATCAGAGCTGTGACTGGTATATACTGTATACACAGTTCTGATTAGTCTCTCACACCAATGTATATAGGTCTACCTCCTGCAGTATCATCCCCTCATGTGCGCTCCTCAGTATACCAGCAGTCTCACACCACACTGTATTATACTGGTGGTATAATGAGGGGCCCACATGAGGGGGATTATATACCAGTATATACCAGTCACACCTCACTGTATTATACTGGTGGTATAATGAGGGGCCCACATGAGGGGGATTATATACCAGTATATACCAGTCACACCTCACTGTATTATACTGAGGAGCCCACATGAGGGGGAGGATGCTGAAGGAGATAAAGCTCCAGTCTGCCCCAGTGACCCCCCAGTCTGTCCCAGCTGTGCCCAGTCACCGCCCCAGTCTGCTCCAGTCACCCCCCAGTCTGTCCCAGCTGTCCCCAGTCACTGCTCCAGTCACCCCCCAGTCTCCCCCATCTACCCCCCAGTCTGCTCCAGTCACCCCCAGTCTGCTCCAGTCACCCTCAGTCTTTCTCAGTCTGCTCCAGTCACCCTCAGTCTGCTCCAGTCACCCCCAGTCTGCCCAGCTACCCACTGTCTGTCCCAGCTACCTCCAGTCTGCTCCAGCTACCCCCAGTCTGCTCCAGCCACTCCCAGTCTGCCCCAGTCACCCTCCGTCTGCCCCAGTCACCCTCCGTCTGCCCCAGTCACCCTCAGTCTGCCCCAGTCACTCCCAGTCTGCCCCAGTTTCCCCCAGTCTGCTTAAGTCACCCTCAGTCTACCCCAGTCACCCTCAGTCTGCTCCAGTCACCCCCAGTCTGCCACAGCTACCCCCAGTCTCCCCCCAGTCTGCTCCAGTCACCCCCAGTCTTTCCCAGTCTGCCCCAGTTTCCCCCAGTCACCCCCAGTCTGCCCCAGCTACCAATTTTTCAAGGTTTTGTGGGGCCCCATGACTCCTAGCTACACCCCTCATGTGTTCCTGTACTACTACTACACCCCTCATCTATTCCTGTACTACTATTACACCCCTCATCTTAGGGCTGGGCAGTATACCGTGAAAATACTGATACCGTCCCTGGCGTTGGTTAACCGACCTCAACTTCGCCAGGAAGGTATCTAAGGTATTTTCACCCGCCCCAGGACACTGACAGGTCAGGCTCCCCTTCCGGTCTCTCTCACACGGAGCTCCTCGGTCTCTTCGCTTTTATAACAGCATGCAGTGCTGCCCCAGTCACCCTCAGTCTGCCCCAGTCACCCTCCGTCTGCCCCAGTCACCCTCCGTCTGCCCCAGTCACCCTCCGTCTGCCCCAGTCACCCTCCGTCTTTCCCAGTCATCCTCAGTCTGCTCCAGTCACTCTCAGTCTGCCCCAGTTTCCCCCAGTCTGCTTAAGTCACCCTCAGTCTACGCCAGTCACCCTCAGTCTGCTCCAGTCACCTCCAGTCTGCCACAGCTACCCCCAGTCTCCCCCAGTCTGCTCCAGTCACCCCCAGTCTGCCCCAGTTACCAATTTTTCAAGGTTTTGTGGGGCCCCATGACTCCTAGCTACACCCCTCATGTGTTCCTGTACTACTACTACACCCCTCATCTATTCCTGTACTACTATTACACCCCTCATCTTAGGGCTGGGAGGTAAACCGTGAAAATACTGATACCGTCCCTGGCGTCGGTGAACCAACCTCAACTTCGCCAGGACAGTATCTGCGGTATTTTCACCCGCCCCAGGACACTGACAGGTCAGGCTCCCCTTCTGGTCTCTCTCACACGGAGCTTCTAGGTCTCATAACTTCTATAACAGCATGCAGTGCTGGGGGTCCCGGGCCGCGCTCCTTTGCCTCCATCCTGTCACAGCGCGTCAATTTTGTCCCCCCGCCCCGATCTTGCCGCTCTAGCCGGCCGGTCTCCACTTATAATAGAGTCAGAGCACGGCTAGCAGGGTGACGTCACAGAGCGGGGACCGCAAGCGGCCTTCGGACACTGGTCCGCGTCCAAGATCTCCTGCTCCGAGACGTGATGCGGGGATCGGTGGCGAACCGAGCACTGACACCAACAGGTGCCGTGCTGAGGCTGGGGAGGGGGCTGGCACAGTTATAGGGAGAGGTCCCCGAGTGCCGCTGCGGGGGTGCCAGAGGCTGGGGGTAGAGGGGTGTGAAGCTATCACATGACCTTCTAGGGATAGCACTGACAATTAGCAGGATCTGGAGCTTTGCTTACATGGGATCAGACCCCCTGTGATTTGTCACTTCATTGTACTCTTGTGATCAGCTGACTCATAAAGGCTCTGATCACACCTGTGTCCAAGTTTTCATTGAAAACAGTGCAGGATCCATCCACACATGAACACCACCTGCACCACACAACAGGAGCTGTATATAGAGGTATACAGCTATGTACACACTACAGGACATGTGTATACAGGTATACAGCTATATAAATCCTACAAATATTGTGCATACCAATAAGTATTCTGTAAGTCCAAAAGTAATAAATATTAATTCCTTTATTCAAAAAACATAATGGGACATACACTATTAAAAATGGTAAGACATGCAGAAAATGGCACAGGTAAACCACAGATCACACCTGGACAAGATAATATCAGAAAAACCTGGGTCAACAGCTACACTAGATACATGTAAAGTGCATGTGCAAAAGATATATACCAAATACAATCACTAGAGTGTAGTCTGAGTATGTAAACATAAAGAATGCCCAGCTTCCGAAAGTGCAAATAGCAAAGTGCTCAGTATACCTATTGTCTGGTGGTCTATAGTGGCTCCCTCTCCCCAACGCACGTTTCGCGAGGCAGCTTGATCACGGGGCTATGTACACACTACAGGACGTGTATGTAGAGGTATACAGCTATGTACACACTACAGGACATGTGTATACAGGTATACAGCTATGTACACACTACAGGACGTGCATATAGACGTATACAGCTATGTACTACATAGCTGTATACCTCTATATACATGTCCTGTAGTGTGTACATAGCTGTATACCTGTATGTACATGCCCTATAGTGTGTACATAGCTGTATACCTGTATGTACATGCCCTATAGTGTGTACATAGCTGTATACCTGTATACACATGTCCTGTAGTGTGTACATAGCTGTATACCTGTATATACACGTCCTGTAGTGTGTACATAGCTGTATACCTCTATATACACGTCCTGTAGTGTGTAAATAGCTGTATACCTGTATACACATGTCCTGTAATGGCTGTATACCTGATTATACACGTCCACCCTAATAATGACAAATAATAATGACTATAGAGTATAGAGGCCCGGCCTTGTTGTTGCTGCTCAGTGAGTTCCTTTTTTATTTTAGGATAGTTGGTAGGCTAGTTACAGTGTCTTATTTTAGGAGGATGCGGGGAAACATGGTAGTAATGCCATTAATGGATGGGTTTGTGACCCACCAGGGATGTCATGTGACCCCGCGCGGATGTTGTGTGACTCTTAAAGGGGTAGTGAGGCGCTCAGCAATTATTCACAGAATAACACACATTACAAAGTTATACAACTTTGTAATGTATGTTATGTCTGTGAATCGCCCCCTTCCCGTGTCCCATCACCCCCACCCGTGTACCCGGAAGTGTGGTGCGCTATACATACCTGATCCGTGTCGACCGACCCCGTCCTCCATCTTCTTCAAAGATGTCATCTTCGGGAGACCGGCCGGCCGACCCGCTCCTGCCGGCCCACCTCTGCAGCGTCATCAGCTGCTCAGCCGCGATTGGTTGAGCACAGTTATGCTCAACCAATTGCGGCTGAGCAGCTGATGACGCTGCAGAGGGGGGCCGGCATGCAGGACGGCTGCAGCAAGTCGGCTGGCTCCCGAAGATTGCATCGACAGAAGATGGTGGTCGACGCGCGTCAGGTATGTATATCGCACCACACTTCCGGGTACACGTGCGGGGGTGGGGGGACACGGGAAGGGGGCGATTCACAGACATAACATACATTACAAAGTTGTATAACTTTGTAATGTGTGTTATCCTGTGAATAATTGCTGAGCGCCGCACTACCCCTTTAATATTAAGTTAACACTCATCACTTGTAGGATGTGGGCTGTAGATTACTGAGCAGGTACCTGCTGTAGCCCCATCATGTCTGTCAGCACTTGTGGAGCAGCATATCTCCCATGCTTCTTACTCCCCCCTTTACATGTAGAGGTCGACATGACTGTCCATAGTGCAAATATGTGCACATGGGAGTACACACCCAATACAATGTATATAGACTGTTCACATGCTGCACATTCCCTGTACAGTGTGACTGCCCACAAAGACAACAGTGACTGCACTCTGACACTCGCCTTGTACCAGAGGTTATAGGAGGAATAAAACCAAATCAACTGGCTGGCAGGAGGAGTCCATAAGCAGGGTTGGTGTCAGTTCACACTATGTGCAGTTTTGATGCACATTTAGAGAAATATTGTGATAAGGAGAAAGTGATTTGGCTTGTTATGTAGAGTGTTTAGTGGAGAGTTAAAGGGGTACTCCAGCGGGAAAAATAATTCTTTCAAATGAACTGGTGCCAGAGATTTGTGATTTTTTTCTATTTAAAAATCTCCAGTCTCCCAGTACTTATCAGTTGCTGTATGTCCTGCAGGAAGTGATGTATTCTTTCCAGTCCAACAGCCACCTCTGTCCATGTCAGGAACTGTCCAGTGCAGGAGAGGTTTTCTATGGGGATTTGCTACTGCTCTGGACAGTTCCTGTCATGGACAGAGGTGGCAGCAGAGAGCACTGTGTCAGACTGGAAAGACTTGAGGTTTTTAAAGTGACTCTGTACCCACAATCTGACACCCAACCCCCCCCCCCCCTCCAAACCGCTTGTACATTCAGATAGCTGCTTGTAATCCAAGATCTGTCCTGGGGTCCGTTCAGCAGGTAATGCAGTTATTGTGCTAAAAAACAACTTTTAAACTGGCAGCCCCATGCCCAACGGCCGGGGCTTAGATTGTGTATGCATTAGGCTGGCACCACCTCTATGGCCCTCCTATCGTCCAGAACGGCTGGTAATCAACCAAGTATGGCCAGTAATCGCTTTGTGTAATAGTACCCCTAGTGAATAGTGATGCTGCAGCCACAAAAAAAAAATCACTCCTTGATGGATTATTGGTCTCTGGTCACAAGCCCCATGTGACTTGCCTCCATGCTATTTTGTTTATCCAGCAAAAATATTTTTCTATCAAATCAACTAGTTTCAGAAAGTTATATAGATTTGTAATTTACTTCTATTTAAAAATTCCAAGTCTTCCCATACTTATCTGATGCTGTATGTCCTGCAGGAAATGTTGTTTTCTTTTCAGTCTGACACAGTGCTCTCTGCTGACATCTCTTTCCAAGACAGGAACTGTCCAGAGCAGGAGAGGTTTTCTATAGGAATTTGCTGCTGATCTGGACAGTTCCTCTCTCTGACAGAGGTGGCAGCAGAGAGCACTTTCTGAAACCAGTTGATTTAAAAGAAAAAGATTTTCGCTGGATAACCCCTTTAACATCCAGGTTGCAACTGTAATACAGTTGTGGGACAGCAAGTCGCAGACTAGTCGTACAAAATATTTTGGATGAGACTTGCTGTTGTATGACCCAAAGCTCCAGCCTTTAGTGCCCACATATGTACTTTCTTTTTTTGTAAGCATTGTAAAAGCCATATACATAGCTGCTTGTTGCATATATTTGTGACACCACTATCAGCTGAAATACTTGTTGCTGGTATCTGACATATTCCGGTAATGTACTGTGAACCCAGCCTTGGCTAAACATTAAAGGGGAACTCCGGATAAGAAAAACTTGTTTTCTATTAAAAGTTATATAGATGTGTCTATACATTGTATTACTGTATCTGTACGGTTCTGCCACGCTGGTAGCTGATAGAAATCCAGGAAGTGAAAAAAAATTGCCCCTGTGTCAATCCACATGGTCTCCTGCTCTTTCTTCTGTCCCCCCTTAGGGTAGCTTCACACGTACCACTGTCTCCATACATTACGGCTCCCGCACCGCTGTCTCCATACATTACCTGGCTCTGGCTGCACGGGGTCCCGGCGTCTTACTCTGCCACCCAGCCAATCAGTGTGTTGCCCAGCCGTAGCCACTGATTGGCTGGGCGGCAGAGCAGGACCCCGTGCAGCCAGAGCCAGGTAATGTATGGAGACAGCGGTGCGGGAGCCGAAGGGGTTAAGGGGGCGGCTGCATTACATACACGCAGCGGTCTTTCAGACCACTGCTTGTATGTAGTGATAGGGGCCTTCCAGGACCTCGGCTCGTAGCAGAAACTCGCAGCAAGTTTTTTGCTGCGAGTCGGTATGTGTGAAGGCACCCTTAGGAGATTAATATTCCAGGCCTCTGTCTCACATTGTGTGTGTCTGCTAGTCTCAGCAGGTGTTTCAACTTTCGTTGATTGTGCAAAAGTCTACAGAGAAATTAGGGCTGTGTTCACACATGTTGAAGTGTCATTGCAGTACTGCAGTATCTGCACAAAAATGATGCAGTAACACAAATAGATAATGCTAAACAGCAGAGAGGATCAGAGCCGGCACTGCCAATCATACCTGCACAAAAAACAAGGCATAAACAGTATATCCCATGTAAGATAATATCGGATAAAGTCCTTTTCGTGGGAATCAACTTCAAAGATAAAAGATGCTTCATCATAATATGTGTGTGGAAAGGGGGGAAAAATATTTAAAAAGTTCTTTGCTTTATTCCAATATCAGCATTACAGGTAGAGAATACAGTGCTGTTCGGGTGAGACCACAATGAAATGATAAAGTACTGCAAATAATTCAGTAACACAATGAAACTGCAATGTGTGAACACAGCCTAGATGTTCTGCAACAGCTTTGGGCGGGAAATAGGCAGGGTGGAGGACTGTGATGAACAGCTGAGGGAAAGCATTGCATTCTGGAACCTGTAGTACTGAGTACATCTGCTCAACCAGGAAATACAGAAACACAAAACAAACCCCCTCAAAACAAATGGATTTTTGGTAGTTTCATAGCTGGCATATATAGGTAAGTATTGTTTTATGCTTCTGCAGAAGTTTCATTTTTTTTTTACCTCTACCCGGAGTTCCCCATTTAACATCAGATGTGCAAACCTGCCCTCGTTCTGGTCACATGTATCAGCCTAGAACACAGAGAGCTGTAACAAACCCTCTGCTGTGATAAGCAGTAGGCGTCTGCACATTCCTCTGTACGAATCACGGGGAGAAGATTCATCACAAAGTTTATTGGAAAGTTGCAAAACTTCTCATTGTGCAGCGCTTGAGCGTCATCCACATAGAGGTTGAAATAGTAGAAGGACGTCTCCCACAGCTGGTGGTGGTGGGGTGGGGTAACATAATTCCCCTCCTCCCCTCTTGTCACAGGAAGGATTTCCATATGGGTGAAGTCGTCCTATAGGCTGTATCACATCTCAGAGTTTTTGGACTAGGGGCGTGGACTTACATTGGCTTAGATACAGTTTCTCTTTCATTTCCTGCACTTCACGTGATGATGGACGACTTTAGAGACGAGCTGCTCTGCTCCATCTGTCTGGATGTTTTTACCATCCCTGTAACCCTGGTGTGTGGACACAACTTCTGCTGGACGTGTGCTGATCAAGTCCTGAAGAGGAAGGTGTCAGGATTCTATATGTGTCCTCAATGCCGGAAAAGATTCCGATCCAGACCCGTCCTGAACAAGAACATAAACCTGAGCAACATTGCCGAGCAGGTGCGACTGGAAGAAAAATGTCCCGTCAGATGCACCTACTGTGACATTGTCATCCGAGCTACCACAACGTGTCTGCAATGTGAGACCTCCATGTGTGAGAGACACCTTCAGTGTCACAACAGGTCGGTGCAACATGACTTGATTGACTGCATTCCTACCCTGGAGGAGAAAAAATGCCCCCTGCATAATAAGATCCGGGGGTATTTCTGTGCAGTGGAGGGCACTTGTATATGTGTGTCCTGCTGCTTGTCCAAAGAGTATCGGGGCCTCCCGGTGGAGCCGCTGAATGAGGCCTATGAGAAGAAGAAAAAGAGACTTAAAAAAATTCTGGAGCTGCTGCACTCCACGATAAAGGAGACCGAAATGAAAATACAGAAACTCAAGAAGAACATACAGAAAGTCCAGGATAAAGCTGAGGATGCTCCATTCCAGGCCGCCATGGCCAGTAAAGAGCAGGTATTACAACATTTTACTAGCCAGCTCCAGGAGCTACATCAGGCAAACTTGAATCGGGAATATAAGATATATCAAATTGAGTATCTGAACCGCAAAGTCGACCCCATCGACTTCTTGGAGGAACTGGTGGTAGATACCAATGATGGTCAGAACACTGAGGAAGATACAGGGATTGTCCAAAGATATCTGCCGAATATAACAGCAAGAGCCAAAAAGTGGTGGTTCCCTGCTCAGAATCCTACAGACATATTACTCAGCATACACACGGCTGCCAATGGTATACAGGTATCCTATGACCGCAAGACTGTCATCTGCTCAGTCATGGCGACCCACCCAGAAAGATCAGACAGGTTCGAACATAACCAGGTATTAAGCGTCAAGAGATTCAACTCAGGGCGCCATTACTGGGATGTGCTGACCAGCCAGCCTGGAGACTGGATGATAGGGGTCTGCTACCTCAGCATGGACAGGAAGGGGAAGAAATCATTCCTGGGATGTAACAGCAAGTCGTGGTGTCTGCGGAGATGCGGCAATGAGTTCTGGCTACAACACAATAATGTCTGTCTGTACTTACCTCACATCACGTCCTGTCACACTGTGAGGGTCTCTCTGGATTACAAGGCCGGACACTTGTCCTTTCATGATATTGGTTCTTCCATCAGACACCTTCACACCTACAGAATCATCTTCATTGAGCCTGTGCGCGCTGCGTTCACCTTATTCAGTGGTTGGCTGCAAATCCGGCGTCCGCCATAGCCTGCTGCTCATACTCCCTGTTTCACGAAGTTTCCGCATAGACACAATGATGCATTTTGTTACCAGGATTATTGTACTGTATTGTCTTTGTCTGCTACATGACTGTACCAATCATGATTGTTACACTTCCTCACTACTGCCACCACTATGATGGTGGTAGTGGTGGTGGTGGTAGTAGTAGTAGTGGGGAAGGACAACACCCATTAGGGATACACCACAGTCAGCCAGAGGGGTTAATCCATCTTCTAGGATATATGACCCGGGGGGAGCCATGTATTACATTATAAGACCTGGGGGGACATTATAGGAGCTGGGGGACCCATACATTATATTATAAGACCTAGGGGACCCATAAATTACATTGTAAGACCTGGGGGCCCATGAATTACATTATAAGACCCGGGGGGACCATGAATTATATGATAAGACCTGGGGGCCCATAAATTACATTATAAGACATGGGGGACCCATACATTACATCATAAGACTGGGGGACCCATACAATACATTGTAAGACCTGAGGGACGTATACATTCTATTATAAGAGCTGGGGGACCCATACATTATATTATGGGAGCTGGGGGGCCGTACATTCTTTTATAGGATTCAGAAGACCAATACATTCTATTATAGCACCCAGGGGACCATTATTACCTTATAAGACCTGGGAACCCATGTATTACATTACAGAGGACCCACCAAAAGTTTTATCTTGCACTATGCACTATAGAGACCCCCGGCCTCAGCTTATCAATGGAGGACACATTGTCTTAACTGTGTGAACACTGTTTAATAAACTCCTGGCACGTGATCAGTGTGTATGATTTCCTGCAGGGGGTGCTCATCTGCCCACCATAGAATGATAGTTGGGGGGGGTTCCCGCAATACCACCAGTTGCCTCTAGATCAGGGATGGGAAACTTTGGGCCTCCAGCTGTTGCAAAGCTACAAACTTACAAGTAAGGTTAAAGGGGAACGGATAAGAAAAACTTGTTTTCTGTTAAAAGTACATTAAAAGTTTTATAGATGTGTCTATACAATGTATTACCGTATCTGTACGGTTCTGCCACACTGGTAGCTGATAGAAATCCAGGAAGTGAAAAAAAATGGCCCCTGTGCAAATCCACATTGTCTCCTGCTCCTTCTGCTATCACCTTAGGAGACAAATCTTCCATGCCTCTGTATCACATTGTGTGTGTTTGCTGAAATCAGGCTGATGATGCAGACAGGGGGCAGGGCGTGATGTCACAGGAGGCGCGGCTGGATCACCCAATCCCCTGAGTGATCCACCATCTCTGAATGGCCAGAAGCAGGTGTTGCACTGATTTCTCTAATTGTGCAGAAGTGTGCAGTGAAATTAGGGCTGTGTTCACACATGTTGGAGTGTCATTGCAGTACTGCAGCGTATTCACAAAAATGTAAACACAGGTAAATGATTCTAAACGGCAGAGAGGATCAGAGCCTTATTGTGGGGCTCAACTTCAAAGATAACAGATGCTTGATCATAATATGTGCGTGGAAATAAAAAGAAAAAAAAAATCTAAAAGTTCTTTACTTTATTCCAATATCAGCGTTACAGGTAGAGAATACAGCGTCCTGTGTGGTGTTACAGGTAGAGAATACAGCGTGCTGTGTGGTGTTACAGGTAGAGAATACAGTGTGCTGTGTGGTGTTACAGGTAGAGAATACAGCGTGCTGTGTGGTTACAGGTAGAGAATACAGCGTGCTGTGTGGTGTTACAGGTAGAGAAAACAGCGTTCTCTGTGGTGTTACAGGTAGAGAATACAGTGCTGTGTGGTGCTACAGGAAGAGAATACAGTGTGCTGTGTGGTGTTACAGGTAGAGAATACAGCGTGCTGTGTGGTGTTACAGGTAGACAATACAGCTTGCTGTGTGGTGTTACAGGTAGAGAATACAGCGTGCTGTGTGGTGTTACAGGTAGAGAATACAGGGTGCTGTGTGGTGTTACAGGTAGAGAATACAGCGTGCTGTGTGGTGTTACAGGTAGAGAATACAGCGTGCTGTGTGGTGTTACAGGTAGAGAAAACAGCGTTCTGTGTGGTGTTACAGGTAGAGAATACAGTGCTGTGTGGTGCTACAGAAAGAGAATACAGTGTGCTGTGTGGTGTTACAGGTAGAGAGTACAGCGTGCTGTGTGGTGTTACAGGTAGAGAATACAGCGTGCTGTGTGGTGTTACAGGTACAGAATACAGCGTGCTGTGAGGTGTTACAGGTAGAGAATACAGTGTGCTGTGTGGTGTTACAGGTAGAGAATACAGTGTGCTGTGTGGTGCTACAGGTAGAGAATACAGTACTGTGTGGTGTTACAGGTAGAGAATACAGCGTGCTGTGTGGTGTTACAGGTAGAGAATACAGCGTGCTGTGTGATGTTACAGATAGAGAATACAGTGTGCTGTGTGGTGTTACAGGTAGAGAATACAGCGTGCTGTGTGGTGTTACAGGTAGAGAATACAGCGTGCTGTGTGGTGTTACAGGTAGAGAATACAGCGTGCTGTGTGGCGTTACAGGTAGAGAATACAGCGTGCTGTGTGGTGTTACAGGTAGAGAATACAGTGTGCTGTGTGGTGTTACAGGTAGAGAATACAGTGTGGTGTTACAGGTAGAGAATACAGTGTGCTGTGTGGTGTTACAGGTAGAGAATACTGTGTGCTGTGTGGTGTTACAGGTAGAGAATACTGTGTGCTGTGTGGTGTTACAGGTAGAGAATACAGTGTGCTGTGTGGTGTTACAGGTAAGGAATACAGTGCTGTGTGGTGTTACAGGTAGAGAATACAGCGTGCTGTGTGGTGTTACAGGTAGAGAATACAGCGTGCTGTGTGGTGTTACAGGTAGAGAATACAGTGTGCTGTGTGGTGTTACAGGTAGAGAATACAGTGTGCTGTGTGGTGTTACAGGTAAGGAATACAGTGCTGTGTGGTGTTACAGGTAGAGAATACAGCGTGCTGTGTGGTGTTACAGGTAGAGAATACAGCGTGCTGTGTGGTGTTACAGGTAGAGAATACAGCGTGCTGTGTGGTGTTACAGGTAGAGAATACAGTGTGGTGTTACAGGTAGAGAATACAGCGTGCTGTGTGGTGTTACAGGTAGAGAATACAGTGTGCTGTGTGGTGTTACAGGTAGAGAATACAGTGTGCTGTGTGGTGTTACAGGTAAGGAATACAGTGCTGTGTGGTGTTACAGGTAGAGAATACAGCGTGCTGTGTGGTGTTACAGGTAGAGAATACAGCGTGCTGTGTGGTGTTACAGGTAGAGAATACAGCGTGCTGTGTGGTGTTACAGGTAGAGAATACAGCGTGCTGTGTGGTGTTACAGGTAGAGAATACAGCGTGCTGTGTGTTGTTACAGGTAGAGAATACAGCGTGCTGTGTGGTGTTACAGGTAGAGAATACAGTGTGCTGTGTGGTGTTACAGGTAAGGAATACAGTGCTGTGTGGTGTTACAGGTAGAGAATACAGCGTGCTGTGTGGTGTTACAGGTAGAGAATACAGCGTGCTGTGTGGTGTTACAGGTAGAGAATACAGTGTGCTGTGTGGTGTTACAGGTAGAGAATACAGTGTGCTGTGTGGTGTTACAGGTAAGGAATACAGTGCTGTGTGGTGTTACAGGTAGAGAATACAGCGTGCTGTGTGGTGTTACAGGTAGAGAATACAGCGTGCTGTGTGGTGTTACAGGTAGAGAATACAGCGTGCTGTGTGGTGTTACAGGTAGAGAATGCAGTGTGGTGTTACAGGTAGAGAATACAGCGTGCTGTGTGTTGTTACAGGTAGAGAATACAGCGTGCTGTGTGGTGTTACAGGTAGAGAATACAGTGTGCTGTGTGGTGTTACAGGTAAGGAATACAGTGCTGTGTGGTGTTACAGGTAGAGGATACAGTGTGCTGTGTGGTGTTACAGGTAGAGAATACAGTGTGCTGTGTGGTGTTACAGGTAGAGAATACAGCGTGCTGTGTGGTGTTACAGGTAGAGAATACAGCGTGCTGTGTGGTGTTACAGGTAGAGAATACAGCGTGCTGTGTGGTGTTACAGATAGAGAATACAGTGTGCTGTGTGGTGTTACAGGTAGAGAATACAGTGTGCTGTGTGGTGTTACAGGTAAGGAATACAGTCCTGTGTGGTGTTACAGGTAGAGAATACAGCGTGCTGTGTGGTGTTACAGGTAGAGAATACAGCGTGCTGTGTGGTGTTACAGGTAGAGAATACAGCGTGCTGTGTGGTGTTACAGGTAGAGAATACAGTGTGGTGTTACAGGTAGAGAATACAGCGTGCTGTGTGTTGTTACAGGTAGAGAATACAGCGTGCTGTGTGTTGTTACAGGTAGAGAATACAGCGTGCTGTGTGGTGTTACAGGTAGAGAATACAGTGTGGTGTTACAGGTAGAGAATACAGCGGGCTGTGTTTTGTTACAGGTAGAGAATACAGTGTGCTGTGTGGTGTTACAGGTAGAGAATACAGTGTGCTGTGTGGTGTTACAGGTAGAGAATACAGCGTGCTGTGTGGTGTTACAGGTAAAGAATACAGTGTGCTGTGTGGTGTTACAGGTAGAGAATACAGCGCTGTGTGGTGTTACAGGTAGAGAATACAGTGTGCTGTGTGGTGTTACAGGTAGAGAATACAGCGCTGTGTGGTGTTACAGGTAGAGAATACAGCGTGCTGTGTGGTGTTACAGGTAGAGAATACAGAGTGCTGTGTGGTGTTACAGGTAGAGAATACAGCGTGCTGTGTGGTGTTACAGGTAGAGAATACAGAGTGCTGTGTGGTGTTACAGGTAGAGAATACAGCGTGCTGTGTGGTGTTACAGGTAGAGAATACAGCGTGCTGTGTGGTGTTACAGGTAGAGAATACAGTGTGCTGTGTGGTGTTACAGGTAGAGAATACAGAGTGCTGTGTGGTGTTACAGGTAGAGAATACAGTGTGCTGTGTGGTGTTACAGCTAAGGAATACAGTGCTGTGTGGGTGTGACCACAATAAAATGATAAAGTACTGCAAATAATTCAGTATCACAATGAAACTGCAATGTGTAAACACAGCCTAGATGTTCTGCAACAGCTTTGGGTGGGGAATAGGCAGGGTGGAGGACTGTGATGAACAGCTGAGGGAAAGCATTGCATTCTGGAACCTGTAGTCCTGTGTACAACTGATAAACCAGGAAGTGCAGAAACACAAAACAGAACATTCCCCCCCCCCCCCCAAAAAAAAAAAAAATAAAAATGGATTTTTGGTAGTTTCAAAACTGGTATTGATAGGTAAGTAATGCTTTATGCTTCTGCAGAAGTTTCATTTTTTTTAACCTTAACGTGTATATAGTGTCTTGTAGTGCGTCCTTAAGGCAGTTAAATATTCCATTTAATCTTGGGTTGTTCCCATCTTGATCCATAAATCCACATGCTCAAGTTCTCAGGCTATTGCTACATGCTACAAGGCTGGCTTCTGGCCTAATATAATATTATTATATGTAATAAGGGCTGGTGGCAGTACTATAAGCCTTGCTGCACCCTTGTGGGCAGGAAGTGACGGTGTAAATCTATACCCAGTTAACCTCCCGTACTCTTGGTAGAGTGCAGGACGTCATACAATGCAGAGTATGAGGTAAGAGGCCTGTGCGCAATAGGGACATTCATCTAGATTAATCTAACCTGCTAATAGTTTCCTTAAATGCCTCTGTCAGTTTTGTCAGGGCCGCCGCCACACACACTC
Source organism: Dendropsophus ebraccatus (assembly GCF_027789765.1). Taxonomy (NCBI): domain Eukaryota; kingdom Metazoa; phylum Chordata; class Amphibia; order Anura; family Hylidae; genus Dendropsophus; species Dendropsophus ebraccatus. Next base: position 62,686,587 of record NC_091467.1, on the reverse strand, counting down.
CCTGTGCCTGCCTTCCGCTGTGCATGCCAGTGCCCATGTGCCGGGCCCAGCGCCACCGTCTTTTCTGCCTTCCCGGGCGCCGTACATGTCTTGGCTTCAGTCTCTTGCTCTCGGCAGGTGCGCGCGTCCCCACCTTCTAGGGCGTGCGCGCAGCGGCTGCTCTGAATTTAAAGGGACTGTGCGTTCCTAATTGGTCAACATGCACAAACACTCCCCTATAAACCCCTTCCCTGATCCTAGTGCTAGAGCCTCTGAATGCTTCCCTTAGCATGTGGTCCCAGCTGCCTGTGATTCCTGCCCATGGTTGTAGCCATTCCTGGTTCCTGGCTGTTACTGCAATTCAGGTTCCAGCCTTAAAGGGGTTATCCAGCGCTATAAAAACATGGCCACTTTCCCCCTACTGTTGTCTCCAGTTTGGGTGGGGGTTTGAAACTCAGTTCCATTGAAGTAAATGGAGCTTAATTGCAAACTGCACCTGAACTGGAGACAACAGTAGGGGGGAAAGTGGCCATGTTTTTGTAGCGCTGGATAACCCCTTTAAGTCCTGCTGTGTTCCAGCCTGCCTACCTACCTGTTTCCAGCTGCACCTCCCCGCTGCCACTAGCAAGCCAAGCCAGGGATAGTGACGTGGGGGTCTCCTGCCTTGTGGTGGGCACTGGTGAAAACCAGCGGCCCCTTAGACTCTGCCACCTGGTGTGGCTTACGTCATGACAAGTGGTGGCACAGCGGATCCTCGGCTCCAGTTGTTACATTGACAGCAGCATTTAAATGGTTAGCACCACCCCCCAGCTGCTGAAAGCGCTGTACAGAGAGCGCTCCGGTTACGAGCACTCTCTGTAACCCTTTAGGGACACCATGACGTATGAGGTAAATGGGTCCTTAAGGGGTTAAAGAACTTTCAAGTAAAGTTACAGGTTGGAAGTTATCCTTGAACTCCTTGTGATTGTATCTTGCACTAACACCTGGCACAAAGGGGGTAATAAGAACATTTCACAAAGTGTGTGTTGCAGCAACCGCTAGCCCTGCATATAACATCCTGCAGACCCCTTGGTCACCACAACAGGGAGCATTCCAATACCATTGGTATTATAAGGGGGACCTTATGTGCACACTTAATAATAGGGAGCAGTCAACTAGCACTGTTAAAGGGGTTATCCAGCGCTACAAAAACATGGCCACTTTCCCCCTACTGTTGTCTCCAGATTGGGTGGGGTTTTGAAACGCAGTTCCATTGAAGTAAATGGAGCTTAATTGCAAACCGCACCTGAACTGGAAACAACAGTAGGGGAAAAGTGGCCATGTTTTTGTAACGCTGGATAACCCCTTTAATAACAGGGACCGCTCTGTCAGTACTATTTATAATAGTGAGCACTCTGTCAGTACTATGTATAATAGTGAGCACTCTGTCAGTACTTTTAAAGGGGTTATCAAGCACTACAAAAACATGGCTACTTTTCCGCCTCTTTTGTCTCCAGTTCAGGTGTGGTTTGCAATTAAGCTTCATTTACTTCAATGGAACTGAGTTCCAAACCCCACCCAAACTGGAGACAAGAGTGGTGCAAAAGTAGCCATGTTTTTGTAGCGCTGGATGACCCCTTTAATAATAGGGAGCACTCTGCTACCACTGTTTTTATTAAGGGGAACTCTACTAACACTATAAATAACAGGATGCACTTTACTAACACTAGTAGAGTATTGTTGTACCATGTTAGCCATAGAAATCAGTAGAATAGAGAAGAAATCAGGTGATACCTTTTGGAGGCTAACTGAGTATATTTGAGTGTAAGCTTTCGAGAGTCTAGCTCCCTTCGTCAGACATGATGTTATACACAACTGAAAAAATCACAGACTTATATACAAACTAGACAGATCTCATCAAAGGATTTTAGAAACTTTAAAACTGACAGACCGAACTGCTTACCTGAGAAGCGACAGCTTCCATCCTAAACATACAAAACAATCTATTATATACAGCCAGGCTATTCGGTACAATCGTATCTGCTCAGAAAAAGCAGACCTGGACCAGCACCTCCTTAGGGTATAAACCCACACACCGTATATGCAGCGTATTTACTGCTGCGATACGCAGCAAATACGCAGCAAACACGCAGGAAATACGCAGCAGATTAGATCTAAATAACTGATCACAGCATCAAATCTGCTGCGTATTTGCTGCGTATACGGTGGGTGGGTTTGTACCCTTAGGGTACAAACACACACGGCATATACGCTGCGTATTTACTGCTGCGATACGCAGCAGATACGCAGCAGGTACGCAGCAGATTAGATCTAAATAACTGAACACAGTATCAAATCTGCTGCGTGTGTTTGTACCCTAAATCTTAGGACTAAATTCCTCCATTTGGGCTACAAACCAAATATGACGGACAAACAGATCAGCCAAGCAGCAGCCATCAACAGGGACACTCTCCTCACATACAAGGAGGCCCAAGATGAAACACGAGTGCCCCTAGTTGTCACCTACAATCAACAGCTGTAAATCCTACGAAAGATTTCTAGGGAACTCCAATCTGTGCTACACAAAGATAGCAGACTAAAAGAAATATTCCCAGTCCCCCCACTGCTTTCATTTTGGCAACCACCAAACCTGCGAAAATCATTGTCAGCAGTGCTCTGAAGGCCCCAACGGATAATGGCACCTCACCCTGCCTACAAAATTGGTGCAAAACCTGCACACATATCCATATCTCTGACAGTGTACCAGTCTCACAGTCACAGGAGGTACACACAATCAAGGGAACATTTTCTTGCAGATCTTCCAATGTGGTGTATCTGATCGTGTGTGTGTGATGCCCCACTACAGGCCTCTATGTGGGGGAAACAGGGCAGAGACTTAGTCAACGTATGAATTCACACCGCTTTACTATTAACAACGGCCGGACAGATCTCCCCGTGGCCGCACATTTCTCTGGAGAGGGACACACAGTAGAAGACCTGCGGGTTACAGTCTTAATGGGACATTTTAAGACACAAAGAGAAAGAAGGGAATGGGAATATAAACTAATGCTCAAATTTAAAACTTTGCAACATGGTCTCAATATCCATGCCAGCTTCATGTCGGCCTATGTGTGACCTGTTCTGGCTATGAAGACCATTAATTGCTATCAGGTCATTAATCTGACAACAATCAGGTAGCACCAAGAGCTTACCATCCTCTTGTCACGCCTCACCAGCTTTAGTTTATTGACCGGTTGTAAATAGCAGACCCTGTGTATATTGCATTTTGTTATTTTTAAAGTTTCTAAAATCATTTGATGAGATCTGTCTAGTTTGTATATAAGTCTGTGATTTTTTCAGTTTTGTATAACATCATGTCTGACAAAGGGAGCTAGACTCTCGAAAGCTTACAATCAAATATACTCAGTTAGCCTCCAAAAGGTATTGCCTGATTTCTTCTCTATTCTACTTTACTAACACTGTAAGGTGGGATATGTACTTGGTAAATATGGTCCACAGCAAGCGAGCCACAGGCTTTATAGCAAGTCTCTGTTTGACGTATGCAGGCAGCCATGATGGTTGGCAGCGAGTGACTAATCGCTCTTTGGGGTAGCCAGGGGAAGTACGCAGGGAGATTCCTTAGTGGTGGGAGGGCTGGGGGCAGGCAGCAGTTCCATTACTTCCTGTGTGCTCTGATATCTTCTTGTCCGGAAGGTGTTACTAATAGTAAACCAGAGCTGCTGTGTCAACAAGGGGCAGGAAGCAGCTGTACTCTGTGCAGAAATGTGTGAGGAGAAACCAGAAGAGTCAGGACTATCTCACTGTGTCCGGGAACTGCTTGATCCAGATCTAAGAGTAGAAGTCTACAAGTAACCCTATGGGCATGGATCTCACAAGATTCTGAAGGGGAGGATGAGATGCCTCCTCTTGGTTGGCAAAAGTCACAGCAAGAAACCACAGGAAGCGAGCACCGGACATGAAGGAGTGGCAAGTGCTGCTTAGTTTCTCTTTCAATCCTTTATTTTTTTAACTATGGCTGATCTACATGCTGAACTCAAATGTACCATATGCCTAGGGATATTTAAGGACCCTGTAACTCTGAGATGTGGCCACAACTTCTGCCGGGAATGTATTAACCAGGCGTTGGATGCTCAGGTGTCAGGAGTCTATACCTGTCCACAATGCCGGAAAAGATTCCGATCCAGACCTGCCCTGAACAAGAACACAAACCTGAGCAACATTGCGGAGCATTTCCACTCTGCGGAAGACACAGTGGAAGATGGCGACACTTGGGTCTTCTGCAACTACTGTGACTTTTCCGTTCCTGCCATTAAAACCTGTCTGCAATGTGAGATCTCCATGTGTGAGAGACATCTGAAACACCATAACAGGTCAGTGCAGCATACATTACTAGACCCCACCGCTTCCCTGGAGGACAGAAGATGTCCTATCCATCAGAGGCTCCGGGGGTATTATTGCACAGTAGATGACACCTGTATCTGTCTGTCCTGCTCCTTGGGCACAGAACACGGGGAACACCAGGTAGAACCAGTGAATGAGGCCTCAGAGAAGAAGAAGGAGAGGCTGAGAAAGCATCTGGAGACAATGAACTCAAAGGGAGAGGAGACCAAGAGAAAAGTCCAAAATCTGCAAGAGGGCAAGAGAAAAGTGCAAGAAAAGGCAGATGTTGTGACTAAGAGAGTCCATGACCGGTTTTTAGAGGTCAGGAGACAGCTGCTAGTCCTTGAGGAAACTCTTATCAATGACATCGCCTTACAGAAAGAACAGAGTTTGCAATCTCTTACTGATGAGATGGAAGAGTTGGAGAGGGAGCAGGAGGACCTACTGAGGAGTAAACATCACCTGGAGGAGTTGTGTCACACCACCGATCCATTTACTGTTCTACAAGACCCGCAGTCTGGTGCCGGAGGCTTGTGTGGTACCATAGAAGGAGAACCAAGTCGTAGATGGTCAGCCGGTGGTCTGGACGTGCGCCTGCTCTCAAAGACATTAGAGGAAGGACTGTGTGACATCATGCAAGGACTGAACACCTGGTTCTACATGCAGAAACCTGCAGATATATTACTGAATGTGAACACCGCTGCTCCTCACCTTCAGGTATCAGTCGACTGGAGGACTGTGAACCATTTCGACCCCAATCAGGACCCCACTGGAAAAGCAGGAAGATTGGAGGGCAATCGGGTCATAAGCACCAGAAGTTTTTCTTCAGGAAGACATTACTGGAAAGTGGAGGCTGGTGACTCTGGGAACTGGGGGGTTGGGGTGTGTTACCCCACTACAGACATTGGAGGAGACCAGTCAGGCCAGTCATGGTGTCTGCAAAGGTGTGACAATGGGCTCATGGTAGAACACAATGGCAAGGTCATCCAGTTACAGTACAGAACGTCCTGCAACAGTGTAAGGGTCTATCTGGATTACACTGCTGGCCGATTGTCCTTTTACGAACTGAGTTCCCCTGTCAGACACTTGTACACGTTCTCCGCTACCTTCACCGAGCCCCTTCACGCTGCTTTCATGGTACATAATAACTGGTTGAGAATCAGTAAATAAGGTGGCACAATACCCAATCCCCTCGGTGCAGAGTAGACGATATGATTATAACATCATATATCTGATGAGCTGTTGTAATATATGGGCACTGTACGGCACTATTCGTTAAGCACTGTATGGTTTCTTAGTATTGCACTATTATCTAGGTACTATATGTCAGGGGACACTGCTATGCGGGTATGGTGTCATTGCTTACATTGATGGCTGTGTGGTATTCATAGAATATGGGGTAAAGATCTTTGTATATATCCTATAATGTTACGTCAGGGATAATTCCGCTGCAGAGCTGCTATATACTTAGGCCCTATACCCCTAGGGTGTCTACATATGGCTAGAAAATACATCCGGCCACACACATAGACAGTAGACTTGGCTGAACCTGTTGATTCTCGCAGGACCAGTAGAACATCTAATATGTATGGACGCCTCCTTTGGCTGACAGCTGTGTCTATGGCTGGCTTTGCTGCCTCTGGTCTGGTGCCATGATGGGACGTAGATGATACATGTCAATTCTTTGGGCGGACGGTGGAATAAGCTTAAGTCTATGGGACAGGTGGAACTTTAAGCGGAGACCGCCGTGCGGACTCTGCTTGAAATTTCTGCCCGAATTTTGTAGTGTGCGCATAACCCATATACAGACAAGCTGCAGAAATGTTCAGCTATGGATAGTATTGCAGTATCCAGCTCCTTTGCTGTTATGTTGGGTTTGCTGCAGCACGGCCCGTGTCAGTCCGTTATTGCCTATCTGCAAAAATGTTACATTTGCACAGTTTCTAATAATGATTGAATTGCGCTGTATTTTTGTGCTATGTTCTTAACTGTTGGTGAAGGGTTTACACAGAAAGATTATCTGCCAAAGATCTGAAGCCAAAGCCAGAAGCAGACTATAAACAGAGATCAGGTCATAAAGGAAAGCCTGAGATTTCTCATTTTTTCACATCCATTCCTGGCTTTGGCTTCAAATCTTTGGCAGATAATCTGTCAGTTAATCTTTCTGTGTAAATGGACCCAAAGAGTTTGGAACATTACAGAAGATTCTAGAGAATTAGTATAATGAGCTGTCCATAGCTTTGCTGGAGCTCAGGGTTTAGAGTCTGAAGATATTACCAGGGGGTAGTGCTAACTGCATGGTTTAACTCTTCAACTGCCAGTAACATCCTGTAACAGCCTCAAGAACTATAACAAATGTCAAGCTTTTGTACCTTTATCCTGAAGATGTTACCTTGTTCAGTAAAGTTACCATTAGCAACTAAGTGTCTTGGCTTCCATCCACACCTACCAACATCCAGGGCCCCTGAGCCTCCATCAGACAGGATACTGTTACCAGGGTGTAGCTCTTGGGGCATTTACTACACCTGTGCTACCCCCTCACCTCTGCACCGGTCTAAAGATGGCCATACACCAAACTGACAGCTGAACGTTCAGCACGGCCAAGCAGACAGGGGTAAACCGCAGCCAAAGAGTTCTCCATGAACAAGGAGTTCATCTGTTGGTGGTCCTTCGGAAAAGCCCCACATACCTACCGCGAGTGAGTGGGGGGCTTGGCTGACTAAAATATAAGGTGTGTGGGGACCTTAAGGGCGTGCGGGTGCCTAAATCCTCGTGTCATCACAGTGACAGGCTGTAGCACACCACAAGACCAAGATAATAGCTTGATCATATCTAAAGCTTAAATGTTAGTCAGGAATAGTCAACTGCTGGAATAAACACCTACACACGTGGGCATTATGAAGGTGGGACTGTGTAATAGTTTACATACTTCCTCTGCCATAGAAAGAGTATAGAGAGGTTTGAAGGGTTTCCAGCAAAAAGAAACCTAAAGAGTGTCGCTTGCTTTGTGTGAAGGCAGTACTGTGTGGAGTGTTGCTGTTTGCTGCCAGTGGGTAGTGCCCTCATTCACAGTACCACTGGCATCAGTGTGCTAAGTGTTGTGGACGCTGGTGGGAATGCACACCACTGGTTGTGAAGTGAGCCTACAGCACTACTGGCAATTAAAGGAGAAGTCCCACCAATTAAAAAGAAAGCCAGGGGGGTGAGGGAAAGTAATAAACAAGTGGAGATGGATGCGGTACTGAATACTCGACTTTGGTCCTCCTTCACATGGGTAAACAAACTGTAGCAGCACTCCAGCCATTCAATGGTCAAAAAAGTGTGGATTTTATTCCAATACAGCAAGCATGATACAACGTTCCGATCCTCTTTCAGCAGGATGGATGGGGAACTGGTAATTGGTTCTGAAGACCCTAAAATGTCATCCCAGAAAAAAAAAACCCTGAGGAATAGGCAGATGGATGAAGCAAATTTTTACATACAACAGTCAGACAGAGCTACTGAACATAGTATATTACTTTTTATGTAGAGGACTGGAGAGATTTCAGGGTCCTGTATAGATCACAAATGAAGTTTGTAAATGTCCTGCACCATATGCAATTTACCTTCAACTAGTCCTGTGGGCGTTCCTCAGGACTGAACTAGTCACAAAACTAGTTACGCTATGGGAGCAGGGCCGTATTTACCACTAGGCACCCGTGGTCCAGTGCCTAGGGCAGCAGCAGCTGTTAATACGGCCCTGTATGGGAGCGTCGGTGCCCAGGTACCATCAACAATCTGGGCATGAGAGTTTGCTGCAATGCCTTGTGGTGTATTAATGGGTGGAGAGAACATCATCAATGTTAGGGATTTTGAGAATTCAGTCCACAGGAGTAATTAGAACAGTCTTTATTACAAGACATGTTTCGGGATACCAAAACAAAGACAAAGAGAGGTCTGGTGTCCTGAAACGCGTTGTTTCTGAGACTTGGAATAAAGACCTTCTAACTACTCCTGCGGACTCACTGAATTCTCAGAATCCCTAACATCAATGATGCTCTCTTGACCCATAGATACACCCCAGATCACTACACCAATCTTTATATCCCTGTGAGAGTTTCTTTTGCCCTGGATTTTACCTTATAATTTTTCCTTTGGTATGAATGGCTGATTGTTCCCTCTGGTTTTTTTTTGTCATCCTTCCCATATACATAACCAAGCCAAAACTGATCCGGAGCTGTGATATAGTCAGTGACAGTGTGTTGTGTCTCTATGCAGTTATACCACACTGAGCTTCAGTCCTCTTCATCTATCTGTCCTTTCTGTCGTCCATGGTCCGACTCATCCAGGCTCCCCAGCTCTCTATCATTTGCCTGCAGTGTTTGGTGGCCCTCCTGCCCTTTACATATTGTATAATATCAATGACAGAAACCTACGTCTCAGCTACCTTTTCAGAGAAACATATACTCTGTGTAGCCCCCATCCCTCGGGGTGGGGGATTCTTTTTCAACCCAGCACGTATAATGGGCTACAAAAACCATAATTTTTTTCCTCAACTACCACAGGTGCTGTAGACCCCCTTTAGAACAAGCAGTGTGGGTGTCACGGTGGGCTTACCACCATACCACTATGAGCACACCCACTGGTCTACACACTTTATATAATAGGCTAGTTACCACCATGAGCACACCCACTGGTCTCCCCACTTTATATAATAGGCTAGTTACCACCATGAGCACACCCACTGGTCTCCATACTTTATATAATAGGCTAGTTACCACCATGAGCACATCCACTGGTCTCCATACTTTATATAATAGGCCAGTTACCACCATGAGCACATCCACTGGTCTCCATACTTTATATAATAGGCTAGTTACCACTATGAGCACACCCACTGGTCTCCATACTTTATATAATAGGCTAGTTACCACCATGAGCACGACCACTGGTCTCCACAATTTATATAATAGGCTAGTTGCCACCATGAGCACACCCACTGGTCTCCATACTTTATATAATAGGCTAATTACCACCATGAGCACACCCACTGGTCTCCATACTTTATATAATAGGCTAGTTACCACCATGAGCACACCCACTGGTCTCCATACTTTATATAATAGGCTAGTTACCACCATGAGCACACCCACTGGTCTACACACTTTATATAATAGGCTAGGTACCACCATGAGCACACCCACTGGTCTCCATACTTTATATAATAGGCTAGTTACCACCATGAGCACACCCACTGGTATCCATACTTTATATAATAGGCTAGTTATCACAATGAGCTCACCCACTGGTCTACACACTTTATATAATAGGCTAGTTACCACCATGAGCACACCCACTGGTATCCATACTTTATATAATAGGCTAGTTACCACCATGAGCACAACCACTGGTCTCCATACTTTATATAATTTTCTATTTGCCACCATGATCACAGTGTTTGGTGGCCCTCCTGCCCTTTACATATTGTATAATATCAATGACAGAAACCTACGTCTCAGCTACCTTTTCAGAGAAACATATACTCTGTGTAGCCCCCATCCCTCGAGGTGGGGGATTCTTTTTCAACCCAGCACGTATAATAGGCTACAAAAACCATCATTTGTTTCCTCAACTACCACAGGTGCTGTGGACCCCCTTTAGAACAAGCAGTGTGGGTGTCACAGTGGGCTTACCACCATACCCCTATGAGCACACCCACTGGTCTCCATACTTTATATAATAGGCTAGTTACCACCATGAGCACACCCACTGGTCTACACACTTTATATAATAGGCTAGTTACCACCATGAGCACACCCACTGGTCTACACACTTTATATAATAGGCTAGTTACCACCATGAGCTGAGCACACCCACTGGTCTCCATACTTTATATAATAGGCTAGTTACCACCATGAGCACACCCACTGGTCTACACACTTTATATAATAGGCTAGTTACCACCATGAGCACACCCACTGGTATCCAAACTTTATATAATAGGCTAGATACCACCATGAGCACACCCACTGGTCTCCATACTTTATATAATAGGCTAGATACCACCATGAGCACGACCACTGGTCTCCACAATTTATATAATAGGCTAGTTACCACCATGAGCACACCCACTGGTCACCACAATTTATATAATAGGCTAGTTACCACCATGAGCACAACCACTGGTCTCCATACTTTATATAATTGGCTACTTGCCACCATGATCACACACGTACCTTATTTTAACATCAAGGTACTAACATGTAGATTTTTAGCAAGTCATTCAGATTGGCAGGAGGCCAATGTGATAACCTAGAAGTTTGTCACTTTATGATACTCTTTAGGCGCCATCTTCTTGTTGCATACTTAGAATTTCACACAATATAAAGTCTGCAGCTTGGTCTATAAAGTTTATAATTATAAAGATTTCCTCTTCCCTGGTGCGGGGTCAGTTAGTCAGTAGGTTAAAACATAAACTTGATTTTCCTCTTTCTTCTCAGAACAGATACAATAAACTTGGTTATAGCTCTCCTATAGCTCCTCCTGAAGCTTTATGGTTGCTATAAAGCCTAGGTGTGATTGATGGAGAACAGGTCACATACTGGTTGCGACGTTCCCGTCCTTGTTTGTTGATGTCAGAATGGCCGCCATCACCAAAATCTCACAAAAAGACCACTGTGCAACCATTCTAACCAGCAGCTCTGGCACTCCTCCTCCTCCTCCTACAGTGTGCAACGAGAATCAATGACTAATACTAATTGTATACCACAATATCATCAGTATACAGCGTGACGGGTATGTGGCATTAACAATAAAGCAATGAACAATTTTGGGCCTTCTGGGGGCAAATCCCTAAACCCCTTCCTGGCACATCCTGTACACTCCTTACATCCCTCTTCCATCTATCTATTAAACTAACAAATTCTGCTGTCTTCTGCTCTTTCTCCACAAGATGGCGAACTCTGCTGGCAACCGCGTAATTTTCAACACAGCTGACGGTCTGGTGTTCCGTTCTCACAGAGAAAGACACAGGAAAAAAAAAAGGGACGTCTGTGCATTCAGGGCATAACCGCGGGGGAAAACATGCCACATCAGTCCAAAGCCATCTAATTCAGCGAAAAAGTTACGACACAGGAAAACTCTGGACTTTTCCCAGGGACTGGAGAAATCCCGGCTATTATAAGTGGATTTAGCAAATACAGAGACACTTCCTGATTGCAATTATGGCATCTGCTGACTTCAAGTACGGGCAGAATTGCTCCATCTGCCTGGGCATTTACACAGATCCTGTCACCCTGAGGTGTGGGCACAGCTTCTGCCACGGGTGCATTGATCAGGAGCTGAATACCCAGGAGGAATCTGGAGTTTACACCTGTCCTGAATGCAGGAAACGATTTCACGAGAGACCAACATTGCAGAGGAGCATCGGCCTGTGCCACCCCACAGAGTGTGCATCCATGTCCCAGGAGGGCCACGAAGCCCCCGGGATATTCTGCACTTACTGCATCCATTCTCCAGTGCCTGCTGTGAAATCCTGTCTCCTATGTGAAGCTTCTCTATGTGACAGTCACCTCAGGGTCCACAGCAAGTCCCCAGAACACGTCTTATCAGAGCCCACCACTTCTTTTGGAAAGAGAAAATGTTCCACACACAAAAAGATCCTTGAATACTACTGCTCCAAAGACTCTGTGTGCATCTGCGTATCTTGCATCGCTTTTGGAGAACATAAAGGACACTTTGTGGAGCCCATCAATGCTGCTTTCGAGAAGAAGAGGGACCGGCTGATACATTTTTTAGAAAAGTTGACTGTGAAAAAAAGGAGGACAGAGAAACGAGTCAAGAACTTGCAAAAACGAAAGGCTGACGTGCAAGAAAAGGCGGCCTGTGTGACAAAGCAGGTCAATGTCATGTTCAGGGACATTCGGGAACAGCTGGACCATCTGGAGAAGAGAGTCCTCAGCGAAATCTCAAGCTGGGAAGAGCAAGTGTCACACACGGTCTCCAACCTGATCCAGCAGCTGGAGATGAAGAAGGACGAGCTGTCCAGGAAGATGTTCGAGGTGGAGGAGCTGTGTCATATGAGCGACCCCGTGGCTGTCCTACAAGGGAGGGGGTCCATACGAGATGACTTTTATGAGCGGCAGGAGAGAGATGATGAGGACAGAGAGGACAAGAAGATCCACGAGGCTGGAGATCTAGACGAAGGTCTAATTTCTGCCGCCTTACATGCTGGTTTAGCTGATATTATGATGGGCGTCAAGAGAGGGATTTATGTCTCTGAGTCTTTGGATATTTTACTCGATCTGAACACAGCTGGTAACTATGTGATGGTATCCGGGGATCTAAAAACTGTGACATGGTCTGACCTAAACCAGTGTCGTCTAGAAACTTTGGAGAGATTTCAGTACTGCCAGGTAATGAGCACCAGGAGCTTCTTATCTGGACGACATTACTGGGAGGTGGAGACCAGTGAGTCTGGAGACTGGATGATCGGGGTCTGCTACCCCAGTATAGACAGGAAGGGAGTCCAGTCCTATATCGGTAACAACAACAAGTCCTGGGGGCTATGTAAATTTAATAATGAGTATTCAGCCATACATTCCAGCGACGTCAGCCAGATATGTCACTACGTGTCCTCTCAGAGTTTCAGAATATATCTGGATTATGAAGCCGGCCAATTGTCCTTCTATGAGTTACAGGGACCGATAAGACACCTGCACACCTTCTCCGCCATCTTCACCGAGCCTCTTCATGCTGTGTTTTATGTCTGGGGTGACTGGGTAAGAATTAAGAGCTAGAGAATTTAGTGGGGGTCTCCTGACCATGAACCAATAGTCCTTTCTATCCTATTTATGTTGTGTGAGTGGTTGTATAAAGAATTGTAAGAATAGTTATTTATCCCACCATGTGGTACCACCACCAGATAACCAAACACATATATAATAAGACCTTCTGGATCTATATAGGAGGGGATTGAGTGATCCCACCCACCACATAGTGCCACCACCAGATAACTTAACACATATATAATAAGGCCTTATATTTCTAGATAGGAGAGGATGAATTGATCCTACCACATGGTGCCACCACAGATAACCTAACACATAAATAATGAGTTCTTATAGATATAGGGGAAGGATTGATCCTGCCACTTAGTGCCACCACCACATAACACATAAGTACCAAGGCCTTCTGTATACATATAGGAGAGAATTGGTCGGTTCCACTAGATGTTGTATGTGTACGGCCTAGAGGACTCCATACCCGTCCTCCATGATACGTATTACCCAAATGTCAGTAAATATTTCATCTGCTTGGTTGTATAGTGATTTATGCTCTTCTGCTGTTTTGCCCATATTCTCCACCACGTGAATGTTGTCATTGGGTAATATGAGTGACATGACCTTAGTATTGCTCACGTTTGGGCTGCACTTCAGGATTTTGTTGCTTTTTCTGTTCTTCGTGTATTTTATGTCACTGTTCACTGTAGACGATACGCTGCAGGATTATCAGGTTTCGACAGCATTGGAGAATTGTGGCCGCCTTCTATAAAAGCGTTACACCTATCCACAGGTTGTATATAGCATTACAGCTCAGCTTCACTGAAGTGGATGGGGCTAAGCTGCAGTACCAGTACCAGAAAGCAACCACAGGTCTCTTATCCTGGACATCTTGTGACAATAGTCACTAGCTGTAGATGTGACACCTGATGTTCCCAGACAGCCAGAACCTGGCATGTTGACCATCTATACAGGCCACATGACGACCGCTCATCAGCTTTTTCTCCGCATATTGTTGCTGCTTCAGTACACAATGCGACATGATGTCTCAATAAACTGATCATAAATTTTTTGAGAGTAAAGTCATGATATAAATGATCCAGAATCTTGTCTTTTCCTGTTTTATTTGTGCACAGATGACTAAACAGCGGTATTATAAAACCATATCCTGAAATACTCTGTGCTGCTTAGGGACCACTGTGACTACATGTCTCCAATCCTTCCCCTCACCATGACTGACCCTATCACACAATGCCTTCTTCTAACTAACATCCGCGCACTCCTCTCCTAAAATGCTCTGTGCTGCTGGAGAATTGAATTACAACATATATTGCATTTATGTCTCACCACTAGAAGTCATGGCACACAGGACATACGATCAGTCAGTGAGGGTCCGGCTGTAGTGATCCCCTTTGAGTCACAGCAGTGCTTAAAGGGTCGCTCAACTTAAAGGAGAAGTGCAGCAAAAATTTTATCAAAGTGTTGTATTGCCCCCCAAAAGTTATACAAGTAACCAATATACACTTTTTACGGGAAATGCTTATAAAGTGCTTTTTTCCCTGCACTTACTACTGTATCAAGGCTTCACTTCCTGGATAATATGGTGATGTCACTTCCTGGATAACATGGTGATGTCACTTCCTGGATAATATGGTGATGTCACGCCCCGACTCCCAGAGCTGTGTGGCCTGTGGCTGCTGAAGAGGTTGATGGCAGGGGGATGCTCAGTGTCCCTCCAGTGCCCTGTGTCCCTCAGTGTCCCCCTGCCATCATCCTTTCCAGCAGCCACAGCCCGCACAGCTCTGGGAGTCGGGTCGTGACATCACCATGTTATCCAGGAAGTGACATCACCATGTTATCCAGGAAGTGACATCACCATGTTATCCAGAAAGTGAAGCCGTGATGCAGTAGTAAGTTCAGTGGAAAAATCACTTTATAAGCATTTCCCGTAATAAGTGTTTATTGGTGATTTGTATAACTTTTGGGAGGAAATACAATACTTTAATAAAAATTTTTGCCGGACTTCTCCTTTAATTGTACAATCCAAGTGCTCCAGTCCTTTACGGTTTTTCCTGCACTGTGATTTTCCTGCTGCATGGTATGAAATAACATTATAAGGCTGGGTTCACACTACGTATATTTCAGTCAGTATTGTGGTCCTCATATTGCAACCAAAACCAGGAGTGGATTAAAAACACAGAAAGGATCTGTTCACACAATGGTGAAATTGAGTGGATGGCCGCCATATAACAGTAAATAACGGCCATTATTTCAATATAACAGCCGTTGTTTTAAAATAACAGCAAATATTTGCCATTATATGGCGGCCATCCACTCAATTTCAACATTGTGTGAACAGATCCTTTCTGTGTTTTTAATCCACTCCTGGTTTTGGTTGCAATATGAGGACCACAATACTGACTGAAATATACGTAGTGTAAACCCAGTCTAAATCTCCATGATGTTTTCTCTCACTGACTCTTCTGACCAACAGAAGGTGAAGACCCCTCAGCCAACCCAGAATGCACTAGAGCCTGGGGGGTTTCTTCTACTTTCTGAGGGGGGCGCTATAGTGCTGTATACAGTGCAGTAAGGAAATGTCCAGCCACGGTGACTTTTTTATATTGTTACTTTGCTCCTTATTTCCATCATTCTGCCCTCAATACCCCATAATAAGATGTGTGGACAGGGTGGTGAAAATCTGGAGTCACTGGTGGTAAATTCAGCTGATTGGAGATCTGGAAAGGCTCTGCCCCTGTCTGTATAAGGGCTCGTTCACACAGAGCAAAAGCAGCTGAATTTCTGCGCTGAAATTTCAGCCGTTAAAATAGGTGCAGAGCTAATTTCCATTGTGTTGAATGCAGGGCCGGGACAAGGAGTTTTGGTGCCCTAGGCAGAGAAGGCAAATGGCGCCCCCCCCCCCCCCTGAAAAAAGACAAAAAAAAAAACGTATATACTGTATCTGCATAAAAAAGACATGTATACACATTTTTAAACACACTTAGTATGGCATGATCATAAATTAATGTAAATAGTTTTTTCCCCTGTAGCTAGTGCAAACAATAAGAGGTATTTTCGACATCAATAAAGTGCTTCATAACTTTTGATACTCAATACCATTTCGATACTTAATACAGCGCCCTACAACTCCCAACATACCTTCTTGTGCACTACAACCTCCAGCATACCTATTTGTGCACAAGAAGGTATGCTGGGAGTTGTAGTTGTGCAGCAGCAACCTCCCGACACAACAAATCCCAGCATACCTCTTTGTGCATTACAACTCTCAGCATACCTTCTGCTGCTAGGGTCCTAAAACATCCGGGGCACAGACCCTCTGGGTTGCTATAAGTGGGTGATGGGAGAGATCTCTGCACTGACGTTATTTATATAGTGTACATATGTATGCTTATGTGTATACAGGTTTTGTTGTTCATTCCAGTTAGTGTTTGGAATAGTGACTCACAGTTGACATCTTCTCTGATCACAGTTGTTCATTATTCTTTTTCTTTTCCACTCACCCTGAGCCACGATTCCTCTTTGCAGAATCTGCCAGAGAGACACTTTAGGATCCTTGCTCCAACACATATATAGTAATATAGTCCCCTCTGTACTCCTATGTAGTATAGTCCTCTTCTCTACCCCCGCATAGTATTAGACCCCCTCTGTGCCTGTATAAAATATGGACCCCTTCTGTGCACCTGTATACTATAGGCCCCCTGTGCAGCAGTCTCCATATGATATAGAGGCTCCCTGTGCAGCAGTCTCCATAGTATGTGGGCCCCCCGTGCAGCTTCCACATATAGAATAACCCCTCCTGCTGTGCAGCATCCCCATATAATATATGCCCCCGCCCCCCCTCCGTGAAGCATCACCATATAGAATAGGCCTCCCTGATGTGTAGCATCCCCATGTAGAATAGTCCCACTTGATGTGTAGCATTCCTATATAGAAATATAGAATACACACACACACACATACACACACACACACACACACACACACACACACAGTACAGCATTCCCATTTAGAATAAACCCACTTCACACACACACACACACACACACATTGCAGCATTCCTATTTAGAATAAACCCACTTCACACACACACCACGGCTTCCCCCTCATGTACTGTACCACTGCCTCCTCCAACGTTTTTGTGTGGTACTGAATTTGTTGGGTTTCTGCGCTTGCTCTGTTTACCGTGCGTGATCAGGAAGGTGATCATTTTGTAGTATGGACAATAACACTTCAGCTATCAGGGGGATAATTGGGATTGTAGTCATGCAACACTTCAGATATCAGGGGGACGATGGGGATTGTAGTCATGTAACACTTCAGCTATCAATGGGATGATGACGATTGTAGTCATGTAACACAAACTGCTATCAGGGGGATGATGGGGATTGTAGTCATGAAACACACACACCAACTATTAGGGACATGATGGGGGTTGTAGTCATGGAACACCAGCTATAAGCGGATGATGGGGATTGTAGTAATGTAATACACACTTCAGCTATCAGGGGGATGATGGGGATTGTAGTCATGCAACACACTTCAGCTATCAGGGGGATGATGGGGATTGTAGTCATGTAACACACTTCAGCTACCAGGGAGATGATGGTGGTTGTAGTAGTCATATTTACATCCACAATTCTCATACACAGACTGACAGGCACACACACAGCTCACACACAGCTCACACACAGTTCACACACACAGCTCACACACAGTTCACACACAGCTCTCACACACACACACACACACAGCTCACACACAGTTCACACACACAGCTCACACACACACACAGCTCACACACAGTTCACACACAGCTCACACACACACACACACACACACACACAGTTCACACACACAGCTCACACACACACACACACACAACTCACACACAGTTCACACACACACACACAGTTCACACACAGCTCACACAGACACACAGCTCACACACAGTTCACACACACAGCTCACACACACACACAGTTCACACACACAGCTCACATACACAAACACACACAGCTCACACACACACAAACACACACACACACAGTTCACACACACAGCTCACACACACACACAGCTCACACATCTCACACACACAGTTCACACACACACACACACAGCTCAAACACACAGTTCACACACACAGCTCTCTCACACACACACACACACACACACACAGTTCACACACACAGCTCACACACACACACACAGTTCACACACACAGCTCACACACACACTTACAGCTCACACACACAGTTCACACACACAGCTCACACACACACACAGTTCACACACACAGCTCACACACACACTTACAGCTCACACACACAGTTCACACACACAGCTCAAACACACAGTTCACACACACACACAGCTCACACACACACACAGCTCAAACACACAGTTCACACACACACACACACAGCTCAAACACACAGTTCACACACACACACACACACAGCTCAAACACACACACACACACACACACACACACACACACACACACACACACACACACACTTATCATGAGGAAACTTTACTTTCAGCAGCTCCTTGCCTCCTCCTGCTTCCATCTCCTTCCTGGAGCCGGCACCGGGTTCTTCCGCCCCTCCCCCCACCTCCTCTGTGTGCCTGTCTGTCTGTGTATGAGAGCAGAGCAGGAAACATGTGATGTGGAGGGAGCAGGACCCCAGATGGCAGGGTTAGGCAGCCTGTCAGTGCAGCCAGGCAGTAAGTGGTGAGGAGGCCCAGCAGCATATTCACCTTCCTCCCCAGCGTCTTCCTTCTCCTGGAGTCTGAAGGATCCGGAGTAGTAGTCAGGAGGAGGAGCGGCTATGACTGCCGCCGCGGGACTAGAGCCTGCTCCCCCCGCACATGTGAGGTGTGTGTGTGTGTGGGGATTAGATCTTGTGTCCTGCAGAGGGCGCTGCTGGCGGCCAGATCCCGGCCTGCCCATTGGCATGTGAGCCCCACAGCAGCTTCCGAGCTGATGCTGCTGCAGGTGAGGGGGATATGAGGGCGCTGGTGGAATGTGAGCGCGCAGGGGCAGCGCTCGGCAGCCACCAGGAGACAGAATACAGTAGCCAGTAGTTAAAAAAAAAATTCAGAGACCACAATTGCGCCCCCTGTATATTACCACTAGATGGCGCCCTAGGCCATCGCCTACCTTGGCTACCCTTTGTCCCGGCCCTGGTTGAATGGAAATTCTGCTCTGCAGTTCACACGGTGGAATTTCCGCACTGAACTAATCCGCTTTCCGCCAGAAGAATGAACATGTTCATTCTTCCGCTAGCGGAAGCCTATACAAACCAATGGGGCTCTGATTTTCTGTTTCAGCGCGGAATACGAGCGTATTCAGCGCGGAATACAAGCGTAATACAAGCAGAAATTACGCGCTGAATCAGCGCGGAAAAGGGGAAAAAAGGGGGGAGGAGGATTCTAGTATATATTCTGGTATAGTCTAGTTTACTCGCCAAATACTCGCTGAATTTCTCGAGTATTCAGCGCTGAATTTGTCAAGAGCTGATTACGAGCTGAACACTTTCCTAGCGTTAACAGCAAACACCTGATTGTGTGTGCAGATGGCAGAACCTTCCAGAGGGTCAGAAGGAAGTAGTGGTGGGTTTAGGGTATATTCACACGAACGGGCTCGCAGCGAGATTCTCGCTGCGAGCCCGGCAGGTCCTGGCAGTTCCCATACACTACATACTTGCTGCGGTCTAAACGAGTGTGTTGCCCAGCCGCAGCCACTGATTGGCCGGGCGGGAGAGCAGGACGCCGGATCCGTGCAGCAAGGACAGGTAAAGTATGCTTACAGCGGGGGAGCCGGGCGGGAGCAGAAGGGGTTAAGGGCGGTATAATTACATACTCGCTGCGGTCGTTTAGACCGCAGCAAGTATGTAGTGTATGGTAACTGCCAGGACCTGCCGGGCTCGCAGCGAGAATCTCGCTGCTAGCCCGTTCGTGTGAATATACCCTTACACAGAGAGATTTATCTGACAGATCTTAAGGGTACAAACACACACGGCATATACGCTCCGTATTTACTGCTGCGATACGCAGTAGATACGCAGCAGATTAGATCTAAATAACTGAACACAGTATCAAATCTGCTGCGTGTGTTTGTACCCGTAGGGTACAAACCCACTTGACGTATTTGCGTGAATCAGTCTTAAAAATAAGCAGGCAAAACGCAGGTTGGCTTTATACAATTGTTCTGCGTTAAAATACGCAATGGCGTATTTTTGAAGCGTGAAGCTTGTTGTTAGCAAAGCATCAGTTGTTAACAACCTGTGCGAAAAACGCATGTAGCTTCACGCTTCAAAAATACGCAATTGCGTATTTTAACGCAGAACAATTGTATAAAGCCAACCTGCGTTTTGCCTGCTTATTCTTAAGACTGATTCACGCAGCAAATACGTCAAGTGGGTTTGTACCCTTAAAGCCAAAACCAGGAACAGATTATAAACAGGGATCAGGTCATAAAGAAAAGACTGGGATCTATCCTCTTTTCAATTCCATTCCTGGCTTTGGCTTCCAAAATCTGTCAGATAAATCTTTCTGTGTAAACACACCCTAAGATGCTTGATTGTTACATAGTAGCAACTAAAGGGCTCTCAAACTTTAAAGAATGAGATTCTTTGCTCTGAGGAAACCATGATGGAACTTTGTGGCCTCCATTCTAATGTCTGGAGGTAACCAGGCACTGCCCATCAACTGCCCCATATGATCCTTACAGCCATGAGGAGACCAGACCCTGCCCATCTCCTGCCCCATACCATCCCTACAGTGAGGAGGAGACCGGGCACTGCCATCACATGCCCTATACCATCCCTACAGTGAAGAGGAGATCAGGCCCTGCCCATCTCCTGCCCCATACCATCCCTACAGTGAGGAGACCAGACCAGGGGCGTAACTACCACTATAGCAGCCATAGCGGCTGCTATGGGGCCCGCCGCATCAGGGGGCCCCATGGCCTGCTCCTGCAATACACAGGGCCCCCTGAGCCGTCATCTTTTGCAGCACCGGGTGGCCCTGCTGGTCTCCTGGGTTTTGCAAATGTCCCTTTAACTGCAAGCACTCCTGACCAGAGCTAGCAGTTATATAGCTATGACTTCACTTGACCGTTTAGTGGTCAGTCGGGGGGGGGGGGGGGCCCAATCAAAAGTTTGCTGTGGGGCCCAGCCATTTCTAGTTACGCCCCTGGACCAGACCCTGCCTGTCACCTGTCCCCTACCATCCCTACAGTGAAGCCTGGTGGGGGCAACATCATGTGTGGGTGGGGGGTGGTCAGGAAGACTGGTCAGAGTGGAGGGAAAGTTGAATGGAGCACAGAGATATTTTTTGCTAAAAAACAGATTCAGAGCACTCTGAACCTCAGACTGGGCAATGACCCTGAGCACACAACCAGGACCACACAGAATCTGCTCAGAGACAACTTTGTAAATGTCCTGGAGGTGTCTGGTCAGAGCCCTGACCCCAATGGGACATCTCTGGAGACCTGACAATGGCGTCACCTGATGGACCCCATCCAACCTGAGAGAGCGAGAGAGGACCTGCAGATAAGAATGCCTGGACATCCCCAAATCCAAATGTGAACCTTGTGGCCTCATAGCCAAGAAGACTAGAGGCCGAGTCAGTGCCAGATTGGCTTCACCTAGTAAACGCTCCAAATACCGATGGTGATGGCGGATTCTGGTTTTCCCATTTCAATAAATTAGCAAAGATTTCTACCATTGCTCCCAGCTTTGTGTTACTATGTTCTAAAGAGTAGAAACAAGTAATATTTATAATTTGTGGGCAGATTGTAGCCTCTCGCCCAAGCTTGGACATTTATGGTACTTTTTTCTGTCTCTTAGCCACATCAATCCGACCTAAAGGGAATTTTCACCTTCAAGATACTTTGTTATTTTCCTTAAGGGAACATTTCCTTGTTTTATTCTTATGGTGGTTTTACACGGAGCGATAATTCGCCCAATCGCACGATTAACAATTTTGAATGAGCAATTTTTTTTTATAACGATCGGCGTTTAGACGGAACGATACATCGTACGGAATATTCGTTTTGCGATCGCTTAAGCCTATCTCACACATAGGGGAAATCGTTGAACGAAAATGAACGATTTTTCGCTCGTCGCTTGATCGTGCGCTGCGTTTACACGTACGATTATCGTTCCAATTCGACCGTTATCGTGCAAATTCGAACTTTACATCGTTCCATGTAAAACCACCATTACTTGTTCTCGTTAGGGTGAGATGACGGTCTCATGGAAGCCCCTATCAGGGTATCATGTAGCCTGGACAAGCTTTCTCCTGTATGGGTTATTATACCATCAAGGTGCCCCAAATCTGAGCCGCATTGTTACCTTAATATAACTCACTACCTGAATAATGACACCTCCCAGGCTGATCCCTATGTAGGGATCTGGCCTCCTCAGATAATAAGGAATCAGCACGGCTTGTATCTCAGCTATGGGGCCTCATCCCATGCCTCTGCCTGGGGTTAAGGTGAAGAAGCAGCTTCTGAGGTTCTGCCTGATGGTTTTGCAGCCCATTAATCTCAGATAAAAAAATAAATTCAAATTAAAAAATAATTTCCCCAATAATTTGCAGAAAAAGAGAAAGGAGAAAAAAGAAGGGAGGAGTCAGGAACCAGGCAGCAGGGACAAGTCAAGACAGTGAGCCCTGACGCTAAACCCACCAACTGTCCCTACCTACTTGCCTCAAACGGCCCTAGGCAGCCGTGGACAGCCACGAAGGCGGTCCCTGCACTAGTATAGGTGCACAAAGAACAAGACCAAACACAATAAAGAATAGTAAACAGCCCGGGTCACAACAATCAGGCAGCAAAAGTACAAAATCAGGATCCAATAGGTGTAGTCAAGGTACAGGCAATATGGTCAGGGGCAGGCAGCAAGCAAGGGAGGGAGGTCAAAGATACAAAGGCAAAGATCAGGAGATGTAAAGAAACAGAAGACACTAGAAGGCAGAGACAAAGTCAATAACCAGCAATGAGTGCACAGACTGGGGTTAGTTATATAGGAGGCCAGGGCTCTGGTCCAGAACACAATTGGACCATCCCCCTGATCGCTGCAGCCATAGTGCACACCACACACACACACACACACACACACACAGCCTGCTGCGGCCATAGCACACATACACACAGCCTGCTGCAGCCATAGTGTGCACACACAGCCTGCTGTAGTCATAGCACACATACACAGCCTGCTGCAGCCATAGCACACACACGCACACACAGCTGCAGCCATAGAACACTGAAGAAAATTACACAATCTTCTTCCAGAGAGAAAACACCAAACTGAGGACAGAGGTTACAGCTACAGTACTTATGTCTGCTCCTCCTCCTCTATATTACACAGGATATCTTCATATTACACTGCTTCTCATATACAGTCATCAGGCATCCAGGAAGAGAACAGCACAGATCTCCACCCACACAATGGACTCTTCCAGCTCAGAAACAAACTGCCAAAGTGACCGACAACTTTTCCATGACCCCCCTTATGTAATAGGGCCAGTGTCTTATTACTGATATATTCCCTGACCACCCTTATGTAATAGGGCCAGTGTCCTATTACTGATATATTCCCCGACCACCCTTATGTAATAGAGCCAGTGTCCTATTACTGATATATTCCCGACCCCCCCCCTTATGTAATAGGGCCAGTGTCCTATTAGAATGTTGCTTATAGTATACATTCATGAGCAAAATTCATATCAAAATTCAATTCTAAATTTTTTAAAGATTTTTTTTAAGCTGGAGTCGGAGTAGGTAAAGAAGGAAAATAAGTCTTTTCAGGAAGGAGGATGAGAGAGAGTACAGCGGACAGTGCAGAAGAAAGGAGGATGAGAGAGAGTACAGAGGGGAGTGCAGAAGGGAGGAGGATGAGAGAGAGTACAGAGGGGAGTGCAGAAGGAAGGAGGATGAGAGAGAGTACAGAGGAGAGTGCAGAAGAAGGGAGGATGAGAGAGAGTACAGAGGGGAGTGCAGAAGGGAGGAGGATGAGAGAGAGTACAGAGGGGAGTGCAGAAGGAAGGAGGATGAGAGAGTACAGAGGAGAGTGCAGAAGGAAGGAGGATGAGAGAGAGTACAGAAGAGTGCAGAAGGAAGGGAGGATGAGAGAGTAGAGGGGAGTGCAGAAGGAGGGAGGATGAGAGAGAGTACAGAGGGGAGTGCAGAAGGAAGGAGGATGAGAGAGAGTACAGAAGAGAGTGCAGAAGGAAGGGAGGATGAGAGAGTAGAGGGGAGTGCAGAAGGAGGGAGGATGAGAGAGAGTACAGAGGGGAGTGCAGAAGGAAGGAGGATGAGAGAGAGTACAGATGGGAGTGCAGAAGGAAGGGAGGATGAGACAGAGTAGAGGGGAGTGCAGAAGGAGGGAGGATGAGAGAGAGTACAGAGGAGAGTGCAGAAGGAAGGAAGATGAGAGAGAGTACAGAGGAGAGTGCAGAAGGGAGGAGGATGAGAGAGAGTACAGAGGAGAGTGCAGAAGGAAGGAGGATGAGAGTACAGAGGAGAGTGCAGAAGGAAGGAGGATGAGAGAGAGTACAGATGGGAGTGCAGAAGGAAGGGAGGATGAGACAGAGTAGAGGGGAGTGCAGAAGGAGGGAGGATGAGAGAGAGTACAGAGGGGAGTGCAGAAGGAAGGAGGATGAGAGAGAGTACAGAGGGGAGTGCAGAAGGGAGGAGGATGAGAGAGAGTACAGAGGGGAGTGCAGAAGAAGGGAGGAGGATGAGAGAGTACAGAGGAGAGTGAAGAAGAGGGGAGGATGAGAGAGAGTACAGCGGAGAGTGCAGAAGGGAGGAGGATGAGAGAGAGTACAGAGGGGAGTGCAGAAGGAAGGAGGATGAGAGAGAGTACAGAGGGGAGTGCAGAAGGAAGGAGGATGAGAGAGAGTACAGAGGAGAGTGCAGAAGGAAGGAGGATGAGAGAGAGTACAGAGGAGAGTGCAGAAGGGAGGATGAGAGAGAGTACAGAGGGGAGTGCAGAAGGAAGGAAGATGAGAGAGAGTACAGAGGAGAGTGCAGAAGGGAGGAGGATGAGAGAGAGTACAGAGGAGAGTGCAGAAGGGAGGAGGATGAGAGAGAGTACAGAGGAGAGTGCAGAAGGAAGGAGGATGAGAGAGAGTACAGAGGGGAGTGCAGAAGGGAGGAGGATGAGAGAGTACAGAGGGGAGTGCAGAAGGAAGGAGGATGAGAGAGAGTACAGAGGGGAGTGCAGAAGGAAGGAGGATGAGAGAGAGTACAGAGGGGAGTGCAGAAGGAAGGAGGATGAGAGAGAGTACAGAGGGGAGTGCAGAAGGAAGGAGGATGAGAGAGAGTACAGAGGAGAGTGCAGAAGGAAGGAGGATGAGAGAGTACAGAGGAGAGTGCAGAAGGAAGGAGGATGAGAGAGTACAGAGTGGAGTGCATAAGAGAGGAGGATGAGAGAGAGTACAGAGGAGAGTGCAGAAGGAAGGAGGATGAGAGAGAGTATGGAGGGGAGTGCAAAAGGAAGGAGGATGAGAGAGAGTACAGAGGGGAGTGCAGAAGGAAGGAGGATGAGAGAGAGTACGGAGGAGAGTGCAGAAGAGAGGAGGATGAGAGAGAGTACAGAGGGGAGTGCAGAAGGAAGGAGGATGAGAGAGAGTACAGAGGAGAGTGCAGAAGAAAGGAGGATGAGAGAGAGTACAGAGGAGAGTGCAGAAGAAAGGAGGATGAGAGAGTACAGAGGAGAGTGCAGAAGGAAGGAGGATGAGAAAGAGTACAGAGGGGAGTGCAGAAGGAAGGAGGATGAGAGAGAGTACGGAGGGGAGTGCAGAAGAAGGGAGGATGAGAGAGAGTACGGAGGGGAGTGCAGAAGAAGGGAGGATGAGAGAGAGTACAGAGGGGAGTGCAGAAGAAGGGAGGATGAGAGAGAGTACAGAGGGGAGTGCAGAAGGGAGGAGGATGAGAGAGAGTACAGAGGGGAGTGCAGAAGGGAGGAGGATGAGAGAGAGTACAGAGGAGAGTGCAGAAGGAAGTAGGATGAGAGAGAGTACAGAAGGGAGTGCAGAAGGAAGGAGGATGAGAGAGTACAGAGGGGAGTGCAGAAGGAAGGAGGATGAGAGAGAGTACAGAGGAGAGTGCAGAAGGAAGGAGGATGAGAGAGAGTACAGAGGGGAGTGCAGAAGGGAGGAGGATGAGAGAGTACAGAGGAGAGTGCAGAAGGGAGGAGGATGAGAGAGTACAGAGGGGAGTGCAGAAGGAAGGAGGATGAGAGAGAGTACAGAGGGGAGTGCAGAAGGGAGGAGGATGAGAGAGAGTACGGAGGGGAGTGCAGAAGGAAGGAGGATGAGAGAGAGTACAGAGGGGAGTGCAGAAGGAAGGAGGATGAGAGTACAGAGGGGAGTGCAGAAGAAGGGAGGAGGATGAGAGAGTACAGAGGAGAGTGAAGAAGAGGGGAGGATGAGAGAGAGTACAGCGGAGAGTGCAGAAGGGAGGAGGATGAGAGAGAGTACAGAGGGGAGTGCAGAAGGAAGGAGGATGAGAGAGAGTACAGAGGGGAGTGCAGAAGGAAGGAGGATGAGAGAGAGTACAGAGGAGAGTGCAGAAGGAAGGAGGATGAGAGAGAGTACAGAGGAGAGTGCAGAAGGGAGGATGAGAGAGAGTACAGAGGGGAGTGCAGAAGGAAGGAAGATGAGAGAGAGTACAGAGGAGAGTGCAGAAGGGAGGAGGATGAGAGAGAGTACAGAGGAGAGTGCAGAAGGGAGGAGGATGAGAGAGAGTACAGAGGAGAGTGCAGAAGGAAGGAGGATGAGAGAGAGTACAGAGGGGAGTGCAGAAGGGAGGAGGATGAGAGAGTACAGAGGGGAGTGCAGAAGGAAGGAGGATGAGAGAGAGTACAGAGGGGAGTGCAGAAGGAAGGAGGATGAGAGAGAGTACAGAGGGGAGTGCAGAAGGAAGGAGGATGAGAGAGAGTACAGAGGGGAGTGCAGAAGGAAGGAGGATGAGAGAGAGTACAGAGGAGAGTGCAGAAGGAAGGAGGATGAGAGAGTACAGAGGAGAGTGCAGAAGGAAGGAGGATGAGAGAGTACAGAGTGGAGTGCATAAGAGAGGAGGATGAGAGAGAGTACAGAGGAGAGTGCAGAAGGAAGGAGGATGAGAGAGAGTATGGAGGGGAGTGCAAAAGGAAGGAGGATGAGAGAGAGTACAGAGGGGAGTGCAGGAGGAAGGAGGATGAGAGAGAGTACGGAGGAGAGTGCAGAAGAGAGGAGGATGAGAGAGAGTACGGAGGGGAGTGCAGAAGGAAGGAGGATGAGAGAGAGTACAGAGGAGAGTGCAGAAGAAAGGAGGATGAGAGAGAGTACAGAGGAGAGTGCAGAAGGAAGTAGGATGAGAGAGAGTACAGAAGGGAGTGCAGAAGGAAGGAGGATGAGAGAGTACAGAGGGGAGTGCAGAAGGAAGGAGGATGAGAGAGAGTACAGAGGAGAGTGCAGAAGGAAGGAGGATGAGAGAGAGTACAGAGGGGAGTGCAGAAGGAAGGAGGATGAGAGAGAGTACAGAGGAGAGTGCAGAAGGAAGGAGGATGAGAGAGAGTACAGAGGGGAGTGCAGAAGGGAGGAGGATGAGAGAGTACAGAGGAGAGTGCAGAAGGGAGGAGGATGAGAGAGTACAGAGGGGAGTGCAGAAGGAAGGAGGATGAGAGAGAGTACAGAGGGGAGTGCAGAAGGAAGGAGGATGAGAGAGAGTACGGAGGGGAGTGCAGAAGGAAGGAGGATGAGAGAGAGTACAGAGGGGAGTGCAGAAGGAAGGAGGATGAGAGTACAGAGGGGAGTGCAGAAGAAGGGAGGATGAGTGAGTACAGAGGGGAGTGCATAAGAGAGGAGGATGAGAGAGTACAGAGGGGAGTGCAGAAGAAGGGAGGATGAGAGAGTACAGAGGGGAGTGCAGAAGGAAGGAGGATGAGAGAGAGTACAGAGGGGAGTGCAGAAGGAAGGAGGATGAGAGAGAGTACAGAGGGGAGTGCAGAAGGGAGGAGGATGAGAGAGAGTACAGAGGAGAGTGCAGAAGGGAGGAGGATGAGAGAGAGTACAGAGGGGAGTGCAGAAGGAAGGAGGATGAGAGTACAGAGGGGAGTGCAGAAGAAGGGAGGATGAGTGAGTACAGAGGGGAGTGCATAAGAGAGGAGGATGAGAGAGTACAGAGGGGAGTGCAGAAGAAGGGAGGATGAGAGAGTACAGAGGGGAGTGCAGAAGGAAGGAGGATGAGAGAGAGTACGGAGGGGAGTGCAGAAGGAAGGAGGATGAGAGAGAGTACAGAGGGGAGTGCAGAAGGGAGGAGGATGAGAGAGAGTACAGAGGGGAGTGCAGAAGGGAGGAGGATGAGAGAGAGTACAGAGGGGAGTGCAGAAGGGAGGAGGATGAGAGAGAGTACAGAGGAGAGTGCAGAAGGAGGGAGGATGAGAGAGAGTACGGAGGGGAGTGCAGAAGGAAGGAGGATGAGAGTACAGAGTGGAGTGCAGAAGAAGGGAGGATGAGTGAGTACAGAGGGGAGTGCATAAGAAAGAAGGATGAGAGAGTACAGAGGGGAGTGCAGAAGAA
The DNA here is from genome assembly GCF_027789765.1 of Dendropsophus ebraccatus. NCBI lineage: Eukaryota > Metazoa > Chordata > Amphibia > Anura > Hylidae > Dendropsophus > Dendropsophus ebraccatus. The sequence continues at coordinate 62,657,866 of NC_091467.1, read as the reverse complement.
GGGAGGATGAGAGAGTACAGAGGGGAGTGCAGAAGGGAGGAGGATGAGAGAGAGTACAGAGGGGAGTGCAGAAGGAAGGAGGATGAGAGAGAGTACAGAGGGGAGTGCAGAAGGAGGGAGGATGAGAGAGAGTACAGAGGAGAGTGCAGAAGAAAGGAGGATAATGAGAGAGTACGGAGGGGGAGTGCAGAAGGAAGGAGGATGAGAGAGAGTACAGAGGGGAGTGCAGAAGGAAGGAGGATGAGAGAGAGTACAGAGGGGAGTGCAGAAGGAAGAAGGATGAGAGAGAGTACAGAAGGGAGTGCAGAAGGAAGGAGGATGAGAGAGAGTACAGAGGGGAGTGCAGAAGGAAGGAGGATGAGAGAGAGTACAGAGGGGAGTGCAGAAGGGAGGAGGATGAGAGAGTACAGAGGGGAGTGCAGAAGGAAGGAGGATGAGAGAGAGTACAGAGGAGAGTGCAGAAGGAAGGAGGATGAGAGAGAGTACAGAGGGGAGTGCAGAAGGAAGGAGGATGAGAGAGAGTACAGAGGGGAGTGCAGAAGGAAGGAGGATGAGAGAGTACAGAGGGGAGTGCAGAAGGAAGGAGGATGAGAGAGAGTACAGAGGGGAGTGCAGAAGGAAAGAGGATGAGAGAGTACAGAGGGGAGTGCAGAAGGGAGGAGGATGAGACAGAGTACAGAGGGGAGTGCAGAAGGGAGGAGGATGAGAGAGAGTACAGAGGGGAGTGCAGAAGGAAGGAGGATGAGAGAGTACAGAGGGGAGTGCAGAAGGAAGGAGGATGAGAGAGAGTACAGAGGGGAGTGCAGAAGGAAAGAGGATGAGAGAGTACAGAGGGGAGTGCAGAAGGGAGGAGGATGAGAGAGAGTACAGAGGGGAGTGCAGAAGGGAGGAGGATGAGAGAGAGTACAGAGGGGAGTGCAGAAGGAAGGAGGATGAGAGAGAGTACAGAGGGGAGTGCAGAAGGGAGGAGGATGAGAGAGAGTACAGAGGGGAGTGCAGAAGGGAGGAGGATGAGACAGAGTACAGAGGGGAGTGCAGAAGGGAGGAGGATGAGAGAGAGTACAGAGGAGAGTGCAGAAGGAAGGAGGATGAGAGAGAGTACAGAGGGGAGAGCAGAAGGGAGGAGGATGAGAGAGAGTACAGAGGGGAGTGCAGAAGGGAGGAGGATGAGACAGAGTACAGAGGGGAGTGCAGAAGGGAGGAGGATGAGAGAGAGTACAGAGGAGAGTGCAGAAGGGAGGAGGATGAGAGAGTACAGAGGAGAGTGCAGAAGGAAGGAGGATGAGAGAGTACAGAGTGGAGTGCATAAGAGAGGAGGATGAGAGAGAGTACAGAGGAGAGTGCAGAAGGAAGGAGGATGAGAGAGAGTATGGAGGGGAGTGCAAAAGGAAGGAGGATGAGAGAGAGTACAGAGGGGAGTGCAGAAGGAAGGAGGATGAGAGAGAGTACGGAGGAGAGTGCAGAAGAGAGGAGGATGAGAGAGAGTACAGAGGGGAGTGCAGAAGGAAGGAGGATGAGAGAGAGTACAGAGGAGAGTGCAGAAGAAAGGAGGATGAGAGAGAGTACAGAGGAGAGTGCAGAAGAAAGGAGGATGAGAGAGTACAGAGGAGAGTGCAGAAGGAAGGAGGATGAGAAAGAGTACAGAGGGGAGTGCAGAAGGAAGGAGGATGAGAGAGAGTACGGAGGGGAGTGCAGAAGAAGGGAGGATGAGAGAGAGTACGGAGGGGAGTGCAGAAGAAGGGAGGATGAGAGAGAGTACAGAGGGGAGTGCAGAAGAAGGGAGGATGAGAGAGAGTACAGAGGGGAGTGCAGAAGGGAGGAGGATGAGAGAGAGTACAGAGGGGAGTGCAGAAGGGAGGAGGATGAGAGAGAGTACAGAGGAGAGTGCAGAAGGAAGTAGGATGAGAGAGAGTACAGAAGGGAGTGCAGAAGGAAGGAGGATGAGAGAGTACAGAGGGGAGTGCAGAAGGAAGGAGGATGAGAGAGAGTACAGAGGAGAGTGCAGAAGGAAGGAGGATGAGAGAGAGTACAGAGGGGAGTGCAGAAGGGAGGAGGATGAGAGAGTACAGAGGAGAGTGCAGAAGGGAGGAGGATGAGAGAGTACAGAGGGGAGTGCAGAAGGAAGGAGGATGAGAGAGAGTACAGAGGGGAGTGCAGAAGGGAGGAGGATGAGAGAGAGTACGGAGGGGAGTGCAGAAGGAAGGAGGATGAGAGAGAGTACAGAGGGGAGTGCAGAAGGAAGGAGGATGAGAGTACAGAGGGGAGTGCAGAAGAAGGGAGGAGGATGAGAGAGTACAGAGGAGAGTGAAGAAGAGGGGAGGATGAGAGAGAGTACAGCGGAGAGTGCAGAAGGGAGGAGGATGAGAGAGAGTACAGAGGGGAGTGCAGAAGGAAGGAGGATGAGAGAGAGTACAGAGGGGAGTGCAGAAGGAAGGAGGATGAGAGAGAGTACAGAGGAGAGTGCAGAAGGAAGGAGGATGAGAGAGAGTACAGAGGAGAGTGCAGAAGGGAGGATGAGAGAGAGTACAGAGGGGAGTGCAGAAGGAAGGAAGATGAGAGAGAGTACAGAGGAGAGTGCAGAAGGGAGGAGGATGAGAGAGAGTACAGAGGAGAGTGCAGAAGGGAGGAGGATGAGAGAGAGTACAGAGGAGAGTGCAGAAGGAAGGAGGATGAGAGAGAGTACAGAGGGGAGTGCAGAAGGGAGGAGGATGAGAGAGTACAGAGGGGAGTGCAGAAGGAAGGAGGATGAGAGAGAGTACAGAGGGGAGTGCAGAAGGAAGGAGGATGAGAGAGAGTACAGAGGGGAGTGCAGAAGGAAGGAGGATGAGAGAGAGTACAGAGGGGAGTGCAGAAGGAAGGAGGATGAGAGAGAGTACAGAGGAGAGTGCAGAAGGAAGGAGGATGAGAGAGTACAGAGGAGAGTGCAGAAGGAAGGAGGATGAGAGAGTACAGAGTGGAGTGCATAAGAGAGGAGGATGAGAGAGAGTACAGAGGAGAGTGCAGAAGGAAGGAGGATGAGAGAGAGTATGGAGGGGAGTGCAAAAGGAAGGAGGATGAGAGAGAGTACAGAGGGGAGTGCAGGAGGAAGGAGGATGAGAGAGAGTACGGAGGAGAGTGCAGAAGAGAGGAGGATGAGAGAGAGTACGGAGGGGAGTGCAGAAGGAAGGAGGATGAGAGAGAGTACAGAGGAGAGTGCAGAAGAAAGGAGGATGAGAGAGAGTACAGAGGAGAGTGCAGAAGGAAGTAGGATGAGAGAGAGTACAGAAGGGAGTGCAGAAGGAAGGAGGATGAGAGAGTACAGAGGGGAGTGCAGAAGGAAGGAGGATGAGAGAGAGTACAGAGGAGAGTGCAGAAGGAAGGAGGATGAGAGAGAGTACAGAGGGGAGTGCAGAAGGAAGGAGGATGAGAGAGAGTACAGAGGAGAGTGCAGAAGGAAGGAGGATGAGAGAGAGTACAGAGGGGAGTGCAGAAGGGAGGAGGATGAGAGAGTACAGAGGAGAGTGCAGAAGGGAGGAGGATGAGAGAGAACAGAGGGGAGTGCAGAAGGAAGGAGGATGAGAGAGAGTACAGAGGGGAGTGCAGAAGGAAGGAGGATGAGAGAGAGTACGGAGGGGAGTGCAGAAGGAAGGAGGATGAGAGAGAGTACAGAGGGGAGTGCAGAAGGAAGGAGGATGAGAGTACAGAGGGGAGTGCAGAAGAAGGGAGGATGAGTGAGTACAGAGGGGAGTGCATAAGAGAGGAGGATGAGAGAGTACAGAGGGGAGTGCAGAAGAAGGGAGGATGAGAGAGTACAGAGGGGAGTGCAGAAGGAAGGAGGATGAGAGAGAGTACAGAGGGGAGTGCAGAAGGAAGGAGGATGAGAGAGAGTACAGAGGGGAGTGCAGAAGGGAGGAGGATGAGAGAGAGTACAGAGGAGAGTGCAGAAGGGAGGAGGATGAGAGAGAGTACAGAGGGGAGTGCAGAAGGAAGGAGGATGAGAGTACAGAGGGGAGTGCAGAAGAAGGGAGGATGAGTGAGTACAGAGGGGAGTGCATAAGAGAGGAGGATGAGAGAGTACAGAGGGGAGTGCAGAAGAAGGGAGGATGAGAGAGTACAGAGGGGAGTGCAGAAGGAAGGAGGATGAGAGAGAGTACGGAGGGGAGTGCAGAAGGAAGGAGGATGAGAGAGAGTACAGAGGGGAGTGCAGAAGGGAGGAGGATGAGAGAGAGTACAGAGGGGAGTGCAGAAGGGAGGAGGATGAGAGAGAGTACAGAGGGGAGTGCAGAAGGGAGGAGGATGAGAGAGAGTACAGAGGAGAGTGCAGAAGGAGGGAGGATGAGAGAGAGTACGGAGGGGAGTGCAGAAGGAAGGAGGATGAGAGTACAGAGTGGAGTGCAGAAGAAGGGAGGATGAGTGAGTACAGAGGGGAGTGCATAAGAAAGAAGGATGAGAGAGTACAGAGGGGAGTGCAGAAGAAGGGAGGATGAGAGAGTACAGAGGGGAGTGCAGAAGGGAGGAGGATGAGAGAGAGTACAGAGGGGAGTGCAGAAGGAAGGAGGATGAGAGAGAGTACAGAGGGGAGTGCAGAAGGAGGGAGGATGAGAGAGAGTACAGAGGAGAGTGCAGAAGAAAGGAGGATAATGAGAGAGTACGGAGGGGAGTGCAGAAGGAAGGAGGATGAGAGAGAGTACAGAGGGGAGTGCAGAAGGAAGGAGGATGAGAGAGAGTACAGAGGGGAGTGCAGAAGGAAGAAGGATGAGAGAGAGTACAGAAGGGAGTGCAGAAGGAAGGAGGATGAGAGAGAGTACAGAGGGGAGTGCAGAAGGAAGAAGGATGAGAGAGAGTACAGAGGGGAGTGCAGAAGGGAGGAGGATGAGAGAGTACAGAGGGGAGTGCAGAAGGAAGGAGGATGAGAGAGAGTACAGAGGAGAGTGCAGAAGGAAGGAGGATGAGAGAGAGTACAGAGGGGAGTGCAGAAGGAAGGAGGATGAGAGAGAGTACAGAGGGGAGTGCAGAAGGAAGGAGGATGAGAGAGTACAGAGGGGAGTGCAGAAGGAAGGAGGATGAGAGAGAGTACAGAGGGGAGTGCAGAAGGAAAGAGGATGAGAGAGTACAGAGGGGAGTGCAGAAGGGAGGAGGATGAGACAGAGTACAGAGGGGAGTGCAGAAGGGAGGAGGATGAGAGAGAGTACAGAGGGGAGTGCAGAAGGAAGGAGGATGAGAGAGTACAGAGGGGAGTGCAGAAGGAAGGAGGATGAGAGAGAGTACAGAGGGGAGTGCAGAAGGAAGGAGGATGAGAGAGTACAGAGGGGAGTGCAGAAGGGAGGAGGATGAGACAGAGTACAGAGGGGAGTGCAGAAGGGAGGAGGATGAGAGAGAGTACAGAGGGGAGTGCAGAAGGAAGGAGGATGAGAGAGAGTACAGAGGGGAGTGCAGAAGGGAGGAGGATGAGAGAGAGTACAGAGGGGAGTGCAGAAGGGAGGAGGATGAGACAGAGTACAGAGGGGAGTGCAGAAGGGAGGAGGATGAGAGAGAGTACAGAGGAGAGTGCAGAAGGAAGGAGGATGAGAGAGAGTACAGAGGGGAGAGCAGAAGGGAGGAGGATGAGAGAGAGTACAGAGGGGAGTGCAGAAGGGAGGAGGATGAGACAGAGTACAGAGGGGAGTGCAGAAGGGAGGAGGATGAGAGAGAGTACAGAGGAGAGTGCAGAAGGAAGGAGGATGAGAGAGTACAGAGGAGATTGCAGAAGGGACGAGGATGAGAGAGTACAGAGGGGAGAGCAGAAGGAAGGAGGATGAGAGAGTACAGAGGGGAGTGCAGAAGGGAGGAGGATGAGAGAGAGTACAGAGGGGAGTGCAGAAGGGAGGAGGATGAGAGAGTACAGAGGGGAGAGCAGAAGGGAGGAGAAGAGTCCAGGAGGAGGGGAGTTCTGGGAGGGGATGTTTATGTCTCAGGTGGTGATGGGCAGTAGATATTATAACAGAGGGTGTAAGTGAGTGAGGAGAGATGGGAGGAAGGAGCAGAGTGCAGGGAGGAGGCCCGGTGTGCGGAGAAGCTTTGGGAATCTTGGGAGGAGGATTAGAGGGCGGGGCCAGGATGAGCAGGGGGCGGTCCCAGCAGCCGCCCCGCCTCGCACTGACGTCAGACCTGTGTCCCCAACAGCGGTAGCGGCGGTGTCGGCTCCGGGGCCCGGGCAGCAGTAGTCAGGCCGCGGCCATGGAGCTGGAGGAGGGCGGCCTGGTGTACCAGGAGGAGGCGGGCGGCGCGGCCGGGGCCGTCATGTCAGATCGGGTGTCCGGCCTGGCCGCCTCCATCTACCGGGAGCTGGAGCGGCTGATCGGCCGCTATGAGGAGGACGCGGTGAAGCAGCTGATGCCGCTGGTGGTGGCCGTGCTGGAGAACCTGGAAGCCGTGTGCGCCGAGAACCAGGAGCATGAGGTGGAGCTGGAGCTGCTGCGGGAGGACAACGAGCAACTGCTCACCCAGTACGAGCGGGAGAAGGCACTGAGGAAGCACGCCGAGGAGGTGGGGACCCCAATAGCGACTGCACCCCGACAGTGCTGCAGCTAATACTGCCCCCGGAAACTGTCACCCCCTAACAGAGCACCCCCTAACACTGCTGACCCCTACAGTGCTGCACCCAATACTGCCCCCCGGAAACTGTCACCACCAAACAGTGCACCCCCTAACACTGCTGACCCCTACAGTGCTGCACCTTATACTGCCCCCGGAAACTGTCACCACCTAACAGTGCACCCCCTAACACTGCTGACCCCTACAGTGCTGCACCTTATACTGCCCCCCGGAAACTGTCACCACCTAACAGTGCACCCCCTAACACTGCTGACCCCCACAGTGCTGCACCTTATACTGCCCCCCGGAAACTGTCACCACCTAACAGTGCACCCCCTAACACTGCTGACCCCTACAGTGCTGCAGCTAATACTGCCCCCGGAAACTGTCACCACCTAACAGTGCACCCCCTAACACTGCTGAGCGCTACAGTGCTGCACCTAATACTGCCCCCTGGAAACTGTCACCACCTAACAGTGCACCCCCTAACACTGCTGACCCCTACTGTGCTGCACCTTATACTGCTCCCGGAAACTGTCACCACCTAATAGTGTACCCCTAACACTGATGACCCCAACAGTGCTGCATCTTATTCTGCCCCTGGAAACTGTCACCACCTAATACTGTACCCACCAACACTGCTGACCCCTACAGTGCTCCAGCTAATACTGACCCCCTGAAACTCACCACCTAACAGTGCATCCCCTAACACAGCTGACCCCCTACAGTGCTGTACTTTATACTGCCCCCATAAACTGTCACCACCTAACAGTGCACCTCTAACACTGCTGACCCAGACAGTACTGCACCTAATACTGCCCCCCGGAAACTGTCACCACCTAACACCTAACAATGCACCCCCTACAGTGCTGCACCTTATACTGCCGCCGGAAACTGTCACCACCTAACAGTGCACCCCCTAACACTGCACCCCCTAACACTGCTGACCCCTACAGTGCTGCACCTAATACTGCCCCCCAGAAACTGTCACCACCTAACAGTGCACCCCCTAACACTGCTGACCCTGACAGTGCTGCACCAACTAGTGCCCTCCGGAAACTGTCCCCTCCTAACAGTGCACCCCTTAACACTGCTGACCCCTACAGTGCTGCACCTTATACAGCCCCCAGGATACTGTCCCCACCTAATACTTTCCCCCGGAAACTGTCACCCCCTAACATCGCTGAGCCCTACAGTGCTGCACCTTATACTGCCCCCCGGAAACTGTGACCACCTTACAGTGCACTCACTAACACTGCTGACCCCTACAGTGCTGCAGCTAATACTGCACCCAGAAACACCTAATAGTGTGCCCATAATACTGTTAAACCCGATAATGCTGCACCTAATTCTGCCCTCAAGAAGCTGTCACCACGAGTGTACCAGTGTACCCACAATACTACTAAACCCAATAGTGCTGAACTACCCCCCAAAAACTCATCATCTAATTGTGTACCCCCTATTAGTACTACACCTAATACATCCCCAAGAAACGGTCACCACCCAATAGTGAACCCCCATATACTGCTTACCCCAATAGTGCTAGACCTAATAGTACCCACCATGTACTGCTTACCCAGTATGACAGTAAGAAGGTGGTGAGCATGGGAATACTGCTACACCTACTACTGCACCCCCTTTTAAACAAAAGAATAAGGGGGCTCAACCTAATATCGTCAGAGTCCCAATCAGTAATAACTAAGTAATAATTAATAAACCATGTATAAAAAAAAAAAGGAACTAATAGGAGAAAGAGTGCGCCCCACATCAAGTAATAACATGATAAAGCTTTATTACAAAATGAACAACAACCACATGATTAAAACTATTACAAAACCCTATTAAGTACAAAATACAACTCCAGGAGGACAACTCAGTGTTGTCTGCTAGGGAGCCCATACAGTAAGGACCATGTAATATATATATATATATAAAATATATATATGCGCTAATGATAACACTATAGACGTACAAGATACATAAACATATGTGCAAAGTAAGCTGATCACAACTAGCCAGCGATAACCAATAAGTCACAGTACAGACACAAAACTATCCGGTCACACTAGTGCCACCAAACAGTATGCACAAGTATACACCAGTACACGCCTGTACCGGCTGCAGAGGGGTGAAAATAACCCCACAAATAGACTGCTCAGACCAGTCACCGAACCATGTTTGGATCTCCCGGAATAAGACCCCTGCGTATGGTCACCCACCGGGGACTTGTAAGTTGTACATGAGGAACTACATATCTGTTGTATATATTCCAATCTGTGATTTTATAGTTGTATCATGTACAATTTACCAGCATCCTGACAAAGTCTCCGGTGGGTGACCACTCGCGGGGGTCTTATCCCGGGAGCTCCAAACATGGTTTGGTGACTGGTCTGACCAGTCTGTCTGTGGGGTTATTTTTATCCGTCTGTGCTGGTGTGTACTGGTGTTCCCTTATACATATACAGTTTGGTGGCACTGTATAGTCACTTATGTGGTCGGATTGTATATGCTCGGTATTTTGTGTTATTCTCCTGGAGTTGTATTTTGCACCCAATAGGGTTTTGTAGTAGTTTTAAATCATGTGGTGGTGGTTCATTTTGTAATAAAGCTTTATCATGTTATTACTTGATGTTGGGTGCACTCTCTATGTGCCTTTTACTTCCTGCTTACTGCACCCCTAACACTGCCTCACTATAGCTTGTCACCCCAAAACTGCCGCTGAACCCCCAGAACCTGTCAGCTCAGTACTACCGCATCTAATACTTCACCCTCGCCAATACACTCCTAGAGCTTGTCACCCACAACACTGCAAACCTGTCCCCACCCTAATCATATCATTGTGTGCACCCCCAAAATGTGTCCTCCAGACTACTGTCCACCTTTCTGATGGAGATCACCTCATGTGACTGTGTGCACCCCTCTAATGTGTCCTCCAGACTCGTGTCCACCCACCTGATGTCCATACCCCAGTTCTGTCATGTGACTGTGTGCACCCCTTTAATGTGTCCTCCAAACTACTGTCGCCAGGATCCCCAGTCTGTAATTTTTCTGTGTGCTCCCCTCTAATGGGTCCTCCACCCCAGTGTCCTGATTTCCCTGCCACCATCATGTGTGATGTCGAGATGTGCTCCCCGTTATTGTTGTGCACCCTATTATTGGGCCCTATCACTGCACATAATGGGGGTCTCTGTTTTGGAGCTGTCGGGGTCTATTGGTGACTGCTCAGACCACCAGTTGGTGTCATGTTAGGATGGATAGTGGCTGACTGTTCTGATTTTAGGGGGTTTTGGCAGGAGGTTTGGGGGGTTCCTCTGTGCTTCTCTCCGGGGTCCATGGTGTCACTTGTCGGTCTCTCTTGCATGGATGTAGCTTTTCTCCTGGCATCCTCTGGTTGTGTCATGGCGTCTGCAGTCACATGACCTATGTCTTCTTTACAGCTGCAGGGACAGAACAATGGGGCAGTCAGTGGAATAACAATAATAGTCACATTGGGGGGGGGGGGGGGTATGGCCGGGGTAAGGGTAGTGCCCACGCTACAACTGAAGGCTCTTTACAGGAAGTACAACCCCCACCATCCCCCACACAGGAGACTGCAGGGACTTCCTAAGGAAATCCAGGGTGATGGGTGTCGGATCTCACGCCCGTCCTGATGGTTTGTTACAGTGTGTCAGTCTGAGGGTTTGGTACAATTGCATCCTGGTAGACTCCAGTTATGAGAAGTTACAGGTCAAAGTTCCCATTTACTGACAGCAAGCAGAGATGGGGAAGTAGAGATACAAATTATGTTAGAAAAGTGCTGAACTTTTCATTCTAGAGTAAAGTTTTATTTATGTAAGATATAAGACCGGACACCGTCCCTTTAAGATCTTATTACCACAAGCTGTATGATTATAACTCAGGATTATTACGCACTTCTGTGTGTCTGTCTCTTTAAAGCGCTTGTTGTGTGAGTCATGTGCGATTCTGACATCGCTGCTGACCAGTTACTTATTTATAGAGGGATGGCTATCACCCCGACTCCACCCTGAGACCTCACCCTCTGTGTAGGGGCCCTGGTGATGCGTCGTGTCTGAGCCCGGCAGAGCTGAGTGTGTGCCAGAGCCGCAGCCCTGTCCTGCACGTGACTGCTGGGGCTGATCTGTCCTGATGTGGCACAGAGGCCTCCGGGACTGTAAAACCTGCTGAGATTAGAGGGAGCGAGTAACCCAGAACCAGACTGCGGGGCGATGAGATTATATGGGGTGTAAGGGGGACACATGGTGGTGAGGGTATGAGGGTGACACAAGAGTGTGAGTATAGGAGGAGTATGAGGGTGACACAGGGGAGTAAGTATAGGAGGAGTATGAGGGTGACACATGGGGGTGAGTGTATGAGTGGGACACATGGTGGTGAGGGTATGAGGGTGACACAAGAGTGTGAGTATAGGAGGAGTATGAGGGTGACACAGGGGAGTAAGTATAGGAGGAGTATGAGGGTGACACAGGGGAGTAAGTATAGGAGGAGTATGAGGGTGACACAGGGGAGTAAGTATAGGAGGAGTATGAGGGTGACACAGGGGAGTAAGTATAGGAGGAGTATGAGGGTGACACATGGGGGTGAGTATAGGAGGAGTATGAGGGTGACACATGGGGGTGAGTGTAGGAGGAGTATGAGGGTGACATGGGAAGTGAGTATGTGAGGAGTATGAGGGTGACACCAGAGTGAGTGTATGAGAAGTATGAGGGTGACATGAGAGTGAGTATATGAGGAGTATAAGGTTATCATAGGGGAGTGAGTATATGAGGAGTATGAGGGCGACTCAGGGGAATGAGTATATAAGTGTGACATGGGGGGGTGACACATGGGGGTGAGTATAAGGGAGTTGGAAGGTGACACAGGGAAGTGAGTGTATGAGGAGTATGAGGGTGACATGGGAAGTGAGTATATGAGGAGTATGAGGGTGACACAGGAAAGTGAGTATATGAGGAGTATGAGGGTGACATGGGGGTGAGTATATGAGGAGTATGAGGGTGACATGGGAAGTGAGTATGTGAGGAGTATGAGGGTGACATGGGAAGTGAGTATGTGAGGAGTATGAGGGTGACATGGGAAGTGAGTATGTGAGGAGTATGAGGGTGACACCCGAGTGAGTGTATGAGGATTATAAGGTTATTATATGAGGAGTATGAGGGTGACATGGGCAGTAAGTTTATGAGGGTGACACAGGGGAGTGAGTATGTGAGGAGTATAAGGGTGACATGTGGAGTAAGTATATGAGGAGTATGAGGTTATCATACTGATCCTGAGTTACATCCTGTAATCTACTCCAGAGCTGCACTCACTATTCTGCTACCTCCAGCGTGGCGGAGTGATGTGATATACACTTTATTACACATCTGTGTCGGCCATTGATCACCATCTGTCTCTGTACATTCTCAGTCTTCCTTCTTGGGGAAATGAGGATACGCTCTTAACTCTTTCTTGGCTGGATTGTTTTGCTGTGGTATATATACTGTATATATAATTACATGAGGTGTCATTGTACTGATAATTGTCTCATAATTAGGAGGTGAAGCTGCTGTATCGGTAATTCACACAGTCATCCAGCACTAGCAGGAGTCTGGACTATTGGATGTGGAGAGATGCCACATGCAGCCTAGGAATGGGGGTGCGCTCTTCTAGGTACAGACCCTCAGTGCGTTCTTGTACCAGCATTCACTATCCCAATCCCTGTGCCTTCATGGCTGGGGAAGATTTGTTCTTGGGTTCTGGTGTTTCTGTGAGTCCAGGGCTCCTGGGCACTTGTGATGTCTTGGGCACAAATGACGTATGTTTTGTCGATGAGTCCAGTGCTCCTGGACATGTGTGATTAATCTGGTGTCGGTGAGTCCGAGACTCCTGGACATGTGGTGTCTGTGAGGCCAGTGCTCCTAAGTGCATGTGATTTATTTGTTGTTGATGAGTCCAGTGCATCTGAGCAGGTGTGACCTATTTGGTGTCTGTGAGTCCAGTGCTCCTGGGCATGTGTGATGAATCTGGTGTCAGTGAGTCCAGTTCCCTGGTCTTGCCCATGTGACTGCCATGACGTTTACAGAATGTTCAGTAATGCAGTGATGGTTACACATAACCAGGTCATTTTATACAGGACACATAGTTTAAAGTGACTCTGTACCAACGATCTGCCCCCCCAGATATGTCCTGGGGTCCATTCGGCAGGTGATGCAGTTATTGTCCTAAAAACAACTTTTAAACTGGCAGCCCTGTGCCCTACGGGAGTGGCCTAGAGTGTCTGTGCATTAGGCTGGCACACCCTCTCTGTCCCTCCTCCCCACCCTCCTCATGATTGAGAATGCGCCAGGCAGATTGCCTACTATTCGTCAGCTTTGTCAGCCCGACACATGATCTGGATCGTTAGGACACCTGTGCAAATGTTCAGCATGGAAAAAATGTTTCAGTGGCATTCCTAATAATAAAAAGGGTGGGGAGGAGGGATGGAGGGGTGGTGAAAAATTAGGGCACAGATATTCTAAGCCACGTCGGTAGGGCACAGGGCTGTAAGTTTAAAAGTTGTTTTTAGAACAATAACTGCATCACCTGCCGAACGGACCGCAGGACAGATCGTGGATTAAAAGCAGCTATCCGAAGGTACGAGCGGGTTTTTTTTTTTTTGGGGGGGGGCAGATTGTGGGTACAGAGTCGCTTTAATTCAGCGTTTGGTAATGAAGTGTAATAATCCAGAATAGGATGATACATTTTCCAATAATACAATCTAATAATCCAGCAGCCAGTAGCTTTATAATCCATCATGTAATAATATAATACAGTGTTTAATAATATGGTATAATAATCCAGTAATATACAGTGTAATAGTCCAGCATCCGCTAATACAGTCTGATAATCTGGCATCCAGTTAAATACAGTCTGATAATCCGGCATCCAGTAATAGAAAGGCTAAGAATCAGGTATCCAGTTAAATACAGTCTGGCAATCCAGCATCCAAAAGTATACATAGTCCAATAATCTGGCATCCAGCGATACAGTCCAGCGTCAAAGTCTTTTTTATCCAGTAACCACTAATACGTAATCTGATAATCCTGCACCCAGTAATACACAGTCTAATACTTCAACATCCAATTATACATCATCTGACAATCCAGCATTCACTAACGTAAAATAATCCAGTAGTATACAGTCTGATAATCCAGCATCCAGTAATACTCAAAATCTGATAATCCAACGTCCAGGGTATAGGCTGCCAAAGTAGCATCCAAATCTGATATTCCAGCATTCAGTGATAAAAGTAATATACAGTCTGATAGTGATAAGCGAATACTGTTCCATCGAATAGATATTCGATCGAATAGTAAGGTATTCGATCTATCGAATATTATAGAATAGTTCGCCAAATATTCGATAAGCGTTCAAATCCCCCTTCTTCCGTTTTTTTTTTCTCCAAGTGGTCGACTAGATCTTTTTCAATAAACGAATACTTGTTCCCATAGACTTTAATGGGATCGAATATTCGAATATTGGGGAGATATTTGTACGAATATCGAATATTTCACTATTCGCTACAGTCTGATAACCCTGCTCCTCATCATGCACAATCTGATAATCCAGCATCCAATGATATATAGACTGATAATCCAGCATCCAATAATTATATATGCTGAAAATCCAGCATCCAATGATCTCTAATATGACAATCCTACGTCCAATAATACACACTATGATAACCCTGCTCCTCCTCATGCATTATCTGATAATCCAGAATCCAAAAATCTGTAATCTGATAATCCAGCATGCAGTGATCTATAGTCAGATAATCCAGCCTCCAATCATCTATAGTGATCAGCAGCAGCAGATGGAGCTCGGGAGGAATCGCTCAGGTACGATAAATCTTTTAGCAGAAACAAACAACATATGAATCCATTAATCCAGGACAATACCCCGGCGCCCGCTCACAAACCCATGGCTGGGAGGATACAAAGCAACCCACTATAGAAGTGTTCCCTGTATACAGAGTGTCCATGATTAGAGGGCAGGAATCGTTGTGCTGACCCCCCCACCAACCCCCCCCCGCCCCCCTTCCCCAATCATTTGGCACAGGAGCTGCAGACAGAAGACGACGCATCTCTAACACTTCTAACCAGACTTTATAAAAGTTGTCAGATTGTTTGCTGCACCCTGCGTGTTACAATGGGCTGTCTATGGGCAGAGGGGGAGGGGGTGCTTCCTATGCATGGCTGTGTTAACCCCTTGTTGTCCCTCACTAACTGTAAGAGGGACGTCATTGCTTGCACATGTGTCGTGGTTATTGTGGGAGTGTGATGTTATGGTCATTGTGCCATGTGGGCCGGTCACTACTCCGGTGGTGTGATGTCATCTTGCGGTCACTACTCCGGGGGTGTGATGTCATCTGGCGGTCACTACTTCGGGGATGTGATGTGAGGGTCAATCTGATCCACAGTCCAGTTCTTTGTCAGTGACCAAGGTTCCTGTACATCTGTGTTACCATTAATATCGCTCCTGCTGATACAAAACTACAACTGCCAGTGTCAGGGCATGATGGGAGTTGTAGTTTTGCACTAGCAGGAGAGTCATAGGTTGGGGTGCCCTGTGTCCTCTGCAGGGGCCCCTCTACATTACACACTGGCAGCCCTTTATATGGTGCCTGGTCCTGCACTATTATATGGTTATAGGATCAGCCAGATGTCTGATCATTTCTTCTGTGGTCACATGATGGGAGTCGCTCACTGTTCTGTGCCCCCCCCCCCCCCAGCTGTGAGGCACGTGGCACATGACGCCTCCGAACCTCAGCTGCTTCCCAGTACAGGATCGGTGAGGATGGGGACTCCAGGAAGTGTCAGGAAAGCAGAGGTCTGCAGAGTGTGGTGTATACAGCTCCTGCCTGCCACATCATGTGACAATGTCACAACATAACCGCAATGTGTGAACACAGCACTAACCAATGTGTTATAATAAATCACAATGTAGAAGAAGGCCAATATATTTTATTAATTTTTAGCAATTTTACTTTTTCCCCCCTAATTTATTTGTATTTTTAGATGGATTTTATGTTATTGTGCTGCATTTATTATATATATTATATTTTTCTTTAGTCCTATTATTTTATTTTCTTATCATTATTCCTTGGATTCCCAGTGGGTGATCGAAAAATGACGGCAATAACTCTCCACCGTATCCACTGGTTAGCTGACCATACTCGATGATCAGTAGCGATGCTGTGATGCCAGCTATGCCGTTCCTCCGCAGATCCGCCGCCCTGTTCCGGAGCCATAGTCCTTATTTGGTGTATGTAAATCAGCATGTCTGGTGCACTGGAGGCGGGGCTAGTGTAGTGCTGTCTCCTCCCATCTCAATGACACGCCCCACAAGTAAAGAATCGGAACTATTAGAGGGATGGAAGCAGATAGTGGTTCACTGGGAGTGCTGGGCCCCCCTCCAGTCCACCAGACATGCTGATTTACATACACCGAATAACGGCTATAACCACAGAAGAGGACAGTGGAACGGCACAGTTGGAATCAGATCAACGCCACTAATTGGTGAGTATGAAAACTTGTACTAGCATATGTGCTGGTCCAGTCCACCGTCCTCAGCCCATGGGATCTGTCACGTGTTTATAAATCACTTCCTCTATCAGAAATGCCTCCTTTCCCTGTGAAAACAGCTTTAAAATCTTGGCCACTAGGGGTCTACCTGCCTGTTATTAGGGGAATCCTATCTATAATAACAGCTAGATGAGGACAGAACACAGAAAGGGGGTGGGGCTTAACACATGCTCTGTGTAGAGGAGAGCCTGGGCTGTTTATCTGCAACCTGAGCCATTCTGCCAGCTGAAGATCCATACTGTTCCTTGAAGGTAAATCACTTTACCTCTCATCTGTGACCACTCGTAAGGCTCAGGGCAGCTGTCCCTTGTGTATACACTGATGTATATCCACAGTGCTGCAGTGTCATCTTTAGCTTCTCAGCATCATCATCCCTAGTTTAGTGTAACCCCTTCTTTGCTGTGCTGCTGTTTCTTTTATTTTTCCTCGCATAGTGTCTTGCAAAACCAGTGTATCAGTAACCCCTCGCGTGATCTGTAGTACTGTACTGTGTAAGTCATACCCCAAGCACAGTCCCCATCCTTTGCATATACATTAGCACAGAGAGAAGAGTAGGTGATGTGATTTTGCACCTAGATGAACCAGTAGATCAGTAACCCCTTCTCTCCCCCCCACAGACTATCTACAGTACAGTTAGTCATCCTCCAGCAGAGTACGAGTCCATCCACCAGCACAGTGTCATGGCATAGCAGAGAGGAGAAGGTGCTGTGCCGTAATATTACAGGCATCTAGCAGGCCGACACCTGAAATGTATGAGAAATATATGTGTACCATGGGGGGGGGGGGTACCAACATCACCAGGTTTCTAATAGTCTTATGTGAACTGACAGGTAAAGTCATAAAATGAGGCTTATTAAAGTTGTTTTCATAGCTCTCCAGCAAAAACTATAACTCCCAGAATACATTAGGGCATACTGGGAGTTGTAGTTTCACCACGCTTGGAGAGCAGTGAATAGACCCAGTGTTCAGCTCTCTGACACAGGCTGTGTCCTACCTGTCTGTCGCGTGGAGCAGGTTCATCAGGTTCATGGTCCGACCTGTTTTCTGGTGTCGGGACATCTGGTGGTGTAGCGGCCATCAGGGATTGTGAGAAGGCTTTCATCTGTTTATAATGGCTGGTCAGGAGGTTAATGAGGGCGGCTGAAGAGGCGGCTGTACGGAGACATGTGGATCCCGGTGCTGCCACTCAGGAGGGTCTGGGGCACGGACAGCGCTGCCAGGGATTTTTAGCTCAGTCAGGTCCTATCACAATGGATGGGGGGGGGGGGGGGGGGGTGGAGGGGCTCAGGCCCAGGACTGCTTGTCTGGTATATTCTAGAGCCTGTGCAGGGTCATCACAGGTTCACTGTCAGCAGCCACATCATTCTCAATTATAATTATATTTACATTTCATATAATGGTTCACCTGCTGCATTATACTCCAGAGCTGCGCTCACTATTCTGCTGGTGAGGTCACTGTGTACATACATTACATTACTGATCCTTAGTTACATCCTGTATTATACTCCAGAGCTGCACTCACTATTCTGCTGGTGGGGTCACTGTGTACATACATTACTTATCCTGTACTGATCCTGAGTTACATCCTGTATTATACTGCAGAGCTGCACTCACTATTCTGCTGGTGAGGTCACTGTGTACATACATTACATTACTTATCCTGTATTGATCCTGAGTTACATCTTGTATTATACTCCAGAGCTGCACTCACTATTCTGCCGGCGGGGTCACTGTGTACATACATTACATTACTGATCCTGAGTTACATCCTGTAATATACTCCAGAGCTGCGCTCACTATTCTGCTGGAGTGCATTATAGAAGATGTGGGATATATTAAGTAATAAAGAGAAGTTATATAAACCCATCAGTCCTGTATTATGTCGCGGCTGGTTTTGGCAGGGCCGTCAGATGAGGAGTCATGTGATCACAGTAAGCTTGTAGTGTGGCCCCGGGGCCAGTGTGATGGTCAGGAGGTCTGTGTCTTGTGATGTATACCCATCCTCTCTGATCATACACTCTGCTCCTCCGTCCATCACAAGATACAACACACAGCATCTGTTCACAAGAAGTCTATCTTTTGCCCTGAATAGGTGCAGTGACCCCAGACTAATCTGTATGTGAATAGTCATTAATCAATTATTAGTCACTAGTCGTCAGCTAGAACCAATATGGCCGCCTTTAGAGGTTCATCACTCAGGTTTTTACGCCATCCTCCTGACTGACACAGTGGCTCATTTATAACCCAGACGTTCCGATGTTTGGGAGATATAAGAGTATACGAAAGCCTGTACACCCTGTGATATAGCTGTGTGTGCCGCCTGGTAGTAGTCCTCCTCTGGCAATGGGGTCAAATGCAGGGGGCTTTCCCACAAAGGCATATACAGTGGTAACTTGGTTTAAGAGTAACTTGGACTGAGAGCGTTTTGCAAGAAGGTCTCACAGTTTTTCAAAATTGTGATTTGGTTTAAGAGCATTGCTTTGGTTTAAGAGCTCCCTGTACTGGGTGGGAGGGGGGAGGGGCATGGTCTGCATAGCGGGGTCTACAGCCCTGTACTCTGACCCAGGAAGTCTCCCTCACCTTCCAAATCATAGCAGACCCACTTCAGGCTGGGGCTTGCATCAGGGGACAGAACTGTGGGGGTAATCTCCCCATAGCTGTAACCCCTCTCTCCCTGGACAGAGAGTGCTGCATGTATGTGCCAACCTCTGCCCTGCTCATTCCTTCATGCTCCCTGCAGTCTCTGTCAGCCCTTGTGTTTCCCATCCTCTCCATTACTGTTCAGTAACTTATAATATCACAGATTCTGCTGTTTCTGAATGTTTGTTTCATCTGTTTTACATGTAATTCAGAATAATAAATCATTATTTTTGGGGTGTGGAACCAATTGTCTGCATTTCTCTGATTTCCTATAGGAAAATTTGCTTTGGTTTAAGAGTGGATTTGGATTACAAGCGCCGTCCCGGAACGAATTATGCTCGTAATCCAAGGCACCACTGTATACAGTGTTTTTTTCGTGTTAAAGCCCTAAAGGGGTTAAACAAGGCTGATGCAGGAAATGTTGCTGTACTGTGAGCCAGTGGTGCGGTGGAGAGCGCCCCCTAGTGTACACTCCAGTGTATCACAGCCTGTAAAACACTGCAGAGCTGCAGCATCACTCACTAATCCTTTTTTTCCCCCCCTAGAAATTTATAGAGTTTGAGGACCTGCAGGAGCAGGATAAGAAGGATCTACAGGTCCGTGTGGAGTTACTGGAGTCACAGACCAGACAGCTGGAGCTAAAAGCCAAGAACTATGCCGATCAAAGTAAGATATTCCCTATAGAAGTGTAATTTACTCACTGTATTGGGATGAGTACTTACCCTTTGGTGTATGACATATTCACTATATGGAGATGAGTACTGCCCCTTGGGGGTATAACATACTCCCTATACGGAGATAAGTACTGCCCCTCTGGGGTATAACCTACTCACCATATGTAGAGGAGTACTTCTAGGATATAACATACTCACCATATGGCGACAAGTACTGTCCCTCTGGGGTATAACATATTCACCATATGGAGACAAGTACTGCCCCTCTGGGGTATAACCTACTCACCATATGTAGAGGAGTATTGCCCCTCTGGGATATAACATACTCACCATATGGAGACAAGTACTGCCCCTCTGGGGTATGACCACCTGACTTTATGTAGAGGAGTACTGCCTTCTAGGATATAACGTACTCAACATGGGGAGAGGAGTACTGCCCCTCTGGGGTATAACATGGCGATGGGTACTGCCCCTCCACACTGCCCCCTCTTGAGGTATAGTAGCCTTCATCTTCTGGGGCGACTTTCTACAAGATTGTGATGGTGCCTTTGGTAAGACATTAGTGAGGTCAGACACTGAAGAGGCCGGGCCCACAGTCTCTTCTCCAGGTGTTGGATGAGTTTGGAGTCTGGGCTCGGGCTCCTCCATACCAGACTCTCCCTCCATGTCTTTAAGCATCTCGCTGGGTGCACGGTGGGCGGCCATGATGGAGCAGAGAAAGGGCTCAAACTGTTCCCACAAAGCTGGAAACGACAATTGTCCACAATGTCTTGGTGCTGAAGCAGTAAGATTTCCCTTTACTAAGGCTAAGGAGCTTAGGCCGACCCCTGAGGAGCCCCCGAGAGCATTATCTTTCTCCAAACCTTACAGCACACAACACGTCTCCTCCACTCCAGAGTCCAGTGGTGGCTGCTTTACTCTGCTCTGTCTTTGCATTGTGCATGGTGATGTAAGGCCAGCATGCAGCTGCTCAGCCATGAAGCTCAGGTACAGTCTTTCTGCTGATACCAGATGAGGTTTGGTCTCTGCAGTTGTGGAGTCTGGTGACTTTTAGTCTGTAACGTTATGTGGTCTTCACTTCATGGCTGAGTCTCTATGGATCCTAAATCCCTCCACTTCTCTGTAATACCGCTCACTGTTGATGGGGGAACATCCAGGAGGGAAGGACCTTGCCGGTATCTGTGAGCGCTGTAGGACAACCCGCACTGTCATTCATGTCTGTCACGGTGATGGCATTGGTCAGGGCTTGATGTTATACACCACAGGGCAATGAGACTGAATGTAATACCAGAATATAAGAGACGGGACCTGAGGCTTTTCTCCATATATTGTATATGCCGTATATATATCCCTCCGCATCCATACACGGACATCTCTACATTAGTGCACACATATATATATATATATATATATATAATATATATAATATATATATATATATATATATATATATATATATATATATATATATATTTATATATATATAATACACACACACACACACTTATGTATACATCCCCAGTGCTGACGGATGACTAGGCGTCCCTCTTGGTTGTATGATGCGTAGTGGATCTTGTCATATATACAGGATCTGTACAGAGCGGATGGTATGTGAGTGCCCATGAGGTAAAACCTGTGCAATTTCATCTTTCAGTCAGTCGCCTTGAGGAGAGAGAAGCAGAACTGAAGAAGGAATACAACGCTCTGCACCAGCGACATTCCGAGGTATAAACGGCCGTAGTAAGGCTGCCGTGCTCGTCATGTGGCTGGCATATCTGCTGGTCCTCTAGTGGTCGGTCTCCTGAACAGCCATTCCCTAATAGGGTTATTACAGGTGTAACAGGTGCTACACCCCATCTATAACCTCTGCCGATAGCACATTTATGGGGGGGGGGGCAGTACATCTATAACCTCCGCTGATCACACATTTATGGGGGGGCAGTACATCTGTAACCGCCGCTGATCACACATTTATTGGGTGGGGGGCAGTCCATCTGTAACCGCCGCTGATCATACATTTATGGGGGGGGGGGGCAGTCCATCTATAACCTCCGCTGATCACACATTTATGGGAGGGGCTGTCCATCTATAACCTTTGTTGATTACACATTAATGGGGGGGGCAGTCCATCTACAACCTCCACTGATCACACATTTATTGGGGGCAGTCCATGTATAACCTCTGCTGATCACACATTTGGGGGGGGGGGGGCAGTCCATCTGTAACCTCCACTGATCACATATTTATGGGGGGGGGGGCATTTATTCTCTCCCATCTCTGTAGTGCAGCGCCCTTGTTGTGTTCTCCTATAAGTAAAGGTCATATATCACATCTTAAATCCTGCAGATTATCCACAATTATATGGAACACCTGGAACGTACCAAACTGCAGCAGCTCATAGGGGCCGACCAGCTGGAATCTACTATGCACAGTAAAATTAGGTAAGATCTGTAGCTGCCTGATTATGGGGGGGCCCCCAGAGAAGCTTTTGTCTGCCTGAGACAATGGCGCTATTGTATGTAAATCCTGGAAACAAAGCTCGGGCTGAATCATAAAAGCCGGATGAATGATCGGAATGTGGTGGGAGGAGAGAACTGAAATGTGCAGAAAATACGGCACCGGCACAAAGCCGGCTACTACCATGGTGATAGGAGGAGAACGAAATGGTGTATACTGGGATATACAGTGGGGAAAAAAAGTATTTAGTCAGTCACCAATAGTGCAAGTTCTCCCACTTAAAAAGATGAGAGGCGTCTGTAATTTACATCATAGGTAGACCTCAACTATGGGAGACAAAATGAGAAAACAAATCCCGAAAAATCACAGTCTGATTTTGTAAGAATTTATTTGCAAATTATGGTGGAAATAAGTATTTGGTCACCTACAAACAATCAAGATTTCTGGCTCTCACAGACCTGTAACTTCTTCTTTAAGATGCAGATGTGTAATCAGCCGATTACAGGACCAAGAGTCGAATCCACACCAGGTATAATAAGCGCAGGAGTATGGTCTTATGGGCTGATGAACTTTACATGTGTTATTTGCCCTTTGTTTACATAGTGACAACCTGCCATGTGCTTATATTTGTTTACCTCTGTCTCAGGACTTCCTGAGGTCACCGACCCGGAAGCCCAATATGATGTCATTAAGATGTGCCTATATATTGCTCATGTAGTGTCTGCTCTGTATGCTTGATAAAGGCCCATGTTAGACAATATAGGGCCGAAACGTGTTGCAATAAAGAGTATATGTTTACTATGCCATCTACCTCTGAATGATCCCTGGTTGCGCCGTTGTGTGCAAATCTGAATACTCCTGCGCTTATTATACCTGGTGTGGATTCGACTCTTGGTCCTGTAATCGGCTGATTACACATCTGCATTTGCTTCTCCCACCATCGGTGGTGACATCCCCCAGTACAGCTGCGGAGTACACGCCTTTAGGCTAGGTTCACACTATGTAATTGTGCGGCTGTATTTTTTATGCGGCTGTAAATGTACGGATGAAACTCCGGCCGTGGGAAAAAATAGACATGCGGCTCAAAACATACGGTCATTTACTTTGAAATCTGGTTCAACTAAAAATAACAAATAAAATCTTAAGAAAGTGATGCAAACACCTCTGGATGCATCTGGGAAAGCAGGGAAACAGTTTACATGAATTGCTATTACCGGGGTTTGCGATCCTCTGCAGTAATGCCGATGTCTCTCATGGTTAATATATTAAAATAATAAAACACATTTTCGTTGTGATAAAGTCCCTTTCGTTGTTCAATAATTAAATTTAAACTAATCCATCATTTTGCAATTAAATATACTGTTAAAATAAATAGATATATAAATAAATGTATATTTATATATATATTTTTTGACAGTATATTTAATTGCACAATGATGGATTCGTTAGAAATAAATTATTGACCAACGAAACTGAATTTATTTCAACGAAATTGTGTTTTATTAATTAAATATTAATTAGTACAGGAAGCTCTATAAGCCGGTAATTCATATTCCCGGCAATAGAGCTTTCTGTACTAATCATCACTTTACTTTAATGAAAACATCAAATGTTTCTTCTAATTATGTTATCACAATAGCATTATTAGAAGAAACATTTAGAATTATATATGCGCTCAGCTGATTGGCTGATCGGCTCAGCGCACATATAATTAGCCGGTCCGCAGTACAGTCACTTCATTGTGCTGCGGACCAGCGAAGAGACAACATCGGGGTTAGTATCGTGCTCTCCCCACCCTCTCCCCAGCACTGCACCCCTCCCAGCCAGGAAGGGGGGGTCGGTTAACCCCTTCCTTGCTGGGATGGGTGCAGTCTGACATCAGTCTGGCCCCCAAGGGGTTAAGGGGGATGCAATACATCCTCCCTTAACCCCTTGGGGGCCAGACTGTAAGCAGCGATCTGTAAAGATGCTGCATACTGTAAGGTGCACAACACCGCTCACAATGATGGGTGTTGTGCTCCTGTTTGTGTGTTTTTTGTGTGTTTCTCCCTTTTTGTTTTTCAGATATCGGTATCCTGTGGATTACGTCGGATTCCGTGGACTACGTCTATGACCAGCGGTTTTTTAATGTTTTTTTTTAAATAAAATGGTCAATGAAAGGTGTGGGGGTGTTTTTATTTGAATAAAAAAATTTTTTAACTTGTGTCTTGTCTTTATTTCTTTACTTTATAGACTTAGTAGTGGAAGCCGTCTAATAGACGGAATCCATTACTAAGTTGGGGCCTAGTGTTAGCCGGTATAAAATGGCTAACACTAACCCCCTATTATTACCCCAGTACCCAATGCCACCAGAGGTACTGGGAAGAGCCAGGTGCCAGTGGTCCCGGAGCGTCAAAATTGGCGCTCCTGGACCGGGCGGCAGCAGGCTGGTAAGATTTAGGCTCTTCCCACCCTGGTGTTACCAGGCTGCTGTCGTTTGGTTTTTAACCCGGCTGGTTATAAAAATAGGGGGGACCCTATGCGGGTTTTTTTTTTTTAAATAAATAAATAATAAAAAAAAAAACGCATAGGGTCCCCCCTATTTTTATAACCAGCCGGGTTAAAAACCAAACGACAGCAGCCTGGTAACACCAGGGTGGGAAGAGCCATTGTTTTAGGCCCTCCCCAGCCTAAATCTTACCAGCCTGCTGCCGCCCGGTCCAGGAGCGCCAATTTTGACGCTCCGGGACCACTGGCACCCGGCTCTTCCCAGTACCCCTGGTGGCATTGGGTACTGGGGTAATAATAGGGGGTTAGTGTTAGCCATTTTTTACCGGCTAACACTAGGCCCCAACTTAGTAATGGATTCCGTCTATTAGACGGCTTCCACTACTAAGTCTATAAAGTAAAGAAATAAAGACAAGACACAAGTTAAAAAATTTTTTTATTCAAATAAAAACACCCCCACACCCCTCATTGACCATTTTATTAAAAAAAAACATTAAAAAAACGCTGGTCATCGACGTAGTCCACGGAATCCGACGTAATCCACAGGATACCGATATCTGAAAAACAAAAAGGGAGAAACACACAAAAAACACACAAACAGGAGCACAACACCCATCATTGTGAGCGGTGTTGTGCTCCTTACAGTATGCAGCATCTTTACAGATCGCTGCTTACAGTCTGGCCCCCAAGGGGTTAAGGGAGGATGTATTGCATCCCCCTTAACCCCTTGGGGGCCAGATTGATGTCAGACTGCACCCATCCCAGCAAGGAAGGGGTTAACTGACCCCCCCCCCCCCCCCTTCCTTGCTGGGAGGGGTGCAGTGCTGGGGAGGGGGTGGGGAGAGCTCTATACTCACTCCGATGTTGTGTCTTCGCTGGTTCATTATATGTGCGCTGAGCCGATCAGCCAATCAGCTGAGCGCACATATAATTCTAAATGTTTCTTCTAATAATGCTATTGTGGTAACATAATTAGAAGAAACATTTGATGTTTTCATTAAAGTAAAGTGATGATTAGTACAGAATGCTCTATTGCCGGCAATATGAATTAACGGCTTATGGAGCTTCCTGTACTAATTAATATTTAATTAATAAAACACAATTTCGTTGAAATAAATTCAGTTTCGTTGGTCAATAATTTAATTCTAACGAATCCATCATTGTGCAATTAAATATACTGTCAAAAAATTAATATATATAAATATACATTTATTTATTTATCTATTTATTTTAACAGTATATTTAATTGCACAATGATGGATTCGTTAGAATTAAATTATTGACCAACGAAAGGGACTTTATTACAAAGAGAATGTGTTTTATTAATTTAATATATTAACTATTAGAGGCATCGGCATTCGGCGTCATTGCCGGCTATTTTTGAAGTACTCCGTACGGACCGCCTGTCAATCCTCGGCCGCATATCCAGCCGCAAACAATGGTCTTGTTCATTTTTTACGGGTCCGTTTACGATCGGGCCGTAGATTCATACATAGTGTGCACTGTGCAGCCGTATATCCTATACTTTCCAGCGTACGCATGAACCACCAAAAATACCGCCGCACAATTACAGCCGCAAATACATCCGCACAGTTACATAGTCTGAACCTGGCCTTATGCTGCATATAGAGTTGTGCCTAAATTTTGCACAACCTATCCAGGTGAGTGGATCCCTGTAAGACCCTGCTACCATTCACCTGGTTATCTTTTATTACACGAGGAAGCGCCCCCTGTCTCTTTTCTTCTTCTTTATAAGTCTCCTCTTTCCTCCACTCATTACCTGTAGTAATGGCACCTGTTTAAACATGTTATCAGTATAAAAAGACACCTGTGCACACCCTCAAACAGTCAGACTCCAAACTCCACTATGGTGAAGCCCAAAGAGCTGTCAAAGGACACTAGAAACAACAAAATTGTAGACCTGCACCAGGCTGGGAAGACTGAATCTGCAATAGGCAACCAGTTTGGAGTGAAGAAATCAACTGTGGGAGCAATAATTAGAAAATTTAAGACATACAAGACCACTGATAATCTCCCTCGATCTGGGGCTCCACGCAAAATCTCACCCCGTGGGGTCAAAATGATCACAAGAACGGTGAGCAAAAATCCCAGAACCACGCGGGGGGACCTAGTGAATGAACTGCAGAGAGCTGGGACCAATGTAACAAAGCCTACCATCAGTAACACACTACACCGCCAGTGCCTCAGATCTTGCAGTGCCAGTGATTTGAGTGTTTGCAGTGATGCAAACCTCCTTCCATCAGCAAGGGCATTGAAGATGAAACGTGGCTGGGTCTTTCAACATGACAATGATCCAAAGCACATCGCCAGGGCAAGGAAGGAGTGGCTTCGTAAGAAGCATTTCAAGGTCCTGGAGTGGCCTAGCCAGTCTCCAGATCTCAACCCTATAGAAAACCTTTGGAGGGAGTTGAAAGTCTGTGTTGCCAAGCGACAGCCCCAAAACATCACTGCTCTAGAGGAGATCTGCATGGAGGAATGGGCCAACATACCAACAACAGTGTGTGCCAACCTTGTGAAAACTTACAGAAAACGTTTGACCTCTGTCATTGCCAACAAAGGATATATAAGTATTGAGATGAAATTTTGTTACTGACCAAATACTTATTTTCCACCATAATTTGCAAATAAATTCTTACAAAATCAGACAATGTGATTTTCAGAATTTGTTTTCTCATTTTGTCTCTCATAGTTGATGTCTCCATATGGTGTCAATTACAGACACCTCTAATCTTTTTAAGTGGTGGAACTTGCACTATTGGTGACTGACTAAATACTTTTTTCCCCACTGTATGCTTCATACTATAACATGCCAACTCTTGTTTATTATATTCTCAGTGATGTATACAGCGCCGTAGTATAATGGTACCCCCTAAAACACTCCTTCAGGGAGAATAATCATGCTGCCTTGTACTGAGATTCTCTTTGTTGCCCATAGCAACCACTCATAGCTCCGCTTTTATTGTCCATAGCAACCAGTCACAGCTCAGCTTTCATTGTCCATAGCAACCAGTCACAGCTCAGCTCTCATTGTCCATAGCAACCAGTCACAGCTCAGCTCTCATTGTCCATGGAACCAGTCACAGCTCAGCTCTCATTGTCCATATAACCAGTCACAGCTCAGCTTTCATTGTCCATAGCAACCAGTCACAGCTCAGCTTTCATTTTACCCGAACAATGAGAAGTGAAAGCTGAGCTGTAATTGGTTGCTATAGAAATGAGCTGTGATTGGCTGCTATGGGCAATATCTCCACAGTGTAATCACACATCACCCCACATAGTGACTGAATAATACCACCGTACTGACACTGTATATAAATCATTACAATATGTGGGGTATATACCAGCCCTGTAGACTGTATGGCATTACAGTGCAGTTACATCCTTTTTCCCCTGCGATGACTGGTGCCTGTAGAATTTTTTTGGACTGACCTTTTTCAATCAAACCCCTCATCACCCAACCTGCACATATTCCCTGTCCACAGTGCCCCCTTTGTGCTTCCATATTATGCTTCCTGGATTTCCTGTTCAAGTGTGCCCCTCCATCCCCTGCCCGCCCCTAGGCAGACACCTATCCCTCATTACGGTCCTGTTCCAAGCACTGCGGGTTCCTTCTTATTGCTGGTGCAGGCTGGGAGGGGGCAGAGCCGGACACTGAGGGGTCTTGCTGTATGTTGTGCCATGATTGTTTCTCTTGTAGGACAAGTTATTGTTACACCCTGGTGTAAAGTGTTTAATAAAACACTGTGTAATCTATGGAATTTTATTAGAACTATGTTCTCTTTTTTTTGCCGTCTAGATTATTCTGTGCATTTTTGGTTCTTTCTTGTTGCTTTTAAAGTAAATCCAACTAACGGAAATAGAGGTGCCGTTACACCATAATAGAATAAGGTCCAGTGGTCAAAAAAAGAGCTAAAGTAGTCACCGGCGTACAAGGACCACTTAGGACTAACTAATACTTAACTTTTAATAATTCATTAAAAATATCCGACAAAGGTCCACACAGACAAACAAAAACATCCACTAGTGTACTCTATATACAGTGAAGTTACCTAAGGGACATATATGCAAATCGGGAAAAATTTGTCCCACGCCCCCAAAGGGGTACTAATAGATTGGGGCTGCAGGCCAGGCACTGAGAGAAAGAAAGTACAATCAAAAATGGAGGAAAGAAACGAGAGGAGAGTGATGGTGTACCCTGCTCTCTGCCCTAGTAACCTCTTGCCCTGCCTTTTGGGGAACCCACCTCCTTAATAGGGTGGCCCCAACCACGATGACAGTCCCTTCCTTATTGCACGTGCCCAGGAGGAAACAAAAGAGAGAAAACAGAAGACAGAAAAGAGTGCAAAACAGTGTCAACTCAAAACCACCTTAAAAAACAAACAGCAAGAGATATCATTATATACAGGCACAGCACCTATTTCATAAGCTGTGCTCGTTCCGACGCGTTTCAGCCGTCCCAATTATGGACGGATTCATCAGGGAACACATATAGCACTCCAAAGGATGTGCTTAAACAAATTCCTGCTGTAAAAGGATGTCCTCTCATCACAAAAATACTTATGGACCTCTCAAAAATGGTAAAGCATAATGTTGCAATAAATAGCTCATACTCTATATGGTGACAAAGAGCAAAAAAACCCCATATAGGTAGATAGAGCAAAACTGGTTATACTTAGCTACACAAGTGCTGGATGGAGTAGTGGTGCCTGCGAAGATCCATGATCACCCCACGATAAGAGGGCGATGCTTTTAAAGTAAACAATAGCGTAATTATATTTATATACTTGCTTGTAAGAGGATATTTCGCTTCTTGTACCGGCACTATAAGTTCCAGCATCTCCTGGGTCTCAGTTAAATGTACAGACATACTTGATTAACATGGTTTAATGTCTGTGTGTATTGTGAGTGCTGTACACTGGCTGTTATGTAGTGTGTGATTAGTGTGTGCTTATTGTGAGTGCTGTGCACTGGCTGTTATGTAGTGTGTGTATTGTGAGTGCTGTACACTGGCTGTTATGTAGTGTGTGATTAGTGTGTGCTTATTGTGAGTGCTGTGCACTGGCTGTTATGTAGTGTGTGTATTGTGTGTGCTGTACACTGGCTGTTATGTAGTGTGTGAGTGCTGTGCACTGGCTGTTATGTAGTGTGTGTAGTGTGAGTGCTGTGCACTGGCTGTTATATAGTGTGTTTGTAGTGTGAGTGCTGTGCACTGGCTGTTATGTAGTGTGTGTAGTGTGAGTGCTGTGCACTGGCTGTTATGTAGTGTGTGTAGTGTCAGTGCTGTGTACTGGCTGTTATGTAGTGTGTGTAGTGTCAGTGCTGTGTACTGGCTGTTATGTAGTGTGTGTAATGTGAGTGCTGTGCACTGGCTGTTATATAGTGTGTGTGTAGTGTGAGTGCTGTGCACTGGCTGTTATGTAGTGTGTGTAGTGTCAGTGCTGTGTACTGGCTGTTATGTAGTGTGTGTAGTGTCAGTGCTGTGTACTGGCTGTTATGTAGTGTGTGTAATGTGAGTGCTGTGCACTGGCTGTTAAGTAGGATGAGATTAGTGTGTGTAATGTGAGTACTGTGCACTGGCTGTTATGTAGTGTGTGTGTGTGTGTGTAGTGAGTGCTGTGCACTGACTTTTATGTAGTGTGTGTGTGTAGTGTGAGTGCTGTGCACTGGCTGTTACTTTGCAGTGTGTGGTTAGCAGGGCCGGCGTCAGCACCCGGCTAAGTAGGGCAAATGCCGGGGCCCCCAGCTCCTCTAGGGGCCCACTCCCGTTTGTTACTACATTTTTTTTGTTAGTAAAAAAGAAAAAAAAGTGTAGTAACAAAGGGGACTGGGCCCCTAGAGGCCGCATGTGACAGTTAGGGGCCCGCCGATCCATACTGGGGCCCCAGAGCACCTGTCTTCCATCACAAATCTTCCCTACAGCCGAGTAGGAAAGAGGACCTTTGAGTCTGAAGGACCTTTGATGATGTCACGGGTCGTGTGATCGGACACATGACCTGATAGAGGGCAGCAGGTAGGCTCTGCAAACTAAGTGTCCTGTATGTGCTGGTTCTTCTACTTGTTTTGTGTATAGAGGTCCTGCTGTAATATATCTATATCTATTACAGCAGGATATATATATATATATATATATATATATATATATATATATATATATATAAATATATATATTACAGCAGGACCTCTATACACAAAACAACTAGATATCTGTATCTATCTATCTATCTATCTATCTATCTATCTATTTCCCTATCTCCTATCTATCATATGAACATGGTGAGACCTCTAGTTCTCCTATATTCAGGCCCTGCAGTGATAT